>NC_143577.1:220298978-221498978 GCF_048544385.1 Mastigoproctus giganteus
AATGCAACTATACTGTCATAGAGGATCCAATTTAAAGAACAGTTGTGCATAGATTTATTTAAATATGTATGAAATGCCATGAGTACTAGTCCATAACAATAATTAAATAAACATTTAATAATTTCATAATTATCATACATTTTTATAAAATATAATTAAATTTTTTTTGTTAGTTCCAATAAGGGCCTGCTCAAAACCTATGCTAAGTTAAAGAGCAATGTACACAGGCGTCTGAAGGAAAGAGGTGCCTAGGGCGACAAACTTTTCTCTGTGACTGGTGTCATAAAATATGTTTATTAATGCTTTCCACAGATTAATTAGGTCACTGTTTATATTAGAATTTAAATTCTAGTGCGCTGATGTTTGATATTTTTAATACTTTTTTAGGACTCTAAAACTCACCCCAGAACGAAACCCCAAGCCAGAACTGGCTTGGGATTTCATTCGCATAGGGGTTTCAGTATAAATTTTCAGGCTCTATACCAAAACGATCTAAAAAAAGTAGCGCTTGTGGGAATGTGTCCAAAGTAGCTGTAGAATGAAAAATTCTCAAACACTTCTTTCCCCTTTTAGAATTAAAGTGATATTAACTAGAAACTAGCTCATATTTTCTGCATTTCGAAGCATCAGAAACAGTTTTTAGGTTTAGAAACTGACTCCACTCATATTGATTTTTCTTAAAAATAAAATCGTTAAATTTGCGTATTTAGGCTAAAAGAATTGATCCAGGTTTATCAATTTTCCCCCTCCCTCTTTGACTCACGTTTTTCTAATAAAGTATGATCCATATACCAAATATTTCATACACCGTATTTTATCTTTATGAATAATAAAAAGGAATTTCAAATGAAACAATTTGCCGTCATGAAATAATTCCTTCCAACTTATGCTCTCATTTAGTAATGTTGTTTTGTTCGGTAGGCGGACGAAGTTTTACACCAAGTTAGTTGAAAATCAGAACGCTATTGAAAAACCAGATGTTTAAACATTATGGGTTTAATCCAACAAAATGTGGTAGTTTTTAAGAGTTCGAAAAATTGCTTTGATAAAGAGGAAGAAGTGTTTCGTCAGTCGCATGTAGTCGTCTTGGGGAATTTTTTAGGAAGACTTTTAATCTACCTGGTGAGGTATAACAATGGATAATTCTTGGGAATAATCTTTTGAAGGGTATTCTTGAGATTATCCGCATTTCGCAGAATATTCTGGTTCTCCGAGAATATTCTCTCTTCGCGTCGCTACTCAGCCAGGGACAGCGGCAGCTTCGTGTTCGTATTTCATTTATTAGAATTGTCACAGAACTTTCGCCTAGTGATGTCACAGTATGCAGCAGAAGTGTGGTCACAGCTCAAAATAACCGAGAAGGGATATTTGATCTAAATTTCGGGATGCACATTATTTGTATCTCTTCTCATTACACGGAATAATTGGCTAATACATCATGGTGATAACCAGATACAACTTCCTGTCAATTAGTAGAAAATGGGAATGGAGATAGCAGTATGGAAATAAATCTTACAAACAATCATGATGACGCGTCGAGCTACAAACCAGGTGTACAGCACTTGGTTTGAGTACAGAATTATAGATTTGTCCTGCCTGGCCGTTGCAGAACCTTCAGCTCAGTCAATGGAATATCTTTCAGATAAGTTAGTATACTGGATTGTTGTTCGAAACTTTTATATTGTTTACAAGGTTTGACAAGTTTTGCGAATGGGTCTATTGCACGCATGTCAAAGCGTGTAGGGCCATGGCACTGCGTACTGTGGCAGCTGACCTGTGTCTCTTAAATTGTTTCGACCGTGTCTACGTGACATGGTCAAAAAGAGACACGTTATATGTGTCTCTTTCACCCGTTTCTATGATTCAAGCAACTCTTGAATCATAGAAACGGGCGAAAGGTTTACCCACATTTGATTGCGTCTGATCGTCGAATGATGGCAGAAAATTTGATTCGATTGTAACAGGTGACGAGTCCTGTTTCGAACATGATTCACAAACAGACAAATCATAGAATCACAATCAATACGTTCTCCGAGACAAAACAATTCGTTTTGAAAAATATAAAACCAAAGTGATTTTGATGACTTTTTTCAATATGAAGGGAATCATTCACAACGAATTTGTTCTACTAAATAAGACAACGAATAATTAGTACTGGTTAGTTGTTTGAATAATTTGATTGAGAGAATCCACCGAGTAAGGCCACAGTTTCGAGAAAATTGGATCTCGTTCCTGTTGCACGTTCTCTTTCTGCGTTGATTATCATCAAGGAATTTTTGACAAAGCGTGGAATTAACCATTCCCCTGATTTATCTCTCCTGGTTTTTTGACGATGTAGAGGACCTTAAAAGAAATGTGACAAAGGAATTTGTAGCGGCTCTTTTACAAGTGTTTCCAACAGCTCCACGAGCCATCTCTTAAGTGTGTAGCTGATCAAGGTAATTACTTAGAAAAAAAAAAAAAAAAAATTAAAGCTGCTTTTTTATTCCATCATTTGGTTTTCTTTAAATTAACTGAGTCCTGCAGCTTAAAGCCACAATCTCCAGGTTCTGAAAGCCTAAGGCTGTGAAATATCAGTGTATTGAATACACTGAAATTACAGGGGATTGTCTGTAAGTTGCATGTGTTCTATGGTTGGTTTGCTGGCTTTGTTGAATGAAAATCTCGAGTTTCTGGGAGAAAAAACTGAGCTCTTCTCGCATGAGACCGACAAAATTGGTGGAACAGTGACTTTTATGTCGTGTCTACTGATTTAAAATTGCGTATTTTGATATGAGCTCTAAACTGAAATCTATCTATTGTGTTCTAATCGTGCACTTAATTACTCGGTCTCACTCGGCCTCGCCTAGTTTGAGAGGAGATCTTGATTTCAGAAAGTGTCACTTAATTGTATTAGGTAAAATGCAACTAACAGCAACTCAAAAACTTTTGCTACTAATAACGTGATTGCCTTAGGCTGTTTGTTCGCTTTCAGATCCAGACCATTACATCGTAAGGATTACAGGCTAAGATCTATTTGTACCACATTAGTTGATTTAATGAGGGTTTTTTGGATAGAAACTAAACTCTTCGTGACTAGCTTTCTGAAGTTCATGAACACAATCTCTGCAGTTCCCCGGCTTAAACACGCATTATTTGTGTAGGAACACTGGCAATTTTAGAAGAAAATGGCGAATTGTGTACTAATTAAACTAATGAGGTAGCTTCCACATTTTTGTTAGGGCTTTGAATGACTCATCCATATAGTTGTTTTATAGAGAGGATATATTTACTAATTAACATAAGAAAATAATAGTTCCGCTCTGCTGAACGTATTTATTTTATGTTCTTTGATATGAATTAGATTTAAGAGTATTCGTAATGTATTTGCACACTATCTCTGTGAAAAGTTGAAAAGCCTTTAGCCGGATATTTCTCACGGTTTCATAAAGTTAGTACTTGCACTCTCATATTTTTTTTCCCACCTTATTTTTGTTTTCGTTGCCATATTTGTACATGTATGAACCACTTCCTGTGGAAGGTCTACGATTATATTGGCTGTACTGTATTTGCTTTACTTATAGACATCTTTCGTTCACCATATCAAAAATCCACTAATAGCATATTCAGGATGAGTTTGGGTTTTGAAACGCACATTTCGAACCCCCATGTGCACCCTATCATGCAAATGCTGTTCTGTTTCCGATCTTTCAGTTCTTCTGTAATGTTAATTTTTCTCTGCTTCTCTGTTTCAAGTTTTAAATTCCGTTTGCCCTAGACCTTTCGCCTGAACAACTTGCATTCCTTACCATATCTCTCCTATCTTTAACTCCTGAAATATTTCCTCAGATTAGCGATGTACAGGGCGAGGTTGAGTTGTTTAGAATAAGCGGAAGAGGCAACTAAGGTCACGAGACATCTGTTTATTGGGTCTGTTAATTTCGTGTTCTCTGGTCACTTTGCCTACTTGCTGGAGAAAATGCCAAATTTCCGAGATAAAAAAAAAACAAAAAAACCGCAACCTTCAGCGAGAGTAGCGATGTAGGGAATAGTGATTTTTGGTATTTCTCATTTTCTCATCCTCTGTGTGTCCTTATAATCATTATTACTATTCATGACCATATTGACACTGTGTTTTTTTCAGTTTATTTGGATACTCTTTACTAGCTAAATCTTTTATTCTATCGAGTTTCTATTGCATTTCTGTCTGTATGCATGTTTCGATGGTTCCCATGGATCAGATACCATATTAACTCTTTTAGTTCCCTCCTGCTTTCTTGATGAGTTTGAGTTTTTATTGTTTTCTAGTTAACGCTATATAGAAACGAAATCTTTTCCTCCGTGTTCTCCATGTCGAATTTGAATATTATTGACTTGATATGTTATTTCTGTATTATTTCACATTATTTGAAACTAGCAACTTAATCTTTCTTCGATCTAGTAATCTTTCACTGTACCACATATTTCATGGTTTACATGACGTTCTCCTTGCTGAGACTTTTCGTTTCTTCTCTTTTGAATTTTTTAAAGCTCGCTTGCATATATGCATATAGTACCCATTGTCTTCATCATGTCTGCCCATCGTCCGCATCTAACAACTCAACTCTCAGTGGATGGACTTGCATTAAATTTTATTTTTGAATCTTTTAGAAAGATATGTCGAGTCATCTCAAATTTCATTAAAATCGGACATTTATGTTTTTTTCATACATATGCACTACCTATATAATGTATATTTACACTTCCTACGACAGCTTTTCAGTCATTCTCTCCTGATTTATTCCCTTAAATTATATCCAATCATTGTCTCCTGATTTGCTCGTTCATAATATCTGGCGAAGCTGAATATTATGTTTGTTTCCGACGAGCGCATTAGAGGAAAGAATGGGCATGCCCCTTGGCAAGGTACCCCTGACATCTCGCCGTGATGAGTATTACGTACTGAGTTCTCTACTTCCCTTTAGTACATAATAAAGATAATTTATTTAATACGGCATGTGCGCAGAAAAGAAATGGTCTCATTGCCAGTTGTGTATTTCTGAAAGTCGTTGTCTTTTTGAAAAACTGTTTTTTTTTTTTTTGTTATCAGTTTAATAAATATATAAATTATGAACTACTATTATTTGTGTGTTATATTGACCACGGCAGAAACCTGAAATACCTGTCGCATTTATTTATTTTAACATATAATATACACAACAGGCATGTGCTCAGTTAAAGTGTATAACAGAGCAGAAAAAAAAGATAACAGAACAAAGATTGTACAAAACATAAAAATAAATAGAAGAATAACACTGTACAATGAACGTTTATTCAAACGGTAAAAGTACAATTCAAGGAAATAAAAGAGGTATTTATGACATCAAGTCCAGTGCCATGAAGAAAATCGCAGAGAGCGGGTAGCATCATCACACACGCACGAATTAATGAGGACATTTTAATCAAGAACACAACCATCAGCCAGCCAACCTACTCCAAATAGTTCTCCCTCTCCAAATAGAATGTGAAACCCATTCCTGTCCACAGCCATATTCGGATCAAACTTGTTCATGAGTGCTAATGCTCTTTTAAAGAAGGAGTTCCTGGATATCTCTAATCTATAGTTACTGATGTGGAATGTAGTTTTCTGTCTAGTAGCCACCGCTGGGCGTGAAGATCAATATGGCATAGAAGAACCGGCAGGTAGATTGAACCAGTGAAGATATGGTACAACAGTTTTAGATCGAGAACAGTTCGCCGAGTTTCCAAAGATTGAAGCTTGAAGTAAGACCAGAGATTTGGGTAGAAAATTCGGTGGTAAAATATGGGATTACGTCTGGAAAGATAGTGGACGAATTTCATTTGCAGCGATTCTATTTGCTGTATCAAATGTGCATAGTGTGGGTTCCATTTAGGAGAAGTGAACTCCAGTATAGGGAGTACAATTTCATTGTTTTATTTAAAATCCGGAAGGAAATACGTAAAGCATTACAAAAAAGGCAAGTGAATATTACATTGTGAGTTATATGCAGTGAACTGAAAACAATTACTTACTTTTTATATATTATTAATTAATTAATTGAATAATTATCTTATTACCAATTAGTTACTATTTACTTTTCACTTCTATTAATCATAAAAAAAATCCTTTTTTTTTATAAAAAAATGGAACTCACCTGAATTTAACGCTCCGTGCATATTAACTTGCTGCTTCTTGAAGTTGAAAATTGATAAAATGGAATGAATTTTTAAACTGGCCGCTTTTGTTAGGCATTATCTTTACCTTTCATGTGTAGAAAATATGCCATATTGTTTTTTCTGATATAGGTTTTAGTAATTTTACAAGTAACCTGGCTCATTTTTGCCGTGAATTTAGTTTACCGTAAACAGTTGTTATCCAGACAAAAGAAAATAAATGAAAAGTGAGTTGAACTTTTTTTAAGCCAGTTGAATAGAGCATCGCTGCTATGATGAACACATTTACAAGACAGGTGAAGTTATTACAATGGCTAGAACAATAGACCTGAATTCACCTCTCTATCACACACACACACACACACACACACACACACACACACACACACACACACACACACACACACACACACACACACACACACACACACACACACACACACACACACACTTTCTGTCGTGGGGTTCCTTTTGCAAGTTGGTGGTATTTGTTCTGACCTAGTAAATGCTCTGACGAATGCAACCATAACCACGGAAATGATGTCATCATTGAGGAAATGAGGCCTCAGGAGTTGTCATGGTGTGTGACACACAGACTTATAAGATATTATTGGTTTCCTGGCTGACTGCTCATCGCTCCAGGAGAATAAAAGATTCCTAAGATCGCTTTTGTTGTTATGCAACTTATATTAAAGAAGATGATCCCAGAAAAGTTGTTTGACATTTATCCAGCAAACATATGTTCATTTAGATGGTGTTAGGACAAAAATATGATGAAAAAAAAATATATTTTATGAATAATATTTTATTCATAAAATTACTGATTATTGATGAAATTTAAAATGTACTGATGATATTTAAAATGTACTGATTACTGATGATATTACTGATTATGTTTAAAACAAAATGAAATACAAAAAATTCAATTCATATTAAACACAAACAATAAACATTATGGGTTTAATCGATTAAGCAAAAAATCTTTAATCATTTACAGTTGCATATGATGTAGCTGATTATATAATTTATCCTGTGAATTTACATGTAATGGTTGATCAATTGGTTGTGGTCCTCCTTGACACTATACAGATTCTGTCATTTATCTGGAGAAGTCTGAATTTGAATTCTTTTGGAGATGGAGGAAGGCCTCTTCATTTGGGAATATTTTTAGTAGACCTCAGCTGGAGAGAGTATGTGGTCTCCTACCCCTGAGGCGATTCCGTTTTACAGCCCATATACACTGAAAATCGGTCCATTCATAGTACAAACCATATAAACTGGAGTGATATATGAACTGTTTCTTTATATCCAAAAATTCCCAAGAACAACGTATGCCTAGATGTGGTTGTTTTAAGGTGCAAGAGCAGTCGATAATGCACCATAAACCCAGAAAATTACACGTGATTACATTACTAAGCTCGCCGATCTACCCATTGCTGGCTGGTTTGTTTAAAATAAATCTTAAATTCTGTTATTCTGAGTCTTTTCTTTAACTCCATTTGGTGCCTATGGTTGAGGCCACTTTTTTCCTACCATAGCTATGCTGCTGACTTTCATGCTAATACAACCATAGTAATGGTAAACAAATATGTCATCGTTGACTATTTTGGAAAGAGCTTGCTGTGTATTAGTAGTAGGGTTTTAGGAACATCAGCGACATCTGTCTGTAAATTGGGTGGGTTCTATGATCGATTTTCTGATTGCTGGACGAAAAACCCGAGTTTACGAGAGAACAAACCATGTTATCCTCGCCTCAGATCGACTAACTCAGCCACGTTGTGAAAAATACCCATAAAAATATCTCCCGTTATCGACGGGACTCGAACTCAGGTCTTTTCCACCCGGTGTGGAAGGACACCGATTCTATCAACTGTGCAACCCGCGAGGGCTAAAGAGCTTGTGGTTGTATACAGAATATTAACGTGGAAAGAGCGGTTTCAAATACTGTACATGATAATTTGCAGTTCTTATGTCACCTTGCTAAGGGTACATTGTAAAAATCTGGGACATTCGGTGAAAAAAAAAAAAAAAAAAAAAAAAAAAAAGGGAGAAAAGGAAAAAAATAATAAAACGGTCAACACACCATTTTCATCTTCAGTTCATCGACTGGCCAACTTTTAAAGTTTTACAGTAAGGTAACTGAAATGAATTCACAAATCGAATGCACGTACAATAAAATACCAATTCAGTACTGAGGATTTTCCTAAAACTACTTTGGTGGAACGACATATACAACCTGCTTGCTGTTGCTAGCGTCGCATTGGAATCTGCGATAAAATAAACATTTTTAGCGTTTAGTATCCAACACTTTAAGCAAAGCTGAGAGTGCTATAAATTTTCCCCCTTAGGAAGAAATAACCAGATATACCCTTTGGAATGGTAATATTCTATCCAACCGACAGATGTGCTATCTGAATTATAGAATTTACATAGGATTTTACAGAATTACTTTTCCCTCCATGGTTCATATTTATCTAATGTTAAATTTTGGTGAATTTTCTTCATATATTGGAAGTTGAATGAAATATTTTTGATATTCTGCTGTCGTTAATGATGGTAATTTATATTCAAATAGGTTCAGGATAGCTCTCTTATAAAAGCAGATCGCGCGGGGGGAATGATTTTTTTAATTTTTGGTATATATTTCAGTTTATATTCCGTCTTCAGTTTATTCCTTCTTTTATTATCAGATGCAATTATTTTTGCTGGATCTGTGAAACTTCAAATAATGCAAAAATGAATTAAAATGAGATCACGGTGTAAGGCAGATAAAGATAATTTGATCAAGGAAAGATTCTTTCCGATAGTTCAGATAAGAAAGCGGATGAAAATTAAGAAAACTGAGGAGGAATCAGTTTATTAAATTCTTGATACGAAATAAAATATACGACTAAATAAAGTCTAAGAATTATAACAAAACTCTAGTGGCGAAATCATGCAATATAAAATAGGGTATTAGTAATGGCCATATGGTGCAAGGAAGTCTAAGCTTATGCTGCACCAGCCAAAAAAAAAAAAAAAAAAGGAAAGAAAGAAAAAAAGAGTATTTAATAATAATAATAAATTAAATAAAATGAATAATAAAATAAAAGGAAACAGACAACCTATGTGTTTCTCTCCTCACTTAGGTAACTATCCAGCTGACCTTTGAATTTCCCCAAAATGTCAGCCTCAACCACCCAAGTAGGTAATTTATTCCAGTAATTTATAACTCGCTGGCTAAAATAAAACTTCCTTCAATCCAGCTAAACATCTCTCCCCATAACTTGAATTTATGGCCCCTAGTTCTAAAATCATTTATAACTGTGAAAATTTCTTCCTCATCTATTTTACTTTTGCCTCTCAGAGCCTTAAATACTTAAACCAAGTCTCCTCTAAGGTGCCTAGTTTCCAAGTTGTGCAACCCACATATTCGAAGTCTTTCTTCATGTGGATGCCCTTTTGCCGATCTCACCAGGCGAGTTATCCGTCTTTGGACCCTTTCAAGAAGCACAAAGCACATTCAAGACCGCACACAAAGAAAGATGCGGTCTCCATACTTGAACAAAGTATTCCAAGTGTGGTCTAACAATAGCCTTATATAATGGGATTATGACGTCCTTATCTCTACTAGCAATTGTGTCATAAATAAATTTTCTGTTTATACTTCGGCACGACAACCAAGTCAGTAGAGGTTACAAAAATGGGCAATACAAATATTTATCGTATATAGTAGTCACGGGCTTGAACCCCGGTCCACTCAAGGAACGCGTGTTATGCAGTCTCGCTGATGACCACTTGGCTACGTCACTCCCAAATCGTCGATAGAACACAATGGGCCTTCCTTGCAACCTGTCTACAATGCTCGGGGAACTTCATGTCCGACCGTATCGTAACTCCCAAGTACTTTTCTTCCACTGCTGACTTCAGTTCAACTCCACCATGTGTATAAGTTCTTTTGGGATTGCTGTTCCCCACTTTGCTGGATTAATGCAAAGCTGCCACTTTTCTGACCATCCCTGAAGTCTATCCAGGTCACTCATCGATGTTATTTATGAAAATCAAAATCAACAGTGGTTCTAATACTGATCCCTCGGAAACCCCACTTCTTACATCCCAATCTGAGGAATAACCATTTATCACAACCCTCTGCGTCCTGCCCTGAAGCCATCTTGTTATCCATCTAAAGTATTTTCCATGTGATTCCATCCTGTTCCAGCTTATAAAGTAACCGCTCATGTGGGACTTGAGTGAAATGCTTTGCTGAAATCTAAATAAACAATGTCGAAATTATTCCCTAAATCCAGCTCATGAGTGGCCCTGTCAAAATAGCTAACCACATTTGTTAAACATGATTTTCTATTTACAAAACCATGCTGTGTATCGTTCATAATTCTATTTCTATCTAAATGATCCTGAATTCGACCCTTGATCATTGCTTCCATGATTTTCTCTACTAATGAAGTTAGACTGACCGGTCGGTAATTTCCCACTTACACTCTTAGAACCGCCCTTATGTATTGGAGATAACATCGGCACTTTTCCAATCCAACGGAATCTCTCCTGAGTCCAGTGAGTACACTGAACCATTAAGGCTCTCATAATTAGCCTTAATGGTTCAGTGTACTCACTTGCCGCCTCCCTTAAAATTAATTTTAAGGGATATTTTAAGAGGTATTTTATTATTACAGTAATTCTAAAAAGACAAACTTCTCAAAAGAAGTGTTATGCCCAACAAGGAATTTGCTGATCTGGTCACTCAGAAACAATATTCGGAAGTAGAAAGTTTAAAACGCTGCAGTATTGTATTGTACTTGTCATATGTATTACGATATATCTTTTGTTACTGTGATATTTACTGCTCAAGGGAAAAAAAATCATTTTCAAAATTGCACGTGCATTCTTCGTTACAAAGAGAATTTTCAAATAACTCTGATGTAAAAGCATTTTGGGATTTCATAAAAATTTGACTTCGCCCACTAAGTATTGATTTCAGATGTTTTTTGCTAGCAGTGAAGACAAAAAGTAAATAATACATTTGTTGACACATTTGCTGTACTTCAGTCCATCAGCTGACTGCGACACAATTTTTTTTAAAAAAGAAGGGTTTTATTAGAAAATGAGCAACAGTACGGTGAAATCTATAAATGGGAATGAAAATAAAATAGAATGAAGAGAACAAAGCAAGCGTAGAATAAGAGGTAACTTCGTTGTGTAACTGGTGGGAGCTTGCCCTGGAACAGCGTACTCATCAATCTCTACATTTTGTATGATATTCGAAATTGTAAATATATTCAATCCAGGATGTTCATTTTGTAAGATATTGTACTTTCTAAATTGTATCATGAAACTGTAAACTGTATTATACACTGAAAGGACAGAATTCATGGGACACCTGGGCAACGCGATGCCGTCACCCCTCTCACTAGTGGACGAACCCACCGCTTGGCAAGTAAATAGATACACTGCATTCACTTAGAAGGTAATACGATGTCAGTATGGATAAACGTCGTGACTTAACCGACTTTGAAAGAGAGATGATAGTGGGTGCCCGACGCGCGGGTCACGCTATCGCAGAGGTGGTACAGAAATTGTACTATCCCCGTTCGACAGTATCAAGAGTATATCGGGAATACGCCATTCTCGAAATAACATCTCATCGTGGACAGCGCTGTGACCGGAGAAAGGTGGTGGATGAATCTGACTGTCGATGTCTGTCTCGCATTGTTTCAGCCAACTGGAGAGCGACAGTGGCACAAATCACCGCCGATTTCAAAGAGGGAGGTGCCAGAAACGTCTCCACCAAGACCAGGCGATCATTATCCGCAGTAGGTTATGGGAGCCACCGACCCACCAGAGTCCCATTGCTAACACCACGACACAGGACTCTACGCCTCAACTGGGCGAAAGAACATCGGCACAGGACCTTGGATGATTGGAAACGGGTCTTCTGGTCCGATGAGTCCCATTTCCAGTTATTTCGAGCGGATGGGAGTATGTGTATTTGGCGGAAACCGCCCGAAGCTATGCCCCCGGCATGTAAATAAGGAACACTTCAGGCAAGTGGACGATCGGTAATGGTCTGGAGCGTGTTCAATTGGTACTCGTTGGGACCTCTGGTACGTCTAGACATATCGCTGAACTTCTCAGGATACGTGTCCATCCTTACAGAGCATCTGCATCCGTTCATGGTCATCGTGCGCCCATAGGACAGTGCGCCTTCCTGCAGAGCCATGGTGACTAGAACATGGTTCGAAGAGCATTCCACAGATTTTACCACCATGGAATGGCCTCCCCGTTCACCGGACATGAACAATGTGAAGCATCTTTGGGATGCTGTGGAGAGGTCCTTTCGAGCTTTGAATCCTCCACCCAGAAATGTGACGGAATTATGGACAGCGGTGCAGCAAGCATGGATGGAAATACCCGTGGAACGCTTTCGTGAACTAGTGGACTCAATGCCTCGTCGTGTGACTGCCCTTATCCTGGCGAAAGGTGGGCCTACATGTTACTATTTACGGTTGCCAAATGTTGGCTGAGACCACCTAATTAAATAAATTAATAATAAAAAGTCCATCAGCTGACTGTTTGGCATAGTTTTTCGCCATTAGCATATTTGATCCAACCTCTCGATAGAAATCTACAGATGAACTTGATTGAACGATTAGCAAAAGGGCATCATGGTTATAGGTTCCGGAACAAGATTATCAGAGACGTATATTTTAAATTATAATAGGTCAATTCCCTTCCGAATTGAGATCGATGGAGTAAGAATAGAACAGGTAGATACTCTGTAGGTATCTGGGGCAATTATTTGCACAGGACATTTCATGTCAAACTGAGATTCAAGCCAGAACTGCAGTAGCAAAATAATCTTTCCAGATTAAACTGTCGTTGATTACACAGAAAACGTGGGGAAGAGTTGAAGAGGCTAAGATACCCCCAAGAACATTTCGTTTTATATTATATAACTGTACTGCAATGTGTTGACACTTGCAAAAGAAAGCTACCAGTGTGGCATGTACAACCCTCTAAACAAAATTTATAGTAATAATTAATGATTTATACTAAAAAAAAAAAAAAAGAAGAGCAAAGAGTTTTATGCGATAACCAAGAAAATTTTGTGTCTGTGCAGCGGCCATATTGCTTATTCATTCCTCCAATCAGCGCACGGCAACAAACACATCCAGTATTTCAACTACAATATGTGTGAAAAGAGAAATAATAATTGCCTGATTTTTGTTAGTCCGATTTGAACGAAATTTTTGGAGTGGCTCAATAAATCCATTTTAAAAGAGCCAAGTTTAAAATTTCACAAAATTTCGTACACTGGGAGTCGTGTTATTACACGCGGACGAACGGACGGAAAAAGAAATAACAATTGCCGGATTTCTATTGGTCTGATTTTAAAGAAATTTGGGACGAATAAACAAATAGTTCTAAAAGAGCCAAATATAAAATTTTATAAAAATTCATCTACTAAGAGTTAGGTTATTACATGCAGACAATAGCATGTTGAAGACACGCAGACATGTTGAAGACAATAGGCGCTTTATGCATATATGCTAGCCCGCTTAAAAATTTGTGAAAATTCAAATTTAAAATTCAAAGGAGAATATCACACCTCAAACTAAAAGCTGTTATGAAATTCATGAGTATTTCCCCCATAAAATTAATCTTTAAGTTTTATCAAGTAGATGGGGTTGTTATTATGCTGCAGGACTGGAACGGAAGTGACACTTTTTCCCATTAAATCATTTGTTTCTTCCAAGGATGAAAATTAACCATTAAATATGCCAAAAATCGATTTATTTTATTTGTTATTTGGCCATTACTAAGTCTTTACTGCTTCTCTGCGCTAACAAGTAAATGAATAACAAGAAGCATCTTCTACTTGACTGAAGTTATTGTGATTTCGAAGGAGAATCGTAACCCCCACACACCCACGAGATATAATAAGAAAGGGAAATAACTGGACTGTAGGTCTGAAATTAGGGTGTAGTAACTCTCATGGCTGCTTGTTTGGACAGCGTTGCAACAAACAAGCTGTAAAATCGCTTGTTTCCAAGTTTATGGGCGAGGGCTGCCCGTGATGCTTGAGAGGTGAAACACATCACAGGTCGGAGTAATGCTTCCATTTCTTCGCGTCTGAACGGTCGTAAAGTTCTTGATGGCTCGCGACCTAAAACCGAAATTCGAGAAAACCTGGGAACGCTTCCATAAACAACCGGTATCACTTTTATGCAGTGACATTCTAAATTACTTTTGAAAACTTTCGCTGCCAATTGCTAAATGGACCAACTCTGTATTTGTGCTTAGGTTTTGAACTTCTTTTGATTGTCCTTCGATTAGTTTTTGTTGGTTACTGTCACATTGAGTTACAAATCGTAACTGAGAAACAGCACCATCTACTTTAGTATACTTCAAGGTAGCGGATTTGCATCCGTTTTTATGGTCAGACCTTTCTGGCTGCATAACATCCATCGAGTATAAAATAAACAGTAAGCGCCAACTTTACTTGGACGTTGCAGATACCAATCATTGTGAAACAGGATATATTTTACGGAGAAGCATTATAAAAACAGAAATGTGATTTAATTTATGATCCATTATTTTAATAAATTCGATAAACGCCAGACTTAGATTTTAAATCTTGTTTAGTAATGAAATATTACTGTGATGGAATAGTAAATATTGATTACTGGACTTTTCTTAAACATTTAGCAGTCAATTGAATCATCCTGCGGTATGATTTAAATGACTGCGGAGGGTGCTAAGTGGATCAGATTTTCTTATCTTATCTGCGAGGTGCCACAAAAAGAAAAAGAAAAAAAAAAAATTGGACACTAAGTTTGAAGGACTTTCAAAGGTCTAACAAGATATAACGCAATAGATAAATACTTTGTTTTAATTCCGATGTTATAATAGTTTTGCGTTCAGTTTATAAACATATTAATTTATTTCAAATTATAAATATATTAATTTATTAAACTTATAAAAATATTAATTTATTAGCAAATTATTCTTCTAAAGTATAAAAATTGTATAAACAAGAAATTGTAAGCATTTATGATCCTCGCTCCTGGTATTTATGGCTGTACCAGATGATTTGTAATAAACAGATTAAAAATATATATATATATATATATATATATATATATTTAAATCCAGTAAGCATCACTTTAGATTTCTAGTTTTAATGACCATTTGCTAACTGTAGGGGAGGGGGTAGAGCTGTTTTCACTAGACAACGAATTTTATGCATTTAATTTTTTTCACTCCCTGAATATGGCATATCTCATAATCTTCGTGAACTGAATCTAAATTAAAATTAAATGTTGCTTAGCGCAAAAAAAAAAAAAAAAGTAAAAAAACAGAGTATTTTAACGGCATCATATCGATATAATGTATTTGTTTCTAGAAGTGGGTGTTCACGGGCCGATTTTTATGTTGTGCGGGCCAATTTACATTTATTTTTTTAAGTATCCCCTCTGACGCGAAGCACAATTAGTGCAGCATATATGAAAGCCCCCCCCCCCCTTTTTTTTTGTCCTTATTGTGTTATCCTTGACAGTATAGTGTTTTTGCTACTTGTCATTCGTTTGAAGAGGTGTCTGTTGCCACCTTGTCTATTTCCGTCAACGACTGGAGGAATTTCTAAAGTCCTCTTCAATCGAGATTGCGGTTAGCCGATCTCAGGCGATGGGAGCAGAGTTCCCCCCCCTGAGTTAATCCGGATTTTTCAGCCCGCTCAACATGCGGTTTCCCCTGTGAACACATACTTCTAGACATAATACACTTACGGGGATAAAAATTTCAATACCTGACGGTATTGAAATTTAATGTTTTAAATTTCAAAATCCTACACTCGAAATTAACGCTACACTGGTTTGTGTTTTTCTGGCTTGATTTTCTGGGACACTTATCCTTCCATTGATAGAGCTTGGGCTTAAGCTCTTTAGAAACAACTACGTTTATCTTCGAGTCGAACTAAAGTCATATCGACTAACTTCATCCACTAAGTGAACTCTAAAAACTCGAAGATACTGTTGGGACCAGTGGCGGACCTATTTGGGTCACTGAGTGAGACAATAGGTGGTCTCAATTACCGACCTTGTATCGAATTTAAAACGAGCAGCCGAGTGGTATTCCAAAGGAAAACTTCCAATTGAAAGCGTGACTTTCATTACGTGTATAATAACCCCTTGTTAATAGTTTGCGTATGCCCATTGTAATAATTTAATAAAAAATGGAGTACTACTCCGGCGTAGGTACTGAAATTTGTCACTAGACTGACAGTGGTGTCTTCAGGCAGCCATAACAGAAAAACATAACGCAGACTTTATCCTATTTCCTTTGAAAATGACGGAACTCTTTCTCTACTTGAATCGCACAGGCCTATACCAAATTATATAATTCAATACTTGTAATAATATCCTTCTAAATGAACTGTGAATAAATACAAGTGGCCTCAGTAGCCCCTCATGTCATTAACTAGCGACATCAATGGAAAAGGCTTAGATTCTTTTGTAAGTTGTTTTCACAACATGACGGGTTAGTTGGTTTCGATCGACAGTTGCATAGTTTTATTCCCTCGCACAGTAGTTAAAAGCATAGTACTCCCATACCGGGTAGAATAGGTTTGAGTTCGGGTGCTGTCAATGACGCCACGAATTCTAAGAGACTTTTTTCATAATGTGGCTGAGTTAGTCGGTTTCAGGCAAGGGTTGCATGGTTACCACCACAGAAACTTCGGCTTTTCGACCAGCAAACAATCAACCGACTGAAAAATTCAAACAGTAATTTAGACACAGTATACTGCTATCTCGTAAACTTAGTGGCTTTGCACTTAGCAGCCCAACAAAAGAATACAATCTATTACAGGCACAATATACCAACTCCTCATAGACTTAGTTGCCTTGGCGTATAACACACACCACCACCACATATTAACGATAATGGTATATCAGAATAATTTCTTTGATTCTTATCATTTTTGAGTATATATACACTGAGTGATCACTGGATTATGACCACCCCTATGAAAACTGAATGCGACCCGTTGAACACGTATGGTACGAGAGTGCAGAGTTAGTCGACCTACGTAGAATAGATAAGGTGACAGTGGTTCAGTAGGTAGTAAAATTCTGAGCGTGATGGATAAAAGGAAGGATTTATCGGACATTGATAAAGGAGAGATTATGGGTGCTAGAGGAGCTGGTGCTTCGATTTCCCAAACGGCTGAACTGGTGGGGTGTTCGAGAGCCGCCGTAGTAAAGTGTACCAGAATGCGTTAAAATGGTCAAACAACGACCCGACGGCAAAACTGCAAAGGTCAGCGAAAGGTTGATGTTAGAGATGAACGCCAGGTCCGACGACTCGTACTGGCGAACACGCGCAGTACTGTTCAAGAGTTGACTGCCCATTCCAACATGGACCAACCCGGAACAATATCTGGCATGACCATGCATCGCACGCTCGCACGCATGGGCTATACCAGCAGACGACCCCTACGGCATCCTCTCCTAACTAAGGTTCGTCGGCGTGAGAGGCTCGCCTGGTGCAAAGAGAATGCAAGTTGGACGTTTGGAAGAAGGTGTGCTGGTCGGTTGAGCCACGTTATTTACTCCACACCGTGGATGGTCGTGTACGGATTTGGCGTCAACAACATGAGGCTCTTCATCCACCATGCATGGTATCAAAAGTGCAGGCCGGTGGAGGCGGTTGTATGGTGTGGGGCATGTTTCACTGGCAGGAACTTGGATCCCTGGTACATGTGGAACAACGTACAGTAGTCTCCGCTGTCGTCAACTGCTTGCTGACTGTGTACACTCCGCTATGTTTCACTTTTTCCCGAATGGCGATGGTGTCTTCCAAGATAATAATAATAATAAGATTCTTTATTAACATAAATTTTATACAATAGTGATTCCTTACACAGAAAGCCAGAGGAATTTTACAGTTCGTCGTTTATACAAGTGATTTTGTTTTATAATAGAAAAAAAAAAAATTGAAATAAAATAATAATAATAACTAAATAAATAATAATTAATAGATAAAAGCAAAGATGATAATCAAAATGTAAAAATGAAGTAGTAATTACAGCGAAAAAGGACTACAAGTTGAGCAGAACATAAAATGACATCGGCTAACTAAGATCGGCACTTACATAAATGTCCTTTACTTACAGCGAAAAAGGACTACAAGTTGAGCAGAACATAAAATGACATCGGCTAACTAAGATCGGCACTTACATAAATGTCCTTTACCAACAGCAAGATAGGACAAGATGCCATCGCAATATGCCTTGTCTATAGTCCACAGGTCGATGTCAATGTTGAACGAGTTGAGAGTGTCCAGAGTCACATTTGGAAAGTGTCTCTTGAAATTCTGTAACCGCTGGAGCCTTGAGCACAAGGAGGGGGTACTACGGAGACGTCTGCTTGGCAAACGCCAACCAACCGTGTTCCAGATGTTGATGTGATCCTGCTTAGCTGAGCACAGATGACGGAATGACTATTTTTAGCACATGGACTCTGTGGACTATGGGCGTATATTGCAGGTTGCAGCAGAGAGTAGATTTAGATGCTGTGTAGATCTGGTGCGACCACAAATTGGCCCACTTCAGCACCCAGAATTCGAGGCCCCATTGTTTCCTGAGGCTGGTGGGTGGTGCCGCCGACCAAACTTCCACGGCATAGGAGAGCACACTACAGAAGTAAGTTGCAAGGTATTTCTGGATTATTTGCTTATTGTGCGTTTTGCACAGATCAATTTTCATTCCCCAGAACGAGGCCAGGACTTTGGAATACTGAGCTTGGATTTGTTTTTTATAGGTGAGGTTGGCATCAAGGATTACTCCTAGGAATTTGACACTGTTTGTGGGAGTCAGAACATATCCTGCCAATTCCGGAAGTAGAGAAGATGCAGTATCAGCAGAAGTCAGTCATCCGACTTGGCGTAAAGATGAGATAGTTTGACTTCTCTGGATTGACTGACAGGCCAAAAAATTTGGTATACTTACAGAATGTATTTAGATAGCTGTTTACAGATTCAGAGGAGGTTTGTTTTTCTTGTGAATCACCAAAATGGTGTTTGCATGGCAAGTAGCATACAATATCATCAGGATACGATAGGAAAGCTGGAATTTTATCCATTAGTGGAACGAATATTGCTGCAAATAGCAAGGCTGAGAGAGAACCACCTTGTGGGATCCCTACTTCGACGCTTTTAGCGACTGTAATGCCATCGCCTTTGAAGTGAAGCATTCTCCTAGATAGCAAATTATTGAGGATCTCAAGCATATTTCCGGATATCCCGTAGAATCTCTCAAGTAAGGCAAGAAGGAGTGTTATTTGGACTGAGTCGAAAGCAGATTTCATGTCCAGAAAAATAGCGTGAAGATCTTCGTTGTCATTCCAGGCGTGAAGTGTATTTTCTGTGATAATGACTGTAAGCAGGTTACGGTAGATCTATTAGGAATGGCATAATGGGTATGTTCTGGCCTATGCGCAAAGATTGCGAGTGCTACATCATTATAGATGCACTTCTCGAGGCATTTCAGGAAGGGAGAGGCAATTGATATTGGCCTGAAGTCAGCCGGTCTTTTCGCACGAGGCTTCTTCGGAACTGCCAGAACTCTGTATGATAACAGCTTGAAGGCACCTGTGCAAATTTGAGTACTTTGTTGTAGAGTTGAGTGAGCTCTTTGCTGATGAAATAAGAAGCAATTTTTAGACTAAAAAGAGGTATTGCGTCAATTCCTATGGTGGACTTGTCAGGTAGTGAATTTATTATTTTTATTAGTTGTTCTTCGGAAATTTCTTTATTACTAGAAGGTGAAGAAACGTTAAACGCTTCGTTCCAAGGATATGCTTCGGACACACGATGATCTCGCTTAAAACGCAGCACATGTTCACACCATTCCTGGACATCTAAAGATAGAGGGGTGGAAGTATGACTTGTGGACTACACACGTTTTCTCCTGGATAGCCGGCCATTCATGAAATTGTCAATAGCAAATTGTTTACTCCTTTGGAACTCCATCCTTGTTTTCGAAAATTTGGCGTATGACTCTCGTGAAGGCGACTTCTTGTAGGAGGCATGGGCTGCCTGTTTTTCCCTAAAGATAACAATGCGCCGAGCCATCGGGCACTTGTTGTGCAAGAATGGTTTGAGGAACACGGTTCTGACTTCCAGCATATCGATTGGCCTCCGAACTCCCTCGATATTAATCCCATAGAGCACTTGTGGGACACTATGGAAAGGCATATCAAGCGTCTGGATACACCAATCACCTCCATACCTGCATTGCTAGCTTCATTACATACAGCTTGGTTGGCCGTACCTCTTGAACGCTTCCGACATCTTGTTGAATCAATGCCACGTCGGATAGCTGCTGTACTGATTACAAAAGGAGGACCTACGAAGTCATAATTCAGTGATCACTCAGTGTATATATACACCAAATCTTAAATAAATCAATCTAAACTTTTAGGGCTGAGCAGTTGTTCTGATACTAAATATAGTTTGTAATACTTTCTAAATGTCTTCAATTTTAATAATACTGTATAATGATATTTTTAAATTAAATGTTCAGCGAGCCTCTTTGATAACATCAAACATAAAGTAACGTTGTCGACCTTCTGGTTTATCGAGGATGCATTCGAGAGATGCGAAACGTCTTTGACTTTATAGTAGTTCCAGAACTATTCAGCAGATCCATATAAACTTTGCGAAATCCCGTAACTAGGGGATAGTGAAAGCAGGCGTCAAGTGTACGTACTTTTAACCATATATGTCCGTTTGGTCTAACGTGAGGTTTAAATACTTAGCATTCAGAGTACAAGTGGCGTCGACCAGAGCGAAAGCAAGTTTTATTAGCACTTAAAAAAATTAGCCAGCTACAGTCTACTACCAAAGAAACAAAGCTGATAGCAGCATCTGGCTTTTGTCATCTTGGGACTCCATTTATTGTAACAGGCCGCCATTTTTCTGCAGACACAATGGTTGGAGGGTTGTAATAAGTTGTATTATCAGTTTTATATAAGGATCTGTGATTTCTTTTTCTGGATTTTCCCACTGAAAAATGTGAGCAAGCACATCGGGACGTTTTTGATCACGTGTTGATAGTAGTCAAGTACTACATGTGCCTGTTTGACCAAAGTAGTGAATTCTGCTGGGTACAGTGCCGTATCGAAACTAGTCTTACCACAGAAATAATGACGTAATAGGGAATTACGCTCCTGACCAAGAGTATGATATGTAATTTTTGTATACATATGAATACAAAAAGCATCTTTATTTAACTTGCAGTCATATGTGAAATACAAAAAATGAACTTTAAAAAGTTCTTAACTTGATTCTTCTCGATTTCTGACTTGATTTGGACTGAATACTTTATACTATATTTATAGTTAAAGAAGAAAGGAGCACTTTTATCACAATCATGGCATCTGGAAGGGCATTCCTGGAGAGAATTTGTTGGACTTCTGTTTTTTTTTTCTTCTGAGAAATCTTTTGGAGTGACTGAATGTCACTTGATGCATTTTTTGAAGAATATATCCCGAGAATTCTGTTCAGTTGCCCTCTTCTCGCGATAAAGTATTCTGTAAACAAACATAAGCGTAGAATGGCATGTTATAAATTTTGTTGCTTCATTCCAAGTTGGGCTCCATCTTCGAAAGTTTCCATGGCAGCTTCTTAATGTTTTAAAAATTTTGAACTTTAACTCTATCCATTTCCAGAACATTAGCAATGATTTCTTCCATTTTATCTTTCAAAGTCCAGGAAATTTGTCCAAAATTTTCTCCAGGCGCTATTAAGGTTGGTTTCTTTAACGTCCATTAAAGACTCTTGAACTTTTTCACTATCCAGAATTTCGAATCCATTCTAAAATTCTCTAAGGATTCTATATTTGTCTGTTTCTTTCAAGATTCTCTCCTGAGAAGAAACTTTGCTTTGATAACTGAAGCTATCAAAGCAAAGATTGTTCTCATATGGCTTAAAAGAAGCAATCATTCCTTAGTCCATAGTCTGAGTAATGATGTTGTGTTGAGAACAAGAACACCATTTAGATTGGGATCGGCATCAACAAGGTGTGCTGGTGTCAAGAAGCACCAGTGCTTTAAATGGCAGTGGCACCCCACTGCCATTTAAAGTTGTTTCGCTGACAATATCTCTGAACAGTGGCAAAAGAATATTTTGAAGAATTTTTTACAGAAGACTATTTTCATAGTCTTATTTAATGTAAGGACGCCTCCGTAGCCAGGTGGGAAGGAGCAGCAGTACGTAACACACGCTTCTTGATTAGACCGGGGTTCGAGCCCGTCACCGCCAAATACGGAGGATGCGGAAAGGTCAGGGAATGACCACCGCATATCCCTGGAGCAATATGGCCTTAGTTGCTAATGCTCCTAACAAACAAACAAACTAACATTTAATGTAAACAAACTGCGCAACTGGAATCGATGGGTGCGTATGCCCATTGTGAAGCAAGACAGCTTTCAAACAACTTTTACTTTTTTTGGCAATGAAAAGATGCCAGTCTTCTCGGTTTTGACTAACACTGGTTTAAAAACAAATCGTATCGAAATAATAGCACCATGGACTCTGCAACGTTGTAAAACTGTACATAAGTGACGTAATTTTTTGTACGTGGGAAGTGTTGCATCTGAGATCCAGTAGATTCCACGCTGTTAAAAGAATCCTCAGGAGTCCCTCACTAACTCTTCCAATTCTTGATGATCAGGGAAGTGTGGCAATTTACTTGAACAAGCTTCTGAGGTGTAATCCAGTTATCCTGTTCATATTATTCATCATCCATTTCTGAACACTCCTTTATGAAAGGTTGACTGGGAATTGGCAGGTGTTCATTCACTCTGTGGCTCCAAAGCAGTAGAAGACGGCATGTTAACCACACTACAGTTTTTCGTTCCGCAGACTTTTTGCACTTTGGTACAGTATATATATATATATATATATATATATATATATATATATATATATATATATATATATATATATATATATATATATATATATATATACCTAATTCTGTTTTTGCACGAACTTTTTTTACACGAATTTGATTTAACACGAATTCAAAATAAATATTTCATTCTCTTTTTACGCGAGTCATTTTGATTTAACACGATTTCTATGAATTTTTTTTTGCCTAAATTCTAAGAAAATTTTTTTTATTTGTGGCATATTAGTATCATTTCTATATTACACGCACCAATAGATTGGATAACAGCTAGTGTATGCGTTTTGAAACGCGTGCTTTTGCTTACCAATGTGTACGTCTAGGTATCTATGAATCATCAACGTTTTTATTGAATTTGGTGCACATCTACGGTATTCGTGCATTGTATCTTCGGCAGACATGTAGTAGTAAGCTCTATTTCAAAGTGAAAGAATCTTTAGTGAAATTTGTGCACATATAAATTTATTAATTTTGCCAATAGTCAATAAATTGTAAGTTTACAAAATTTTCATACCTTTTTTTATTAATTATAACTGAGATATTTTTCGGTAGCCCTTATATAATGTCGAATAATTCGCCTATTACCAAAATGAAAAGGAAAGCGATTTCTTTGGAACTTAAAATTCAAATTTTAGATCGTCTTGCAACTGGACAAGGGGCTACGTCTGTAGGAAAGCATTTTGGTGTACATGAAGCTACCGTAAGAACTATTAAGAAAAATGAAATTGCAATTAGGAAGTCGGTATGTTCTGGAACAAAAGTAAGTGTTAATTCATCATCATATACAAGAGATATTGTCAAGGAAAAAATGGAAAAGGCCCTGGTAATATGGATAGAAGATCAGTCACAAAAAAGGGTACCAGTAGATGGAAATGCCATCAAGCAAACAGCACTAAGAATTTACAGACAGATTAAAGAAAAGGAGCCAAGCACTTCATCTCAGTTAAACAGAAAGTATGAATTTTCTGCGAGTACAGGTTGGATGACAGGGTTTCTTAAAAGGAATGCTCTTCATAATATAAAAATTAAAGGTGAAACTGCATCTGCAGATGAATCGGCTGCTAAAGTATTCCCGCAGGAACTTGCAAAAATTATTGAAGATGGAGGATACACTCCTGATCAAGTGTGGAATGCAGATGAAACTGGTTTCTTCTGGAAACGAATGCCGAACAGAACGTATGTAGCCAAATCGCAGAAAACTGCTGGTGGTTTTAAGGTAGCTAAGGATCGTGTGACCTTATTATTTTCCTCCAACGCTTCAGGAGATCGTATGTTGAAACCACTGCTGGTAAATCGAGCCCTAAACCCACGTTCAATGAAAGGTGTAGATATCAATAAACTGCCTGTTCACTGGATGGCAAACAAGAAGGCCTGGGTGACCACTACTATTTTTACAGAATGGTTCAACAACTGTTTCGTCCCAGAAGTCAGACGTTATGTATGAATTTGAAAGGTCTCGAATTTAAAGTTCTTCTGATTCTTGACAATGCACCCGGCCATCCTGTCTTGGAACACCCAAACGTACAAATTTTATTTCTGCCACCTAATACTACATCTTTGATACAACCGCTAGACCAAGGTATAATTGCGACAATTAAAACATACTACGTAAAACGAACATTCCAACACGTTTTGGACAAACTGAATGATGAAACACTAACAGTCATTGTTGTGTGGAAGAAATTCTCAATTATGGATTGTATCAATCAAGTTGGATTAGCGTTAACTGAATTAAAACCAGCAACTTTAAATGCGTGTTGGAAAGCGGTTTGGCCACAATGTGTAAAAAGCAAAGATCCCATCATCCCTAATACGACCGAATCTCCCAACATCATTACAATGGCACACGAAATTGGTGGAGAAGGATTCGATGATCTATCGTTTGAAGATATTGATGAATTGTTAACCGACAAAGCCCTAAGCGAAGATGAAATATTAGAGGTTGTCCTTGGGACTCCTTATCCCACAGAACGTAGTGATAATGAAGAAAATGATCCTGTTCTAAATGCAGATTTAATAAAAGAAGGTCTGGAACTGGTCAGAAAATTAGGTAATCATTTTGTCAAACATGACCCTAATGAGGAACGCGCTGGGAAGTTCCAACGTGAACTGAAGTTGTTGACAGCCTCTTACAGAGAATTATATAACGGCCTAACCAAAACACGAACACAACGATTAATAACTGAATTCGTTCGTAAAACCGGTGAAACATCAGCACCAGAGGAGACTCGTGCTGATTTTGCTGAAGAGATCACAGAAAGAATTTCATTAATAGAGGAAGAAGACGATGTCCACAACATTTCTAGTGATGGCAGTGATATTCCAGTCGTACGCAAACGTATGCGCCGTTTATTATCAGAAAGTGAAAATGAATAAAATCTTGTTATGTGTAAAACAGATTTTTTTTGTTCATGAAGAATTTTTTTTCATTTCATATGCATACAAATTTATTTTAATACATTTTAATTACATATTATTACATGTGTATTTTGTTGAAATAAAATAATAAGCTTAAAACGGATATTTTTATGTGTTTTTTTTTAATTATTTTTACTGATTTTTTTAGATCCGGAACCAATCTTCTTTTCTTCCATAAATACAATGTCTTTTTTTACACGAATTTTTTTACACGTATTTTTCAGGAACGTATCTATCGTGTAAAAACAGAATTAGGTGTATATATGTATATGTATGTATATATATATATATATATATATCCACCCACATATGGAGAGCCCACCAATTATCACAACAGTCGTTATGATAGTTTGTGGGCTGTCCATATTCGAGGTGCAGCAAAAGGCATCTCTTACGACTACCACGAAACCATCCATTTAATGCTGATTTGCTTGTATTGCAGCAGAAATAAGGTGCCCACTTCTTGTTTTGAACACCAATTGACATTCGAAAATAGTATTCATATGCACTACAAAATGCTTCCTTGCTTGTGATCAACATTGTTATGCTTCACCTACTTCAGACCAATATAATATCTACAAACATAGCAGATTGATACTAGCGAAAACCCAATGATCCCGTTGGATTTAGCATACAATAAGAGATAGTTAAACAAACTCTTTTTGTTACATAATGTTTTCTGTTCATATTAAAGATTAGGATCGTGCAACCAGTCGTTTTAAGAGTACAGTAGACAGCACCGTCTTATTGCGATTTTTATTAAAAATTTTATTAAAATGGTCTCAGATTAGTGTTTCAAGCATTATTATTTGAAAACTTTTCCTAATCCCTTTTGTAGAAACTATTGCACAGATATTTTGTCTAGTGCCCTGATACTAATTTTCTAAGGCCCCCAAATTTATAAATAAGCCTATATCTGTAGTTCAATCCGAAATGACATTACTGAAATTAATTAAGAAATTTTAGTACTTGAAGTAATAGTACTTTAATCGTGAACGAATTAACCAAATGCAGGTTTTCTGAATCCATGTGTATGCTTGGCGTTTAAGTAAGTGAGGTGGAAGAAATAACTTCAACCTTCAATCTGGAAAATAAAATAAAAAAAACTAGTAAGAATAGTTTTCAGTATTTGTTTTTTACGTTTCATTTCATTCTAAGATAAGTAATATAAATTGTGTAAAGTGACTTACAACAGAAATTTTCCCAGTTGTATGGCAAATTAAAGTTTGCATTTTGAATGGTAGGAATGAAAGAAGGAAGAAAGAAGCGGAAGGAATCACTGAAGTGTGAAAAATGGGTTTACCATTAGAAATTCCTTGCATCAATGCTTGCTTAAATGCTTTTCACGGTAAATTTAGCATTGAGTTGTAAATGAACAAGTGGAGGTTATAAGAGTTGCAGTGCTAAAAATATTGTTTTCAGGCAGTGCAAGATCTTAACCATTTGAGACTACTTAGATGACATATAATTTATTGAACTTGTTTTAACTCAAGAATCTCTGACCTTAATCGTCGGAGGGAACTTGACAGTTATAAATGGCATTCTCATAACATTTACGATTAAATGCTAGAAATTATGATCCACCCAGTACTTAAGGAATTTATTTAAAAAAGTGAATGAATTTGAATGTGGACAATTCTTCTGTCACAACAGTCGTAGCCCAAATTTATTTGTTTCAGAATTGTGATAAATGAACTTGATGGGATGGTTGATAGGAATTTGTTAAACTTTTGACAAAAGAGAAAAGTAAATAAGTAAACATTATTTAGACTTCTCACTGACAGTCTGCTAAGATTTAATATCTCTCTATGATTAATCGTATTGGAAAATTGTTTTAACAACTTGTCCAGTTTATGAGAAGTATCTGTTCATGGATTCGAGCTAAGTTCATCAAGATTGAGTTAAGAGCAATTTTGTTTATCATCTGAAATATTTGTATCTGGCTATAGAATACCTATAGAATATCTAAGAAAATAATTTTATAGAATACCTAAGAAAATAACGATTGCTTTATCGTTTTTCATATAATTCAAAACATCGTGAAGTTTAAGGAAAAAGAACACTAATCACCACTAAAGAAATGCAGATTCTTCTACATGATAAGGTGCGTTTCTGCTACTTGAGTACCATGACACCCAAATGAACAAAATAAATTAAATAAACAAGAAAAAGAAAACAACGCTCGCCCTCAGCATTGAGAACGCATGACTCCCCGCCCAAGGGTACACTCACACCTACCAGAGTAAAAGAGCCACTTTCATAATAAATAAAGCCAGGGAACTCACAAACACCAATTCTTCAAAGGCCATCAGTACTTGTAAACTGCCGAAAGGATCGTATTTCAGTCGCTTACCTCTATCAGCTAAATGTCAGTGGGTGTCCATGTATAATCCGAACACAGAAGTAAAATAAGCTAAACTCAACGTTGTGAAGTATGCCAAGACCACTTCCCTCTATTGGTTAAATAAGCAAATGTAACAAACGAAATGTAAATTTGGGCGTTGACCCAGCCAATATACAGGTCTAAACGTATAAAGTATATATTTCTATAAGTTAAAAAAATTTTTTCCTAGTGATATTTATTCGAGCTGATGGGAGAAGAGGGCGGGGCAATTACGTCACTACAAATGCGCAGGTAAATAATTACATTGTTGTCCTCCATTGAAAGACAACTGCCTCCATAACGTACACCAACCTCGTGCACGTGCTTCATTATCTGATACATGACCACCCCCAGCATCATTTGATGTTCCATTGTAATGTAAGGGACCCAATATAGTTTGTATATTTGTAAATAGTATAATATTTTAAATATTTGTATAGTTTGTAAATATTTTAGTCCTGCTCTTTCGGATGCAACAATATTCGTCATGCATTATGGAACCCAAAGCAAAATGCCTTTTCATTAGTGATCTATGTAAACGCAGGTAAATAATTACCTAGTGATATATATTCCACGTTGTGAATGCACGTAGTTGGGGGGTGGGGTAGCCAGTGGGAGAAGAGGAATGCGGGTCACGTGGTACAATTGGGCGGGGAAATTGTTTCACTACAAATTCACAGGTAATAATTACATACGTCATTTCCTGATCTCTTCATTTTCCATACCTCTTCATTTTACGTAGAAAAGCGTGCGCGGGGGTTGGCGAGTAAAGCGAGCAGGGGGCGAAGCCCCCTAGAGTAAATTAACATTGAAAACTAAATCATAATAAACAGAATTAAAGTAAATAAATAAATAATGGGGCTTAGAGGAGAACAGGTATCCTGTGTGTTATCAGACACTCAGCCTAAAACACTGATGGATCCAATATCTCTCTGTTACAGAAGATTTAGGAGAAGTCCGGTTGGCCTGCCTCCCTAAAATCTACTCATGCACACCTTCTCGATGGTAAGCCCTGTTACGTCACTTAGGTGGCAACGAACGTGTAGAGTGGTTCTCTTCAAGACTCCTGGTCAGCGTGAAGAGTAAAAGACCAACCCCTCCAGCAATGAGAGCACAACAATACAAATGGCCCTCGGTCCCCAGCAGCTTTCACTCTCCCTCTTACGGCGGCGAGAGGATCAGAGTGGAAGCAGAGGGTGCTAAGAATCTTTGGGTACGACCAGGCTGCCATGCACGGAAACTGAACTTGGCCTGTTATAACGTACGATCACTCATCGGTGAAGACAGGATATTAGAGCTGGAAAAGGAATTAGAAAATGTGAATTGGAATATCATCGGTTTGGCTGAAACAAGAAGAAGAAATGAATCACTTATAAGTTTATCAAGTGGAAATCTGCTGTACACTAATGGAAACAGTGAAAGGAGTGAAGGTGGAGTTGGGTTTCTGGTCCATAAAGATTTTAAAAACAACATTTTGGAATTCAAAAGTACATCACCAAGGGTGTCAAGACTAATATTCAAGATTTATAAGAGGTACAAGCTAAAGATTGTTATGATTTATGCACCAACATCAAGCCATGATGATGAAGAGGTTTAAGAAATGTACACTGAAATTGAGAGTCTTCTAGATGAGCAGAAAACCCACTACACTATTATTATGGGGGACTTCAATGCTAAGGTTGGAAAAAGGCAAAACAGCGCAGAAAGAGGAACTATAGGAAATTTTGGAATTGGTGAAAGAAATAAAAGAGGTGAAAGACTTGTGGAATTTGCAGAATCTCAAGGACTGTCAGTAATGAACACTTTTTTCAAGAAAAGGGTGAACAGAAAGTGGACATGGAAGAGTCCAAATGGATTAACAACTAATGAAATCGACTTCATCCTCACTAACAGAAGATATATTGTGAATGATGTTACCGTCCTGAATAAGGTAAATGTTGGAAGTGATCACAGAATGGTAAGATGTACACTTGATATAGATGTAGGAAAGGAAAGGAAAAAACTGACTCGAGTAAATAATACAAAGGTCTTTGAAATAACAGAGGAGGAGAAAAAGCAGTATGTACTGGAACTTAAGAACAAGTTTGAGCTTCTGCAGACTGCTCAGGACAAAGATATCGACGAGGAATATTACAACTTTCTGGAAGTGATAAAGCCCAAGAAACCTATAGGGAAACAGAAATCCAAAGAAGAAAAAATTAGTCAAGAAACACTTGTCATGATGAACCAAAGACGACAAATGAAGAGCAAGAAAAACACTGACAAGGAGAAAATTGAGTATATTGAGTTATGCAAAGCCATAAGAAAGAGACTCAGAGAGGACATAAGAAGATTTAACACAAAAAAAGTAGAACAAGCATTAAGGGAAAACAAAGGATTTAAATCAGCAGCCATGAGCAGTAATACAGAAAGACAAATGATACTGAAACTGAAGAATAGCGATGGTGTACTTATAAACAGCAGAGAAGGCATAATTCAAATAGCAGAAGACTACTATAGAGAATTATACAAGGAGCGAGGGAATGATACCAGCAGTGGGGAACATGGATTGCAAAGTAGCAACACATACGACATACCCGATATTCTTCCTGATGAGGTAGAACATGCATTGAAGAAAATGAAGAATCGGAAAGCCCCGGGGGAAGATGAAGTTACTGTAGAGTTGTTAAAATTGGGAGGAAGAGACATAACACAAAAACTGGCAAGGCTCTTCACAAAGTGCATTAGAAAAGGTGTGATGCCTAAGCAGTGGAATAATGCAATCATAGTTTTGCTGCATAAGAAAGGAGATAAATCAGAAATTGGAAATTATAGACCAATTAGCTTGTTATCCCATATCTACAAGTTGTTCACAAAGGTCATTACTAACAGATTAGAAAGAAGACTTGATGAGAATCAACCGAAAGAGCAAGCTGGCTTTAGGACAGGATTCTCAACTATGGATCACTTTCACGTAATATCACAGCTAATGGAGAAAGCAAATGAATATAAAACACCATTATGCCTGGCATTTGTGGATTATGAAAAGGCATTTGACTCCATACAGCATAAGGCAATGTTTCGGGCACTGGAAAGACAAGGCATAGATACTCCATATATTATGATTTTGAAGAAAATATATGAGAGTGCTACATCCTTTATTAGACTAGACAAAGACAGTAGCAAATTTAAAATCGAGAAAGGTGTTCGACAAGGAGACACAATATCTCCGAAGCTGTTTACTGCTGCCCTTAAGGAAGCTTTCAGAAGATTAGACTGGTCGCAGAAAGGAGTCAATGTGAACGGAGAGTACCTAAACCATTTACGATTTGCAGATGACATTGTGGTCATAAGCCACGATCCCAAAGAATTAGAGGAAAATCTTAATCAGTTATGCACAGTTAGTAAGGATTTTGGACTAAAGATGAATATGGCTAAAACAAAAGAAATGATGAACAAGTATGCCACGGAAAGGGAAATAATGATTGAAGGAGCAGTAATTGAAAAGGTGGAGTCATATACTTATCTGGGACAAGTTATTAGCTGTAATAATGATAAATGGCTGGAAGTCAAGAGAAGAATAAATTTTGGATGGATAGCATTCAGGAAATATAGTCACATACTGAAGAGCAATATCCCAGTTTTTATGAAACGTAAAATAATGAATCAGTGTATACTCCCCACCATGACTTATGGAAGTGAAACTTGGGCACTCACCAAAAGAATGGAAGAGAAGCTGAGAACTACACAGCGAAGAATGGAACGAATTATATTGGGAATCAGACTGTTAGATAAGAAGAGAAACACATGGATTAGGCAGCAAACTCAAGTAAAGGACATTCTTATCAAAACTAAAGAACTAAAATGGTCTTGGGCAGGACACATAGCTCGAAGACATGATGACAGATGGACTAAGAAAATAACAGAATGGTACCCAAGAGGAGCTAGAAGAAATCCTGGAAGACAAAGGCGGAGATGGATAGATGAAATTCATGAGTTTTTGAGTAGTAAATGGATGGCCAGTGCTCAAAACAGACGGAACTGGAAAGTTGCTTGAGAGGCCTTCATCCTGCAGTGGATTGAAAATGGCTGATGATGATGATGATGAAATAAATAATAATCAAATAATTAACGAAACCCAAATGATAGAATAGGTTTAAACGTAATAAAGAAACTAAGTGATTGTCATAATCATTCAAACTAAAGAGGAAAGATTGGGACAGAAAAAAACAAAAAAACATTCAAATAAAGAGAGGGGGGGGGAAGAAAACTTTGCATTAGTTTGTTGCATTTGTTTCATGCTAATTAGTGTTCCTTTTTCTACGATTTTGTTGGAAACATAATCACGTTTGTCTTTATTGTAAAATTAATTATTGACTGGTGATGTAATGTAAACCTATTGTGCCGAACAATCAAGTTGTTATCGGTATATATTAATTTCTTGCAATTTATCAAGGATTCTTGCACCAGCAGAGTATTCTCGGTGGGTCATACAGATGTGAACGTAAAGGCATAAGAGGAAAGTGGATCATGTTATCTATAAATACTTATAAAAATGTTAAAAAATTTACAAATTTTTTCACAGTGTGGTCGAGTTAGGCGGTCTCTAGCGCGGGGGAGGGTTGCACTGTTTTATCTTCTGGAAACAAGGAATGTATAGTTTATTATTAATCCAGGCAAACCGATTACGGTATACTAGAATCTGGCTATTGATATAAAATTTTGATGATTGACTGACGTCCTTCATCCTGTCTTGAAGAAACCGAAAAATTTGCTATTGGCTCGGCTAGGTATACACCGAGTGAATACTGAATTTGACCACTTACCTAATACTATGTTGGGCCATCGTTTGCAGGGATAAGAGCCGCTATTCGCCTAGGCGTTGACTCCACTCGATGTCTGAAGACGTTCGTAGGGATCTGTAACCATGCTGCAAGCAAGGCTTTCCACAGTGTCGGAATAGATGACGACTGCGTGCCCGTAGGCCTCACTTCCCGTTCCAAAACGTCCCACAGGTGTTCAATTGGATTGAGTTCAGGCGAATTTGGCTAATAAAGATGGGTGATACCTTCACTGTGTTCCTCGAATCATTCATGCACAGTGCGAGCCCGATGATGCGGCGCATAGTCTTGGAAGATCCCATTTCTGTCCTGGAAATAATTAGAACATGGCAGGGTGCACATGGTCTCCTAAGAGCTGCCAGTAGATCTCACTAGTGAAACGTTAGTCCATACGCACCAGGGGTACTAGTTCTTGCCACTAAAACATGCCCCATATTAAGCAATCACCACTGCCTGCCTAGACAGTGGGCACCATGCACGATGGACTCGCGTCTTGCGGCGCCATACACGAAGGCTTCCGTCGGCATGTTGCACCAGACATTCGGATTCATCCTGCCAGCAGACTCGTTTTCAGTTCTCTAGTGTCCAACTAGCGTCACTGCTACCTCTAGCTCGAAGTCATATTTTCAAGCCACGGGAGACACGGTGAATGCTAGAACTGACTAACTTGCCCCAGAAGAAAGCTTAAAAACTTTTCTTTCTTAACCTAAATTTAACACAAGATTCTCTGACGTAATTGCCTACTTGTGGTAAACAGCATTCAGCTTATTTTGCCTTGTCTTGTACGGAACTTGCTAATCCGAATACACCCGATTTTTCGTATTTCTTGCAAATACCCACAATGAGTGATACTGAACAGGAAGTGATGGAAAAAGAGGGATCAGAAGAACATCCTTCCAACTTGACAAGCGAGACTTATAACCCCGAAGACCTAAATAAGACTATCAAGAACAAGGAAAATCCAAAAAATCGAAGGAGGGGACGGCTAGGAGCCGACTCTCCAACCCTCAAAGAGGTATTTGAGGAAGGAGAAAATGATACCTCCAGTGATTCTGAAAATGATTACCCCAAAAATCAGGATCCCCCCCCCCGACTGGTACTCCTGGTGAGCAAGTTATAGCCATTCGGGATTCATTCGAAAAATATATGGCCAAGCAACCTAAGAATCACTGCGGCCATCAGAATAGACGTCATCCAGCTTTTCGGAAAGATGGAGCATGTTATCCTCAACCTCCACGTTGATAATGAAAGAATGCAAACTAAGCTTGATGTTCTAGCTGAGGAACAGGAAAAACAAATGTTACAACGTCCTCGTTCCTTTGCTGAGGCGTTGAGGAATGGCCTAACTACAGCCACAACTAATCAGTCGTCCAGAGCAAAACCTGACAAAAAACAAACGGAGGCTCACTTTATATTAGTTAAGCCTACCGAAGGCGCAAGGCTGGGAATGAGTGAGGAGGTCAAAGAGGTACTCACAAAAAACATGAAAGAACAAATGAAGAACATAAGAATTAAAAGTGTACGAAAAACCAGGAATCTTGGCATTATAATCGAGATAGATACCAGAGAGGAGGCACTGGAAATCCTAAAGAATACGGATATAAACAACTATGGACTGCGGGTGGCGGCTCCGAAGCGGAAAGACCCATCAATAGTCCTGTTTGACATCGATGAAAACCTAACCCCTCAGGAATTAAAGGATGAGATCTATCGCAGGAATCTCAGTATGTGCCTAACAGAGGGGGATCAGGAATTGCACGTAGCGCCGAAATATAGTACCAGGGCAAAAGTACCAGGAAATGTTAACTGGATCGTTGAGTTGTCACCAAGGGCGTGGCAGATCATTGGCTCACAAAACAAGGTTTACATTGCCTGGGACAGCCATAGATACCGGGAGCACATCTCTGTCCCGGAGTGTTACAGGTGCCTGCGTTTCGGACATACGTCCCATACATGTAACCAGCGAGAGTCCACCTGCGGGCACTGTGCCCAAAACGGGCATGCATTTAAGGACTGCCCTGCCAAGGAGCAGCCACTCTCCTGTACCAACTGCAATGTAGCAAAAGCACCCTAAGACCACTCAATAAGAGACGCCAACTGTACAGTCTACAAAAAAGTCGAGTATATACCAATCAAGGATAAATTATTTATACGCAAGCCACTATACCCACTCAACAACAGATTAAAATACTTTAACTTAATGCACAACGAGCAAGAGTGGTCGCTGACCAATTAAAATCAAAGCAGAAGAGCGGCACATTGACGCATTTTTGCTTCAAGAACCCTATGTCTGCAAGGGTAACGTAGTTGGATATCCAACCTCACACAGAATTATACACTGCACAGATGACCAGCCATGGACCGCTGTAGTTATCAGGAATACAGAGATTAAAGCAGTCCGTATCGCACCACTATGTACTTTTATTAGCGCTTGTGCCCAGATCCTGACACCCCTTGGCTCCATCTACCTGCTCTCGGTATATAGTCACCCCAGTGAGGACATCACTTTTGCAACATCACTCATCCAGATGGCTCTCCACCTTCTTCCCGGAGGAAAGCTGTTGGTTGGAATGGATGCCAACTGTCGCTCTGCCCTGTGGCATAGCCTAACACCCGACAGAACTGGGTACAGAAATGGTGAACGACTTGAGGACTTCATTTTAACTACTGGCCTTCGGGTTCTCAACAGACCGGGCCACCTGCCCACCTTCAGCAGCTCCCTCTGGGAGAGTACAATAGACATAACCTTGGCCACGCCAGACATAGCCCAAAAACTGGTTGGCTGGACAGTGAAAGAATCCTAGACTACTTCGGACCACAGAGCGATCACACTCTCTCTTGCTCGCTCTGTGGAACGCTCCCCACCAATCCCCAGAGACATAGTACGCTACTGTACTAAAAAAGCAAATTGGCGTCGGTTTCAGGTGGAGCTCGCAAGAAGGTAAAGGATCTGGCATCTGGTAAAGGATCATCCCCGAGGATGATCCTTTACCAGATGCCAGATTGTGTGCTCAAAATAACCAAGACAATCAGAAATGCCTGCAACTTAGCCATCCCACGAAGAAAACCTTACAGATACGCCGTTCCGTGGTGGAACGCCAACCTTCCCGACCTAAGGAAGTGGGTCCACCTCGCTTGGAAAGCATTCCAAAGGGCTCGTGCCCATTTCCTCCCCTCATGAAGTGGACGCTGCGCAGGAAGCTTATCGACTGCAGAGAAACCGTTACACACTTGAAATTCGCAGAAGCAAGAGAGAATCATGGAGGACCCTGGTAACCTCCACTGGAAATAGCAACCCATGGGGAATAGTCTTCCGCATTGTAATCAACAAGCTGCCCAGGGGAGAAGTCTTGGACTCCTTGTAGAAACCTGATGGAACCTTCACCACCTCTTGGACTGACTCTCTAAATAGTATTCTTGATGCCCTCTTCCCTCCAGAAAACACACAGTTAAGCCCAGAGCAAACTCAAATAGTAGCCAGCAGTGAAGCCTATGCACCAGAGAACACAGAAGAACCATTTGCCTTTGCAGAAATGAACCTAGCCCTAGCAAAGACAAAAGAAGGGAAGACTCCTGGCTCTGACCTCCTTGAAGTTGACGTCATTAAAAAATTCGCAGAAATTTATCCTACCACCCTACTCAGTCTCTTCAATAGATGCTTGGCTGACGGCTCCTTCCCTGCTACCTGGAGAGAAGATACGCTCAAATTAATACTTAAAAACCCTGAAAAGCCGACTCATCTGCCTACCTCCTACAGGCCAATAACACTGCTCTCTGTTCTCGCTAAACTTCAAGAACGACTCCTCCTCTTCTGTCTTACTGACTGTTACAATGGAAAACAAGTTGCCTCAGCACTACAGTTTGGCTTCAAGACGGGTCTCAGCTCTGAGGACGCTATCCATAAGCTCATCTCCCAAGCCAATGAAACGCAGTACAAGTATACCCTAGCCATTATGGTGAATTTCGCCGGCGCCTTCAACCAGCTGTGGTGGCCCAGCGTTATTAGGAGGCTGCGGCTGGCTGGAGTTTCCTACAATCTCTATGAGAGTATAAAATCCTACCTCAACAACAGATTTGTTCAAATTGTAACCAAATATCAAAGAGTCTCCAGATATGTTACCCGGGGTTGTCCCCAAGGGCTCTCTTCTGGGACCATTGCTGTGGTGAGTTGTCCTGGACGAGTTCCTGGGGTTGGATCTCGGCGGGGTCTTACCCCTGGCCTTCGCTGATGACCTTGCTCTTGTAATACACTCTGACACAAGAGATGGACTGGAAGTGAAAGCAAACCGAGCTCTCGGACGGCTACAGAATTGAGCTTCACTGCACCAACTATCTATCTCAGGTGAAAAAACGAAGTCCATTCTTTTGAAAGGGAAACTTCAAATCCGCAGACCCCCAGTCATGAAGATAAACAATATACCAATCAGATTATGTACTGAAGTTAAATACCTAGGCCTCCACATAGATTCAGACCTCACCTTTCATCCTCACCTGAAGTATCTTGCCATTAAAATAAGAAAATGCGCAGCCATGATAAGAAGAATAAGCCGGGCTCACTGGGGTCTGAAGCACAAGGCCCTCTCTCTAATCTACAAAGCGGTATTCTACCGATTGTCTGCTATGGGGCCTCCATATGGTGCATTAGAGCAACACTTGAGCGGAACAGGCGTAAACCCGATTCAATTCAGCGATTTATGCTTCTGTCTGTTACCAGGACGTGCCGCACAGTCAGCACCCCTGAGCTCCAAGTCATCGCAGGATTCATGCCCCTCTACCTGGAAGTACTGAAAAGAGGCCTCTACCAGCGCCACAAGAAAGGTATTCTCACTCAACTACTGGATCTGCATCTGGAGACCTCACAAATGACCATAAGCAAGAAAAAAGGCGTGTCGCCAGCCACCTGCAGTGTGTATGGCAGGAGTTCTGGAATGCAACAAATAAAGGAGAAGTTACTAAGAAGTTCTTCCCCACAATCGCCCTTACCTGTCCCAAGCCTCCTCCCTGGTATTCACCTGGACTGCAGACAACCTTTCTGCTTACTGGACATAGTCCATTCCAGCAAAAGTTAACAGCGCTCGGTATCGAAAACAATCCTTACTGCCACTGTGGAGATGAGGAGTCCTGGGTCCACGTCATGTACGAGTGCCCCTCATATGATGATTACCGCCTACGACTCTTCACCGAGGTACAATCCAACCCCTGCCAACAGGAGCACATCCTCAGAAACGATGAAACATCTTATGCAGCCTTCACACGATTTGCACAGGAAGTTATTAACACCAGATGGGTTTATCACACCCATGACAGGCCTGACCGGAACATTCCACCACCATTGCAAACCTCAACAGGGGTAGAAATACATTACCCACATCTTACTCAAATTCCTAGTGTGCAGGAAATTATAGCAACCAAGCTATCATGAAAACCCCACTCTGGGGTGGGATCATGCTGGTACCCTCTTGTGGGTGCGGGATCTATGCTGCTGGCACTCTACTGAGTGCGGGATATCCCTTCAGAGCGCAAGGCCAATCGCGCTCATACGGGGGCACCTGCCCCTGTGACTTTAATTCCCTATACCGTCTCCCCCACTTTGCCTTAAATCACTGGGTGGGTCCTTCACCTTGGTCCATCTCTGTTCCTTACCCTACATTCTGACCCACTCTACTGTTACTCTAATTCCTAGTGTGCTCTCTTCAACAAACAGTTTTATTTATTCATTATTTTATTTTTATTTATTTATTTATTTTATTTTTATTTTTATTTATTTATTATTATTTATTTATTTATTTTATTTATTATTATTATTATTTTTTATTTATTATTATTATTATTTTTTATTTATTTATTTATTTTTATTTTTTTATTTTTTTTTAACTTGGTCTCTGTCAGGAAGCTCAGGCGACCCTGGTAGAGACCAGCCAGAGTATAATGGACAGCCTGGCTCACCTCCCAGCGGTGGCGGCGGGCAACGTAGGATCCCATTAAGGGCCCTGCGGCCAATCAGCCAGAGACACAACAACAGAACAAAACACAGTACTTCATAAACCAGACATTACACTTTTCTGGCCTTCGCAGTTGTTCTGCATTCCATCACAGAGTACATATGGCGCAGATGTGGGAAACCACTGGTGGCGCCTGACCCAAAATACTATGCCACTATGTCCAACCAGCGTGTTGTTGACACCACAGCGTTTGCCTTCGACGATGATCAACGGCGAGGAGAAGGTGTCTGCTGTGGAAACCCTCCATACGTCTAAGTGTGCGGCGCTTCGTCATTTGGGATATCATTCTTTCATTTCCCATATTGTATTGTGATGTTAGTTGTCACACAGTGACACCATTTAGTCCGTGCATCCTTCGCTTACTACGAACATGCACCTTGCATAATACTTTACAGTTCTGTCGGCGGGTGGTGGTTCGACACCAATATTTGTACACCTTAACCACAGTGGGTCTCGTGTAACCGAAAAGACGTGCGGTTTCCAATATGGAAGCATCCGACACACAAGCTCCCACAATCATCCCTTTTGAAACTCCGTGATATCTTTACTACGTCCCATTACTGCCACTTTATCACTTTGACTTGCACGACCAGATGCAAATTACCACGACTATAGCGTACGAAAAGCTATTCAGCTTTTTGTACTCCAAGTTGTGCGGCTTGTCCATCATGGATGGGGTTGTCATAATTCAATGATCACTGAGTGTATATACTCTCAAGATACGAGAGATAATTTCCAAGAATCCAAAGAACCCAAGAACCTCCCTAACTCCAGAAGATTACTACGTGTTGCTTGATCGAAGGTAGTGGTGCTTGTAAGAAACGCTCAATAAGAGATAGGGAATAACTGGATAGCTGTATTTTCCGAAGTCCTTTTTGATTCTCTGTGCTTCGAGCTTATTGATCTCTGAACTATTCCTGGTGATTTTCTAAAGTTATGTTGGTTGCTAGCATTAGTCGAAATCATGAAAGAAGAAACCCCAAGCTGGCGAGCTGGGAAATTGTTTTAATATTAGTACGAAATGTAATTAAAGCCATGAAGCAAGATTTATTGTATCTATAACTTGTGAAGAACTGGACTGCTGCAAAATGAAAAATTCGGAGCATGCTCTTAAGAAGCAGTACATCTCTGTCTCAGATGGACTAACTGAGCATAATTTGAAAAGATATCTAAAGTTGCTCATACCATAATTCACTAGTACGATTCGAACTTAGTCCTTTCCACATGGAAGGCAAGTAACTGTACGACAGAGATTATGCCACTATCTAAGTAAACCCACTTGACAGGTATTGTATTATGCCCATTTTGACAGGAAATCCAAGCTGCGCTAAGATAATCTTGTTTTATTTGGTTTTGCTTATTCTCCGCACGACCACTAGGTCACAGTAGTTTATATTAATTATTTTGATAATGAATACAATCATTAACCGTATTTAGCAGTTACGCCAGCTTGAACCATAGTCTGCTCAAGGCGTATGTGCTTTTGCTCCCTGGCACTCGGCTACGTCATACCTTAAGTAAAGGGACACAGTATACTTGAAAACCAGATGTCGTTGGGAATTCGATTGCCAGAAAGCTATTAGACCCAATTTGAAAGATTAGAGAGTGTAATTAAACTCAAGGTGCAGGCACCTGTGCATTAATACATGAAACGAAGGGAAAGGATTAAGGTACTCGCGATGTTATATGTAGTAGAGATCGTACAATTCATTAGGACGTCGTTGAGCCTGAAATTTAAGTAACACCACAGAAAATTAATCGCATGTCGACATTATATAGTTTTAAATTTCTTCTGAAGTCCTCACACGTAGCACAATAGCTAATAACCGTCCTCTCCACACAGTGTGGAAAAGGTCAGAGTTCGAATCCCGTCAATAATGCGAGAAACTTATATGGACCTTTTTTCACATCATGGCTGAGTTAGTTTGGGGAGAGAATAGCAATGTTTATCTTCCGGAATCTCGATTTTTCCGTCCAGTAAGACAGGCAAACCAACCAGAAGACATAATACATATGTGTAGACGAGGTTCTTTTCGGGTAAACCTAATATGAAATAAAAAATCGCAAAATACTCATTTTATTTGGGTAAATTAAGAGCTTATAATTTAGGACACTAATGAGCTTTGGGGTTTCTCAAGATCCGAAATATTTTAGCATCTCAACAAATTTTCTTATTTTGAGACAGCAATAGAAATATGGCTTCCGGTAGCTAACAAACACTTTGTACTACCGAAATTAGAATCTAGTAAGAAATTTTGCAGCTCCAGTAGTAGTATTAGAGTTTTAGGAGCGTCAGTGACTAAGGCCATATTGCTCCATGTATATCGTCTGTAAATTGCACGTGTTCTGAGGTCGAATTTCTGTTTGCTGGACGAAAAACCCAAGTTTCCGGAAGAAAACACACACTATCTTCTCCTGAGATCGACTAACTCAGCCACATAGTGAAAAAGGCCTATAAATACTCCTCTCGTCATCGACCGGACTCGAACTCAAGTCTTTTCCACCCGGTGTGGGGGAGGACAGCGATCTTACCAACTGTGTTACCCCTGGAGGCTGCAGCTCCAGAAACAAACTTGAAAATAAAACTGAAATAATGAATGAGAAAAGGCGAGAATGACTTGGGATGTGTCAATAGCCAGAAATTTAAATAACAGACTATCGAGTACTGTACTATATTTATTGATCGCATCTGCACACTTTAAAGAGAATTTTGTAACGAATTAGAATCTAGTTATAATATCTTGTCATATTATTGACCCTTCCAAATAGATTACCAGGAGGTGTGTTATAACTGCATTAAATTATCATAAATGATTTAGTTAAGTTAGGTTCTTCTCAATTTCAGAAAAGAATCTAATTTACACAATAAATAATTAGAACATTACTCATATACAATCGACAGTCCTTCCACTTTTTTGATTTTAAACGGAGTTAAATTATTTAAGTATACAGAATAACAAACATACAATTTACTGTATATACCATCAAGTGAGTATAAATTTCAACCTCGGTGGGTCTTTTTCACAACGTGGCTGAGTTAGCCTGTCTCAGGCGAGCGTAGCATGGTTTTTTCTCTTGGAAATCCAGAGTTTTCATCCAGCAAACAGAAACTTGATCTCAGAACACCTTCAATTTACAGATAATATACACGGAGCAACGTGGCCTTAGTCGCCGATGCTCCTAAAACCCAACAACAGCAACATCAACCTCGGCATGATGAACTGCGGCGACAATTTTGCAGTACTTTACCACGAAGGGTGAAGTATTGCAAATTATTTACTGCGTGTATAATATATCGCAATCCGATTTAACTCTAGTTTTAGTAGATTTTATGTTTACTTAGGTCTTGTCCTGTTTATTCCATTGACCCGTAAGCGAAAGTTGCCTTAGTGCATTGCAAAAGTGATTAAAAGTTGTGCCTTAGTCGTAAGCAGATGCACGCAGCGAATTATGGTATTAACCAAGAAGAGGGAGAGGCATACCTTTGTTTGTTGAGAGCAATGAGAATGCATACCGGTAGCGGAGAAATTGGGAGTTATTAACTCTGAAAATACCTTTTCTCGTGTGTCTCTTTAAAATCCTAAGATGCGGTGCGTTTGCGTACTTTAAAAAAGAGAACATCACAGAAGTGCAAGCAGCAGTATTAAAGTATACATGACCTCTATTTTCTCAAGGTTTACACCTTTTACCACCAGGTATTCAGACAAATATGATTACACCAGCTTAAGAGTTTTGTCTAACAGTCACCAATTTCAATAATGGGGTCATGGAATCCGTGATCCACTCTAATCAACCTTCTGTAATGAAGATTGCTTCCTGGATATTAGTGTCATAAAATAATTAATAATTAAAGTGGAGCCTTTGGTAGTTATCATCGGCCACCTTGATTAATAATTACATGCGAGTGGATACAATGCCGATATTTTAATTTCACGCCTATCATTAGAAATAAGCATTTTGAATTCAGAGGTTTCTTTTCAGTTTGTTTCGATTTTAATTTAAAGCACTTAAAATAATAACAGTTTAAGTGCTTTTCGTTCTTCCAGAAATTAATTCATTTATGAGTAACAATTTGTCAATTGTTAATTAGAATATTATTATTTTTAGCACGCTATACATTAAATATGAATTTCTTGATTTTTATTCAGATGAACTCTTCAAACTTCTGGTTATAAAGTTTGGCAGCTCTTTGCAGTAGAGACAGATCTGCTAGCCTTTGCATAATTTTATTCCTGATTGAAGTTGGTAATCGGACGCCAACTACACATTACTCTACCCTCTTTTTTTTTCTCTCTCTCCTTTATTTTCCCTTTCACGCGAAATCTAATATTGTAGATCAATGAAAATATTCAACGTCGTAACTAGAAAACATAAGAAAGCACTTTGATGTTTTCCAAAATATAGAGAATTGCGAGTGATGGACGAAAGGAGAAACTTTACATAATTTTAAAGCTGGAGAGAGGTGAGAGCATTTTAAGTAGTCATATTTATACATTATTTCTAAAAGCTGCGATGATTTTATTTTCCTCCTTTTATTTCTCATTTTATATAGACTATTGCGATTTTTTAAGTAGGTACTTCATGCTTTTATAGTTTGTAACAATATTATATGCAAACAAATGTAATTAGGGCTTGTGACCGATTACTGTTTAATGAGCCACTAGTTAATAATACTTGCAATATTCTACTAAAAGACCACTAAAATATTGTGAGATAGTAAAATGCCTTTACGTACTTTAAATATTCGAACTGTATACGTGAGATGTTATTTTTTAAATTTATTCTTATTAAAAATTAAAACATATATCAGCTTAATATAATAAATAATAAGGCGTACAATATTTATTATTATGAATTGGTAAACATTTAATATATAATCGTTCAAGTTTTATTCGGAGATTATGGCAAGGATTAAATGAATGAAGTCATAGAACAGGATTATTTAAGGAGGTTAAGCTGTTGTTGTTGTAGGGTTTTAGAAGCATCAGCGACATCATTGCATGTGTTCTGAGGTCGATTTTCTGTTTTGCTTGGCGAAAAACCTAAGGTTCCGGAATCAAAAACCATGCTACCCTCTCCTGAGACCGACTAACTCAGCCACGTTGTGAAAAAGGCCCGTAAAAATTCCTCCCGTCGTTGACGGGATTCGGACTCAGGTCTTTTCTACTCGGTGTGGGGTGGACGGCGATCGTACCAACTGTGCTACCCACGAGGGAAAGAGGTTAAGCAAGTTGATCAGTGATTCAGTATAATTACCGATACTTAAGTACAAGAAATATTAAATATTTCTTGTATTCACTGGTCAGTTTATATAATCACCAAGTATTGGTGGTGAATGTATTAAACATTATCGAAAATTATTTTGGAAATTAATGGTTTTGTAGAATCGCATGCTCTAAAATTATGAAAATAATAGGCATAGAACTTCCCTAAATGCAAACGCAATACTTAGGTTCTGCAATATTCAATAGGGATAGGTTGCTGTTGAAGTTTCTTCAACAGCATTCTATACCTTCAGTTTTGTAGCTTAGAATGAGAGAACTGCAAAGCGAAGAATGAGCTTTTTCCGAAGACGAAAGAACCGTATAACAAGCCGTTTCCCTTGGATGAACTGCAGAACGAGCTCTCCTGATCCCACTCTTGGAGAGATTACTCTCACTATGATATGACCTGACATTCTTCAGCAGTATAACTGGAATGTTTACTGTCCATGTATAACAGGATGAGCAATTCCAAGGTTCTTGGCATACTGCAGCTGAATTAGCCTTTCCCAAACCACGTAAAGATCCAAAGTTACAACTAATTATCGTCCCATAGTACTCATCAGCTGTTTCTGTGGGGTATTGGATCTAATGTAAACGGGTGCAGAAAAGAGTAACGAGATTAGTGAGAGCAAAAGGGTGCTCTTAGCAGAAGGCTTCAGTTCTGCAAATTGCAGTGGGCACCTGCGAAGTGCCCACTGCTAACTACGCACCCGCGAGGAGATCTGATTGTGGTGTGTAACGCTTTGAATGGATTGAGCAAAATGCTGATGGCACCCGCCCTCTTGATCAGACAACGCATATGATGGGGTGGGGCATAAATTTAGGTTGAGTAAAGATAGCTGTAGGCTAGATGTGCGGAAATTTGCTTTCAGCCGGAGGACAGCTGATTAGTGGAACAAACTTCCATATTGTGTTGTGAAAGTGAGTACAGTAGTTTGAATAAATTTAAGGAGACAAATTATTAGAGGCGTCGGACAGGTGACGTAGGATTTTATTATTATTATTATTTTTTTTTTTTTTTTTTGGCCGATGCTATGTAATCTTACTTTCTTGCATCATTTTCCACTGCTATTACTAATACTACAGTGTGAGTCTAACAGTTTAGCAATTTTAATTCCTGCTCTCAGTTTTTTAATGAGTAAAGTTTATGCTTTTAACCAAACGCCTTTTTCCTTTATACTCATTCAGATTTTTATTGATGAAAATAATATTTCAGATGTTTTTACCTTTTTTGCAATTAATTCTCTCGTACTACGGTATCTAACCGGTGATTATTCAGTGTGCTTATGATACTAGCTTGTACATCTTGAATGTTGTTCTTTTACTTTTATACTTGTACTGCTTGTACTTTTATACCTTGATATTTCAAAATTTTTCCTTTTTTTTCCCTAATAGCTCATACCTTTTATTGTTTCAACTATGGACTTAGCGCATTATGGTGCTATTGCGCATTCAAACCACAAATCAATCAACGAACGTATTTATCCTTGATCTTTTGTTATAGATTCTTTTCTTGCACGTTTTCCGAAAAAAAAAACAAAAAAAAAACAAAAAAAAATAAATAAATAAACCAGAATCATCTTGAACTGCAGCAGTTTCTCTGCACAAAACGCTAAACTGGTTTCTGGTGTAAAGTTGGCTAATTTCTCTGATATCATTGTTGTAGAGTTTTAGGAGCATCAAAGACTAAGGCCATATTGCTCCCTATAAACGATTCTGTGTTTTCTGGACGAAAAACCCGAGTTGCCGGGAGAGAAAACCATAATCATGTTATGGGAATCATCACGGTCGTAAGCAGTTCCAAACATTCGCGGTTCGAGGCACGGTGAATGTTTGGAACTCGGAGACCAACAGTGTCACCAATCTTGACAATTTTTCTCTGACAACGCCTTCAATTTTTTTTTCTGTTTGCTGTTGTTTTGATTAATTTCACCCCTCACCCGTGTTCACCCCTCACCCGTTTGAAAATTTCTTTGAAGTTCATTAATTACATGTTTCATAACAGCACTCAGCTAACAATGGATCACATATGTTTTGTGGCATCTTGTGGATTCAGATATGTAACGAACGTATCTTCGATGTTACCACAGTTTAAATTTGGCACTGTTAGGTAAAATGTGGTGATTTTAGAATTTCTTATTGAATGGAAGTTCCGAACCAGTGATTTTTGATTAAAAATTCCATTGTTTAAGTTACTGCATCCCATCTGTTGCGATTCTACCATGAGTTATCATTAGGGAAACTTATCTCTGAATAATCCACTCACTGCATAACTAACTTGGAATTTCACTTGGCAATTCTATGGTTACAAACCATTATCTAATATAATTTTCCCTGTCCAGTCTTCCATAGAATTGCAGAAATTGAAATGCATTTAAATGCTACTACAATCGAGTTGACTCGATTTAATTGGCATAATCCCAAAGCACGATCGTTTCTATACACTGCTGTAGTCATGACAACTTGCTACTCTCTGTTATGAGATTCCTACATTGTCATATAGTGTGTTGGAGTCAAAAGCTTCTCTATGAATAGAAACGTACGTTTTCACTTCATTAAACTTATCTTCAGTCTGTATTTGCCCAAAGTTTATTTCAAGAAAAGATACAATTAATTGCAGATGTGCGATTTATTCTTAAATCATAGGTCGAGTCCATGTTGTCATAGATCTTGGCATGGCATTCTTTGGGAAGATTGAAGAAGATTCGCTATTCTTATACATGTTGTTGTGTATGTGTCTTAAGGACGCTCGGAGTTAATTAATGTGCTGTATATGTATAATCTACTGATGCACGAATATTTAAATACTGTACGAGGCGTGTTAATAAAGTTCCCGGATTGGTGCAATAAAAAATAACCAAAGTGAAGGAGCTCAAAAATGGGTTTTCTTTTATTCAAAGTAATCACCAACTGATTGAATGAACTTATTACACCGTTCTAAAGTTTTCTGAAAAGAGTCAGTGAAAGCGTCTAAAAGATGATGTTCAGTTCGGTGGTTATATTTTTCTTTTTGTCCTCAACATCCTTAAATCTTCTTCCTTTGAGAGCAGTTTTCACCTTCGAAAAAAGGAAGTCCGCTGGTGCTAGTTCGGGAGAGTAAGGTGGATGATTGATCTGCACAGTACTACGTTTCGTGAGGAATGTCTTCACAAAGAAGTGTGGAATGAGCGGAGGAGGCGTTAGCGTGCAACAAGAACCAGCTGCCTTTCTCTCAAAATTGCGGCCTCACCCGGGAAATGCACTTCAAATTTCTTTGAAGCATTTGTAAGTAGAAATTAGCATTGACTCTCTCCCGTTCAGGTACAAATTCCTTGTGAATCTCACCCTGTTTGTAAAAAAACATGATCAGCATCGTCTTGATCCTGGACTTCTGTAAACGAAACTTTTTGGGCTTTGGCGATGATTTTGAATTCCACTGCATGCTCTGATGCATCATCTGCGGGTCATACTGAAACAGTGAAAATACAGTCGAGGAAATTAGGACTGTCTTGATGATGACACTGTTAACAGAATAACAAAATAAATTAGAATTCAAACTAGTTTTTTATTTTTTTTAATAAAGATTTTTTTGTTATTACTGTTGAAAATTATTCTGGCTTTCTTATTTTTTCAGAAAAAAATTAACATTAAATTATTTCGAATCTTTTCATCCTCTGAAAATGCCTTTCTGTCCTCATCCTGTCCACTCTTCCGGTTTCATGGTTTCTGACCCACCTCTCTTTTCCGTTCCATATTCTGACTACACTCCTGGATGAACTTATGAACGGACTCTGACTACACTCCTAGAAGAACTTACTGGATGAAGTCCCAGCGGTTAAAACCTCACTTGAATTATAAAATATCTCTAAAGAATTCGAAGACTTCGATTTGAACAAGATGGTATCTTTGAAGCCAAGATAAAGTAATCAAGAAAATTACCATCGAGTTAGATGCATTCTTCTTTGTTTACCTAACAAAATCATTAGCAGGATATTTTCTCTAAATTTATGAAACTTTTTTTTATTTTCTTACTGTGTATTCTGTACTTTTAGTTTAATGAAAAAAAATTATCGAATTCGGATTTAAAAAAAATATATATACTCCAGACAATTACATATATTTCAAGCTGTTGAATTCCAATACACCAACTTTAGAGAATTGGTTTCAGAACATAAAATTTTCTGTGGTGATTTGCCATCTCCCCTATTCATCGGAGAATCAATTTCGTTTAGTGTTGTATAGATTTTATCAAAATAGAAGTATTTTTGCATCCATATTGAAAAGGTAAGCTAAACGCGTTCACGTTATCTCTCTCACTGTGAAATGGTTGCTTAGGCTAACATATCCGACAAGTAGACGGTAGGAGCGCGCTAGTGTTGATGTTTTGTGTTACTTGTTTAGAATTATGACGTATTTCTTTCTAAGAGCTCATTATATTTGCGTATTCAATTAGTTAGTTACATCAGGACTTTTAGGATGCCCCATCCATTTGTCCGATTAAATGTTTACCACCCAGTAAACAGGGGAAAAAATGGCGATGGTGCAAAGTGTCTTAATTAACAATTAGCATAAGGCTACGTTAATTAACTTATTAGCATAATTAACTTAGGATGAGGAGACGCCACGAGAAGATGCAATTTTTCATATTTATCTGGAGTTGGTAGAAAGGAAACCTAATTTGGTTGTACAGATGGTTTTGACACAATTCCTTAGCAAGTGTGAACTTGTTTAAAAAGCTAACAGAATAAACCTGGTCTGCGATGAAAATTATACAAAATTTCTTGCAAGTGAAGTGTGTAATAACGTTGCTCACCGTGTATTTCTGGTGGCCTTACTGGTCAATGTGGTTCGCTGTTGGTGATTCTTTCGTTTTAGTAAAATAATTCGCATGGCTGTAGCGGTTTAATCTTGTGCTGAAGATTAAAGAAGTAGTTTATTAAGTTTTGTATGTTAAAAACTTTGTATGTTCATATATGAAGTAAAATAATTGTGGTTTGATTTCTAGTTTCTTGGACTTTCCAAATGTTTCTTTTTCTTTTATTTAATTTTTTTGTCTTTTCAAAAACTAAATTGCTTTAAGTACCTGCCTAAAAACTTTGTGACTTGGTTTGTTTCCTGTATTATCTTTCTCTCCAGTTTCTTTAACTTCATTAAGTGATATGTTTCAAAATGTATCGCAAGCGTCACAGAAATCTAACTAAAAAACTAACCTACTTAATACAAAATTTCGAAATATACCAAAGTTTAGATATTATTTGGATATTATATTGAAAGAAGAGGTAAAGTATGGTTTTCTTGAAAAAGATTGTTGTTGATCTTGAAAAAGAGCAGTTGCTATTATTGATATCGTGCCTTTTATTGATTTTGAATTTTTCGACAACTGTCATTGCAGGAGATTACAATCATCACCATCATTTGTAATCTCCTGCAATGATACTTTATTGTATTACACCTATTTTCACACTTTCAGCTGCTGTACTTTAAACCGTTTCTCTGATGTTGTTGCTAGGGTGACCAACTCTTGATCAGCCAATTTCGGGATATCGACATTAAAAAATCAGGATTTTTTTCATTGGTACATCAGATTACAAAATACTTTGTAATATTAACGTATGTACATGTACCTTCTTGGTTATTAAACATATATAGGTATATCTTGACCTATTAATTTTTAAAATAGGTAGGTTGAATAAATTAGATACATGTAGGTAGGTAAGTAAAATGTTTATTCATTATTAAGGTCTACATCAAGCAATCAACAGAACATAGCCTTCTATTATTTTTAAATATAAATAATCATTAGTATAAACTAGACTGATAAAATTCCTAAAATAAAATCCAATTTAATTTTAATATTTTTATATGAAATTTTATATTTAATTTTTTATATTAACATTTATTTTATAAATTTATATTATTTATTTTACGTTATGTGATAAATCGAGACAAAAGGCCTAGGGTCCCATGCCTAGGGTTCTTTCGGGACGCCTCTATAGAGAGCCGAAAATCGGGATGTCCGGCAAAATTCGGGACGGTTGGTCGCCCTAGTTGTCGCCCTCGTGGGTAGCCCTAGTTGCGTTGCCCGTGTGCCCTAGTTGTTGCCCTCGTGGGTTGGTAGAATTGCCGTCCTTCACACACCGGGTGGAAAAGAAAGACCCGAGTTTGAGTACCGTTGATGACGTGAGGAATTTTTATGGGTCTTTTTTAAAACGTGACTACTTCGGCGCCTCCGTAGCCAGGTGGGCAGGAGCAGCAGTGCGTAGCACACGCTTCTTGATTAGACCGGGGTTCGAGCCCGTGACCAACAAATGCAGAGGATGCGGAAAGGTCAGGGAATGACCACTACATATCTCCGTAGCAATATGGCCTTAGTTGCTAATGCTCGTGGAAAAGACCCAAGTGAAAGTCAGTCCCGTCTAGATGAGAGGAATTTTTAATGGCGTTTGTTCACATCGTTTGTTCACATCGTACAAATACAAATGGACTATTTGTATTTCTTTTTAATCAGTGTTCTTCTGTGTCCAAAAATTTCTTGTAACTAGGTATTCCTTATACTTTGTTATAAATTGGTCTAGTTTCCCACTGTTTTTAATTCCTTTATAAAAATTTCTAGACTTTTCTATCGATCTGTATAGTATAATTTACTGGCAACGTAGAGAACTTTTGGCTGCAGTCCTGCGACATGCGAATGCACGTTCTAAGTGTTAACTTGAATAGACCGACCATAAAGGGTGTCAGCTTTTCAGCAGCGAACTTAAGTCCGTATTCTTACATTTGAGAAGGAAAGTACAAAACCAGTCACGATGGACATACTTTTAAAGAAATTAAATGAACTGTGTTCGAATCCCGTCAGTGACAAGAGGAATTTTATGGGCTTTTTTCACAATGTGGTCGAATTACTCGGTCTCGAGAGATTTGTATGAGTTTATCTTCCAGAAGTCAAGTTTTTTTTTTTCCACAAAATATTTTTTGTAATTTGTACCACCGGCATATTCAGCATAAGGTATATTCAAACAGTGAGTGTGGTTCGTTTCTGTAAATAAAATTCCCGAATATCAAAAGGATGGATGTTGCTAGATCTTTGCCATTAATTTCTCATGCCAGTTAATGGCAAAGATTTGGTCAAAACCTCCCCTTGTGTCTGTGACACTTGTTTGTGTTTACAGTTAGTGACTGCAACAAACTCTTTTACAGATTACAATACTTGAACGATGCTTCTTGATGACAGCAGATCATAGGTGAATAACTTGAAACTGGAATGGTATACAAATTGGTGTTTGTATTAAGCTCCAAAGCAACTAAGGCTATAAGACATAGTATATTATGTCTGTAAATCGCTTGTATTCTGTAGCCGATTTGTGCCTGTTTGCTGGATAAAAAAAAAAAACAAAACAAACAAAAAAAAAAAAAACTCGAATTTCCTGGAGAAAAAGACTGACTAACTCAGCTACGTTTTGAAAAAATTCCTGGTGTCATTGACGGGATTCGAATCCGGGAATTTGCCACTCGGTGTGGGAAGGAGACAGTGATTGTATCCAGCGAGCTACCTGCTAGGAACAAATTTATCAGTGTTAAATGGAACATAAACAATAGTTCATTTGTCATCTTGTGTTGGCGAAGAATTATTCACTTGTGAAGTAAATTAAATTCATTAAGTAACTGAGTTGGGCTGGTTATAAACAATGTTCTGAGGTACCATGAAGGTGCATTTGCTACCTGTCTTGCAACTAAGTGTGTTTGAAGCATTATGATAAGCAATAAGAAAATTCTTCAGTGTTCAAGCTGTTATGCTGGTCGTATTCATCTCCTTTCAAATATAGTATGATTTTTATCTGAATGGTCTGATGGAGCAATGAAGTATATAAAAGAGTTGTGGAGGTGATAAATAGTGTGAGACGAAATTCGATTGTGGCTTCATAGATTCATTATCGATATCCCGACGCGCACTTCTGTTTCGGTGTTTAGTTAGCTTTTAATTTTAATAATGAGTTTACTTAATACCCATATTACTAAGTGATGGAATAATCCATTTAGATTCAACAGGAGGATCTCCCTTCTTGAGGTATCTTATTCTCTAATATTTTGATAGGCTAGTATTAGTTACTATTCTCTACACATTTAGGATTAATTGCTCGGAATTCGACGATTTAGAACTGGTCTTTTGAACCAATTCGTGGGACGATTTTCTTGCCTGTGCAAAGTTAATGGCAAGTCCTAATACTCATTTAAAGGTCAATAAAAGTATTTATGAATGCTGGCATAATATCAATACGAAAAAAAAAAAAAAAAAAAAAAAAACTGATGTGATTTGCAAGTCTGCATTCGAAAAATCCTTCAGAAATTGAGGAAAAAATCTTATGCTCTCTCTCTCTCTCTCTCTCTCTCTCTCTCTCTCTCTCTCTCTCTCTCTCTCTCTGTGTTCAGTGGACAGAGTCGCTGCTTCGTTCACGCCTTGTAGAAAAAATCCATGCCCGATTTTTTCTTCGACGGCGAAAGTTTAGAAAGTCTTTCCTTAGGGACAGAAGGAACTTTTATAGACTTTTTCACTCTTTGGTTGAGTTGTCTGGATGCACTGTTTTTCTCGCGGAAACTCGAGTAAAATTGCTACGGTGCCTACTTTAAACATCCCTACCTTTTCTGTAGCGATCACCAAGAAATTTGAAACTTTCAAAATTGTTGAATATTTTACGATATTTAAGTTTGTCGACCATCATCAGTCTCAGAATGGACATAATAAATAAGTTATATGAAATCCTTTATAAATAAACATTGAGGATTAACCAAAGAAGAAAATGAAAGGAAAAAATAAATGAATAAATAATAAAATAAGAAATGCGCACGGCATAGATTTCGAGAATGCATCTCATTACTATTTTCAATTTTTTTCTTGTTTCTGGTATACCTACTTGTGTTACCACCGTGTCCTTGCATCATTATTTTAGACGTCAGGATACAATTTTATTGTCTGTTTTCCGTTGTTTGTCGAGCATACATGCTTTTGGATTGAGTACAAAAAGTTCTAAGCCTGCAGACATTGGTCATACTCTTGTAGCACTCTTTTCACGTAATGAAGGTATTTAGCATAAAGTGCGAAACGTGAAACAGTTTATTCTTGACTGTGAAGAGTTAGCGAAGTGTGTTTTGTACCAACCAGAAGATTCAGTGTTACGGTTACACAGGAACTACATGTTGGGAAATTCCTCTTTCTTCTGATAGGAAACAGTCTCTCCATTAGCAGTTCATGTAACTAGAGACGATTGAAATTATGAGGGACCTAAGACTAACGAGCTTGCTGTCACAAAAGAGGTATAGAGTTCTAAATACACTGAGTGATCACTGAATTAAGACCACCTACCTAATACTTCGTAGGTCCACCTTTTGCCCTCAGTACAGCAGCTATCCAACGTGGGGTTGATTCAATAAGATGTCGAAGGCGTTAGGGAGGTATGGACAACCAAGTTGTAGGTAATGCGGTCAGCAGTTCAGATATGGAGGTGATTGGTGTATCCAGACGCCTGATATGCCTTTCCATAGTGTCCCACAAGTGCTCTATGGGATATCGGGGGAGTTCGGAGGCCAATCGATATGCTGAAAGTCAGAACTGTGCTTCTCAAACCATTCCTGCACAACAAGTGCCCGATGGCTCGGCGCATTTTCATCTTGGAAGACACCATCGCAATTCGGGAAAAAGTGTAACGTAGCGGGGTGTACACAGCCAGCAAGCAGTTGACGATAGTGGAGACCACTGATACGTTGTTCCATATTCACCAGGAGTCCAAGTTCTTGCCAGTGAAACATGCCCCATACCATACAACCGCCTCCACCGGCCTGCACTTTTGATACCATGCATGTTGGATGAAGAGCCTCATGTTGTTGATGCCAAATCCGTACACGACCATCCACGGTGTGGAGTAAATAACGTGACCCAATACAACATGGGTTAGCCCATGTTGTATTGGATAGTCAACTCTTGAACATTGCTGCGCCTGTACGAGTCATCGGACCCGGCGCTCACTTCTGACATCAATCTTTCGCTGACCTTTGCAGTTTTGCCGTCGGGTTGTTGTTTGACCATTTTGACTCCAGTCCTGGTACACTTTAACTATGGCGACTCTCGAACACCCCCACCAGTTCAGCCGTTTGGGAAATCGAGGCACCAGCTCGTCGAGCACCCAAAATCTGTCCTTTATCAAAGTCCGATAAATCCTTCCTTTTACCCATTACGCTCAGAATTTTACTATATACTGAACCACTGACACCTTATCTATGCTACGTAGGTCGGCTAACTCCGCACTCTCGTATCTCACGTGGTCAACGGGTCGCATTCAGTTTTCATACGGGTGATCATAATTCAGTGATCACTCAGTGTATAAATATATTGTGATCAGACTACAATATATCTGATACAAAAATAATAATAATGGAAGCGGTAACTGAAATTGTCACTTGAAGACACGTTTACCACAAGGTGTACAACACAGCGAGTTAAGTGGAAATGTGTTATGTGTTTCAGAGAAACGAAATCGCCCTCTGTGATGGTGTATTGTCGTTGTTGGGTTTTAGGGCATTAGCAATTAAAGTCATTTTGCTCCGTGTAAAGTGACTGTAAATTGCATGTGTGTGGACGAAAATCTCGAGTTTCCTGGAGAAAAAACCATGCTCCCTTCGCCTTAGACAGACTAACTCAGCCACGTTTGAAAAATGCCCATAAAAATTCCTCACATTGTCGACGAGACTCGAACTCAGGTCTTTTACACCCGGTATGGGGAGGACGACGATCCTACCAACTGTGCTACCCACAAGGGCGTCACGGTATGGTTTCACCAACTGTCACATATTTAGAAGTCTGAGTTCGAATTCCGTCAGAGACTGGAAATGTGCTTAAAGGTCCCCCTTCTTCAGTCGAGGCTGTAGTTAAGAAATCTCAGAAGGAAGGAGATTAGGGCAGCGCCCTGGGTTTTTCTTCACGCTTTATAGGAAAAATCGGCTGTGAAAACACATCCGTTTAGACCAGAAACCAAATCATCCATATCTGTGTAGTATTCATATGGCATCAGGTGTTTGTATGTGGAATAAATATTTGTAGTGACTGCTTGTTTGTTTAAACGTTAGTTCAGGTAGGCCAATTTCTGAAGAGCGACTTCCTTCACAGTAAAATTTAACAAATAGGGCTGGTAACGTTTACAAATCATGCTTTACTAGTTATAAATACTCCGACTTTTCACAGAAGATATGGAAAGGATGGATTCAGTTTTTGTTAAGTTTTGATAGACTGGATTTCGAATGATGAAGACTTGTGAAATGTATTTAACACTAGTAAAAATCTTGCCGAAGGGTATGGCCCACTTTTTTTTGGCTTACACAAAAATTGGGCCATTTTTTGTGTAAGCAGAACATTGAATACAATTATTCTTAGAATTATATCAAACTGAAATGAGTTTATACATGTTTATGCCTTTCTCGTATAAAGATCAATATCTATTCACGAACAAGAATATTTACAGCGCTTTATTAACGTGTATAAAGTGTTGTAAAATGTATAAAGTGTGTTGTAAAAGGTTGCTGTGTAGGGTTTTAGGCGCATCAGCAACTTAGGCTATGTTGCGTCGTACATAATGCCTGTTAATTGCATGTGTTATATGGTCGGTTTGCTGGACGAAAAAAACGGTTTCCAGGAGGTGGAAACCATGCTACGCTCGCTTGAGACCGACTAACTCAGCCACTTTTTGAAATAGACCCATAAAAATTTCTCGCATCGTTTACGGGATTCGAACTCAGGTCTTTTCCGCCTGGTGCTGGGAGGACGGTGGTTATATCAAAAACTGTGCTATCCACAAGGGCGTTTAAAAGGTATAAACGTGTATATAGTGTGTTGTAAAAGATGTAAAGTGTGTTATAAAATGTTGTAAAAGACTGTAATTAAAGAATCTCAAACGGAAGGCGAGTGGGTCTCCACCGTTTTTCATTCCACATAATAGTCAAAATCGGCTATGAAAACCCACCAGTATAGACCGGAAAGAATGTAAAGTGTGTTATAAAACGTCTTGTAAAAGGTATAAACGTGTGTGTAAAAGTGTAAAGTATGTTTTAAAATATTGTAAAAGGTATAAACGTGTGTAAAAAGAAAGGGTCAGCACATTCTGTAACAGTTTAATTAAAATTCTGTGTTCGTTTTAATAAAATGTTTTGTTATATTGTAAAACAGGATTATTTATTTATTTAGTTGGATTATTTTATTTGATAACGCTGGTATATACAGAAAACTTGATATATGTATTTAAAAAAAATCACATTTTTACTTCACTTATTTAAAGGAAATTTGAAATTACTCAACAAATTTTTTTTTTTAAAGCCAAACTTAAAATTTGGTTGGGAATCGTGTTGTTATATGGATGGACGGATTCTCAGAGCTAATAGGCGCTTGACGTACTTGAAATCACTCCTTTAAAAGAACCAATGGTAAAACTATCGATAACAATGGGTTAAGGTTCCTTAAAAAGAGTATTAAACAAAAAATATATATTTAATCCACTTTCCTTCGATTCGGAAGTAACCACGATTTGTAGTCTGGTGGCTGATGTGATACAAAGGGTACTAGGAAAGTTTTGCAATATGACGCAACAATGAATCACAGGAAGCTGCTTGTTGCTGCATGTTGAGACATGTTCATACGTGCATAGTAGCCGCCGCGCCAAGTCGATGGGCTCAGTTATTCATTAGTAGTGAGAGTAAAGTGTTTGCGATGGCATCGTGGTCACGAAATGAGATAAGGACAGTTTTGCGGTATAATTTCGTGCGTGGTTTAACCATAGACCAGTGCTTAGAAGAAATGACTCTTGCACTAGATGATGATTGTCCACATCGTACAACGATATTCAGGTGGTATAGAGAATTCCAATGGGGAAATTTCACTCTGGAGGATTCTGAGAGGCCGGGAAGGCCACGAACGTCAGTTACGGAGGAAAACGTTACTGCTGTGAGGAAAATGCTTGACGAAAACAGGCGAGTGACCTACCAACAGATAGAGGATACTTTGGGCCTAAATGCATCAGCAATTCGTTCGATTCTGCAAGATCATTTGCACGTGAAGAAACTTTGTTCTCTCTGGGTGCCGCATCAACTGACTGAAGAGCAGATGACACGACGTGTGACTTGGTGCCGGGAGATGTTAAAAAAGTTTGATAAGGGACAATCTCGGTATGTGAACAACATCGTGACAGGTGACGAGACTTGGCTGTACTATTACGATCTGCCGACCGAGGGTCAAAACAAAGTTTGGGTCTTTGATGACGACGACACACCCGTAATTGTCAGAAAATCCCGATCTGTAAAGAACAAAATGATAGCTGTATTTTCCAAATCGAGTGGAATTGTGGAACGTGTCGTTTTGGACACGCAGAAGACAGTCACAGCTAAGTGGTATACTGAACAATGCCTGCCTAAAGTCATTGGATCTATGAAGAACCTGCGGCCAAAGTCAAGAATGGACACCTGGTACCTCCATCACGATAATGCTGCAGCTCACCGCGCCAAAGCCTGCACCAAATATTTGACCACGACAGGACTGAAACTTCTCGAGCACCCTCCCTACAGTCCAGACCTTGCTCCCTGCGACTTTGCACTGTTCCCGCATGTGAAAATGAAGCTAAAAGGGAGGCGGTTTTCCAGTGATGAGGACCTTCTACGGGCTTGGGACAACGAGTGTGCTTTACTCCCTAGTGAAACTTGGCAGAACTGCTTTAAAGATTGGTTTCGGAGGATGGAGAGGTGTATTGAATGTAGAGGAAATTACTTTGAAAAAATTAAATAAACAAAGCTGTATTGCAAAACTTTCCTAGTACCCTTTGTATTACATTAGCTTAGATTTAATCCCTTCATCATTGATATTTGCGGACTTTTGGATGTATGATCTCACGGACAGAACTTTTCATTGCCCAGATTTTAGTGTTGTTATAGCAGTGGTAATGTGGGATGCTCTTGTGATCAAAGAGTTGGCAAAAATCCCATAATTCCGTTGTTTCTGTGATATGTTGTGATAGAAGGATTTAGACAAAAATTCCGTAACGTAAAGCTTAATGTTATATAATATTTTTCAAAATACATTATTTTATAATTATATTATGAAGCAGTGAGGACGTGTAAAAATTTGATTACATTATTTAATGGATATCATCCATGCAGGAGACAGTTGTTATGTGCCTATACAAATGTATAGGGCACTAATTGCACGTTCTGCGCAACAACTCGACTCCCAGTAGACGGATTTTCATAAAATTGTATATTTGGTTCCTTTAGAAAGTTTTCCCGAGCCACATATGATATTTTATTTGATACACATATTATTGATAACAGAATCCTTCCTAAAACCTAAATTGCAATGTTATGCAATGCTTACTTACATTACCTAAATTGTGTGTGTATGCGTTTTTTTTTTAATTTGTAGAATATACTTCTTTTGCAATAATTCTGCATATGAGTACTAGATGAATCAATGTGCTTCAATAGGAACGAAGACCTAAAGTCTAAATTTTAAACATTCCGGAGCCCTTGGTAAAATAGCTCTGAAAATGATTTTTATTCCCTAGACTGTTTTCCAGAAACTTGCCACCCTGCACATTACTAATGATAAAGTCGAAGAGTTATCATAAATAGAGAAAGGAAGACCAGCGGTGAAGCAGTAGTTATAATGAGATGAATCGAACTTCTCTTTCGAAATTACTCTTTTAAGGACAATATTTTACTGCCTGTGTGCATTATTGGAATATAATAACCATGAAACTTCTCTTTCATGGTTGCTGTTCTGTGACCGCCGAAAATTTGTGAGGGTAATAGACGAGCTTTAGAACATTGCTATAAACGTACATGATAGGCTATTGGAAATGTCAAACATACTTGCTGTTGCTAATACTTCATCTCCCTTGCCTTAGTTTCTGTGAGTAACTGTTGAGATGAGCACTGTTGAATCCCGCGTGTGTATGACTGAATAATGCATTAAGACATCAAAGATTTATTACTACTGTGAATGTCGTGAGTTTACGATATCCTAAATGGATTAGTGTCACTAATCTCTACAGAGCATGCAAAAGCCTGGTGGTTGTCACTTCAGCAAAATTCCACTTCTCTTCGCCAAAGATGAGAAACTTAATACGAATAACTGTCACGAGTTTGCATGTCTGTAGCTCACACATCCCTGCATTGACTTCCCAGTCACGTATTTGGTAGCCGTGAACTACGAATTCATCTGCTCTGGTGATAAATACAAATGGAAGTCTGATCAAAGAGTTTGCTCTGGGTTTATTTGCTAGAAAGGAGTTTCTCTATATATATAAAGCCATCATGAACCTTATCACAGATATATGTGAATGTCATGTTCGTGTTAGATAACGAAAGCTTTTGTAATCTTGTGTAAGAAATTTTAAACTAGAATCAAGTTAAAAAAAACGTGAGAAGTAATGATATTTTTGCAGTTTTTTCCTTCTGATCGATAGTTGACAGACCCATTATTAAGAATTCAAATAGTAATATTGAATTGAATAGGAAAAGAATAGAATATTTAATTGCCGTCAAGGTTTTTTTTTTTATCCCTTAAACTCTGGTTTTTCGTCCAGCAAAAACAGAAAACCGATCACAGAACGCACCCAAATTACAGACAGTAAACATGGAGCAATATGGCCTTAGTTGCCGATGCACCTAAAACCCCACTACAACAACATAATGCATTATTAATGCTTTCTTATTTAATCCCCCAGTCTTTTCATGTTATCCTCAATTTAGATGAATTGAAATGTTTAATTTGTTAGGTAAATTTTCAATGTGCAATTTAAAATGTAACCTATCGTCAAGAATTACCTCTGAATACTTGATCTTTGCAACATACGGGATCTGCTTCCCATTTATGAGAATTTTAGGCGGTCTTCCATAATAAAATCGTCCCTTAAAAACCATCATTGAAGTTTTACTCGTTGATATTTTCAATTTATTTATTTTAGTCCTTGATGCTATATCATAATAATTGGTTCAGCTCTCTCTTCTAATATGCTCCGTGATCTTCCTAAGACACAGATAACGTGAACATCTTGCGTATGCAATTTTATGAGAATATTCAGTCTCAAGAGACCATTGATCTAACACCACATTTCAATATAACGGCCCAGAACTGATCCTCAGGGCCACTAGAAACTACTTTAGTGTAGATAAATGCTTGCCTTTATATGTTTTGTACGGTTGTATAAGTAACTTTGTATTATACTATAAAGCTGTTGACTACATTTAAGCGTTATAAGAGATCTAAGTGTGCCCTTCCACCATAGTGAGTCAAAGCCTCCCTTGATATCAGTGAACACTGCCAACTCGTATACTGCAGAAGAGCTGTTACAATAGTTAACCAGGTCAGAAATTGTATCCTCCGCTGAACGTCCTCTTCTAAACCCATCCATCCATCTATCCATCCGTCCAGTAATTCAGTCTTGTTACTGGTCAGTTCCTCTGTTGAGCTGTCTCCACCTTTGGCTTTTTCAGTTCTTTCAGTCTTCTCTTGCTCGCTCATCATTGGATTTCGTGGAATGTGTTTACTTTATAGGGTAGTTTCCCATTTCTTTTCCTGTTGGTAATTCATCTATTAATCTTTCGAACAATTTACCTAAATTTGCCAGTAAAGAAATAGGTCTATATACATGAAGATCATTTAACGGTTTGCCAGGTTTGTGTAATATTTTTAGAAGTGCTGATTTCTAGAATGCTGGAAATATCCATTCTGTTAAGCACGTATTAAACATATTTAAAATAATATGTGGGAAATATTCGTGTAATTTAACAATTGCAATATTCTCGGTTAAATCCATCCCTAGACATTTACTTGGATTTAACTTCTTCACAGCAGCCTGGAGTTCAGTTAAAGTAAATACACTAACACGTAGCAACAGTTTTTTCGGCTTTCTTGAGAGTGATGAAATAAACCCGCCAGACCTCTTAAAAATATCTTAATTCTTGACATGCAGCTCTTTGTACATAAACACTCAGATTTGGCTTTTGGCTTGTAGCTCCAAACTCAGATTCGCTAAGATGTGATGGAGAGATGAGGTGACCAGCCGTCTCTCAATGTCTCGTCGGCGCCTGTCAGTCAGTATTTGACTCTTGCCTCGTCATTTCTTGGGCTTAGTTGCAAGCATGTCTTCACCATGTGCGTCCATCCGCATATACCGACGACCCAGTCTGCGCGCGTAGCACAGTGGTATCGTCACTGTCCTCCCCACACCGGGTGGAAAAGGCCTGGGTTCGAATCCCGTCGGTGACGCGAGGAACTTTAATGGGCTTTTTTCACTCCGTGGCTGAGTTAGTTGGTCTCAGGCGTAGATAGCAAGGTTTTTCTCCCCAGTAACTGGGGTTTTTTCGTCCAGCAAAACAGGCAAATCAACCATAGAACATACGCAATTTACAGACACAAATACGGGTTAATGTATTTAATTACGGGGAACCCTAAAATAATAATAATAATAATACCGACGACCCGATGTCCAGTAGATGTATTTTTCATGATATTTTATATTTATCTTTTTTTTTTAAAGGCTGTTGAGCCATCCCAAATTTCGTTAAAATGTGACCAGTGGAAACCTGGCAATTATTATTTCCTACGCACATCACATAGGCTATCCATATACCGTATATTGTATCTAAAAAAATGGATATTATGTTTAGTATCGAGCTTTGAACGGAGAAATGAAAGTGCACTAAAAATGCATAAAAACGAAATTCGTAGTTCGGACTTAAAAGTCATTATTTTTGCTCGTTTTTGTTATCCACAGTGTGCTAAATATATAAATCATTAATTCGCTTATTATATTAATTCGCTTATTATATTAATCACAGCAGAAATATTGAACACTAATTATATGTCAATTGTTATTAAAATCAAGGAATAAATAAGTAAACAGCATTACGAAAGCGTTGACTACTACGATTGCTTAATTTATTAAATCGCAGATTTATTAAATTGCATTGTACTAGCTGTTGATCATGAATTATTACAAAACATGAAATGAATATTACGTTGGGCGATATGCGCAGTGAAATGAAAATAATTACTTTTATATATTATTAGTTAATCAATTAGTAATCAGTATTAATATTAGTAGCGCAAATGATTGAAGAAAGCCAGCTTATATACCATCAGTCAAAAGAATCTTCCTTTTTAACCTATCCTTTCCCTCCAATAGTTTGTCTAGTTCTTCCTTGAATTATTTAAGCTATTCACTTCCATAACAACGGAAGGAAGCTTGTTCCAGCAATCAGCCACCCCTGGCTAAAGACAAACGTCTGCACATCTATTCAGCAACCACCCTTCCTCAATTTTAAGTTATGCTCCCTCATGTGTGTAGTCTGAGCAAGAGGAAGAATCCTATCAGCATTGAGCTTGTTCAATGCATTCAAAGCCTTAAACACCTCACTCTGATCACCTCGCAGGTGCCTAGTCTCCAGACGGCGCAATTTGCAGAACTGAAGCCTCTCATGGTAAGAGTACCCCTTTGTTCCCCTCACTAATCTCACTGCCTTTCTCTGTACCCGTTCCATAGCTCTACATCCTTCCTAAAATGAAGCCTCCAGACATACATGCAGTATTCAAGATATGGCCTGACCATTGCCTTATACAATGGGATAATCACCTCCTTATCATTGCTAGAAAAATTCCTGTATATCATTGGTAAAACTTCATGAGCTGTACTGGCAGCCTATCTGCATTGCTCAGAGAACTTCATATTTGACTGCACAATTACTCCTGGGTCTTTCTCATTTTCAACTATCCTGAGTGTAGTACCACACAGTCGGTACATTTCTCTGGGATTACTGCTACCCAATATGCAGTACTTTGCGTTTGTCTAGGTTAAACTTCAATTGCCATTTCTCAGCCCAGCTGCCTAATTTTATCTAGATTATATTGCAGTAGCATACCGTCATTCCTGTCATTAACCACCTTGCCAGCCTTTTTATCATCTGTAAACTTTCCTGATATGCATTCGTCAGTATCATTAATAAATATAGAAAACAACAATGGGCCCAGCACCGAATCCTGGGGGGACTCCACTAAATAACATTCGAAGAGCCCAGTGTCCATTGGTTACCACTCTATGTCTTCCCCCACTCAACCATCCTTTTATCCATAGCAGTAACTTGCTCTTAATGCCACACTGCTCCAATTAATTAATAAAAAGCTTGTTTACTTTTCGCTTGTATTAATCATAGAAAATTATTTACAAAAAGAAAAACAAAAATGCGCCTAAAATTTAAACTATTAACTTTTTTTTTCTGTAAAACTGACCAATCATACAACGAGTATCTTTTACGTTTAAGCGCTAGTCGTATCTTTTCTCTACCATTATCGCTAGCTAGCTAGCTGGCCTCTTAAGAAAATAAACTTAAAATGTATAATCATTATAAGGGAATGCAAGAAATGTTTTTGGAGTCGCTTGGAAGCACAGAAACAAATATGAACGAATAAATTCTGTCTCGGTTTTCTTTCTCCACACGAAGTCGAAAACAAAATTATTTATTCTCTAGCTTTCGGGAACATTTATTCAAGGAAAAAAACAAATGGAAAGAAATGCTTCGCCCTCGAGAAAGAAAGTCTGTGTCCCTAGTAAGATTTAAAGAGAAATTATTTGTTTCTTCTGTAGTTTCTCCTACTATTTATGCATAAGAATAGTTCAGAGGCATGTTTCCCAGTAAAATGGATGATTCCTTTTTCCAATATCATTACACGCTGCCCATCGATCTGTTTAATTTCCTCGTACAATCGGATTCTTCAGAAACATTTTAACTACGAAAGCAGAATTTTTGTGGAATGCGAATTCTTCTAGTATGAACTTTAATTAAACGTCTCGTTAGATCTCACCGCTATTCGTCTAAGCTAATAGAAGAAAAGTCTCCTGTGTGTTTATCCATACGTACAGAAGTTGATATACTGTTTTAATAATATTAGACAAAACATTTCTTTGCTCATTATTTTGTGGTCTCTAGACGATAAAGTGTGGAATTTATGTTGGAAACATCTTACGAAGGCAGAGAGATACTTTCATGAAATTAAAACCGCACACGTGCATGCGTAGACTGTCACTAAAAATTCAATCTATACGAAAAATTTTGCTTCTCTCACCGCTTTGAAATAATTCAACATAATTGAACATATTATTGAATTCTGCACTGAAGTATACATAAAGAAGGAGCAGCAGATTGGTTAATCTCAGCTGGTGTGTTCTACCATGGACAATTTTTATAGATCCATGAGTATCAATTTTTACTGATGGCTGAAAGCAGCTGTGGGTTGACAGAGGGAGTTGTTTTCAGCACCATCGGTTGGCGTTGCTGTAGACCTTTTTTTTTTTTTTTGTTTTTTGTTTAATCGAACAGCCCATAAATTTCTTCAATCGGAAACCAAGTTGTCTCTTAATTACGTGGAAACGGAGTTATATGTTTTTTTTTTCTCTCTGTCTGATTTGAACCAGAAAGTTTCTCACTTTCTCATTAATCGATCAACCGCTATATTTTTTCTTTTATTTTCTTTTCCTTTTTTGTGTCAATGTTGCTCTTAGTTTTGGTAGGATTACTTTCAGATATTGGGATGGACACCCTATGCGTATCAACATCTTTTTCTTGAGAATGTGTAAAAATATTAATCATGTTTTGCTATTATAATTCTTACATATTCGGGCTATTTTAATAGTAGGGGAAACAGGGGTCAGTTGTATGACCTCATTATAACGCATTTTATATCTAGATTACAACGTGTTTTTCTCCAAAATTAAAACTTTTTTTTAGACTTTTTTTTATTTCTGTACTGCGGATAACAGTCTATTTCGTTATCAATACATTAAAACATGTTAAGTTCGTTCCTGTTGTAATTACTTAAATTGGTTTTCTTTTGTGGTTTTAATACGGCGAATTATTTCCTCACTAAAAGCATCGTGGGGAGAGTTGTAACACGGTACGATTTATTCGGGCAACGTTTTTATTGAATAGGTCACGGGTTACCAGTTTGTTTTTTCGCAATCCGTATTAGGAAAAATGTAACTCATCGATGTTCGGATCCCTTTTTGGAAAAAATGAAAACGTCAAGTATGTATGCTGTGCAATTCTCTCTCTTTCCATTATGCATTGATACTTAAATCCACCACAACAAACTTGTTAACAGTTACTAACATAGTTATGGAGGCATTTCAAGATATGTGTGAGTGTCAGTTGTCTACCTGAATATCTAATCCATTTTTGACTTCGTTGGCGTCCGTACCCTCCTGCAGCTGTGGGAGAAAGCATGCCAGATTGAATGCCGTGCCGTTGCATTCTTAAAGTCACTCCTAACGACAAAGGTTCTGTATCTGACCATGAATATAAAATCCTTCACACGGACTGTTAATGTTGGTGTACCACAGGATGGGATTCTATCGGGAATCCTCTTTACTACCGCCATTCATCCGTTCCCTTGCCAGAAAACACACTTTATCACCTATGCTGGCGACCTGAGTGCAGTGGCGAAAGTGGTCGCCAGGTTGAAAAGGAGTGACAGTAGGCCTAGGGAATCTCTGGAGTAAGAAGTCCATCCTGTACCAGAGGGGCTAGCCACCAGGCGAAAGTGGGATTTGGGAGTCCACCTGTCGGGAAGTAAAGATATATGGAAAGGGAACCTTGTAGTAATGAAAAGGAAGGGGGGAATAGAGTGGGGTTAGCGGAGGAAGTAGAGGTAAAGAGATGGATGTGGGTAGAAGCATCCACCTTAGGGATTTGCAAATGGGACAGTTAGGGAAGGAGGAAGCTGGGAGGCTATCTCTCCCGGGGGAGAGAGAAACAAAGGTCATGAGTAAAGCCCACTAGGTTGCCACGTGGACGTTGATATCCCACACCCTCGAAAAGGGGGTATCAGCCCAGTCGGGCGTTAGCAGCATTCAGGACGCCTCCGTAGCCAGGTGGACAGGAGCCGCAGTGCATAACACACGCTTTTTGATTAGACCGGGGTTCGAGCCCGTGACCACCAAATACGGAGGATGCGGAAAGGTCAGGGGATGACCACCGCAAAACCCCGGAGCAATATGGCCTTGGTTGCTAATGTTCCTAAAAACCAAATAACAAACAAACAAGCAGCATCCAGACACAGGGAAAAAACTAACATCCTGATCCTAGGAATGCATGGGCCAGAAAGGGAGAAAATCTCCAGGCACTCACTGAAGATCATGTGGTATCACTGTTCTTTATCCCACACTGATGTGGACCACACTGCTTTCAAGGACTTGAACATGCTATAGACCTTCGCGTTTACAGAATTTATCTTAATTTGAGTGATAAATTCGAAGATATTTTAGAAATGTTTTATTCTTGTTCATTTAGAGAGAGAGAGAGAGAGAGAGAGAGAGAGAGAGAGAGAGAGAGAGAGAGAGAGAGAGAGAATCGAAGCGAATTTGAGGTTATGTGATGTCAGAGGATGAATTAATAACTTTAGATTATTCTCAAACAATTAAAAAGTAGTTGAAATTTGTGGTTAGAACAGGAAAAACGAAATTCCTTAAAATGGAACAAGCAATCAAACTTGGAGCCATTCAATTTTATAGCGACATCTGAATAAAATTATACTGACATGATTCTGCTGCAATCATTGGATAATAATTTAAAGAATATAAGTTGCACCAGGAAAATCTCTGTGATATCAATTTTCCCATTGGTGTATATTTCTTATAATCAACCCTGATAATTGTTCTAGCTGACCCACAAAACTCATTTTTTATGAAAATACTGTATGTACGAATGTATACATATACATTTGTGATTGTATCTTTTAAAGATTGTATCTGCAACTCCAAAAAATAACCTGTTTTATACATTTATATAAAGTAAATTCCGAACCTCCAGTTAATAGTTTTTGTATTACTGCCATAAACTCTGCCCTCGTAATCTCCCATCTGTACGATAGTATTTGTACTAATCTCAGAGTTCTTAAATGGTTGTGCGAAAGAATCAATATAATTACTCGATAAATAGGAAAAAAATTAAACTCAACGATTGTTTTGCGTGTCTTAGAAATATTAGGTTGTTACTGTGACGTTTACATTACCGAAGTTTAAAGTTTCTTTGTTTATGGCAAATATTTAATGGATGGGTACTTAAACATTGTAAGTAACTCAAATTGGCTGTTGAGATTTGTTTCTGTTCATTCCACTTTCGGAATGAAGATTCGTGGTAATTATCTGTAGGTTAAATTAAATTGAATGGTTAAATAATGTAATGAAACACTCTTGTACTACGGGATAACAAAGGTAACGTTGCAGAGCCCTTGCCGGGTCACCAAAACGCTGAGTAAAAGGGACGAATTGATACCTGAGCATCCAAAGTAGTGTTGAAGCTTGTTAATCATTTCATAAAAAATATGAAAATTAATGTTACGCGGATAATTATATGTTATGCAAGGCCTAAATGGCAGTAAGTATAAGGAGTAAAGCGTGTTAGTTGTCAGACGGCACCAGGGGTTTCCCCCATCTCCGCGTAGTATACGTATCGTTATTCATCTGGCCGTTTAGCCCCTCGACCTCTGTTGGAACCCAACGTTGCCCACACTTGGCCCCGTGGAGGCAGACTAGGTACACCAGTATTTTTATTTTGACTCTGGCAGGCCCTGCCACCTAGTTTCCTGAGATTTCAGTGGCTGGGGCCTATAAAAAAGAGAGAGAGAGGGACAGTCACTAGAATCTAATTAGGCCGAAAAAGGTCTATATGTGCGGTTTGAATTTGGATATTTTAAATTTTACATTGTGTGGGGCATTCGCTAGCAGTACAGGTAGAGTAGTGGGGGGAGACTAGACTACTGAAGACTGGGGGTAAAGTTAGAAGAATGGGGACGAAAGGGAAGGCGACCCCAATGATGATCAGTGGAGCAAGCCCATGCCCCAAAAGAAGGAAAACGGGAGGAGAATGGAAAACTGTTCCCTTCCCCCATAGAAAGGGAAAGATAGGAGCCAGGCAAGGTGCCCCAGATCAGAACGCCAATATAGCGTGTTGGCAACAAGGCTGCGGTGCCTAATCTATTGAGTCCAGTTCGGTGTTGGCAGCAAAGCTGCAGTGTCTGATCTGTGGAGTCCAGTTTAGCGAGGCACCAATTCCAGTGTCTGTCGTAGGTCAGTAGCCATCCAGGAGGTGATCAGGGAGATAGCTAATGCCGATTGATCGTCTTGTCCAGGGTTCTCTCACTTTGTCCATGGTATTGAGACAATAAGTCAGTTTCTAGTGTCCAATTCTACGAGTCCATTGTCTATTTCAATTTGTGAGTTACTCCTGGGACACAAGGTTCTTGTCCTTTGTTTGTTTCAGTGTGGTCGAATCAGATGTTGGCGCTGTTCACTGGTAGTCAATCAGAGGAGGCTGCCACTTTGCTGCTCCTCTCTTTGTGAATGCCTTGTTTCCTGGGTTGGGTTAGAATGGAGTATAGAGTCAGGCGAGAGTTAGTGTCTGTTTTCCGAGGGACTATGTCGGTTGTGGATATGTCCTTCTTTGGGTAAAGAGGTCCATCCTGTGCATATTGCATTAATGCTTTGTAGTTGTCCTCACTTTCCAGGAGGTAATATTCTTAGTTTTGTGGCATGAAGCGAAGTCTAGTAATGAGGCAGCATCGTAGATCCTCGTAGAGAGTCCAATGGTGCATGAGATGCTCCCTAGTCTCTGGCTGGCCACAGTGGCAAAGAGGGGTATCACTTAGTACAAGTGCCGATAGTTTTCCTCTTATTTCTCCGTGTCCTGTTAGGAGTCCCGAAGAAAACGAAGTTTGGCTTTTGGGAAAGACCCTTTGGATGTCCGGAATAAATCTTCTGGTGACCTCTCCTTTCGTTGATCCTGCCCAACGGGTATGCCAGGCCCTCTGCAGGTGGGCAAGCGGGTGTTTCTTTTCGACTTTGATGTCATTCTCCGAGTCAGTTTTAAAGTCAAGGCAGGTAGATTCTCTACCCTTGAACAGTTGATAGAGCAGCCCACAGCAAATTATGTCCAGGTCAAGGGGGAGGGTTCCCACAAGAACCTAGAGGGCGCGGGTGCTTACATTGCAGCATGCTCTGTAGATTGTCAGGAGGATAGATCGCTGGATGGATTCTAGCTTTCTTTTGTTGACAGCAGTCACTGCCTTGCAGAACCAGACATCTGAAGCATATATGATTGCTGGCAGGAAGATGTTTTTGTAGAAGAGGGCGTGAGTTCTCTTCTTCAGTCCCCAATCGCGGCGGGTTACCCATGCGACCACGGCCGAATATTTCTTGATCTTGCTTTGCAGGTATATGAAGTGGGGTGTAAATGAGAGATTACTGTCTAGCACTATGCCAAGGTATTAGAGCTCATTGGCAAGTTTGACTGTGGTTCCCTGGACGTTTATCTGAGGGGGTCTTCTGATGTCAAGAGTACCCCTAAGTAGAATCGAGCAAGTTTTTCCTGGTGATATTTTAGGTGGTGCTGGTTGGCCCAATCCTGTAGAGTGTTTAGAGCGCGATTTGCAGAGATTTCTAATTGAGTTCTGGAATCCATGAGCAGCATCAGAATCAGGTTGTCTGCATAGGCTTGCGACCGCACATCCCCTAGGTCAAGGTTCAGGAGCTGTTCAGGACTACATTCCAAAGAAGCGGGCCAAGTACTGAGCCTTGTGGGCACCCTCTGTGTACTGGTCGTGTAACTGCGTATGTAAGCAATTGGTAACATAGTTACCAATTGCTTACATATGCAGTGCGTTTCTTAGACGAACACTGTTGATTAAAGGGAATGTATTTGTAGTGCTTAGTTCGCGGAATAGCTAGTGAATGACCTTGACCCGCCTAAAGAGATTCTCTATACTATACCACATAATAAGCGAATCTAATAATATAGCATAATGATATGTAATAACAAATTAAACGTTTATGCAGTCTAAATCATATAAATAAATCCTAAACCACTATTTTTTTTTTAAATGTAAATAATTCTTTCTTGTAAATATTGAGAATAACTATTATCCAGACTTTTCTTGACAAACCCTCCTAGCCCATCGACTGTGTGAAAGAGATGAAAGTAAATCTTGCAAAAATAAACAGAATGTAATAATAAAAAAAATAATAAGCTAATACACTATTGTGAATTAAATCTTTTAGTAGCTACACAAACGAAACTTCAGTCTCGCTGGATCATCAGTATACAGCTTTGGTTTTGATTCGGACTTTCCTTTTCTTGGAATCTCTCTCTTATCTTACGTTACAACACTTCCTTCCCTGTTTAAAGAATCATTTAAGGATTGTATTCAAAACTTTTATACGTATTCATAATAAAGGTTGTGCAAAATAAATACTCGATAAAAAACGGATGGGACGTCATACATTTACGTTTTAGATAATAACGATTGAAAACGAAGAAGTTTAATGCTATTTTTGTTTTTTGCGAAGCTAACTTTCTTTTAGTAAGTGGACTGGAATTCATTTTATGCATTTTAATACTTTTGATTAGAAAAATGAGTTATTTACACTATCCTTAACTTTTCAGAATAACACCATAAGCAAGCAAAAATCTAATAAGTTGAAAGTAGCAGTAGCTGCTGATGCGTTATTTTTATGCACAGCGCCTGTTTCTCAGAGTGCTTTCCGAGTTTATCTAGCTGGCCCCATATGCCTGCTTTTCCACTGTGTCACTCAGCAGTGATAGACAGCTGCATTAAGATCACAAAGGAAGGAGAGTAGCCTTCAGCGAATCCACTGCCACGAACTCATCATCTTGTGCTTTCATGAGAACGTCTTGTTCGTGTTTTTTACGTGAAGAGCGGAACTCCTAGTGCATTACCAGTAAAAGAAGCTTCGTTTATTATTAAAAACACCACACAACATTGTTGCTCGGGTTCAGCATCTAAAGAAGGGTTTATGAGATCGGGAAGAACGTAGACTGGGAAGATCTTTTCAGCAGGAGTGAGGTTCTTTCCGTTTGGAAGATGGCGAGCCAAACATTAAGCCGGAAATTGGAACTCCTAGCTACAGTCTGTCTTTACTACTTACGTCTTTTCTGCGTACATCGAACCTTCTTTGAACAACAGCAGAAAAAAAGGGTACACTGAAGATTCACAAGTGGTAGAGCAGAACTCGGTCTGTGTTATTGATGTCTCTCCAAGGGCTATCTAATGGACTAAGATTAATACCGAAATGGATGCTACAAGGAGTGTGTGGATGAAGGCTCAAATCATTCAAGGAGGACTTGTTCAGATTCATAGAGTGAAAAAATCTTGACAGCCGCGCTTCTGTTCGTCACTTTTTGTTGAAATACCAGATTTCTTCAAGTATTTTATGTCAGGACGAGGTTTTCTAATTCAGCATGCATCCTGTGTAGTGCACAGCGAAAAGAAAACACTGTTTTCTCAAAATCTGTTTTTGTATCAGTACAACTGAGAGTTGACGTTCTCAGTATAAATGACTGATTTATTTTTAATTTTTATTGTCTCCTATTTTTAATATATGCATGCAAAATTTCAGTCTCGTTTAAGATTCTTAAGGAACACACGCACAAATAGTTCTTCATATTTTGACGAGACGTTTGCTAGTACAGTACTTCTTATATTGGCAAAAGAGAGTATCCCATCTGTAACTCCTGCCAAGTAGCCATAGTGGGTGTTTGTGGTCTTTTTTCGCAGAGATTATTAGTCTCTGAAGATTACTGTATACGTTTTGCACTTTGAGTTTAATTAAAGGTATGTGAAAAAAAAAAAAGTTATTTTAATGTATGCCGTTCGTTACTTTTCAGCCGCGTTAGCAAATTGTAATACTTCATGATTTATAATAAAAAAAAAACAAAAAAAAAACACAAAACAAATGCTTTTACCCGCTGAAAATTTCGGTTCCGCCCCATTCATTCCTCCAACCAGTGTATGGCAACGAACATAATACCCAACGATTCAGCTATAATATATCTATATGGATGGCCTATGTCACATGCGAAAAAAAAAAGAAAGAAATGCTATTTGCCAGATTTGTATTGATCCGATTTTAATGAATTTGTGATGGCCGAACAAATCATTCCAAAGAGCGAAATACAATTTTGAAAATCCATTGGCTAGGAGTCGAGTTATTAAATGCGGTGGTTTTTAATCCCGGAAACTCCTTTTTTTTTCATCAAGCTAACAGAAAATCGACTACAGAATATGCGCATATAAGGTGGCCTTAGTTGCTGATGCTCTAAAACCCTGCCACAGCAACAACTACAACGTGCGGACGGACGGACAAAGAGATAATAAAAATTGTCGGATTTTAATGAAATTTGGGATGGCTGTACAAATCCTTCTATAAGTTCGAAATATAAAATTTCACGAAAATCCACATACTGGAAGTCCACATACATATTACATGGAAAATCCACATACATATTACATGAGGGCGGAAAAAGTAGAAAAGGAAAAAGGGAAATAATAATTGCTGGATTTCTATTGGTTCTATTTTAATGAAATTTGGAACAGTTGCACAAGTCCTTTTAAAAGATCGAAATATAAAATTTCACGAAAATCCGTCCACCGAAAATCAAGAGTTGTTACGTGCGCACAGACGGGGTTGCTGAAGACAATAGGTGCATATATACTGACCCACTTAAAAATGGATATAAAGTTTTGAACAGTCCTGCACTGACGAACATTATGTTTTTTCTAACTCATAGGCTGTGGTGTAATAAATAAAGATTATTTAATTATTTATAAAATAATAAAATTTTTTATAAATACTGTATATAAATAATTTGATTTGTTTTATTTTATTATATTCAAACAGTCACTGGGCCAGAATTTTTTGCATTTACAGATTTAGTTATCAGCTAAATAGTGTATCTCGGCGTGAGGTTGATGCAATTTAGGAAACTGAGGTGTTTCATTCCAAAAAGCAGACAAACCATCCATAGAATACATGCAATTTCCAGACACAATTTCTTGACATTCCATAGCCATTCCTGTTGAACATATTGCAAACAACAAACCCAACTCTCTTAAAGCGCCCTCGTGGGTAGTATAGTTGGTAGGATCGCCGTCCTCCCCACACCAGGTGGAAAACACCTGAGGTCCAGTCCCGTTGATAAAGTGAGGAATTTTTATGGGCATTTTTCACAACGTGGCTGAGTTAGTCGGTCTCAAGCGAAGTAGCATGGTTTTTTCTCCCGGAAATTGGGGTTTTTCGTCCAGCAAACAGAAAATCGACCTCAGAACACGAAATTTACAGACAGTATATACAGAGTAACATGGACTTAGTTGCGAATGCTCCTAAAATCCAACAACAACCAACCAACCTCTTTTAAAGCAGATAAATGAAGTTCTGCTATCTACCTGCTGTAACATTTCGGGCGAGACTTTATCTTCTGAATAACAGGAGTCCAAATACATCCTGTGGATAAATACATATATAAGCACATGTTTATTATACTTACATAGTGTATTTCATTACCTTTTTTCAGGTTCTGGAATAAAAGCATAGTTTATATATTAAAAGAAATGGAATATTTTTAAATATATCTTCCTTCTAATTTGAACAGTTTTACTTCCATAGTTGGAGTTCCTTATTTACGATCATTATAGTTTCTTCATCATCTTTTTGCATTCCTTAATCATTACTGTTCATGCAGTGCAGTTCGTGGGAATTTGTAATGTGTTTCGGGGGAATGAGCTTGTTTACTGTACAGCTGTACAATCAATGCTACCTTCTGTTTCTTCTTTCAGACAAAAGTATCGTGTAAGGAATTTAGGTAAGCCCGTCTCACTTTACCTTCATTAGTGAAACGTGCCTCTTGCTCATCTTCCCGATCGTTAATTATATCTCCTCTTGCAACAAGCGTAAAACACGTGTTTGCATGACTACAAACTTCGTATTCTGTTCTATAATTAGCGGCGTATTAATTAGGAAGCATAAATCAATTTTCTGGGCAAATCTCTTTCATATTGTAGGTAGGAAAAATCGAAAAATTGAGGGAGGAGTGTCTGACAACTTGTTACAGGTCATTGGACTATGAGTGTGCGTGCGCCTCCCATCTTCAGTGTTCTTCATGGGTAGCGAAGTGGATAGTAATAATAAAATTCTTTAATACAACAGCATCGTACAGCACAGTTATTAGACATCCTCTTCTCAAATTTTCGATATTTCGACACTCAGGTAATTTAGCAAGCAGTTTTGTTAATGCAATAATTCTACACTAAATTACTTAAGTTACAAAGCCCATTAGATAATCCTGTACATTAAATATGATTACATTCACCGGCCTCACCACACCGGGTGGAAAAGACCTGAGCTGGAGTCCCATCGATGGCATGAGGAATGTTTATGGGCCTTTTTCACAACGTGGCTGAGTTAGTTAGTCTCAATCGAGGGTAGCATGGTTTTTCCTCCCGGAAATTCGTGTTTTTCATGCAGCAAAACAAAAAATTGACAGAAGACACGCAATTTACAGACATACGCAATGAGACACGGAGCAATATGGTCTTAGTCGTTGATGCTCCTAAAAAACTACTACAACAACATAATACGTAATAATGCCAGTGATAACCTATGAAGTTATGGCGTAATCAGATATTCTGGTTACATAGGAGCTAAATGCAGATCCATACTGACCATCTGAAGAGATTTACGTTTAGCCTCTCTGTAGTCAACGTCAGGAACATTAGTGATTTCAATTGGATTTATCTGTTGAGTGTCCACAGTTTCTGCAATTTGGAGCCTAGTACACGAAAACGTCTTAAGATTCTGTCTGAAATCCTGCAATCCATCGTCTCCTATTTGATGAATTCATGGAATTCATGCTGAAGCAGAGATTTAGTCCTATAGTGGTATTTCTGGTTAAGCTACGTGCTGGACTGGTGTAGCGAAAGTTGTTTCAAAGCTCAGGTGAGGTTTAGGACACTCAGTTTTTTCCTACTTTAAAAGAAATTGTTTTTGTTCCCAAAGTTTCTTCAGTTCTTGGCGTCGACCGAGATACCGTGGACTTCATTTCAAACGCGTGACGTACGGTGAAACTAAGGTAGTACAGTAAATGTATCTTGACTGTTTCTTTTTCGTAAGATCTGTAAAACAAGTTGAGCACCTTAGACCACCCTGCAGAAAAGGTGAAGATGAGAAATACTTCTTCTTAGGGCAGAAGTAGCCTTTCACATCGTGGCCGAATTAGTCATATTCAGTTGAATAGCTTTTTTCGGCAGACCATAACTCGGGGCTCTCCTGTTCTAGCACAGTTGGTAGAATCGCCGTTCCTTCCCTGAGGTGGAAAGGACCTCAGTTCGAGCACGTCGATGACGTGAGGAATTTTTATGGGCCTTTTTCACAACGTGTCTGAGTTAGTTGGTCTCAGGAAAGGGTAGCATGGTTTTTCGTCCATCAAAAGAGAAAATCGACCACATTGAGTGTGTTCACTCAATTTACAGATAGTATACACGGAGCAATATGACCTTAGTCGCTGATGCTCCTAAAACCCTACAACAGCGACAACCATAACTCGGGTTTTTATCCCTCACTGCAAATTAAACTACCATGATTACATGCAATTTACAGATACCATATACTAATTCCCCATGTCCTCAATTGTCTTGCGCAGATTTTAAACATCACACCTACTTACAATTTGACAAATTTCAAAAACAAATTTTATAATTTATGTAGCACCATTGTAAATATAAAAGGTCAGCCTTTGGCTTTTCCTTCCAATAAACTAAGACCTTTTAGAGAATTTTAATATTCTTAGGAGAATGTTTTTTAGTTCTCAATAAGTCATCTAAAATCAAAATACTCAACAGAATCAGGCTTGTTGATCAAAAGAATCATTACCCTATGCTGTAATGAAATCCTTTGCGCCTTTCATCTTACCGATTACGTTTAATCACGTCTCTGGACAAAAGAGGGCGCAGTCATAATTGACTCATTAAACGATGGAAAGCGAAGATTAATTAATACTTTATTGACGTTGTTTAATATTATAACCATTAGTTTCTTGAGGTTGATGAGAGTGTTTAGGAAACTTTGATGGGACCAATGTTACGTTGATTAATGCTGGTGTACAGTTAGAACAGACGCACACGTGACACTTGACCTGCGTTAGTCAAAGGTTATAAAGAACAGTAAGGAAGGGATGCAAGATATTCATCAGCATGTCATCAACAACAACACGAGTGAAATAATTGTTGTCGGTTTTGTAATACGCTCCGCTGAATGGCGTCATCGGGTTATTAATTAAGACAGTTTTACGTTTCATAATCGCTCGAAGTCCAGGCCTCAAGAATAAAGAGCCGATGATGTAACATCCTCCTGGTTGACCCTCATTACTATCGGGGCACGTTCCGGGGACTGACAGCTGCACATGCCACGCGGTCCGTTGGCCATCATTAAACTCCCTCCCGCAAGCTGTCTGTGTCCGCTAGACCATTAATTAGAAGCTAGTCTTGCTCAACTAAGGCTTCAAAAGCTTTTGGTAAGCCACAAAAGTTGCGACCCCCACTTCTCATTTCCGACAGCTTTGTTGCCGTCTAGTACGCCGTCATTCGTTGCTGTCGTCACCATCGATCAGGCTCAGCATCTGTTACGCCACTGCTCTTCCTTCCTCGGTCTGCAGCAACAGGGTTTATGATTAAAGGGGTGTAGTAAACTCCGTAAAGTATTAAACTGGGATTATGATGTTAAGGAATGGGTTTGGTGATGGCCACGGCTGGGCGATGTCACGGATATGATGTTGTATTTCTGATCTTTTCTTTCTATTTCCACTACTTACCAGAACCATTAGAAGAGCACAAATTGGTCTAAAGAAAGTGCTAGATATATATTTCCTTTGGACAGATTCATATTTCCTTCATCTAAGCTTTAGAACAGATAAAAAGTTGAGAAATAGTTCTTATCGGGACGAGGGAACTCTTATGTGCTTTTTTTTCACAGTATCACTCAATTTGTTAATCTCTGTGAGTTGCATTTTTTTAATCTCTGAAACGTAGATTTTTCATCCCGCAAAACAGATCAAACTTTGATATTTCATCCCACAAAACAGATAAACCGATATAGGATACATGCAGATACCATATGCTGACTCCTAATTCTAAACAACCTTTAGTAGCTTATTAAACATATAGTTATTGAAATACTGTGGTATTATTATATTATAATATTACAGATACCAATAGTTAGAGGAACTGGAGAGTTGTATGGTATTAGTCGCATTCGATAGGATTTTCTGGAATACGCTGTGGTTCATCATATATAACCCTGTTTACGAAGCAAGTTATAGAAAAAGTATACACTAAGTGATCACTGAAATGTGACAATCCCATCCGTAATGGACTATGCTGCATAGCTCGTATTATAAAAAGTCAAAACTTCATATACTAGAGCAGTGGTAATTTGCATCCGGTCGTGCAAGTCAAAGTGATCAAGTAGCAGTTCTGGGATGTAATGATATCACGAAGTTTCAGAAGGGCATGATTGTGAGTGCTAATGCGTCGGGTGCTTCCCTATTGGAAAGGGTACGTCTTGTCGGTTGCTCATGGCCCACTGTGGTTAAGGTGTACAAAGAATGAAGTCTAAGGGGTCAAATGCTGATTTCGAATATGCAATGTATATGCATGAATGCCTATGTCTTTATCATGTCCATTCGTCTGTCCGTCCGCATGTAGCAATTGGACTCCCAGTGGACGGATTTTCATGAAATTTTATATATAATTTAGAAGCATTTGTCCAGCTATTCCAAATTTAATTAAAATCGGAAAATAAGTATTTCTTTCTTTTTCTTTTCTTTTTTTTTTTGTACAATTTGTAAGATAAAAAAGAAATTCCTAGCGTAAATGTTAATTTTAATGCAGTATTGTTAGCTTTAGACAGCTCGTGCGTGATTTAGATCTATTATTATGTAAGGCTCTTGAACGTGTCACATGCGAGAAGGCGCCTTAAGTTATATTTTAGGCGCGTTCGATATTTTTCTTAAATTAATTGAATTTTTTTTCCAATTCAATGAAATTCAGTGATATTCAGAGTAATCCAATTAATTACTCAGATTATAACTTTATAGAACACTTAATAAAACTATAGTTTTACTTTCTCGAAACTTAGCCGTTCAGTTTAATTACAACTGTATAATATTTATTACTGTCCTCCCCTATACTCTTTTATTTTTAAGTCTCTTTTATATATATATATATATATATATATATATATATATATATATATATATATATATATCTTCACAAGCGATACCACGTTCACGAGTCTTATATAACAATACTGAATTGAAACTACATATACGAATTTCTTTTTCCATACAATTTTATAGAAAAAATAAATACTAATTGCTGAATTTCTGTTTATCTGATTTTAATGAAATTTGTTTGTCTGGATAGAGCTTTCTAAAAGAACTGAATACTGTATAACGTTTCATGAGAATTCTCATGCGAACGTTATACAGTATTCATGTAACAATTCTCATGAGAATTGTTGTAACAATTCTCATGAGAATTGTTACATGCGAACGGACGGACGGACGAACATGCTGAAGGCAAAAGGTGCTAAGTGTATGCAAACGCGCCTAAAAAGGATATACAGAGAGCGGTAATAAATATTAAAAACAGTTTTAATTAAACTGAATGGCTAAGGAGAAGAAGTGGACCTCATAATTGCACTTCGCGTCTCAGAGGTTGGATTTTGAAGGAGCTCTAAATCCTTTGGAACTGGAAGCCTGGAAATCCTCCAAGAAAGTTTGTGAATAGTTTTTGGGCAACAACAGAACATACAGCTGTAAAATATAGATCAAGAATTTATTACAAGCCCACCAAAACTCGGTTGCAATATGTCTCTAAAAATACACTTCATTCTTATTTAAACTGTTTTTTAAATAAACCATAGACATTTAGTGGTGAACGTTTTTATCAAGATATCACGTTACCAAGGAAGATGGAAGCCTAATATTCTGGCAAACTCTTGCTGGATACAGATTAGAGAGACTCCAATAAACGTATTCCTGACTGTCTTCCTCTCTAAATCTGTATTTGCTAGACAATATCTGACCAAATTGGGATTCAGATGTACCATATTTCGTGAGAAAAAAAAAATTTAATTGTATTTCGAATGGACTGTTGAAATTTTCGCATTCTTTTGGAGAATGGGGACTATTTCCAAAAGAACCATATAATTTTGCATGTACATTAAGGTAAGTAAATAATTTAAAAAGTTATTATCATTAATCTTTTCTTTGAATAGTTCTCCTAATAAACTGCATTTCATAAATAATTTTACATTAATTTAAATATATGCTGACTGCTTTACTGTTTGTGTTCGTTTGTAGGTGTTAGAGAAACATGTGACAATGCAGGAACGATTCCTGTAACATTTGGAGAAAACATTCTTACTGGCTGTTTACTTCATCTCCATTTTGACGACTTCAAGAACTGCACAGACCTCAGGTATGTTGAAATGACTGTTGTTAAATGTATTAAGTACTTTGTATAGTATACTATAATATTATTTATTAACTATGCGTGAAAAGGCAATTTTTAGGGGCTTAAGCATATATGCATAATGCGCCTATTATCTTCACCATGTCCGTCCGTCCAATCGCATGTAACAAATGGGCTGGCATTAAACAGAGTTTCATGAAATTTTATATTTCAGTCTTTTAGAAATATTTGCCCAGCTCTCTCAAATTCCATTAAAATCGGACCAATAGAAATCCGACAGTTATTATTTCTTTGTCCGTATGTCCGTCCGCATGTAATAACTATTTACAGGGATGAATTTTCATGAAAGTTTATGATGGTTCTTTCTTCTAAATTGATTTTTGAACCCCTCCTAAATTTCATTACACACTCCTGGCACATAGCTGTCCTAGTGGACTGTATTTCGTGGATAAATAAACAGATAATAATAATAATAATAATAATAATAATAATAATAATAATAATAATAATACAATACAATACAACACAATTTTATTTTATCAATAATAATAATAATAATGATAATAAAAAGAAAAACCGAAAACAGAAGGAACCGCCAGCTTGGGAAAGAAGACTTCAGCAGAAGATAGAAGAATTAAGAATCAAGATAGGCCAATTGGCCCAGTACCAATGGGGCAATAGGAGTAAGAAATTAATTGGAAAAGTGAAGAGCATCCTCAAGAGAGACAGCGTCCACAAAATTCAAATTATTATATTAGGGCCACCCAAAATTTCTTTCGTACCCCGTATATGTAATATGTCTGTAAATTGCGTGTGTTCTCTGGTCGATTTGCCTGCTTTGCTGGACGAAAAAACCCCAGTTTCTGGTGGTAAAAACCTTACTATCTCTACGCCTGAGGCTGACTAACTCAGCCACGGAGTGAAAAAAGCTCACTAAAGTTCCTCGCGTCATCGACGGGATTCGAACCCGTGCCTTTTCCACCCGGTGTGGGGAGGACGGTGACGATACCACTGTGCTACTCGCGCAGACTAGACAGCGTCCACAGCAAACATGAGACAAAAATCAGAGAATAGGAGAGTACTTGGACACATTGAGGCAGAAGCTCCTTGCACTCAGCAAGAGACTACGTCAATACAAAGAGAGCTCCCAGAGGAAAATAAACAACCGAATCTTCGATGAGGACCAAAGAGGCTTCTACAGAAGTCTCGGAGAAGACGGGAAAGAAGGGAACGGACCACCCGAGCAGAAGACGATTGAGGAGTTCTGGGGAAACATATGGGGCAAGAAAGTAAGACATAAAAGCCGAGCCGCCCTGGATAGAACTAGAACGCAAGAAAACCAAGGACGTACAAGAAATGAGCAGGTGTGAGACTCGGGAAGAAGAAGTAAAACAGACGATCAAGAACTCTCACAACTGACGATCAAGAACTCTCACAACACGATTACGACTTTCTGGAGTTCCTTGTGTATGCGTTCTTTGGGAGACCTATTGCTGCTAGGTTGTTATGTAGGGTCTTTTATGTAGGGTTGTTATGTAGGGTCCTCCGTATTTGGTGGTGACGGGGTTCACCAAATACGGAGGATTCGGAAAGGTCAGGGAATGACCACCGCATATCCCGGAGCAATATGGCCTTAGTTGCTAATGCTCCTAAAAAAAATAAATAACAAATAACATCATGGATGGAGCCACAGGAAGGTATTATCTGTTAAACAAACAGTTGTCTAATTTGATAAGGCATTTTTTTTTCTGATTAACAATTTGCACTTTAACTGAATAACAATTTGCACGTTCGCACAATTATGTCCTTTGTTCGGGAAAAAAAATAATTCTCTAGTAGCGCTGATACCTTAAAAGAAAGAACTCATCGTTAGGATTTCATTGCAGTGTTCGCTCACTATATGTCCCCACGTTGCGCACGCGAGCTAATACACTCATTGCCATTCGTTACGTTTAATACGTTTAAAACGTTTTTGAAACGAAGTTGAATTAGATCCTAATCTAATAGATCATGACAGTGTGATTCGTCTTGTTTTTGGATTCGTCTTCGATCAACAAGAAGACCAACGAAAACCTAAATGGCGTTTCGTTGCTCTTCTTGCCGCAAAAAATAATGAGTGTGAAAGAATCAATTTAGAAATTTTACAAATGATGCCTGGTGATTCATTACAATATAAGAGTGTTAACACAATTATATCTGAAGATACTGTAGAACTTTTGCGATATCCAAACGAATTCCTGGACAGCCTCAGTTTAAGTGCTTTACCACCCAACATTTTAGAGTTTAAGGTAGGAGCAGTTGTTATTTTACTGCGGAATATGACAATTTCAGAAGGATTGATCAGTGATACGAGACTTATAGTCAAAGTTATGCATCAGAATTATTTGGATCTAGAAATAATAACGGGAGAAGCTAAAGGAAAACAGGTACTCTTACCTCTTGTAGATTTGACTCCACCCTATTCGACTTTGCCATTCTTATTTAAGAGACGGCAGTTTGCTATTCGACTCGCTTTTGCGATGACTATAGAGTCTGAATTTATTTTACTAACCCTGTATTTAGTTACGCCAATGTATGTAGCAATGTATCGGGTAAGATCATTCGAGCATGTTAAGATAAGGTTACCAGAAGGGCACAAGAATACAAAAAATGTCTTTTTCAAAGAAGTATTATGTAGAGACTGTACTACATTTTAAGAAGTTGCGCAACATGAGTGTCACGGTACATTTTTACACTTCCACATCAACTTTTCCCAGAAAATTGAGGAAGTGAGAGGATTCACTCTGTTCTTAAATGGTTGTGGGATTAAACCTAGCTAACATTGAAAGGTTCTGTGTTTGAAGCTCGAAAATTAAATCATATATATATTTGTTAATTATTTTTTCATACATATCACATAGGCTTTCCATATGTTGTATATTGTAGCACTGGGTATTTCTTGTTATCGTGCGCAGATTGGAGGAATGAATGGAAAACGTGGCGGATACGTAGAAAAGAAATGTTCTCAGTTTGCGCAGATGAATTGGTCGTTTTTTGATGAGCTCGTTTTTTGTTACTGGTTTACTAAATATATAAATCATGAATTATTACTGTCCGTTTTATACCTTAATCACATCAAAAACATGAAATTTGTGTTATCTTTCAATTGTTATTAAAATCCAGGAGAAAATAAGTAAAGAAAATTACAAAAATGCTGACTACGTTCTAGTATCTGAAGTAGCTATTGCTATTTCTTTATTTTATTAAATCACAGAAGATTCGTGAAGCATTTCATTTCAATTTTTGTTAAAAATCCATCAGACGGAAATAAGTATTACAGATGGTTGTAGGATTGTTGCTAACGGAAAACTTTGTTGGAGAATAATTTCTTCGAGCCGTATAAAATGCTTACGTATATAGCGCCAAAGCGAGAGTCTCATTCCATCCTACTAATGGATGTAATATGTCGGACAGAAGTCCATTTTTATTTACCAGATAAAAAGACACTGCTGCTTTGAATATGACATATTTTGATGTTAGCTGAGATTATAATTTTTTGTCCTGCCTAATTAATATCACACGCATCTCTATGGAGTCCTTATTAGCCCTAACCATCATTAAAGTAGTGCGTATAATGTCTAATCTACACTGTACAGTATTCGATGTACTCCTATATAAAAGCACCACATCCAACCTAACTTGCTAACTGTGAGGTTTATTAGTCCCAGATGTTGGAATTTACAAAGAGCGTAGATTTGTCACACCAGGTACAATATGTCAGTGCCAGGTAGTTTGGCCTCTCGTCCTCTGCTGAAGTTCATGCTCCAAGTACGTTATCAGACTACATATATATACGCTCCTGTGGTAATCGAGTTAAGAGCGTTTAATTTTACAGCGTGTTGCTTTTGATAGACAGCAGCCTTTGACACAAGTCCTCTTAACGTCGAGTTACTATTCACATTACACTGCAGATGATTCTTTGTCTGCGAAAAGTGGTATCCTGTTGTCCCACTGAAAAATTGGTTCATATAGAAAGAATGTATTGAATATCTTCTTGCATAGCATCGAACCCTTAGGTTCCTTAAAGATTTGCCTTCTGAAAATTCCTCCCCCCTCTCTATCCATCTTTGATATGAGACTAATGGAGGTTATTTGGGGAAGAAGTGTGAGGATTCTTCCTTTGTAGATATGCATTGGAGACCGTGTTAAGCTAGACAAATCAGAGCTACAACAACAACACGGAGAGATATTACAGTCTTGCGTTTTCGTAGTAGTGAGCCTCTTAACGAAGCTGTGAGTTGATTAGTTGTCAAGGCGACTAGGTGCATTAGTGTTCTCTGTGTTCTGTGGTTACTAATGTCGTTATATTTTGGAAGCGGCATCTCTTTTCTCACATAATAAACGTGAAAAGGGAGAAAATTGTCTTGGTCTGTGACTTGAATTTAGTGCAGATGATAACACTCTTCTTCTGTCTAACGCAAAGGCCGGTACATTGCAACTAATTGCATATTGTTAAATTTCTCTTACGAAGTGAGAAAAATCTTTAAATTTTTCTCACTTCAAATTCGAATCACCCATCCGAAGCGGTTTCGCACAGTTTCCTAAGTTATTTTTGAATTTAATTTTTTTCACATCCATTGCGTTTATGTTTCTTACATAAACATAATATATGTATAAAGTGAATGGAAAATTTTGGCTTTTAAATCAAAACTAAATGGAACTTATGCTCAGTCACTGCCTGTTTTAGATGTTCATCGTCCACAGAATGCATTTTACGAAGATGCTGTTTCAATTTTATAAACCAGTAAAAGTCAGATAGGGCCATATCAGGTGAATAGGGTGGATGCGGCGAAGACTCGAACCCCAGTTTGGCCACTGTTGTTCCTGTCAGTTCACATCTGCGAGGTGAGGCGTTGTCATTCAGCAACAGCACTCCTCGTGACAGCATTCCTCGTTGCTGCCACTTGATGTTTTCTCATAATTTGGTTAATAGATCCACATAGTAGCTCCCCGTCACAGTTTTATATATTTGAAGGAAATCAGTGAACAGTACTTCCGGACAGTCCCAGAAGAGTGTCAACAGAATCCTCCCAGCTGAGGCTTGCATTCTGGATTTTTTTTGGATTGGGTGACCCAGCGTGTTTCCACGACATGGTGGCAACTTTAGATTCTGGATCAAAATCATCAGCAGTAACAGTTTAGGCAAAAACTCCTCTTCATTCGGAGTGGCACGCTGTAAAAGAGACCTGGTGATATTTACTCTTGCCTCTTTGTGACTGTCACTCAGCATTCTTGGAACCCACCGGCAAGAGACCTCTGTCATGCGTAGCTGCTCATGTAGGATGGCATGTACTGAACCAAGGCTAATGTTTACTTTATTGGTTTTCTGTTCAATGTTCATTTTACCGTCTTCCATAACTAATTTATGCACCACGTTGACCATTTCCTCATTTGGGACTGTAGCTGGCCGCCCGTTTCTTAGGTCATCATCAATGCTCTCTCTCTCTCGGTCATGCTTAAATTCAATAAATCACCTCCGGATTGTACACTCTGATGGAGTAGATTCATCATATAGATTTTGTTAGGAATTTTATAACACCTTGCTGCACAAATTTTCCCATTTTTGGCTTGATTGTCAGCTGATTTCAGAATTAGACCTGCCAGAAAGAAACAGAATAAGTTATATGGCTGGAATGTTGTACAGATACTACCAAGACTATCTCCTATTACTATGCTTATTTCTACCTAAATCTAGAGTATGTGTTTGACAAAACCTTTTGTCAAAATGACCCTCGCATTAACAGCATTGGCAGACATCTTGTTTACGAATTCTGATGCTCTGTTAATGCCTGATTTAGATAATCTGGGGCCCTGTCGCACATATTTTTAAAGGCCCTCCAAGTAAGGACTGGGTGAGACTGCGTTATTCCGGGATCTCGGCATCCTTGTGGCCCGGGAGTAACTGCTTCTCGGTAAATCCAGCCTTGATGCTCTTCCTACCTAACAAAATACTCCCTTTTCGGAACACTTATTCCTTGGATGATTCATACTCCTCGCTCTTAAAACCACGATATCTAGTTCTCTTCGTCTTTCACTCGTCATAAATATATTTCATTATTCTAATTTTAGGCTTACAATTTTTTCCTAAGCTTGAGTGGGTTAGTCAGTAGTCTAAATCGTGATTTTAGTCAGTACAAGCCCTTCACAGCGAGAAGTCCCCTGGCCTTCTGTCTGCGAAGGGCTTGTACAACAGTAGTGTTCAATTTTCTCGTTGTAAAACAAAGAGTATTTATTTATTTTTATTATTTCTGTCTCATATATTTATAAAAGAAACGCAGAAACGAATTTTTTAGCATCTCATTATTTGGACATTTAAACAGTTACGTTTGCACTGAGGAGGCTGTTTGCTCGTTCTTCGTCTTTAAATTTATGTGCGTCTTTTAATGTCAGTACCTATTATTTATCATATTTCATCGCAAACGTTCTCTTAGAACCATATGTTCATTGACTCAATTTAATTATTATATGTTTTTATTAATCTGGATTTCTGACATTTTCAATTGCAGTATAAATCCCGTCAGTGAAGGGCTTTTTGGTTTATTGGCCATTCTTTGCCACTTATTCGTTCTATATTAGATCAGTAAATATTGGAGTAATGGCTAGCTATTTAAAATAGGGGGTTGTATATCTTTCTAAATTAGTTTTGGCATTTTATATGTTCGCCGTCCATTCTCTGCCTATAACAGCTCCTTTGAGGATGACAGCATTACCAGTGGATGTAGACAACTTGTAGAAAGACAGATGGCTTTTTAAGAAAATGAACTTGGCACTACGGTAACATTTCAACGTAAATTCAATAAAATACTGACCTTTCCTTTTGTTAGTGGGTATGATGTGGCTTGTTTCGAGATATTTTTCATATTTATGGAAAGACCGTGGATGCACGTAAATGTGTGTGTGTGGTGTTAGTGCGTGTGTTTGTGCCATTTTCCAACTCCTCTTCCTTTGTATTTCAGCACCGTATTGTATTTGGTAACCTAGGTGATTCCAGTTGCGTCCAAGTTTTGTCATTATATTTCGATGGGATTTGTCTTCTGGGACTTGACTTCGGCTTAACATTTTACTGCACCACAGATGCGTGAGTGTGTGCTCTTTCTCAGGGGAACGTCACGTCTCCGTGCCTTAACTTTGCCTTTTTTTGACCGATCTGCAAAATGACTACGGAAATGCCGAGCTTGAAGGAACTTTTTGAAAAAGAAAAAAAAAAAAAAAAAAAACCGAAAGTTCCACTTTGAGTTTATTATTTGATGTGTATGGAAAAGCGAGTTTTTAGTGCATCAAATTTCTTCGATAAATCAAAAGGCAGTAAAAAAATAAATTTAATTTAATATTAGTTAATTTTAGATACGACAACATAAAGAATTTCATATGAAGGCGTTATGCATATATTATTAGCTTTATGAAACAAAAACGTGTTCATTGCTCATAACGTGACTGCCGAAGATAATTTGGAATTGATGATATGCATCGTCTACGTGCAAATGGGCTTTTGGAATTCACCGGGGATATCAAAGACGAATGGAGAACGCCATGTAACCTTTCATCTTTGCAACAGAAAACTGACTAACAGAATAAGCAGAGCTTTAGACAAGCAAAACAGTTGGTAGAGTGCCAAGAGCTACACCGTCCATTAAGTAGCAATGGTTGTTAGCCTACTCTGGATTGCTCAACTAATTCTGATCAACAAATTAAAAATTATGTATATAATATTTATTTACATACATACAAATTTCAAACACTAATACAGTATACAGAACATAATACTAATTGGGTAGAAGAATAGTAAGGACAGTACATATTTATCAATGTCTGGTTATTCTTCCGTTAAACTGAGGTCTGTTAAAACGAGGGTAAATTTACTGTATTCGAAAAATCCGTGTTAGACGATATGAAGAATGTTAGTTAATGCATGAAATAGCTTTTTACAAATGTAAGAAAAATCTCCCTGAATAGAAGGGAGATTTTTCTAAAACGTAGAGAGCGGATGAAAATTGTAACCCAAATATGAATAGATTATGATTAAATCAGGGGGATTTCCCATAGGTTTGTAATCAAATCAGTTATGCTTCGAAAAGTCGGCTTTCTGCTGAAAATAATCCAACTCTGTCCCTACATATTTAATAAAAGATGACAGAACTTTATAATGAAAAGTGAATAAAGAATCAGTGTTCAATGTTAAATGAAAGAGAATATGTTTATTCCTATTTTCCAGTGCAGAATGATTAAAATGGTTGAACTTAACAATTAAGTTACACGAATGGAAACTAAAATCTATTTAATTTTATGTGGAAACTGCAAATACTTACCTTGTATCTATAATTATTTTCAATCGTATCGTTATTGTATGTCATTAAATACCCAGCAAGTATAACTTTATTATACAGTGAAGGTATGTTATACACCGATGAGCCAAAACATTATGATCAGCGAGTCGTTATGCAAATTGAAACAACTACAGGGAAACTACGGCACGTGCGCAGGTCGGGACACGGTATAACACCTAATACTGAGCTCCGTTAATCAGTGTTACTCTTGTTCTTCAGATGGGAAAGGCAGCGGACTTGAGCGAGTTTCACAAAGGCCAAATTGTAATGGCCAGACGACTGGGTCAGAGCATATCTCAAACGGCACGGCTGGTGGGATGCTCGCGGTCAGCCGTGGTTAGTACCTACCGAAAGTCGTCCAAGGAGAGAAAACCCACGAACTGCCGGCGAGGTGTTGGACGATCACGGCTCATCGATGCTCGAGGTGAGCGAAGGCTCTCTCGGACGGTACGTGACAACAGAGGGGCAACTGTGGCGCAACTACCCTGCAATTGGAATGCTGGTGACGGGAGTAATGCTTCACAACACACAGTACATCGAACCCTGCTGAAAGTGGGGCTGCGTAGCCGCAGACCGCTCCGAGTGCGTGCTAACCACAGTTCACCGGCGACAGCACCTGCAATGGGCACACGAGCATCGAAACTGGACCTTGAGTGATTGGAAGAAGGTCGTCTGGTCCGATGATTCATGTTTCCTGTTGCACCATGTGGACTGCCCCGTACGTGTGCGTCGTTTACCTGGGGAAGTGATGGCACCTGGATGCACCGTGGGACAAAAACAAGCCGGTGGCGGCAGTGTCATGCTTTGGGCGATGTTCTGCTGGTATACTCTGGGTCCAATCATCCATGTGCTGGGCACTCTGAAAAAGGCCCATCTATATTGATTTTTGATGTTGGGAAAGACACAGAATCATCCATTATTAGGAAAGAGCTATACCGGAAAATTATTCTGCAGACATTCTGTACACTGCCTACTTGCTTCCTGTTGGGTTTATTGTAAAACTGGCCTTATCATCCTCATCGGTGCGCTGAAAAACTAGGAAGGAAATTAGCACCGTCCTGAGGGTATCTTCACTTCTGGGTGTTTCCTCCCTACCCACGTGACCTGAGGAGATCAGCCAAAATTTTCGCTGTGTAGAATGTATGGAATTGTGTCAAAGTATCTGCAGTACAGAACTGCATCATTGTTGACCAGGTACACCCTTTCATGGCAACGGTCTTCCCCTCTGGCGGTGCCGTCTTTCAGCAGGATAATGCGCCATACCACAACGCCCGGATTGTTCGAGACTGGTTCGCGAAACATGAGGAAGACTTCCAGGTATTGCCCTGACCTCCAAATTCCGCAGACATCAATCCCATCGAGCATCTGTAGTTTGTGTTGGAACAGCAACTCTGATCTGCGGCGTCTCAACCACGGATGGTTACGTGTTGGTATCAGATACCACAAGACACATTTAGAAATCTTGTAGCCTCCATGCCTCGCGGGGTACGAGCTGTTTTGGCTGCACGTGGAGGACCAACATCGTATTAGTTAGGTGGTCATAATGTTTTGGCTCATCGGTGTATGTATCATAACAGTTAAAGGGAAGTCAGATTATAATTTGCTTGTTTATAAAAATATTAAAACTGTTTTGTGTACTATTTACAAATATAGTAAACGCACAACATTCTACACAAAATTTTTTGAGTTCATGTAGTTGTTTATGCCTTTGCACGCGAGCGTGAATTGCTTCTTCCGTGTAACTGGTATGATGTGGTGTATTTTGAATAACGTAGCAGAGTCTATGTATAAAATAGGATAGGATAATTGTACAGCACAGCAGTTTCTTAAGCGCACATGAATGGGAAAGTTATTGTGGTCGACTGAGAAGAGTAAGTGCGTGCTACTGGCACTCTTAGCCGTGTTTTCGAAGGAAAATTGGCCTTTCGAATATTCTGAAATCTTATAAATAGCACATACTACACACTCCAGGAGAAAACTTACTTACTTACTATAAGTTTATTAACACAAGGTTCACCCCCTGTGCAGCAAGTGGGCTAGGAGGGTGTACAGAAATTTTAAAATATACATTATACACATTTGTACAAAATTTCAGATCTTTACAATATAATTATTGTATAATAATAACTATTAAATTGATATATACATGTGCTTAATTGTATTCACTTTGAAATAACATAGATCTTGATAATTGAAGAGTTAAATACATAGGTTGACTTCTTTATCAGCAACTAACATAACAGATTTATTTATATTCATTATATTATTGAATTTAATTGTTCATATCATCAAATTTCTAATAAAAACTGCTCAATTTTCATAGCAATCCTGGTGATTTAGTCCAGATTTGGTTTATAATTTGGCTTCTATTGGTTTTATTGGCTTCAAACTTTACCGGATCAATGGAGAAGGTGTTGAAGTGTTCAGTGGTGTTACATGGGAACATTCCTTTTAGGGAGTCCAAGTTTGATAGCTTCATCCTAAGTGGGTGATGGCTTCTATTTCCTCCTCTTTTTAAGTGCGATGATAAAACTGAAGTAGCCAAGGGAGCGAAATGCAAAAGAATATTTTAGTAGCCTGCGGTAATCCAGAAGTAAGGCAAATCAGACTCCAGTCCAGTGAATGGGAATGTGGAAGTGATGCTGGTTATTGCGTTCGACTGGGATTGCATCGTTATGAGTCATTCTATAAATACCGCATATTTTGTCACTTGTTCCTGGAGAAGCATTTCTTGGAAACAGCACAACCATCTTGCAACGATAATGCAGTGGATCATGTGGCTAGTTTATTGAGGTATTACTGCAGTGATGGCAATGGAAATTCCTTGATCGTTCTCCATCTCCTGTTCTCCAGTCATGAGTCCTTGTAACTTCGATTTGTTTTAGATGACGAAGGAGTCACTTGGCGATCAGGCCTCCGAGCAACAGAAGACACACTATGAGCAATAAATCTCTCACTCTGCACTCTTCAATAAAACGAAGCTTCTGCTGATATCACACCTTTCGAACAACCTTCGTGATGACGAATTTTAATAAACTTGAATCATAAACCATATTCAAAATGAACGCAATTTAAAAAATATATGTATTTCAATTTTCTTTCTTTGTTTTTTCCCCCCACAAAATCACAGAACATTTCAATAGGACAAATAACATATTCTAAAAAAAGTATTTTAATTCACTTAAAAAATTAAAAGTACTAATTATATTTGTTGGAAGCATCAGTTTATTTCAATAAACAGCTTATACAAGTTCACATGTGGTAAAAGAGTATTTTTGAATTAACTTTGGTTAAGTTTCCATCCACTATCTTTTTTTTAAACATTTTTAGGGCACATTCTCACTGTCAAAATGCTCATAATGTTTCAGCCCATCTCACATCTGTAAGAATTGTTCTCCATCCTTTCTCTTATTTTGAAATCAATTGCATACTTCCATCTTTTTTTGCATACGAAACTAAAAATAATGAACTGTAGAGATTTCTCAACCTCATACCAGTATATATAATTTTTAAGACTTAGCCCACTTATTAGAATTCTGAATAGTTTTTCGGACACTTCCCAGTTCTGGAGAAGAAATAAAAATGCTGAACTGTCCATTCTAATAGTATACGCAAGATTACGTTACTGATGGACCAAGAAAATACCAAAGACTCTCAAAAGGTAAATCAACAAAAGTAGAGAAGTAGAGTATCGTGAGTATATTTATTAATGAAAACCAAGCGTTGATATAAAATTCTTTAAAATTGAAACTCTTTTAAGATTAAATAGCAATGCATGCACGATAATTTTTATACGTTTTCAGTATTTATAGTTAATATGGAATACTTATTTTTCTGTCATTTTAGATTGCGTACATGGTCACTGTTTACATCGCTGGTTTCAGCTAACTATGTAAGTATAGGAGGAGACCCGAATTCCTTGGATTTAGAAGGATTTGTCCCTTTACTCAGGTAAAAACAAACGTGGTTTATAATAGTTATTATTTCGTTTATTATATTATTTCATTTTTTATTTATTAAAAATAAATTTAACTTTTACAGTAAGCAATGTTTATAATAATAATAATAATAATAATAATATTTGAATGATACTCTGCTACTTAAAGATGTTGATGGAATCTTTTGAATCACGTTTATTGGAAATTTTTTTTTTTGCTATGATTGATAATTGAAAATTCCTTTATGTGGTTTTTAGGGACGAATTTGACTCTTCTAATTTCACCGATGACGTCAGTAACATAACATCGCTTTCATGGAAAGAGCAGGTGGAACGGTTTGTTTTGAAATGCTCAAAAGTTCCTCATCATCTTCAACTTTCTATAATGTACACGGAAAGTGGACGAATCCGGGACCATTCTATCATGACTGTAATTGGAGCCAAAGTAAGGTAGGTGATAAAGATGATCTCCACCCTTCGCACTAACACATTCCTCAGCTTAGTACATACCACCCAACCATTCCCCAAAAAATAATATATATGTAATTGATGAGAATGTAAACTACTGCTGAATTCAAATTTAATGGTACTCTGATATAAACATCTGTAATTTGAACGGATAAACATTTCTATAAGCTTTTTTTGGCCAAACTTAAAACCTTTAAAGTCGCTCAACGGAAATACAGAGCAGTAAAGTAGCTTAGCGAAAATTCCTTTTCGTTAAGGTACCTTACTTTCTAAATTCTTAGAAAGGCAAAAAAAAAAAAAAAAAAAAACCCGAATGAATAAAAAGAAATGTCTTCGTCTTTAAGCCTTCATGACAAACCTCAGCCGTAGCAAACTTGTCAGTAATATCTTTGGAATAAATGGTCCTCGGCATCCCTTTTTCTGTGACAAGATTAGATAAGCTGGTCATTCATATATTTGAAATTCTGGAACAAAGGTAGTTTTTCACTCTTAACAGATCAGAAAATATTTCTTCTTCTTATGAGTAGTTAGATATTGGCGTGCTCAAAAACATGCTAAAGAACTCTGTGTAAATTTAATATGACCTGTGCTGTGGAATATAATTTATTATGCTTCTCTGGTGTAGATTTTTGCTCATTCATTGTTTTATTTTTTAATGGAATATTAAAAAATAAAATATTCGGGGAGAGATAACAGTGGAATATGTTGCCTCCAACTTGATAGAGGCAGACAGTATGACTAAGTTCAGAGTGTAATTGGTTACCTTGTGAGATGGGAATAGTATGAATATTCTGTCTGTCTTATTTTATCATTATTTTTTTCTTTTTTGGCAGATGCAGAAAGAAGTTCACTTCCCTGCCGTACTAATACTGCCCTCTGTATTCGAGGTATAGCACTGTCTCTCCAGTGTTGAACTGCAACTACCACAGCTGACATCAGGTGCTGACAGCTTGTCTTAATTACCCATAGACATTCCAAAATATTTATTTGCTGTATGTACTTTATATACACTGCAAAACCTGGTACCGCTAACGATCTTTATTGTCTAAAGGGGTGGAGGTGTCATACAATATTACCCATTACGACAAGCAAATGTCAGATGTAAAGGACACAGACGACGTTCGATGCTTAGCTTTCAGAGAGGATCGAACTCACTACCCCTGGTTTACAATACCAGTGCTGTAACCACTGAGTTAAAAAGGTTTTGTAATAGTTGACTCCCTTTTTTGTGTATTTAAGAGACGGAAAGGAAATATCATGAATCAGACTGAATTTTTTCGTTAACCACACTGATTTATTCAATTCTCAACTTACAGGTATCATAACAAGCAAGAGAAAATGGACAGTTTTGAACAAACTATTATCGGGAAGGAAACTGAAATCACGGAGCTACGTTGGAGATGTAGTTGAAAACGAGGTACTCATTTCAGATGACGAGCTAAAAGTTACTGCTTTCTGTAACCACTTTATATCAAGTGTGAATAACCTCTTTCAAGAAGAACTTCACTTCAGAGACAATGAAATGAGAGAATCTGCCAAGTACCCAATCAGAAACTCTTTTTTTCTCGCTCCCCTCTCCGATCAAGAGATTTTAGAGGCAAGGAATCAATTGAAAGAAAAAGGGAGCCCCTGGCTTTGATGAAATATCTCCTTCTCTGCTGAAAAAGGTCTTTAGCTCAATTCTTACGCCACTGAAGTATATATTCAATCTCTCCTTTCAATCTGGTAAATTCCCTTCTCAATTCAAAAATGCAATAATCATTCCTGTTCCAAAGGGAAACCGTTGTAACTCTATCAACAACTTTCGCCCAATAGCTCTACTCTCAGTTTTTGCAAAATTATTCGAAAAAAGTCTTCATAGCAGACTCATAGGTTTTCTTGAAGAAAATCAGCTCATCCATCAACAACAGTATGCTTATCGCTCTAGAAGATTCCACTAATCTTGCAATTGTTGACTTCTGTTCAAGGATCATTGATAGTCTTGAAAAGGGTCAATATGCTATAGCACTGCTTCTTGACTTATCTAAAACTTTTGATTGCATAAACCATAATATTCTACTTAACAAACTCAATAATCTTGGCTTGAGAGGGAAAATTAACCTTCTCCTTGAAGACTACCTTACTGATCGGCCATTTGTCGTAAGAACAAATCAATCATACTCCGACATCCGTTATTTCTCCAGGGGAGTACCTCAGGGCTCACTTCTTGGACCTATCCTATTTGTTCTTTACATCGATGAATTTCTCTCTCTTCTTCCATCTTCTCACCTAGTAGCGTATGCCGATGATATTTCCATCCTGATCACAGGTAAAGACTCTAATTGGCTTCAACCCAAAATCTCTGCCTTGCTCTCTGTGATGCATAGTTGGCTTCAAAAGAATCAGCTTTACTGAATCCAGAAAAATCAAAATACATGGTGTTTAGAGCGAAAAACAAACCACTAAATATTGGTTTAGATGTAACATACAAAGAAAAACAACTTGAAAGAAAGAATGAAACCAAGTTTCTCGGAATCTGGCTAGATGATAAGCTAAGTTGGGCAAAACAAATGATAACCCTACGAAAGAAAACTTCGTCACTAGCGGGAATACTGGCCAGGGCCTCTGCCTGGGTGTCTTCTTCCCTTCTCAGACTAGTATTCCTTTCTTTAATTCAGCCGCACCTCACCTATGGAATTATCTCATGGAGTACCACCAGCCAAGAAAACCTTGCGAGAATCAACTCCATTCTCAATCGATGCGTTCGTTGAATTTTGGGCCTTCCCTGGAACGCATCGGCTAGTTCGAGATACAAGGAAGTGAGACTCCTCAGCTTCCACCTTCTGATTGAGGACACCAGAGTTTCCCCTCTCTTCAGATCCTTTTTCATAACCATAGAAGAAGAAGAAATATACAATCTAAGAAATGAAGCCAACCTGAAGATTCCGCTTTTCAGAAAAGTACACAGAAGTGCTAAAACCTGGAACAAACTTCCTGCAAAAATCAAAAATATCACTTCACTAAATCAATTCAAGAAACTACTAATTGAACTCATCACCAGGGATGTCTGATTCAAATTACCTTCCACTCAACTCCTGGATTTTAAAAACACCAACCTGGAAATAATGTACAAATGTTAAAGGAAGCAGTTGGCAAATAGTTTGTAAATTTCTGTGCAGACATCTCATCATTTTTATTTTCTCTCTTCATTTAATTGTAAAAATGTTCACAATGATATTATAAGTAGTGATGCTTTTCAAAGTCTTCTGTAAAGAAATGTACAAAAAACTCTAATTTATTTGTCTTTTCTGTTGAACATTACCTGTACAATTTCAGAACTGTATATTTTTCAATTCATCGTTTTTTTTAAGGGAACACCCCCTAAAAAGCCATTGGCTTATGTGTTCTCCCTCACTTTTTGCTGTTATCTCCCAAAAAAGCGTAACAAAATAGGGATAAATAAATTATTATTATTCATGGAATCTTATATTTGGGTCTTTTTGATTCGTCAGGCCTTCCCAAATTTTATTAAAATCGAACCAGAAGAAATTTGGAAATTATAATTTATTTTTTCCCTCCACAGATATCACATTAGCTATCAATATACCGTACATTGTACCTGAAGGACTGGATATTTGTTTGTTGTCGTGCGCTGGTGGAACGAATAAATGGGCAATACGGGGGGATGCACAGAAACGAACTGTTCTTGGTTCACGCATGTTCACGCCTTGCCTTCGTTTCTTTTTATTAAGCATCGTGAATTATTAGTACTGTATTTAATAACGCTCCTGAAATGTAACGCACTACATACATTACTAACTTGATTTTAATTTCTTGCTGCCATATGTAAGATAAATGCAAAGAACAGATGGGTATTTCATCGACGAAGAGAGTCCAATATCATCAAACCATCACGTGCAATTTAAATTAAATCCGTCCTTTTGCAATTCCGTGCGGTTACTTTCGCTGATCTTTAATGTCTATATGGTGCACTTAGAAAGCTCGGACTTGGTCTTAAGCCGTGCAGACTATAAATTAGTTACAGGATCTATTTGCATTGTATATCAGGCCTTATGGGATTATCGGGATTAATGCACTTCGCCGGTCTTATCGTTGTTTTTACACCCGGATCACCCTTCATGGTTCACTCTTTATCGTTTACAGCCCGCCACATCCAGATCTTCTTTCTTTCCTCCGAAATTGTTTTTAATGTTGGGAAAAGTTTTCTTTTAATCCTACTGTGTCACGTCTTCCTCCGGCTTACAGTATTATCTTAATGTACTTTCTTTCCAATAGCGTTCCAACTTTTTCTTTCTTGCTTATGTGGCTTAACTCCTGCCTTGGTCTTCTGTAGGCTGGAGGTCATTCGTAGATTATTTCGCTGCTTTGAGTTTTATTTTTTTCTATTTCTTTTATTTTTATTTTTCACTTAGCATTTTTATGTGGCCTCATTTATCCCAGCTGTAAAACAAGGGCTATAGCAGCTTCAGAATCTCTCTCTCTCTCTCTGGCACACACACTGCTGAATGTTTAATAATAAACTGGAACATTGGGAAACGTGATTCAACTACCTATTTCTTTATTTATGAGAACGTGGATATAGCTACTAAATCGAAACACCCTTTTTTTTATTCCTCTCCCTGTCTAGGGAATGTGTGGAAAGTTGTTGAATAAAGTGTAAACCCGTATAATTTGTGGTTTGACTTATACAATAACGACCATAAGAATTTGAAGGATTGAAATTTATGAAGTTTCAGTAGAAAAACTCCTTTCATGTTCTAACTTAGAGGAGGATTTTTGGGGCTACAATAGATTATTCTCCAAATTCGTCACCATTACCATATCTGTCATAGTAAACTTCAACGTCAACTTGACATCTCGAATTTAACTAAAGACTGCCCCTCTCTCTCTCTCTCTCTCTCTCTCTCTCTCTCTCGTTGTTGTTGTTCAGTTTTTGGCTCATCAGCAACTTAGGCCATATGCTACCCTCGTCTAAGACCAACTAACTCAGCCATGTTGTGAAAAAAGACCCATAAAAATTCCTAGCGTTATCGACCGGATTCCAATTCAAGTTAAGACTCTCTAGTTAAAGAGCACATATAATAGTTAACATCGGAACTCATATTAATCTTCTAGATTCTTTTCATCGTACTTTCATACAGTTAGTCCTTTTTTATATAGTAGTACGCCAATTTGCTGATCTTAAAACCCTACAACAGCCAGCCAACCAAATTGGTTTTGAGAATAGCAGTTATTTTCTCGAAGGAGGGATTCAGTGCGACAAGAAATGAGTCTTTCAGTACTTTCCCGAGATTAGCCAGCAGGTCAATATGTCGATATGACCGAGGGTGTCCCACTGGCTTCTCCGGCTTTAAAATGATTTGACTTATGTAGCACAAATGAACCCAAACGTGTTCCATCTGCCCTTTTCTTGTTAAAGCATCTTCCGACTACTAACTGCCTGATTAATTCAATCCGCTGGTAAATACCAAATGAGTAACTTGCTGATTACGAGATTTGCACACCGAGTGTTTGATTCTACACGACACTACTAAATACGCGTTTTAATTGTTAATAATAATCAACTCACTTATGGAATGAGCATAGGTGAATCAATTATTTGCGTTTATGTATTGGATTATTCCCTCCTTTCTTCCGCATCTCCTCCATTATTAATCCTAATAACTGAGTAGAAGTGTATCACGTATCAGATAGAAACTACTGGGTCCCTATTAGTTTTATCCTATGAATGCAGACATGTGTTGTGGCTATACAGTTTTTGAATATTTTCTGCAATTTCCTTTTTTTTCACACTGTAGAATATGCAGATGTAAGTTCATTTTTTATGCAAATATAAGCTTTTTTTCAGAGTATGGGTAGGATTTATTTGGATGGTAAATTCGAATGTGTATTCTTTAATATCTTTCTATACCACTAGGAGGAAAATAATTTTCCTCCTAGTGATATTTATTCAGCCAATGGGAGAACAGAGATGCGGGTTGCGCGGTAATACGTAACAAATACTAAAATACGTAACAGAAGCTTGTTTTACTGAAAACAAGCGTCTGTTTTAGCGTGGTCACGCGCTATGTTTATCTAACATGACCACGAGGTACCATTCTTGATTTCCATATGAAACGTATTTATGTATTCATAGCAGAGGAAGAGACACACAGTGTCGAAAGCTTCTGTAAGTATTTTATTTTACTTTATCAAAGGAAGCAAGCGCAGCGAGCGAAGCATCCTAGTTAGTATTATAATAACATTAATAAGAGCGGAACTTTTGTTTTACTGTACTGTAGTCACTGGCCAAAAAATTATAAACGTTTTGCAATTGTCGTAAACAGATAATTAAAAGCAAATGTAAATTTGTCACATGGCATGATCATGTACTCCTTGGTTTCAAATAAATACAGCACTGTACGCTTTCCTTCTTAGCCGCTCCCATCATGGGGAAGACTGATCTATCCTATTTTCAGAAAGGGGTTCTTTTTATGGCACGTAAAATCACTGCTCTGGAAAAAGCAACTATTAAAAAAAAAGAAACTTTTTTTCATTTTTTTGGAGAAAGCAACCATCTCAAAAGTATGCAATTAGGAAGACGGAAGGAGAATGCAGCTCTCAAAGGAAGAAATGCTCAGAGTCAGTACTTAAAGAACAAGATTTAAAGCGAATTCGGAGTCAGGATAAAAGGTCCCGTGTGCAGAAAATAGCTGAAAAATTCAATTTCGTCAAAGAAAAGCCCATTTCCAAAAGAACTGTTTGGCAGAAGTTAAAGAATCTCGGATTTCGTAGTCATGGATTATACAAAAGCCACTTCTTTCTGTAAAAAAATCAACAGATTCACTGGAGTTGTGTCGCGAACGCCAAGCCTGGAGTGTGGAACAATGGAAAGGATCATGTGGTCTGACAAGTCTGGATTTACACCAATGGTAGGGTAAAACACATATAGTATGAACCTCATAAGCCCTGCATCCAGACAGGTATCATGGTATGGAATATGTTCAGTTGGTACCGACCGCATCCGCTCATACCCGTAGAAGGTCGTGTTACTTCCAGTGAATACCTTTCTGTCGTATCGGACCAACTTCACCCTACAGTGCTTCATTGTTACTCGAATTGCGATGGATTCTTTTAAGACGTCAACGTAACTATGCACCATGCAAAAATTATATCTGAATAGTGCGAGGAACATTATCAAGATTACCAACATTTACCATGGTTGTCTAATTCTCTAAATTTGAATCCAAATGAGAATGTTTTGGATGTGTTGGAAACAACAGTTCAGCTTCGCAGTTCTCTGTCGACCACAATACACAAATTGACAAAATCTCGATGGAAGAATGGGAAAATCTAGAGTTAGAATCCCTTAAACACTAGTAGAATCCATCCACAACGTGTATGGCTGAAATTCGGGCTTAAGGTGACCCGTCTAGATATTGAATAAAGGTTTATAATTTTTAGGCCAGTGAGTGGAGTTTAAATGCAAGCCGAAGTTTACGCCAAAAAGAAACTTTATAATTTCTTTATAAAAGGAAAAGAAATTTCTTTAATTCCAGATGCTTTTAGGCTAATATAGGTAAAGGTTATATGCCTCTTCTAATATTAAAGTTATGAGGTTGAAGATTCACTAACAAATCTAATTTTAACATTCTTTTTAACAGTGCTTGTATTAATTGTTATCTTTTTTTATTAGCTATAAAACGACCGCGTGGTCTCCAAAATGTTGGAATGAATTTGACCCCGATTTTCAGGAAAGTGGTTACAATACAAGCTGCACGTTTTCTCTCACTGCTGGAGTGAACTATATCTATGTTTCTAGCGAACCACAAAAAACTCTCAGTAGGTAAGTAAAATCGCTGATGATACAGAGAAAGAGAGAGAGAGAAAATGGTGGGAACTTTATTTTTTAAATAAATAAAATATCACGAGTGTTTGCTATAATCTCGATTCAAGGTTAAAATATACACTGCGTTACCATTAATATCCGGACACCCCTCCGTTGACAGTTGGCCATGTCCTACCCAAGCACCACGTGTCAGACACAACTATAAATATGCTCGTACGCATGCAAGGAGATAATAATACGATTATGACTGCAAGATGCTGCGTTTGATGGGGTCAAACGCAGGGGGTTGATGCGTGTTCTGGCCCTCGTGAGTAACACAGCTGATTATTCGGTCTCACACGAGGGTAGCATGGTTTTCTATCCCGAATACTCTAGTTTTTCGTTCAGCAAACAGAAAATCGACCACAGATCACATGCAGTTTAGATAAGTATATACGGAGCAATATGGCCTTAGTCGCTGATGATCCTAAAACCCAACAGCAATAACAACTGGTGGCTGATTTTATGTTTGCTGAACGAAAAATCCCAGTTTCCGGGTAGATGGGTTTTTCTCCAAGCAGCACCAATATGTTGCTCAGTGCGATGCATGTTATAGGCTGCCACGCTCGTGCAGCCGTCTTCAAGCCGCTAATCACCCAACAAATGCCATACGCCGTCAAGCTTGGTGCAAGATCCGCCATACTTGGACTGTAGACCAATGAAAAGCTGTGCTTGGAGTGACGAGTAACGGTATATGGTCTTCTACGGTCGTACCTAGATGGACGCTGCCCGGAGAAAGCTACTCGATGGGCATTATCATCTCAACCATGAAGTTTGGCGGGGCCAGCGTGATGGTTTGGAGAATTTTTTTCTGGTTTTCCTAAGACCAGCGGTTGTTCTGAACAAAATCATGACTGCCGACATCTGTCTGACAAAATCATGCCATCTATACATCCTGGACGATAATGCGTTACTTAAATTGCGAGAGCACATCGGGGAATGCCCATACCTGTATCAAAAGGACAATGCTCCATCTTATACTGCTCGCATTGTGACCACTGGTTTGAGGACATGAGTCGAAAAGTTGGACTAGTCGGCCCAGAGCTCTACCTCATTCATCCTATAGGGAACATCTGGGATAAATTGGATTGTTGGGTGCGTGTGAGGAGAGACTTAACAAAAGCAGAGACTGGTCGCTGCTTTGAAGGCCGAATGGCAGAAGATATAGGAGGACATTAACAAAAAAATAGCGGAGAGTGTTCCACAAAGACTACAGGCTGTCATAAAGGCTAAAGGTTTCTGCGCATATTAGTAGTTTTCTGTAAATGGAAGTCGTTTATAGATATGTAGGTGTCCGGATATTAATGGTAGGGCAGTGTATATACTTTCCAGTTAGATATAATTCTTAACTGTTAGCGCAGCATTTACCAAACTTTTGTATTTTATTTACCCTTCACAAATTTAATATCAGTTTTTAAATACTGTAGGAATAATTTTATCGATTTTAGCATATTTAAGTGCATATATTAAACGGCCTCCGTAGCCGAGTGGGCAGGAGCGGGAGTGCAGTAGCACACGCTCTTTGAGTAGACCGGGGTTCAAGCCCCTGACTGCTGAATACGGTCGATCTGCCAACCCGCACTGGACCAGCGTGGCAGATTATGGTCCATTTCCCTCAACATGAATTGTTGAGGAGGCTTCCATCCTGCAGTGGGTTGATAATGGCTGCACTTTACTTTTTTTTTTTTTTTATTATACTTTGTGATTGTAATGTATTTGTAATTATAATATTGATTTAATATCAATTTTATTTTAAAGTTAATCGTTACTGCTATTAAGTGAATATAATTTTCTAAACAATGTCAAAATTGTGCGCTGTATTTAAAAAAATATATATTTGTACATTCTCCTAGCCCACTGGCTGTTCAGGGGGTGAACAGCCAGTTCTTAGGTTAGAGGAGTTTATAATTACTCATTTCATGATTGATGTCCTCATCGATCGCAAAATGGTCATGTAGATTCGAACTGCTGTCAATGGAGAAGTACAGTATCATTTGTGCTTTGACCACTCCAGCTACATCGCGCCACAAGGTTATAGATCACGAAAGTGTAGGGGAGTCTGCTCTGTCCCATCCGCCATACAGGCTAAATCGTGCCATTTCAAACTACCACCTCCCTAGAGCTGTGATCTTTCGATGGGCTCTATACAAATTTAGGCTTTGCATCAGGTTACAGAACTGAGGCATTGAACTATTTTGTTTTAATTTTAATAAAAATAAATAAATAAATAAATTTTCTGTTTATACTCCGGCACGACAACCAAGTCAGTAGAGTTTACAATAAATCGTCAATACAAATATTTATCGTATTTAGTAGTCACGGGCTTGAACCCCGGTCCACTCAAGGAACGCGTGCTATGCACTCTCGCTCCTGACCACTGGGCTACGTCAGGCCACATGGTTGGTGCAGTTGGTAGGATCGCTGTCCTCCCCCACACCAATTGGAAAAGACCTGAGTTCGAGTCCCATCGATGACGAAAGGAATTTTTATGGGCCTTCTCACAACGTGGCTGGGTTAGTCAGTCTCAAGCGAGAGTAGCATGGTTTTTCGTCCATCAAACAGAAAATTGACCCAGATCACACGCAATTTACAGACAATATACACGGAGCAATATGGCCTTAGTAGTCGTTCATGCTCCTAAAACCCAACCACAACAACAATAATGGTTGTTGCCTACTGGTTAAGATTTGTACTTTGGCTGTTGCAGAATAAACCGTTATGCATGGGGGGTTACATCAATATTTTTAACCGTTTCAAAGAAAGAGATGCTTTCAAGAGTATCTCGTTTCCTATGTTGTCGTAAAGGAGATGTGTTTTTTAGCGCTCACGATGACTGAAACTGCAGATCACGGGTTTTGTAGTGTAGTGCTGGTTATATTTTATTTTATGAATCCTTTTATGAAAGAAGTGCCAAATACTGTATTTATTTGAAATATCTAGTAAAGGCAAACTGAGTTTTGGATTCGAAAACTTTTAAGATATTTTATTATTTCATGGAATTATTGCAAGTTCATCCTCTGGCTTAAAGAGACATTAAATTAATATTTTTAATCTTTAATATGGTTGCCTCAGTCGAGTGAAGTAATTTAATATTTCTGCAGGAGTGCAGAACAGAATGGAAGTCGCAGATTATGAAAGATTTTCTGTTGTTGTTTAACTTTGAACCAATGGAATAATAAATTAAGTTGTTTCGTTTAAGGCCTTTGTTTAAAGAATTTCAGATGTTCTTCAGTAGAAAGATTGCTCTCCAATATTTCAATGAAGAACGTAACATAATCCAGTTAAGAAAAAGCTATAAAAGTATATTTTACTTTAGGATAGGATTAACGTTCTTGAATAAAAATAAATTTACACAATGATTCAATCTAATTATGATTGTCAGGTCAATAAATTTCGTACTTTAAAGAGATAAATAATTGCAATACTTCCTTGATGTAAAATGGAAGTTTTACGCACAGCTGTCAAACTTTACACTTTATTTTTTCACTAAACTCAAGAAAATTGAAGTTTTTATACTCTACTATAATGCACGCCCTCGTGGGTAACAGAGTTGGTAGAATCGCCGTCCTCCCCACACCTGGTGGAAAAGACTTGAATTCAAGTCCCGTCGATGTCGTAAGGAATTTTTCTGGGCCTTTTTCACAACGTGGCTGAGTTAGTCGGTCTCAGGCAAGAGTAGCATAGCTATTTTCCCCAGAAACTCGGTTTTTTCGTCCGGCAAACAGAAAATCGACCACAGAACACTACACGCAATTTACAGACAGTATACACAGGAGCAATATGGCCTTGGTTGCTGATGCTCCTAAAACCCCTACAACAACAACAACAGCCATAGTGCATTTTATCAATTGAACCTTTGTGAATTTAAACTTAGGATATACAAAGGGGTCTGAGATTAAAATTTTAGGTCATTACAGTCACTGTCCTTCCAACCGTATGAACTTGTTTAAAAGGACTGCATTGGAATTCTGTTCCAACGGGAAGAACTTTTATCGGTTTTCTAACAACTGACCGAGTTAGTCGGTCTCGAGCGAGGGTTTCCTGGTCTTACTTTCCGGAAACTCGGATTTTTTGTACATCACACAGGCAAACCGACCAAAGTACACTATTACAATCAATATATTGACGTCGTTGTTGTTTTTTAGCTTAATATACACATGACGGTGATTTTAGTCTTGCGTATATGTTTAGGTAAGTCTTATTCTGCTAAAGTGACCAGATCTTCTGGAGTACAAAGTTTGTTATAACACTGCTGCGTTTAATAAGTAATATATATTATAAAATTTTTAATGGCTAATATCATTATTAGAAGGATCACTTAAAAAGTAAAGTTCACAATTTTTTTTACAATGCTGTTTTAATTCTACAGCATTGTTACTTGTATTCTGTACTGGTAAATCCTTCCCACAAGTGGTGTAACAGTCGTCAATCATTAACTAACTCCATCAATGTCTGTCGGCAGGAGTGTTCTGTTATTAAGTTTTTGGTGTGTGAGAAGGAAACTATGGGAAACATCCATTAGTGACTACAGATGTATGGGTACGATGATGGCTAACGTGTGCTGAAGACCAACATGCCAATCTATGCAACAGAAGAAAACCAAAGTTAGATTTCGTTAAATTCAAAAAAAATTATGAGTTTTCCTTTCTTGTTGAGTCTGCCAACTACTGCACGTTAGACGATTTCTTTAAAGAAATGGCATCTTCATTTTCATACCAGTCACCAGAACTACTCTTCTGTATAACTGTGTGTGCGAAGCCAAAGTAATACAGTCGTGAATAGACTCGTGTAAAGAATTATAAAAGATAAGTAGCCTCAAGCTCTCCTGCGATTTCTGGTGGTAGAATGAACAGAATCAACCGAAGTTACTTTTCAGTCACGAAGTGCATGCTTTTTAGCGAAATATTTGAATTGTCAGTTATTGCACAAATATGCAGTAAACTGTGGATCCTTGCAACCACGTTATGTAATATATTTGAGCGATGTTTCAAATGAAAAAAAAAAGAAAAAAAAAAGATAAGCTTTCATTTCGTTTATGGTTCGCTTTTGATATTTTTACAATATCCTACGATGTTCACTAAGTGCTAAAAGTTTCATGTGCATAGCGTGTATAAATTGGAATTAGTAATTCTATCAATAGACAGTCGGTGGTTATATAGAACACCGGTTTACAAACTGTGGGACAATTTCCTCGGAAATGCGAGCAATTATTTAAGGACCATTAACTATTAGAATCATGCAAAGAAATGAAATCTTATTTTTTATTCACAACATTTTTAAAAGTAAAATGTTGTAGTGGGTTTGAGGCACATCAACGACTTGGATTATATTGCGTCGATAGATTGTCTGTAAATAGCGTGTGCTCTGTGGTCGATTTGCTGTTTGTTGGACGAAAAATCCGTTTCCAGGAGCAAAAACCATGCTACCGCCTCCTGAGAACGACTAACTCAGACATTTTGTGAAAAAGGCCCATAAAAATTCCTCGCGTCATTGACGGAATTCGAATTCAGATCTTTTCCACATTGTATTGGGGGAGGGTGATTATATCAACTGTGCTATACACGCGAGAGTAAAAGTAAAAAGTAAAAGTACAATAGTAAACCAAACAAATTTTATTTTAAATTATTGATTGGACTGGCTGCTTGGCGTTGCACAACTTTCGAAAATTTGATATAGCTAATTGCATTTCCCACTCAGCATTTGGTCGAGATCTAATACTAAAGCTAAAAATCGAATTGCACAGGGTTTCGAAATGGGGAGTGGAAGAAGCGCATAGTCTGTGTAATTAATGTCGCAGTTTTTCCGCCCAAAATTCAAACATGATTATTTTAAGAAATCCTAGTGTGCGCTCTTTGTTCAAATTTCGGCAGTGACTTGGCATTTATTTCTTATTCAGTTGTATTTGGCAAGAATATCGCGTTATTAAAAATATCTCTTCTCAACATTATTTGATAATGCTTATTAACTACTTGTACATGTATGGTACACGACAGTGTGTGTTCATAAGTGTTTTGATACCCGCAAAGACAATGTCTGGAAACCCATTTATCTTTCTCTAAGATTTAATATGTATGTAATTTTTCCTTGATATGTAGGCGATGGGTGCATAGCGACGCCCTCTTGGGTAGCACAGTTGGCAGAATCGCCGTCCTCCCTACACTGGGTGGAAAAGACCTGAGTTGGAGTCCGTTCGATGACGGGAGGAATTTTTAAGGGCCGTTTTCACAACATAGTTGAGTTAGTCGGTTTTTGACGAGGGTATCGTGGTTTTTCTCCGGAAACTCATGGTTTTCATCCAGCAAACAGAAAATCAACCTCAGAACACACGTAATTAACAGCCACCGGAGCAATATGGCCGTAGTTGCTAATGCTCTGAAACACCTACAACAACAATATGTATTCAAAGGATTTAGTTTCTTAGAAATATTGTTCAAATAAGCCAATGTCATTACACAGTTTTTCTGAACTTTTGTGATTTCTTATTCTAAAAATGTTCAAATTTATTTGTCGACAACAAACACCCGCTGACCATTCGTTTCACAACAGAATAATAAAGCCTGAATTTTAATTGTCTGCATCCGTTTTAACTCAAAATGCAGAAAATAATCTTCTAATCTTGGACTTTTAAAAATCATCCAAGATCTGGAGTAAAATCTTGGCTATGATTTTTTCTTGAATTCGCTTAAAAAATAGTAAATTTTCAATAACTGAAGAGGGATGTTAGAACGTACACCATCAAATAATTATTTTTATTAATGTTGTCGCTTTGCTTTAAAGTGAATAGCACATGATTTATTTAAGATTTCTTTGAGTTGCTCTTCAATACGTGAACTATTGTATTGTTTGATAAAGGTATGTTCCAGAATTTTTGGCGTAATCTTCTCCAAATATTGTTACTGTATTACTATAGGTAGTTAACCTGCAAATAAGGAAAGCACATAGTAAAGGGAGCCTAAAAGACAAAGTTTGAGAAAAAATGCTGATTAAAAATATGATTGTTTGTGAAGTGATGAGTAGTGTAGCTGAATATTGTTGTGCACCATTGTGGTTGTTAGACGTTTCATATCCATAAATATATTTCCAGGTACTGGAGTCAAGATAGATTTCTGTACTGCACAGGAGAGGCATGCTGGAGTGAAATGCTGTATCCCCTGACCACAGCCTTCCGTGAAGAGATCCTATCACAACTTCTAGCTTGGTCTCTAATGCTCGTGCTGTTTCTTGTACCCTTTTTGTGGTTTGCAAGGCAATCTTTTTAAGAGGATATCCCAGAAGATTTTATTTTTAATAAAGAATAAAGAAACAGCACGATTTCAGCTTATTCGTTTTTAACTATTGCTAACGAAAATGCAAATGTACAATATAAAATAACAAAAATTAAAATGTCACATTATAAAAATATTTAAACATTCAAACACACAGTGAACTCCAAAAATATAAAAATGAAATTAATTTGACAAACTACTCGTAAATTAAGTATGGCCAAAAATTAGCAGTTTTCAATCACACAGTATTTAAAAGTCGATTTTTTGTCTTCACTGCAGCTGCCTCCTTTGCATCTACCTTCTCTCTATCTAGCTCTTCTGAGAACTAATCTTACATGATAGTATAGCGATTATGTGACTTGTGGGAGAGGTCTGTGTTTCAATCTCTTCAGAAGTTTGAGGAATATTTAAATGGCCCCTTCAATTGGGATTGTAATTAGTCAATCTGCACCCTCTTCCCTGACTATACGACTACGTCTGGCGCTATTCGCGATTTTTCTGATCGAGAGCGTGCACAATCAAGAACGTAATCCTTCCCCTCCAGCTGAAGAACTCTTTATTGCATACAGAACGCACATGCCGTACACAATACCCTTCACGGCTACAAGCCAGGGGTTTACACAGCTGGTGATAGGCAAAAAAACAAAACAAAACTAGAATCACGGGAACTGTGTATACACTGAGTGGTACATTTAACCTTTTTATGAAATAGAGCGCACCTTTAGTAGCAGAGTCACGTGTTATCACCATATAAAGCAGGTGGGTAGATATGCGGGGACACTGTATGTGCACAATTTAGTGCGAAAATGGAAAGACAAAAGACAAAAGTGAATTTTAATGTGACATGGTAGTCGGCGCTATCGCGACTGTTTCAGTTACTCGTAAACTGTAGTCCCAGGGTTTTCACGTACGACTGCTATATAGAGATGGCTCTAATAGCCAAATAACTCCAGCTAACCACTATCTTGTGGTCGGAGACATCTCGATGATGCTAGAAGCGAACAGGGGCTGACAAGATGCTGGGTTTCAAAATGCACAATGTTGTAGATTGTCACCGATGGATAACCGACCGAACCGGGTTCCACTCCTATCAGCAAAAAAAAAAAAAAAAAACAAGTTACGGTTACAATGGATTTTGGAACATCAGCATTGGACAGTGGAGTATTAGAACAAATGTTGCCTGACTAATCTCAGTTTCTGTTGTATCATGCTGATAAGAGGACTAAAATATGGCAGGAACAGCATGAGTACATGGATCCATCCCTGACAAGTATCAACAAGGCATGTAATGATATGGAGAATTTCATGGTACACATTCGACACCCCTGATACCAGTGGAGCAGCATTTCGATGCCAGAGACTATCTGAAATTGCTTATTTTCAACCAGCCGCATCCCTTTATGACTGCAGTGTATCCATCTGCGAATAGGTTCTACCAACAGGATAATCCGCCAGGGCGGATTATCTTGTCACAAGATGAGAATTGTAAACATTTGGTTCCAGGAACATGAGAGTGAATTGACACTACTGTGATGGCCTCATCAATCACCAGATCTTAATCCAATTGAACATTTGTGGAATGAGATGGAAGGAGCTCTTCTGAGTAGAGATTCGCAAGCATCTAGTTTGTAACAACTGAGAAGAAATTGAGTCAAGATGGGCCAGCATTCCTGTGGCACCTTTTCGACACTTGACTGAGCCCATGCCATGGCGAATTCAGCCAGTTATGAAAGCTAGTAGCGATTTACAATACATAATACAGGCGTCATAATACATTAAGCGGTCAATAAAGTGGCCGCTTAATGTATTAGGACGCCTTCATATAGTCTTTGCTGCATGAAAGCAAATTTATGACGTGGATTCAGCCGAATTTAAGATTTCAGTGCCTGTAGACCTAATTTAAAAACGCGAGCTATTATCCACTAAAACGATTAATTAATTTCATGATGATCATCATTAGGAATAGGCTAGCACCCTCATTTGCATTATATGTTGCACTGCTGCGATTTCTTGTCTTCTGAACGCTAATTCTAGTAAAGCCTGGGACATATTTAGCATTAATCAGCTGGGCCTAATCTGAGTACAGGACACTTTTTGGAAGCCTCCCGTGTAATTAAAGGAATACCTCCTGGTATTCCTTTAATTACACGGGATTCGTAGTACTTTCTTCAACTGGAGTTGCAATTGACTCTTTTCTATTTCTGTGACCTCTCAGAGTGAACAATTCTCAAGAACTTAAATTGACAACCCGAGTGAAATACCATCGAAAGGGATATCAGGTGTGGATCTACTTCCAGTACGATCTGCACGTTTGAATATACTAAAATATTAATTGTCATTTGGTGGACGTCGTACCGAAGTAAATTACTACTGCTGTTGTTGGAATTCTAGGACTAGAAAGCAATACCAGAAAACAATACAAGGGCTATAAAAAATTGTCCACTGAATGTAGGTTCATAGACCTTTCCTGATTAGGAGTGCCATAAAGTTGATTTTTCTTTAAAATTTTCGTTACAAGAAGGCCTCGCTTAAGGTAGTAGAAGTGATTAAGCTGAGATTGTGATCAAAAAAGGAATTTGAAAATTTAAACGTATATTGATAAAAAAAGGACTATTTAATTCCGTATTCGAAAATCCTGGTTGCGAAATAGTTAATGTATAGATAGATGCTTTCCTTGCCTTCTAAGATCATCTGTTTATTGTCTCCGGTGAAGTCATTTATCATTATTAATTTTCTGTCGGGATGCTGTGTTGTCTTGAAAAAAAAAAAAAGTGATGTATTGTTTACCTGTCAGTACAGATATTCATCATATAAGCTATACAGGTGCGATCAAAGAAACGGGTTAGTTGTTATGATTCAAGGAATTTTTTTTTTCTTTTGCTTTGATTGCCACTAGAGGGAGTGCAGCGCTCTGATGTCCCCTAGAAAAAAAAAAAATCTAAATTTAACGTAGTCAGGAAAGTAATTATTTAATACATTTACAATTCCTGTCATTAGTGTTTTACACTTACGTTAGAAAAATAATAAATGGATTAAGATCCGATTAATGGATTAAGCAAGAAGATGAGATGAAAGAGAGAGAGGTAACTTGCCATACGTGCTATAAACAATCTTGTCATAGATACTCATTAAAAGAATTAGTATATAAATCACTGTCAAGGAGAAAGAAGGAGGTTTAGAAATGTGCTGTCTGTAGACAGATCATAATAAGCAGAAACAATTGCGAGGTATGGTTGCTGAAAATGCTAATTAAGGACTGAAAGAAAGTATGAACGCATTGAAATTAAATCGGATATTGATAAAAGGCAAATGGAAAAAGAATATTAATTGGTATAAAGAAATAAATCTTGAATTCTTAGACAATTATTATGAGGATGAGCGAATGAAATATGCGCTAGGTTTCTCAGCTAAACACAACGATTTCTTACTAAAAATATTATTTATCAAAGTATTATTATTATTATTATTTTTTCTCCAACCCGTGACAGATACTGGTACCAAGTGCATGGGGTGGTTGGTTGTGTCCAGTTGCTCTTATTATTGTTACCCTTGGTCGAGGAAACTCTCAGGCTGGCCTACAGGTGCTCATTCCATTTCCGTTTATTTACACAAACAATTTTATGTACATTCTCATGATATAAACAATTTATATACAAGATTATGTACAGTTTTATAGACATTATCATATATATATATATATATATCCATTCTATATAATGGTAATCAAGGTACTGTGTGTGTTTGCATGTTGTAAGAGGTAAAATCTTACATGTTTAATATTTAAAAAAAAACAAAAGTGAGATTTATGTAAAATAAAGATTAGGAAATGGCAATATGGGGGAGCGAACCTTACAAGCCAAGGGATTAAATTAGACAACGTCTGTACAAGGGGAGCGGTAAGTGGAAAGCTATTAGCAACCTGGGTACACTCCATTCCCAGCTCACACAGACAAACCAAAACAATAGAAGCGCGTAACTACTGCTATTAGCAGGTGGCAAATCTGGTAAACAATAGCGCCGTGGAACATGCTACTGTCAGGACATTTCTTTAATCGGTTACACCTGGACAGTGAAAACAGAACAAATGCTGGGAATTAGATATAAGGCTGGCGGCTGGCTGTCGTGATGGCAAAGTTGTTAGATCGTGGGAAATTAGTCTGCCACAGTATAACTATAATCGGCTGACTTCAAAGGTACAGACAGCCTGAGAAAATTTACAAAGTTCTTAAAATAAGAAGGGATAGGGCACAAAACGGACACCGTGAGAAAGATTAAAATTAGCTCTGAAGATACATACAGCTTGAGAAATTTTAAAGGACGAATAGAAAATAGGGAAAGTTGATAAAATGAATAAGATTGGTTAACTGAAAATTAGAGCGGATTTGACATATGTAGGCGGTACAGAAATTGAGATGGACAAAAAAAGTGAGTGAAGAGGGGGAGAGAGGTGAGACCCCGCAGTTGAGCATTAGGTGGATGGTTATGGAAATGAGTTAGGCGTCAGATCCCGTAGTTGAGCTGTATGCGGGTGTTTACGAAAATGAGTTAGGGGAAGACAAAGTGAGATTCTTGTGGGTGTTTGGGGAAACGAGTTAAGAATGACAAAGTCGAGATTCTTGTCAGAGTTGTAAAAATGAGTTAGAACAGACAGTTGGGTTTTTCGTCGATATAGGTAAAAATGTGTTAGTAACATGTACAGTTGAGAGTTCTGTTGTAGTAGAAAATATGTGTCAGTTAACATTTGAGCGTTCGGTCGTGTTGGAAAAATGAGAAGGGTAGCGCCCTGGGAAGTTTTCTTCTGGAAAGAGTTTTAATAGGTGGAGCGGAAAAAGCGAGGGTAGCCCCTATGAGCTTTCTCCTTGTGAAAGGTTTTAATAAGGTGGAGAAAAAAGAGCGAAAACCGCAGAATTAGTAGCTCGATGGAGGAGCGAAATCCGCAGAATCAGTAGCTCGTGAAGGATCGAAAACTCGGAATTAGTAGCTCAGTGAGAAGGAAGGAAGCAGTGAATGGAAGGTAGTCGAATAAAGTGGAGGAAGGACGCCGGATCCATGCAGCAAGGAGTTCCTGATAATTATCTATAGCAGTTCCAGGTGAAAGCAGATGAAGGAGAACCTCAGTGAGCCAAAAATGGAAGTTTGAAACCTCCCCGGAAAGGAAAGAAAAAAGATAATAGTAAGTAATGTAAGTTAACAAGGACTGTTAGGAAACAGTATAGTGATTAAATAAAATGAAAAAGAGTGGTAGCACTAAAAGTAAATTGATAGATAAATTATCTCTGAAGTAAATTATAGATATACAAACAGAGTTTAATTATTTAAAAAAGGCTATTGTAGAATGCAAGATAAACGAAAGATAAGTAATAGATTAGCTTGTTGTCAAATGATTATATAATGTGTTAGGAGGATAGTAAAGTTAATGTGAGAAGGTTTTATAATGTTTTAAGGATAGATAATTGAATATATAGTGTTTGTATTGATGAAAAATTGTTGGTTCTAAGATAGATAAATGAATGGATAGTAAAGTTTATGTGAGAAGGTTTGATTATGTTTTAAGGATAGATAATTGTATATAGTGATTGTATTAATGAAGAATAGTTGGTTCAAAGATAGATAATTGAATTATAATTGAATTGAATTCAATTAGATAATTGAATGTTTTAAGGATAAATAATTGAATATATAGTGTTTGTATTGATGAAGAATTGTTGGTTCTAAGATAGATAAATGAATGGATAGTAAAGTTTATATGAGAAGGTTTGATTATGTTTTAAGGATAGACAATTGAATATATAGTGTTTGTATTGATGAAGAATTGTTGGTCCAACTGAAAGACTAATAACAAATAGGGACTTTAGGAAAGTTATGATTGGTCTTCAGTTATTGTAACAGAATGGTGAGAACACAGAGTATAATGATGAAAATAGCATATTGATTGTTAATATAAGAATAATATATGCAAGGTATCCTATATTTAACTTTGTATGCATATTACATGTTTTTTATTCAATTGCATATTATGTTGTATATATATATATATAAGTTTTTTCATTTTCATCATCATTTTCTTTTATATTTATTTTATTTGTTTATTTAGTTCCCTTATGTGAGTTTGTCCACCTTTTTTAATTATTATTTATGAAAATTTGTTCCCTTATATTGTTTATCCACCTTTTTTAATTTCCGCACTTACACATCTGACTTTACTTTACAGGAGAATTCCAAATTCAAGGGAACTTCTCAATTAATTATAATTCCCTTCAGAAGGCCTGAGTTTTCAGGAATAACAAACAACACATTTTAATAAGCAACAAAGTTTATTTTCATATATATATATATACAACATAATATGCAATTGAATAAAAAACATGTAATATGCATACAAAGTTAAATATAGGATACCTTGCATATATTATTCTTATATTAACAATCAATATGCTATTTTCATCATTATACTCTGTGTTCTCACCATTCTGTTACAATAACTGAAGACCAATCATAACTTTCCTAAAGTCCCTATTTGTTATTAGTCTTTCAGTTCGACCAACAATTCTTCATCAATACAAACACTATATATTCAATTGTCTATCCTTAAAACATAATCAAACCTTCTCATATAAACTTTACTATCCATTCATTTATCTATCTTAGAACCAACAATTCTTCATCAATACAAACACTATATATTCAATTATCTATCCTTAAAACATTATAAAACCTTCTCACATTAACTTTACTATCCTCCTAACACATTATATAATCATTTGACAACAATCTAATCTATTACTTATCTTTCGTTTATCTTGCATTCTACAATAGCCTTTTTTAAATAATTAAACCCTGTTTGTATATCTATAATTTACTTCAGAGATAATTTATCTATCAATTTACTTTTAGTGCTACCACTCTTTTTCATTTTATTTAATCACTATACTGTTTCCTAACAGTCCTTGTTAACTTACATTACTTACTATTATCTTTTTCTTTCCTTTCCGGGGAGGTTTCAAACTTCCATTTTTGGCTCACTGAGGTTCTCCTTCATCTGCTTTCACCTGGAACTGCTATAGATAATTATCAGGAACTCCTTGCTGCATGGATCTGGCGTCCTTCCTCCACTTTATTCGACTACCTTCCATTCACTGCTTCCTTCCTTCTCACTGAGCTACTAATTCCGAGTTTTCGATCCTTCACGAGCTACTAATTCTGCGGATTTCGCTCCTCCATCGAGCTACTAATTCTGCGGTTTTCGCTCTTTTTTCTCCACCTTATTAAAACCTTTCACAAGGAGAAAGCTCATAGGGGCTACCCTCGCTTTTTCCGCTCCACCAATTAAAACTCTTTCCAGAAGAAAACTTCCCAGGGCGCTACCCTTCTCATTTTTCCAACACGACCGAACGCTCAAATGTTAACTGGCACATATTTTCTACTACAACAGAACTCTCAACTGTACATGTTACTAACACATTTTTACCTATATCGACGAAAAACCCAACTGTCTGTTCTAACTCATTTTTACAACTCTGACAAGAATCTCGACTTTGTCATTCTTAACTCGTTTCCCCAAACACCCACAAGAATCTCACTTTGTCTTCCCCTAACTCATTTTCGTAAACACCCGCATACAGCTCAACTACGGGATCTGACGCCTAACTCATTTCCATAACCATCCACCTAATGCTCAACTGCGGGGTCTCACCTCTCTCCCCCTCTTCACTCACTTTTTTTGTCCATCTCAATTTCTGTACCGCCTACATATGTCAAATCCGCTCTAATTTTCAGTTAACCAATCTTATTCATTTTATCAACTTTCCCTATTTTCTATTCGTCCTTTAAAATTTCTCAAGCTGTATGTATCTTCAGAGCTAATTTTAATCTTTCTCACGGTGTCCGTTTTGTGCCCTATCCCTTCTTATTTTAAGAACTTTGTAAATTTTCTCAGGCTGTCTGTACCTTTGAAGTCAGCCGATTATAGTTATACTGTGGCAGACTAATTTCCCACGATCTAACAACTTTGCCATCACGACAGCCAGCCGCCAGCCTTATATCTAATTCCCAGCATTTGTTCTGTTTTCACTGTCCAGGTGTAACCGATTAAAGAAATGTCCTGACAGTAGCATGTTCCACGGCGCTATTGTTTACCAGATTTGCCACCTGCTAATAGCAGTAGTTACGCGCTTCTATTGTTTTGGTTTGTCTGTGTGAGCTGGGAATGGAGTGTACCCAGGTTGCTAATAGCTTTCCACTTACCGCTCCCCTTGTACAGACGTTGTCTAATTTAATCCCTTGGCTTGTAAGGTTCGCTCCCCCATATTGCCATTTCCTAATCTTTATTTTACATAAATCTCACTTTTTTTTTTTTTTTTAATATTAAACATGTAAGATTTTACCTCTTACAATGTGTGTTCTTATATCGGGGTGGCTCCTAGGCCTTAGCCCATCTCCACCTTTGTACTCTGTTATGGTGCAGAAACTCTGCATAATGGGCCTGAAAAGTGTCAGTGTATGTGTGTTGTTTTGTTTGTGGCGGGCTATTATGCCACCAGGGTGCAGCTGCTGCCTGGTGCCCATCCCTAGCACCGGGCCTGGGTCAACAGTCCTCCTGTACCGGCACCCGCCAGAGGGAGTGCAATACTGGCGAGTGCCCTACAGGTGCTCAGGACGACGGCTTTTTGGAGTTCCATGTAAGTGTTCTCTGTGAGACCTATTGCTGCTAGGTTCTTATGGAGGAATTTTGGCACCACACCAGTGGTTGTTCCAGTGTATGTGTGTGGTCATAACTTGTTCCTTATGTCACAACTTCCTATCTTAGGTCTGTGTACTTCCTGATCTTTTCCTTGTAGGTTTTCTGGATGTTGCTGGTGTTGGGCACCGCTATGTCGGTCAGGTGGATAACCGTTTCCTTTTTATCAATGAGGGTTAAGTCTGGTCTGTTTTATGAGACCGTCTTATTTGTTATTATGACACTGCTCCAGCGTAGTTTGTGAGCAGGGGTCGGTAGTACGGCCAGGATTCATACTTGTAATACGGTACACTTTCTGGGTGATCATCCTGCATCCCGCCGTGATCTGCTGGATTCTTTCTGGGGACAGATGGCATCGTCCACATGTGTCATCTGTCACTCCAGGGTCCTTGGAAATGTAATTTCTTTTAGTTCCTAGTGTTGATTGCTTGGCGTTGGATGTCGTGTATGAAGCCTTCGATCTGAGGAAGAGCCTCCCGCTCTTGAGGCATGCGTTGGAAATATTGTTATTACAATTTATTCAGTTTATTGCTTCTACAGGAGAAGTACAGAAAGGAGAAAAGAGAATCTGGAAAAATTATTCCTAGAAAATGAAGAGATCTCAACCTCAGATACAATTCCCGGAGCTGTAGAAGAGATTAGTAACATGACAACTGAAGCAGGAATCAACGGTGTAACAACGGATCATCTGAATGAGTTACTAGCCGCCGTAGCCTAGTGGTCAGGCGCGCTGGAGCATAAGTACTCGTGCCTTGAATGACCGGGGTTCAAGCCCATGACTGCTGAATACGGTGTTGTTTCGTGTATTTTGTAAACTTTGGTCGTCCCGGAGTATAAACAGAAAATTTATTTAAATGCCCATGTTCAACCTTTGACAAATAAAGAGTTGCCAGATCTAGAATTTAATGCGACATTAAAAAAAATAATAATAATCTGCATCGACACCAGAAAAATTGTCAATTCAAATTCTAGAAAAAGCTCTATCGCTGCATGATCAATCCACGAATTTGTTAGATGATCATGATAGTGATTTTGCAAGGGTAGATGCAATTAGACGCGTTTGCAATCAGATGATGGACTGTTATAAGCAAATTTTATAAACAAAACGTAGGCAAGCGAGGCAGACCACATCGGATTCGTATTTTGGAAAAAAAATAAATAAATCTGGTACGACATGAATGAGTTCTATGTGATTTTTGTTCTGAGTCATTTTGAAAACTGAAATATGTTTGTATTTATGTGTACTTTAAATAACATTTTCGATTATTTCATTGTATTTTAAATAAAAATGATTTGTTTCAACATATTTTGTGCACTGCATTAATATGAGAAAAGGAAAAAAAATAAATCAATAAAAACAGTCAAAAGACACGAAAAAACGGTGTCCCCAGTTTAACGCGAAAATTGGCGCTAGTGTGTCAGCCTAATGTGCTGGTTTGGGTACACTATCACCTGTAGTGCTGAAACGCACAAAATCCCTCACCCACCGGAAACAGTGCAATACAAGTGGGCGCCAGCAATTATTATTATTATTATTATTATTATTATTATTATATTTATTATTATTATCATCAGTTTATTTAACAAAAATTGGCGCTAGAATCCCGCTCCCAGGTTGGACATATCCTGTACGCACGCTCGCACGTATGGGCTATACCAGCAGACGACCCCTACGGCATACTCTCCTAACCAAGGTTCATCGGCGTAAAAGACTCGCCTGGTGCAAAGAGCATGCAAGTTGGACGTTGGAAGACTGGAAGAAGGTGTGCTGGTCGGATGAGTCACGTTATTTACGACACACCACGGATGGTCGTGTACGGATTTGGCATCAACATGAGGCTCTTCATCCATCATACATGGTATGAAAAGTGCAGGTTGGTGGACCCCTTGTGCATGTGGAACACCGTATCAGTGGTCTCCGCTATCGTTAACTGCTTGCTGACTGTGTACATCCCACTATGTTACACTTTTTCCGAATGGAGATGGTGTGTTCCAAGATGACAATGCGCCGAGCCATCGGGCACTTGTGCAAGAATGGTTTGAAGAACACATTTCTGACTTCCAGCATATCAATTAGCCACCGATATCAATCCCATAGAGCACTTTTGGGACACTATGGAAAGGCATATCAGGCGTCTGAATACACCGATCACCTCCATACCTGCATTGCTGGCCGCATTACTCAGCTTGGTTGGCCCTACCTCCCGAACGCTTCCGACATCTTGTTGAATCAATGCCACGTCGGATAGTTGCTGTACTGAGGACAAAAGGAGGACATACGAAGTATTAGGTAGTTGGTCATAATTCAGTGATTACTCAATGTATGTCTAGTGGTCTGCGTGTTAATTAATACAGAGTTTCTGCTGATATCGTTTTGCACGCGTGAGTAATTAAAACGCGTTCGGCGGATGACATATTAATTCTCATCGAAAGAAAAGGAAAATCCGTTTCACACGGACAAATTGCTATCGTACGAATTTTTTCTTTTATTTTATATTTTTTATCTCCGGGCAATAAGATCACAAATAGAGTGTGGGTAGTAAAGATATACACAAGAAGAGGGTGCTAAAGTCGTGTATTTTTTAAACGAATTTCATTAATGGTTACACTCTGAGATGGTACAGGTGTAATTTTGTTCCATGCAATTGACTTGAGTTGAAAACGAGAACTAGAATTTTTCTAAACCATTTATCACTCATGATATGTGTGGGATGTATCAGAGCAACCCACAAGAAATGAATTTGGGCTTTTGGTCAAGTGAACTACTGCTGATATATATAGCTGTATTTACTTAGACATGGTGCCACTCAGAGATACGAGATGATTTCATTTCGGTGAATATTGTATGGTCAGGAGACATAGGGAGGGGTTGGAGAGTGGCGCTTCTCATCAAAAACTGCCTGAAAGTAGCAAGAATATTCCTTGAGTTAGGTTAACGTAATTAAGATGTTGAGTTAATATGGTGTGAAGTGACTTGTAGTAAAGGAAAGGTGAAAATTAGAATATGTTACAGATCAAATGGCTGTGAGGAGTATGAAAAAAAATTTCTTTGGGCAGATTGGATGCGCTAGTAAGTACGATTGTCTCATTATGGACGACTTCAAACAGCCTCTTAATACGTGGTCTAGAGATGAGGGAAGAACTACGTGATAGTAGGCAGTGACCACAATACCATACAAATCATCTAGAGAAACCCATGAAGTCAAAAAGACGAGTTTTAATTTCAAAGGAGGTGTGGCTATAATGAACTAAGATAATTCTTGGACTCGATTAATTACAGAAACGTGTCCAATACAAATGAGCTTTGAGAAATATTAAAATGATTAATCATCGAAGTGTAAAAATAAATCGTATCAGTGATCAAAGTGTACAAACATAAGATGACAAAATGGATTACATATGAGGCTAAGAGTTGAATTGAACAAAAGAAACAAGCTAGAGTTACAGACAATTGCGTAATTCTGGTAGGGAAAATAACTGAGTATATGGTTTAGGATACCATTCCGTACCACCTGGAAAAGAATCTTAAATAGACTCCAACATGAGTTCATTAAGGGAAGGACATAACTGACCAGTCTGGTAAATTACTATGACGCAGTCATTAAGCAGTTGGATGCAGGTAATAATATTGACATTATATGTCTAGCCTCTAGTAAAGCCATTGGTAGGGTTCCTCGTGGAAGGCTCTTATTTAAACTGGAAAACGTTGGTATTACCGGTAAGCCCCTACACTTGACCACGTACTAGTTAAAAGACAGAAGAAAGAGAGTTGTCATAAATGGTCAGTTCTCGGGGTGGATCAATGTAACAAACGGAGTCCTCAAGGCTGTGTTGGGTCCACTAATTCTAATTTTCATAAGTGATATTGCCGAGGGTATTCAAGGAAAGTGATCAAAGATTGCTAATGACTTAAAGGTGGGATGGTTGACTAAGTATTGGAGAAACGTGGCCAGGCCACGTTTCTTCAGAAAGATTTATATCGGTTCTATATGTCGTCCACAAATCAACTGAAGTTTAATGCTTCTAAATGGGTATGGATTTGGGAAACAGAACTCCTTCAGTGAAATATAGACTAGAGATAGAGAGAGAGAGAAAAGAGTTAAAAGCAGTTAAATACAGGTGTTATCATTCAATTTGACATGAAATTTCCCATTCAGTGTAATCAGGCAGTTAGGTATGCTTTGTTTATCATTTATTGGGCCTTTACTAATAGGGGAAAGGATATTACAGCTTTATTCCACTCTGATAAGGGCTGAGAATAACGAGTAAGGTCTGTTCACCTTAAAGGTGAAAAAACATTTGGTCGGAACAAATATAAAATTTCAGGGAAGAACAAAATATGGAATCTTATGAAGTTCAATTATGGGAAGCGTGTTGTTGAAAAACCACTGGAATAATTTGCCTCCCAATGTGTCAGAGGAGTATGGAAAAATTTTAATCAGAATCTGGATTGTTACGTTATGGAAATTGGAACGGGAATAGTATAAGTATTCTGTTTATTATATTATTTTATTTTATATTACGGTGACTATTATTTATTTAATTTTTTGTTTGCAACAAAAATCCACTTTAGCATTAGCCTTAGCATTAGCATTAGCATTAGTGGAGGCATATGATGCAAGAAAGCAAGCTTATGCAGCATCAGCCAAAAAAAACAAAAAAAAAAAAAAAAATACACTCCCATTTCACCCCTCCATTCGTTCGAAATACCTGTCCAGCTGAGCCTTAAATTTATTTAGGCTATCATCTTCCACAACAAGGGATGGAAGTGTGTTCCACCAACCAACTACCCGCTGGCTAAAGGTAAATTTCCGCACATCTATCCTACATTTGTCTTTCCTCAATTTGAATTTATGCCCACTCAGGTGATTATACTGAGGAAGAGGAAGAAGCCCATCGGCATTGAGCATACGTAAACCATTCAAGGCTTTATACACCTCTATTAGAACACATCGCAGGTGCCTAGTCTCCAGACACTGTAATTTGCAAAACTTAAGTCTTTCTTCGTAAGAGCAACCCTTTTTTCCATTCACTAATCTTGTTGCCCTTCTCTGTACTCGTTCCAGCAGCTCTGCATCCTTCTTGAAATGAGGCCTCCAGACCTGTACACAGTACTCAAGGTGTGGCCTGACCATTGCCTTATACAAGGGAATAATCACCTCCTTATCCCTGCTAGAAAAATTCCTGTATATCATTGACAAGACACCATGAGCTACTCTTGCAGCCCGTCTGCACTGCTCAGAGAACTTCATATCTGCCTGCACAATTACCCCCAGGTCCTTTTCATTCTCTACCACTGTCAGTGTAGTACCACAGAGTTGATATATACGTTGCTCTGGGGTTACTGTTTCCCATATGTAGTACTTTACATTTGCCACCTCTCAGCCCATCTGCTCAACCTTTCCATATCCTGTTGCAGCAGCATAGCGTGAGTAGTGTCCTTACCCTGCCAACCTTTGTGTCGTCTGCAAACTTGGACATTAAGCTTGATATACCGTCATCAATATCATTTATAAATACAGAAAACAACAATGGACCCAACACTGAACCTTCAGGAACTCCACTAATGACATTAGTCCACGATGAGCAGTGTCCATTGATTACCACTCTCTGTCTACTCCCCCTCAAACATCCCTTTATCCATAGCATCAATTTGCCTCCAATGCCACACTGCTCCAATTTTGCAGCAGTCTTCCATGTGCAACAGTATCAAAAGCCTTTCTAAGGTCCAAATATATAATATCAAAGTTATTCCCTGCATCCAGTTCTTTAGTGACTGCATCATAGTATCCAATCAAATTGGTCAGGCAAGACTTTCCCTTAAGAAAACCATGCTGTGTCCGAGCTATAAATGAAGTCTTGTCTAGATGATCTTGCAGTGCTTCTTTAACCAGTGCCTTCATTAATTATACGGGAACAGAAGTTAAACTAACAGGTCTATAATTATTTGTGTCGCCCTTTGATCCTCCTTTGTGAATTGTGGTCACATTTGCACATCTCCAGTCCATGGGTACTTCCCCTGAGTCCAAGGAAGCTCTCATAATTATGGCTAAGGGTTTGCGTACTTCCTTTGCTGCCTCCTTTAATATAACTGGATAGATCCCATCCATCCCAGGTGCCTTTCTTGTGTTTATCTTCAACAATTTCTCCTCCACTTTACTCTCAGTTATTACAAAATCTTCTAGCTCACTGCCAGAGTTTACTTCACCTCTGGCATTCCCCTTCCTGAACAACTCCTCATGTGTCTGAATAACTCCTCATGTGTGAATGTAGATGCAAAATACTCGTTTAGTTTGTTAGCCACCTGAGCAGGATCCTTAACTGTTGAACCATCAATATCCAGTGGACCAATCTGATTCATCCCTTCTTTGAATCATTTGACTTACTAATACTAAGGCTAATGTCATTTGCTGTGGATTAGTGTCTTCGGCAGTGCAGGTTGTCATTCGTCAGTTCAAAATTCTTGACCTTCTCTTAACTGCTTTCGATGTGGTATGAATGCTGTAGTATTTGTAGCACTCATGTTAAACACAATAGCGTATAAGAAAACGTTCTTCAGTCTTTAAATCTTCCATTATGCAGCTCACAGAAAGGTTCACACATTGACCAAACTTGAAACTGTGTTAGTTCAAAGATACTTCTGTATATATTCAGTAGCGCTGGCATTCGAGAATTAAATGGTCAGCCTATATACATAGCGGATCATTCAAAATTACATGTTACACAACGTGAATAATTGATAGTTACATGTTACTTAAAAATAATTTCTCAACATATTAGTGCATCTCAATAAATCAAATAACATTTACAATAATTATTTTAGTATTCTGGTAACACAACAGATTTAATAAAATGAACAAGCGAAATAATTAATTTGTTTTCCCAATATATGTCCTTAGATTAAAATAATAATTATCATTTTTTTTCTGTATTATTAATTGTATCGTGTTGTCAAAGTCACTACTTGGACTGTTACGCCAAACATTATAAAAGTAGGTTACTATTACGCATTATCCAAAAGAATTTAAAACATCTAAAATATCTCTACTCATCACTGCATGCAAATAGGTTGTATCACTTCTGAACCAGGCCATGTTCAATACCAATATTCGTAAATTCGGACCTGGGAGATTATTATTATCAGATTCTTTTTCACATGTGTACGCAGGTGTCTTTGATAAGATTATAAGCCTTAAATATGCGTGGTCGTCTCAGTTTAATGTTACTGGAGTTTGTGATCAAGATTTCGAAATAAAATTTCCTCCCATAATGTTAACCTGTCGGCTAAACCTTTCTGACCAGATAGGTGAGTAAACCAATAATGTCCATTGATAATCTCTTCCTTTTTGCGCTCAACCTCTGATAAAACATATTTTTGTGATATAGATTTTCTGCCAACTTTGGCTTTTTGAGTTAAAAGACCGGTAATATAAACATCATCCACCGAGAAGAAAGGTACTGAGAATGAAGCATTGTAAAGAGGTTCAATAACACCTTGGGGAATAATATATACTGAGCCTGAGCAATAAGGTGGATAATGTACTTCGCCTTTAAATCTGTCTTCAGGTACGTACCACTTGGAATTTTTTTCTCTTATAATTCCCATCCCTTTCCATTCCAAGCATAACAGATTTTTTCTCACTTTTTCAATGCCAGTGGAATTCGTTAGAAAGTCTATCAGTTTGAAAGTATTAATCAGAATGTCGTCATCAGTCTTCACAACGAAATCGTAATTAAAACAGTGATTGAGAATCCAATTGAAAGTTTCAAGAGTTTTATATGTCAGATTTTGGTAAGTATCCAAAAAGTTGAATTGGATGATGTCTCCAAAGGTTTGCTTTTCTTGGTCAATCGATTTCTGTATGTGAGGATCGTTTGTCAAACCGACTGCAAATAGAGTGACAAAATTAAATTTGTCCATCAGTTCTTGATGGCTCCAAGTGTAGCGAATTACTTTTCTGTGAACAGAGTGATCAGGAGAGGTATGAACGTAGATTATAATAGTAGGAATGCCATGACGTCGGCAGGTTTCAGAAGCATTAAAACTGGTTATGTTGACAGATCGGGTAAAATGCTGTAACTGGATCATTGACCTGCTGAATTGTATAATATTAATTTCCCAGGAAAAAATATAAAAGATAGCAGCAAATACAAGGCAGAATAAAATCACTCGTTGCATATTAAGAACCATGTCCTTCCTTCTTCTGTTCTGAAATTAAAATAAAATAATCTTAATAAATTGTTTAAATAAATACATAAATATACACTTTTATACTCTTCTTTTTTTTTTTTTTTTGTTAGTTGTTGGCGCATCAGCTTCGGTGGCCACAATGCACCTTCCAAAGTTTTTGCATTTTGATAGTAGGAATTGTAGATTATAATAGTAGGAATGCCAATGCCAATGCCAATCCTCTTTTTAACGTTCCAGCACGTTATAACGACTGTAGAGGAGTCCGTTTGAGCTCCCACAAACCTAATTCTATTTCACATTCTTTTCAATCACCTTGAAAGATGAACAAATTCTCTATAACGACCTCAAAAGTTCCACTCCTATTTTGTTTTTTTCTTATTCGCTGTATTATAATACGGTATTTGCATTTCAAGATGAAAGAACGCCAATTTAGTACAACTAATAACCAACGTGCAGGCCGAATTTGGAAATCATTCGTTGCTGATTTCCTATGCTCACAGGCAATTTCTTAGAGCCATATAGCTTAGAGCAGTGATGATGAGTTGGCTTGAGCGGAATTTGAAAGCACTTCTGCAAATCAAGGCCTAAGTGCTTTCAACAGTCTTTTGCTGGAAAAGTACCGGCTTTAGCAAATGCAGTGCCCGATTGGAGCATGCTGACGGGGCCCCTTGAAAAATTCAATATTAACCCCTCAAATTGTGAAATAAAACTAAAACTATTAATAATTGTTTATTATTTTTATATTATTAAATTTGTCAGCAATTGACCAGACGTTTTGATAATACACTGGTGTGCAAAATTTAAGGACCAGTCAAATTTTCACCTGTAGATTCTCATAGGAGTGGCCTGGATATGGGAAAAGCATACCAAAGGAACCTCGTGAGGTACAGAAACGATGAAGGAAACAAAACGGTACAATGCAGAGGGATTTTATTCAAAAATGGCAACATAGCACTGGCTGCCATGATACAGATGCAGCATTGCCAAAGATGGAACAAAGGGAAGAGATGGTCCTCAGTAGGCGATATGGCCACCCCTAATGTCGATGCAGGCTTTTCACTGCCTGTCCAGGTAAAGTTCCTCTACCGACGGTTCTTGGTTTTTCTTTACAAAAATAGACCTCTCTTGTGGAAGTTAATATTGTGGCTGAACAGTTGGCTCGTCCAAAAAGATCTTTGAAGTATCGATGTTAGAAGTATAGAACAGCACGGAATATAGACTGGTGCTATCCATTCGAAATACATGGACCAAACCGTCAGAACGTGGGGTAAAGGGATAAGTGAAATGTGGGAGGAAATTAAATAAAACACTTAAAAAGGATTATTGAAAGTGCCGTGTGCAAAAAGTTACAAAACGTACGTGTTATATGGTGAAGTGCAAATTAAACTTCAATAAATAAACAAAAACCAAAACCCATGAAGTCCCACAAAACAAAGCTTTTAATTCACAAAACAAAAATAACTTAACTTAGGATTGTTTCGGTTTTCTTTCTTTTTTTCACAACAGAACTCATATTTGCTAAGAAAACACCTCATAACTAATCCCATATCAATTAAGTAATGCAGGCCATCTTACATTGAAACATAAGAAAACATAAGAAACATCTTTCTAAACATATCACTACTACTACTAATAAATACAAAAAAGGAATGTGTGGGTATGTATGTCTGTGTACAACAGACCCAGACAAGGAATCTATCAATAAATAGTGCTTATATCTACTAATATATATAATATATATTTCAATGTTAAAAGTAAAAAATATTAAGAATACATTACTTAGAATGTGAGAAGGGATAATTTTAAAAGGTATGTGTGTGGCATTATATATTATCTTTTGGTAGTAGCTTGACTCGACATTATCAACACTTTAATTATAAACAGTCCCCTTACTACAAGAGGTCTCTGAGATCACTGGAGCGTATCACCTGGTGGTACGCTCCAGTGATTTCATGATCCAATTGACTAGATTTGAAACGCGTCACCAACAGACAGGTTCTGGAAAATCTGCTGGTGATGCACCTGCGGCTTCTGTCGCTTGGGGAGGTGTGAATAAGGGAAGAGGGGGGCGTTTCGGCTCTTTTTTTTTTTTTTTTTTTTTTCGTAAATAGTTCCCAACATCCCCTGAACACACCTCAATTTGTGGCTGGTGCCAAGAGGTATGTCTTTATGTCTTACACTTATTGGTCTTGAAAGAGACCTGGAGCACTCAGTTCCCGAGAGTATATCCATTTAAGCTCTGAATAGCTACTAGAGCTTCGTCATAGTTGGTCATGGTGACGAAACTGAATCCCTTGCACTTGTTTGTCTGCAAATCTCGGATTACTCTGACACTTTGGACAGCCCCGAAAGGACCAAATAATTGCCAGAGAAGATTTTTCTCTGTGTCTGGAGCCAGACACAGAGGGCCTGTCCATACATAGAATAATGATGTTGATAAGTTCTTGTGGTAACATCGTCCATTCCTCTGTCAGCGCCATCTTCAGCTGGTGAACATTTTCTGGTGGGTGTGGACGTGCCGCTAGGCGTCTCCCCAGAGCGTCCCATATGTGTTCGATGGGGTTTAGATCAGTGGAATGGGCAGGCCAATCCATACGAACAATGCCCTCACTTTCCAAAATCATATCAACAGCTGCAGTGCGATGGGGTGTGGCGATATCATTCATAAACATGAACTCGGGGCCAATGGCAACTCGGAACAGGCGCACATGGGGAAGGATTACTTCAGTACAGTAGCGTGCACCGGTTGCAGTACCGCCTTCCAGTATATGGAGTTGTGTACATCCAACCAAGATAACGCCTCCCCAGACGAAAACACCTCGACCGCCATATCGATCCCTTTCAATGATGTTTGCGGGGTGATACCGTATGCCAACCTCTCGCCAGAATCGCTGCTGAGACTGAATCTACTCTCATCAGTAAAGAATACCTTAAGTAAAGATTTTATGGTTGTAACCTTAAGAAATAGTGCTGGTCCTTAAGTTTTGCACACCAGTGTATAAATAAAACGAATCAGAAGGATAATTTTCTTGCCCGTTTATCGGCAAAATCTTTGCAGACTCCTTCATTAGTTGCGAGAAATTTGAAAATATTTAAAGGATTTTCGAAGTACGATTCTGGAAGAATTCGTTTCAGTGCTTCCATTTCCTCCAGTAGCATATGGCTATTAATATCTGTTACCTTCACAGACTTCACCAATTCGTTGCCCTCAACGATTTTAGCATCTGAAAGTGCGATTTCTAAATCTGCAGCGTGTTTTCTTAACTCGTCCTTCGGAATTCTTAGAAATTTACCCTAGAAACCAAAAATATTATTATGTTTTACTAACTTCTAGAAACATGGCTCTAAAGACTGCAAAGTCTTGTCTACGATTTTATTAAAGCGGTGTAGCTTATAAGCTTCCTTAGGATTTGTTATAGGTTCATCAGCAGGCTTGTAATTGAAGTGTCTCTTTCTTTTTTGTAATGTTCTTGTGCGAAATTAGCATTAGCATTAGCATAGGCATACGATGCAAGAAAGCAAGCTTATGCAGCATCAGCCAAAGGAAAAAAAAAAACCTCCCATTTAACCCCTCCATTCGTTCCAAATGCCTGTCCAGCTCAGCCTTAAATTTGTTTATGCAATCAACTTCCACAACAAAAGATGGAAGTCTGTTCCACCAATCAACTACCCGCTGGCTAAAGGCAAACTTCTGCACATCTATCCTACATCTGTCTTTCCTCTGGAGATACTTCCAATTCTGTTCCAAGTTCTGTGGCACCAACTAAGACTTATTTAAAGCCAGTCTCTCTATACTTTGACATTAAGTGTAGAAGGTTTTTAAATGAAGAAAGAGCTGTAGCAAGATCTGTAGAATCACTTTGCAGTTCTGTAGAAGATTGTACAGATCTTTGCAAGATCTGAAGACTCACTTTGCAGTTCTTTACTAAAATTTGCGTGAAAGAACAAATCGTCCCAAAATACTATTGAAACAAGAAACTTGCACTGTTGAGGCCAGAGATTTAAAAGTGTGTGGATATTGTACATGTGTACTGTCGTGTACCGTTATTCATCTGGTCATTTAGCCGCTGGGGCCCAACGTTGCCCACACTCGGCCCCGTGGAGGCAGACCAGGTACACCAGTATTACAATTATTTACTCTGGTAGGCCCTGCCACCTAATTTCCTGAGATTTCATTGGCTAGGGCCTATGTTAAAAAAAAAAAAAAAATGGGGTAGACGCTAGAGATTTAGAAAAGGCCGAGATAGGTTTTAAATGAAGGTTAGGTTAATTTTTCACATTGAAGTTTAGCAGCTTGCAGTTGGGACATTCACGGTCGGTCGGTAAAGGTAGAGTGGGGGAAGACTGAAGATTGGGGGGAACAGGTAGAAGTATGGGAAATAAAGAGAAGGCGATCCCAGGAGTGTCAGTGGAGCAAGCCCCACCAGGGGAAGAAGAAGAGGCAGGGGAGGGGATGAGACAGAGGTCCATCTCTTCCCCTCCCTGCCTAGGGATGAGGTTTTAAAAGTGAACTGGGCAAGGGTGCCCAGTTCAGAACGCCAGGCAGCGTGCTGCAGCAGAGCTGCTGTGGTCATGTCCAGTCGTTGAGTCGCACATGGGAGAAAGATTCCCGTCCAGAGAGATCATTGTCTAGTAGGAGTCCGCATAGATGGTGACGGATCGTCTATCATTTGCAATGGATGTTCAATCCTGGGAGAGAGAGAGAGAGTGAGGTCCTACCATAACGGTCATGGTCTGGTTCAGTTTGGATGCACATGTGCAGGGAGCCCTGGGCTAACGGCGTGCATCATTGATTGCAATTTGTGTTTTCCTTCTTGCAAATAAGTCTTGTGCAAATTTGGCGAGCGCACTATATTCATCGAAGTTGTCCAGGAGATGGTGTTCCCGGTCCTGAGGTAAGTAAGTTAGTCTGGTGATTAGGATTCCACGTAGGTCGTACAGTGGGCATTGGTGCATCAAATGTTGCCAGCTCTCGCGTTCCCCACATGGACAATGTGGGTCCTCCACGAGCCGAAAGACTGTAAGTTTTTCATTGAAAGGTCCGTGACCCGTCAGGAGGTAAGTGGAGTGCAGTCCTTGGTGGAGCCAAGGCGGCGATTTAGGGTAAACTTTGTGTATGTCTGGAAGAAATTTCCTTGTCACTTCTCCTTTGGTGCTGTTTGCCCAGCAGGTTTGCCATTCTTGCTTCAGATGCCCCAATAATTGAGTCTTTTCGGTCTTTCTGTCATTTGTAGGTTCGATGGTGTACCCCATGAATGTGACGGGCATCCCTTTAGATAGGTAGTATGAGAGGCCACGCCTGACAATCTCCAGGTCTAGCGGGAGAACCCCCGCCAGCACCTGGAGCGCCTGCGTACTGACAGTCCTGCATGCGCGGGTTATTGTTAGAAGGATTGATCTCTGGATTGAATCAAGAATTCTTTTATTTACGGCCATGGCTGTCTTGTGGAACCAGATTGGAGCAAATTGCTGGTATAAATGTAGCCTTATAGTAGAGAGAGTGTTCGCTTTTTCAAGCCCCAGTTGCTCCTTGTAACACGGGCGTCCAGTGCAGGGTAGTTTCTAATTTTTATTCTTAGTTGCTTGAGATGAGGTTGGAAGGAGAGATTGTTGTCAAGGATGACACCTAGATATTTCATTTGGGTGGTAAGCTTTATCGTATTTCCTTTTATTTTAATTTGCGGAGGTCTTCTGATATTTAATGATCCTTTGAGAAGGATCGACGTTGTTTTCGTCAGTTAAATTTGTAGGAAATTTTCTTCCGCCCATTGTTGTATGATCTCTAGGGCATGGTTTTCCTGTATCTCCAGTTGGGCCCTGGAGTCTGCCGCCACCATCAGTGCAACGTCATCTGCGAAGGCTTGACACTTTACTTCCCCCAATTTGGTGTCAAGGAAGTCGTCGAAGACTATATTCCAAAGCAGGGGACCAAGAACGGACCCTTGCGGGCATCCTCTATGGATATTTCTTGTTATTCTTTGGAAGGGCGCTATGACTTCAATTCTTCTTTGAAACAGGTATGCTTTGATAGTATTGTAAAGGTTTATGGGAGCATGCGCTTTGCGGAGTCTGCCAAGGACGCTCGGCCACCAGAGGGAGTCGAACGCCCTAGCAAAATCCACAGCGATCACCAGAAAGTATTTACTTTGGCATGAATTGTCAGTATTTATAAGGTTCCTGATGGCTTCGATTGTTGACAGTCCCGGCCTGAAGCCATATTGGTTTGCTGCCTTGAGGTTTGCTGTGGAGTAGTACTGTTGAATCCGCTTGTATAAAAGTCTTTCATAGAGCTTGCTCAAGACCGACAGCAAAGCAATGGGCCGATAAGAGGTCGGAAGAGTTGGGTTTCTGTTAAGATTTTTAGGATTAATTTAGTATTGGAAATTTTCCAGTCCTTGGGGAAGTACCCCTGTTTCAGACAACAGTTATAGAGTCGAAGTAGGAGTCCTGGCGTTAAATCCACAACACGCTTTATGATTTCCAGTTTAAGCATATCCTTGCCCGGGCATTTCCTAGTTTTTATCTGCGCAACAGCGCTCTGAAGCTCTTCCTGAGTGAACGGCTGTTCCTGGTCGTCAGTGGCGTAGTCATCGTTTTCTTTACAAAGCCTGCGTTGTGCTTGGGACTGCGGGTAAACGTGTTCCTTGAAGATGGAGTTGAGGATGTTTTCAATCGACTGCTCCCACGATGTTGTAAGCAGTCCCTGCGGTGTTCTGGTAGTAGTAAGGATTTCCCCCCTGGGGAGTTTGTTGGTGATAACTTTATATACCACCCCCCAGGGTTCTGTGTTTCCCATGTTGGAGACGAGTTGCTCCCAAGAGTTTCGTTTGCTTCTTTTGATTGAGTCCGTATACAGGTTTCTGGCAGCCTTGTAGCGCTGTCTCATGACTTCTACTTCAGCTTCTGGCCAAGAGCGCCGGGCTCTTCAGTCGCAATTCTTACAGGGGCTTCAGAAGCTGATTATAGTTTGGAGTCGGCACCCTTACGCAGATTTCTAGAATATGCAAAGGGCGCGGAAATAATATTTTTGCCCGGGGTGCAGGAATACCTTAAATTGGCCCTGTTCCTGATGGCCGATATCAGGTTTACAATCAAGAATAACAGCAAAATAGCTGGCGGGTTTTAGCACTAGAAAATTCTTTTTCCGGTGCTTCTGTGGACTCTCTTTTCCTCATCCTTTTAGTGTAGCTTTGGTGTGCTTTTATGCCCACATGAAAGTGGTCCGAAGGTATCCCCTGAAATACAAGATCATCCAGGCGGAGGATGAGACTCCCTGGGCAGCCATTGTCATCCGGAATCCAGATATCACAGCTACCAGAATTAAACACCTCTGCACTGCTTGGGCCGCATGTGCTCACATTGTTACCGCCATGGGAGCCCTTTATGTTGTGGCCCTGTACTGCCGCCCAGGTGAGGACATCACCTTCGCCATAAATTACCTTCACACGGTAATCAACACCTTTCGAAACTCGAGAATAGTCATTGGTGCAGACGCCAACTGCAGATCCCCGGTGTGGCACAGTCACACACCTGATCGACCTCGCACAAGGAACGGTCAAAAACTAGAGGAGTTCCTGGTAAGCGCACCAGTAACGGTATTAAACATCCCACACAACCTGCCGACCTTCTGCAACATATTGTGGGAGTCAACTATAGATGTCACCATGGCCTCCAGAAACATAGCCAGCAATATTACTGGGTAGTCGGTCCAAGATGCCTGGACCACCTCCGACCACCGTGCCATAATCTTCCAGCTTACCCGCTCACTAACTAGGAACCCAGTACTAAGACAAATACAGCACAGGTACGCTATTCAGAACGCAACAAATTGGGACACCTTCCAGACTGAAATCTCAATTGCCTTACAGGAACATAATGCTGAACTCCAGACCACTAGCAACCCGGAACTCCTTCAGCGAAAGACAACAGCCCACATCACTCAGGCCTGTGAAGCTGCAATACCTAGGAAACACCCAGCCCAGGGTGCAGTGCCATGGTGGAACCGGGACCTGCAGCACCTTAGAAAGGAAACTGAGATCCGACGCAAGGTTTTTCAAAGGGCCAGAAGATCTTGGCCAGCTGCAGAAGTGGAGGCCTTACGGCAGCGGTATAGAGAAGCGAGAAATGCGTACACTGCGCAGATACGTCACTGCAAACAGGAGACTTGGCAGCGATTGGTCACAACTACTGGCAATAACGATCCCTGGGGGGTGGTCTACAAGATCACCACAAACAAGCTCCCTCGGGGGGAGGTTGTCCCTACTACTAGAACTCCACAAGGTGCCATGACTACAAACTGGGAAAGCACCATAAACAATATCCTTGACGTGGTCTTTCAACCATCGGCTGAACCGCAGACTGACGATCAGAAGAAAATGTGTCAAGGCCAGCTGCAGAAGTGGAGGCTGCACAAGATAATGCGACCTACAATAACCAAGCAATGGAAATGCCTTTCACCAGGGGGGAGCTAACTGCAGCAGCATCAACTATCAGAGGAAATAAATGCCCAGGGCCAGACCTGCTAGAACCAGAAATTGTTAAAAAGACAGTGGAACATGCCCCTGATCTGGTGCTAAATCTTTACAGCAAATGCCTCCAGGCAGGAGCCATTCCAACGTCTTGGAAGGTTGCCAATGTCAAACTTATCTTAAAAAATCCTTCCAAGTCGCCTATCCTCCCAGACTCTTGAGAGCCTTGCTCTCAGTGGTCAGCAAGCTCTTCGAGCGCCTATTACATGCTCGTCTCCAACATCACTACAATACTGCAGGACTAACAGTTTGGGACTAACAGCCCAACCAGTTTGGCTTTCGACAGGGTCATTCTGTCATACATGCCCACCAGCACCTCCTGGGGAAAGTGGAGAACTGCAACAGAAAATACTTCTTGGTGATCTCTGTGGAGTTCGCCACACTTTGGTGGCCGAGCGTCCTGGCCAGACTTAGAGCGGCAAATCTTCCCAGCAACCTCTATCAGACCTTACAGAACTACCTATCCAACAGATTCATAGTAGTGAATGCGCCCTATCAGACCTTCTCTAGAAGTATCCACCGGGGCTGCCCGCAGGGTTCAGTCCTGGGACCCTTCCTATGGAACGTCGTCTTGGACAGCTTCCTTCGTCTCGGACCCTGGAGAAGTGGATGCTCAAGCATTTGCCGATGACCTCATTCTCACCGTCTCGGCGAACTCAAGGGCAAAACTGGAAGAATCTGCAAACCTGGCCTTGGAACTACTGCAGAACTGGGCAAAATAGAATCACCTGAGAATGTCACCATTGACGCCGACCTGAACAAATTCGCTGTTGACCGGACTTACCGGAAAAAAATTATGACTAATAGGACTAATCAGCAATCACTGATGAGTACCTTGCATCTGCTCCTGTCTGATTGAGCTGGTGCTCTTATCTCGATGTTAAGTCAGCTCAATCAAACTTAACTCTCATAACGAGTTCTCTCCTTTGTATCAAAATATGTTTTCATTTGTAAAATTATTTTGTAAATAATTGTTCGAGTTTCCCGGAAGTTTCGGGAGGCTGTAAAAATGTAAACCCCTGGCCTTTTGGCCGTGAAGGGCATTAAAGATTCTCTCTCTCTCTCTCTCTCTCTCTCTCTCTCTCTCTCTCTCTCTCTCTCTCTCTCTCTCTCTCTCTCTCTCCTTCAAAGATCACCTACAAAACATTCGAACCAAGATTAGGAAATATGCTGCCCTCGTTGCTAGGGTGGGTCGAAGGGACTGGGGCCTTGGCCAGCGTACGCTACATATCTTCTACAACGCCATATTCATACCTATCATCACATATGCCTCTGGTGTATGGTATCACAAGGCTACTACCGCAGTCAACCGACGTATTATCTACTCAACCCAAAGATCGATTCTACTATTTACTTCTCGTGCCTGCAGCACGGTGAGCACCCACGCTTTACAGGTCCTGACCGGAGTTCTCCCCCTTGACCTGGAGATTGTTGGCAAAGGATTACTTTACCATCTGGCAAAGGGCACCTCAAGGACCTGTCTCGGACATATAACTGACCCATCAAATAACCGCACCGCTGAAAAGAAGAGGCTCTACGCTCACCTGCTGCAGGTGTGGCAAGAGAGATGGACAAACTCCCATACAGGGGAGATAACCAGAAAGTTTATACCTGACGTCGGCAGGGTCTACCCTAAGTTCTCAACGTGGTTCTCACCTGGACTCCATGCAGCATACCTTGTCACGGGACATGGCGCCATCAATGCCAAATATTTCCTTTTGGGAATTGAAGAGGACCCTATCTGTGTTTGCGGCGGTCTGGAGAGCTGGCAACATCTAATATATGATTGCCAGCTTTATGACGACCTCCGCAACATCCTAATAACAAAGATCCTATATTGTCCTAGAGGACGGGAGACAACATACTGGATACAAAACAAGAGTACCTGGATTTCTCCTGCTACGCCCAAGAGCTCTTCCCAAGAAGACGAGTGCTCGCTGCAATGGAGCACAACTGAACCCTATACAATACATGACAACCCGGAATAAAAACTGAACCTACTTAATAAAGGATAAGAACTGACTTGATTAAACTGGACGGGATCTGGTCCCATGAGTGATATCACAAATAGGAACACTAATACCACTGAAGACCAACTGCAGCTTGCTGCTGGCCATCTTGGCTCTCAAACCATGCTCCCTTGCATGGTCCTATATTTTCTCCTCTCGCCCGGCAGGGGAGGGGACGGTATTTTCCGTCCCCTCACCTCCTTGCCACCCCTTTCTTCGCCTGGTGGGGCATGGGCCTGCTCCACTGATTATCTGTAGTCGCCTTCTCTATCGTCCCCATATTTCTGTCTTTCCCCCCACTCTACCTAATACGCAAGTGTATACCACATAGTTTAAAATTTAATGACTAAATTTAATTGCGTTCACATTAAACTAATTTGGCCTTTCTACTCAATTTTCTTAACCCCCACTGAGCGAAAATTTTATTTTATTATATATATATTTTATTATTATTATTATTATTATTTAAATTTTTTTTAGGTCCTAGTCACTGAAATCTCAGGAAATTAGGTGGCAGGACCTGCCAGAGTAAATATTTCAATACTATTGTACCTGGTCTGCCTCCACGAGGCATAATGTGGACAACGTTGGTCCCCAGCAGGGGTCTAGCGGCTAAATGGCCAGAAAAACAACGACACACAACACTACACTCATACAATATCCAAACACTTTTAAATCTCTGGCCTTTACAGTGAACTGTTACACCCACAATGAAAGCAACGCGCAGATGGGGGAACCCCTGGTGCCGTTAGACACGAACAAACTATACACTGTTCTTTTTTGACATTCTAAAAAGAAATTATAAGACAACAGACGTGTAGTAAACATTTTTTTGCAAGTTTTGTTTCAACTTGCTTGTAGAATAACTGCACTTTGTGCTTTATCAGTGATCAAATGAGGAACTCCATCATTAATTAAACTATAAAACTTCTTATAATAGCCTTATATAGCCTGTTTAACAAGTGGGAGTGAGAACAATAAGAGAATCTGTTCCGTGGTAGACACTCATCGACACCGCTACATGGAGTGAATGATATATGTGCTTGATAAGAAGCAGAAATGGAATATCAGGATTTAATTTCTTATACATCATTGTTAATAGCAACCATTACGAATGCATTGTCAGTACGAGTGCAATAAGTCGGTGCAAATTTAATCCACTATTTCTTAGCGATGATTTCAAAGATTCATATATTTCTTCTGCAATGCATTCACTGAGTTCGACCGTGTCAAGAAAAGAAGAAGAACTCTTTATTATATACAGAAGGCACAATGCTGTATACAACTCCCTTCACGGCTACAAGCCAGGGGTTTACAAAAAAGAAATTACACAACATAATAAACAAAGATGAAAAAAAACAGAAAAAGCATTATGACTCCAGAAAGGTTTAAACACTGGAGTGATGGATCCATGGCAGTGATGGATAGGTCCTCGGGAGCAGGTTCTAATGTCCTCTGACGTGGTCCTGGGAAGGAAGTCGACCGAGTACTTTTTGCCTATATTCCTTGTCGACTGCGAATTTGTAGAGGTCGCCGTCCAAGGACTGTATGTCTTGCAGCATTTGCACGGGTAGGAACCAGTCAGATAGCTTTAACCGGTTTGGAATGGCCTGTAGGATTGGATTAGCCCTAAGCGTTGGGACCGGGATTCTCCATCCTCAGTTAGCCCGGAAATCTGTTACTGAAATAATGCCTACCATCATTTTGATGGCAAAGACGAGTCTTCCCTCGTGAATGATGGCAGGAAGACGTCTGATGTTGATAGCTGCCGCCATCTGGGTGGTCCTTGGTGCAAGGTGAAGCCGAAATTTCAATATGGCCCACTTCAGTAGCCAGAATTCCCCCGCGAAAGTCTGTCTAAGTTGGGTCGTAGCAGTTGAAGTCCAGACTTCGGCGCTATAGAGTATGAGCGGATATAAACACGTCTTAATATATCTGTACCCAACAGCCTGGTTATGGCCTTCATAAGTTGTTGTTTAATCATCCACCGGAGTCGACAGAACTTAATTTGCAAGTGGTCTATGTGCGGTAGAAAGGAGAGCTTTTGATCAAACGTTACCACAAATCGATTCTCGAAATTCGAATAGTACCGTACTACAATTACCAACATTTTTATAACACTAATGTCATTACTTTCATCGATAATTAAACTGAAGTTTCTATTTCCTAACTCAGGTTTTAAATTAACCACGAAATGTGGTGCTATAATAAATAAATAAAAATATAATTTTTGTCTGCGTCCTTTGTACTCATTGATAAAATGCTAATCATAGTTTCTAAACATATGTGAAAAAGTCTCGGGTTTTAGAGGAGCCCCGCACGATTTAAATACGCTTTAAAACCAATTAACTTAAAAAAGAAAAAAAACCTTTTCCTTCTCTTTTCATTTATCTCTTTTTCTTTCCACTATTCTTTTTTTTTCCTTTTTTCGTTTAATGTTATTTTTTTTCTGCCCACAGGGCCCAATCTTAGGCTGATAGAATCTAGTTATTCTGTATTTTTTACACCACACAATTTGAAAATCAGTTCGTGAACACAAGCTGATCTTTTTTCAGCTGATTTTCCACAGACAAAATACACCAAGATGGATATAAAATAATAACATAAATTTTAATAACTATAAAATTGTATTTTTATTATAATTAAGATAATAGCTTTTTAAAATGTTAAAAACATTTTTTTGGACACAGCCTTCACATTTGTATTAAAAAATAATAATAATAAAATAAATGAAATCGTCCTTACCTATTTTACCACTTTTGGTTGAGACTAATTTATTGCGACTACAGTTGTTCTAACGTTTTCTGAATATGCGAGAATGCAGGAAGAGTTGTTGAAACTACACGTACTTGCAAGAGTAAATGTACTCCTGTACTGGTATATTTATTGCCTAAAAGAATATAATCACAAAGGGACACGTTTATTATGTCATTATGATATTCAATAAACTGGGAGTGTACCTTGTCAATCAATATTAAACATATTGAGCTGGAAACCATTATTTTTTTCTATTTAAATATATAAAAGTTTTGAGTGAAATTATTTTTTGTCAAGGCTATATAAATATAAATTTCAAATAATAATACTTAGATGAAGTTTTAAACACGCAATATTTAGAAAACTCCAATGCTGGGACGGGCTAGAAGTGACTAAGGTACCTGCTGCGTATAGGACTGTTTATTGGAGAGGGAAGGGGTGGATTGAGGCTGCCTCATGCGCAGAAATATATAATCCACACTCTCGAAATATAGAAAGCTGAGGGAAATATTCTCCCTCGTTTAATGTTAATGCAATTTAGCTGTTAGTAAGATTAATTATTGGTAAAAAATTTTAATGTACAGAAAGCTGTATAAATCTTTATTATTGAATTTGGACACGTCACGGAAGGCCACCATGATACCCGAAAACACCACACAGGTAAGGGGGTTGAAATATAGTTTGTGATGTTCCTCATTCTTTCCACCCTCTTTTCTTTCAGCTTTGCTTTTAAAAATAAGATACCAAAGTTGTGGTAAAACTACATAACCAATGGCACTTCCCATTGAAATCATATCTTGATTGCTTTAACACTCCACGCGGGCACATGTGCATGTTGAAGGGAACTCTTGAATTAGTAGATTCAAGCGGTCAAACCTAACGCTCCAGGCTAACACTAGAGGAATCCGAAGTGTTTTGTTTTGCCGTGTGCTGCGACTCATGGAAATTCGGAAAAGGAGGTCCTGATGGTTGAGAGGTCAACTTGAACGTATCACTTTGTTCCCTCCTTCGGAAAGACGAAATCATGCTTGCCCAGGATCAATCGGTTAGTGGGTTCGAGCGTAATGCGATGGTCTACCATGGAAAAGCTATGCTCCTACCTTCGTGGCCAGAGGGATAGAAATTAGCTGGTGGATGTGCAGGTATGGCTTTGGATAGCCTTTCCCCCTACCGGAACATTATGTCAATAAACAACATACTGTTACTTCAGCAGATGGACCCAGAACTTAAGACTTATCCCGGCCAAAGCCTCGTTATCTGATAATTTATTTTACAAGAGAGATTGCGAAAATAGCTACGTTTCTTATTCAGAAGGGATTGAAGCGGTTCTCTCATTCAGAAGGGATGGTAGGCTCCCCGAAATCAGTCAATCGAATTTAGAAACTAAAAGTGACAAATTTGCGGAATAGCTCCTCCGAGTCATATCTATGGGTGAATACCAGTCGTGATAACCCCTCACCGACAACACAATGAACTCATTCTGCGGTGTAATCTCAAAATGACATCATCCCGAAGTGTCTGGGATGGAAATCTATTCTGAACTGAAAATTCGAGGATTGAGAGCACTGCGAAACGAAAACTTATTTTTAGGGATGGTAATTTAGTCACCAAGGGAAATCCCATGCTTGCTCTCATTATATCAACGTTTCCCAATTCAGTCATAGACGTGGATCGTTCGATCATACACATGTTTGTATATAACAAATAATTTAAGGTATTTTCTGATTTAGACATTCATTTCTACTGGATTTCCAACAATACTGGGATCAGAGGAAATGATTTCACTGCATTTTCAGTCAAATGGGCAGTGTACCTGGACAGGCTTTGCTTACTATTTTCCTATACAGACTACAGAAAATCAAAATCTTGCTTTGAAATTTACAATTTGGCGCCGAGCTTCCAACATCATACAAGCCAATTGCACTTTTATCCGTTCTAGCGAAACTTCAGGAACGACTCCTACTCTACTGACTCACCAACCGATACGTTGATAAACAACTTGCATCCGCACACTAATTTGGTTTCTAGACTGAATGTAGTACAGAAGACGCTATCCACTGACTCCTTGCTCAGGCCACGCAGACGGAAGACAAATGTTCCTTGGCTATTATGATTGACTTCGCTGGTTCCTTCGACCTGCTGTGGTGGCCCAATTTCCTTCGAAGATTCGGGCAGGACGAAATATCCAACAACCTCTACAACAGTATTAAATCATACTTTGAAGACAGAAGAGTGCAGGTTTTCACCAAATTCCAGAAAGTCACAAGGAGTGTCTTCCAGGGTTGTTCCCAGGGCTCTGTCCTGAGGCTATTTTTATGGTTCGTTGTCCTGGACGAGTTTCTGGCGATGGAACTTGGTGGGGTTTATCCCTTAGCGTTTCCGACGCCCTTGTCCCTGTCGTTTAGTCCGACTCTAGAGCTGCCCTGGAGGTTAAGGCCAATGAAGCATGGGACATCTCCAGATCTGGGCCATTATTCATCAACTTACTATTTCCTGTGAGAACACGAAATCAATCCTTCTGAAAGGGAAACTTCAGCTACGCAGATCTCCAATCATGAAGATAAACAATATCTCAATATGCCTCTAGGAGGAATAAGTACTTTGGCCTCTACATTGCCGCCGAGTTAACCCTCTATCCTCACCTGTAATATCTCGCAACTAAAATACAGAAATATTTAGCCACGATTAGAAGAATTAGCAGAGCAGATTGGGGCCAAAAGCATAAAACCCTCTCCTAATCTACAAAGCAGTCTGTGTTCTGATTACTTGTTATGGTGCTTCAGTCTGGCGCACCAAAGTTGCACTGAAGAAACAAACGCAACTTGGACTCTATACAGCGATTAATGTTCCTGTCGATAACCAGCACGTGCCTTTTGTGCAAGAGGGAATTTTGTAAGCCGTGCACCCCCGCAGTGTTATGGAAACTGAATAAAGAACGGCGGAAGGCGTGGACATGTGATTTTTATAACAGAAAGAGCGAAATCAACAGAGAGAATGAACCTGTAAAACCCCGGAAAGTAGACGGCAGCATCCTAGCCACTGATCTCGATAAATCCACATCACTGACGTCATTACCGCTTGCCGAACCTCCTGACTGTTTTGTTACTAACGAAAACGGAACAGAGATTGCTTATAATGGATCCAACACAAAAACTATGCCTGAAAGCCCGATGGTCAATACTGACCAAGTAATCACCAACGTTTTAATATATAGAAGCCTTGCAGACTTCATCACTGAACACACGAGAACTATCACAGCCCGACATACAGATAATGCAAGGATTACGTTAGGTAAGACGGAAAGAATTTTTGAATGCGTCGCTGACCTCTTCACTGAAAACCAGTTCCTAAGGGCGCAAAACATAGAGATCCTGCAAGAAATATCTCATCTGAAGAGTCAACTTGAAGAACTTAAGAGCATGACTATGAATTGTATCACTTCGAAGCCTGGCCAATACAGGACTCCCATACACCTCTTCTATGCCCACCGATGGGATGCCACATAAGGAGAATGAGGTAACAGCATACAATCAGACTTCCGCACTGACAAAGAACTCAATGCGGATTCAAAAAGAAACCTATGAGGAATCAACTGATGAAAGTAACGTTGAAAGTGTAGATCCCCTAGGCCTCTTTACAGCAGGCCGAACATGCACACCTCACCAACTGGACACACCGAATCAAGCTTTGGATAGATCCATGATGACGCCTACCATTCATTCCAATTCTGTTATTAGAAACTGTCAGGAAACTCCTACAGAAACTCAACGTCATACTTACCTTGGCCTCCACTCCTAGGCTGAGGTTGTCACTGGGCCGTCCCTCACGTATCCAGAGGAAACACAACGAAGGAAAATCGCAAAACCCAAGAGGCAAAGACAGTACCGCAGACACGAAGAACTAAAAGAACGAGAAGATAACATATAACTTGGACAGCCCCAACTACTTGTCTCAAGCCTAGTGGCAACGCAGCACACGTTGACAAACAATCTACTCGCACAATCTACCTCTGAGCAAGTTAATAATGGCATAAGAGATAATTTGAACATATCTGTTGATGTATACCAACTACCCACAAAATGGCCTTCCTATTCATCTTTCAGATTAGACTACACAATACAAAATTCACAAGGGCTCCTTATCAGGCCCTACTTTCAATCCTCATCCCTCCCACCAAACTTCAGATGCACAGCCAATCACGCCACTGTCACATTCAGGGTCCATTCAACTCCACTGGCTGATTCAATACCGAAATCATGGATGGAAGTTTCTTCGAGATAGGATATCTCGAAGAAACGTCTCCAGAACAGACAGAAATATGCCGCAGAGGGTACTAAGGAAGATCCCCAGACAGGATAGCATCTCTATATTCTATCTGAATGCCCGTAGCATCCGTAACAAGCTTTAAACTGTAGAATAGCTTTTACTGTCACACAATTTTGATGTGCTTTGCATAACAGAAACCTGTCTTGACCGAAAATGAGGAGGATTTTCCGTATGCAGTGTCGGCTGGTTATATCGTGATTATCTGCTCCCGACTGGACAAAAGGGGAGGTGGAGTGGGACTCTTCTATAAAACACCACACATTCTCGTTACTAAGAATTACAAAAGCCAGTCCACTAAGTTCGAAGGGCTAATTTTGTCATGCAAATTTAAATCTGCTCGCATTAATATTGCAGTTATATACACTCCCCCAGGACCCGATGCTGAAATTATAGATGAGATAACTAATTGGCTCATTCATGAGCTTCGTCACTCGGCAAGGCATGTTATCTGTGGAGACTTCAACTTTTCCCCTCAACTTGTTCATCTTCAGTCTAGAATCTAAATAATCCATTAGGAATTCAACTAATTAATAATCTCCCCACCAGGGGTGACCGGAATCTTGATCTTGTGCTGTCATCAAGCAATTGCGAACTTGATTCTACAACAGAAAAAGCTTTTCAATCTGAGCACATGCCAATTTTAATTAACTCATATTTTCCGACTCCAAACTACAATGTCTCGACTAGGGTCCAGACCAAGGTAATAACAAGCCCAAAATTAACCAACATTAGTAAATGTATAGAAGCAGCCACTGCAATTCCTTGGAATGCACTTGAGCAATGTGATAATCAACTTTCCTGAGATCTTTTAACTCGCTGGCTCGTCACAATTTCTAATTATGCAGCCTTAAAGAAAATAAGGATCTCCGAACGTACGAGAGGATGGTGGATTCCTAAGCTGAGCAACAGCTTTAAGCTTAAACATAAACTCTACAAACAATGGAAAATGACAGGACTAATTCCAGACCGAACTGCGTACTCCAAAGGACGAGCAAGCTTCAACCGCCTCAAGTCTCAAGCCATAAAACATCATGTTGAAATCACACTTCGTAAGGGCGGTCAATCAGACCCAAAGAAATACTATGAACTCCCTCCACAGTTCAATCCTGAAGTGTGGCTGGACTTTATTGCACGAGTTCAGCAAAATCATCATGAGCCCAGTGATATTCTCATGTCTGATGATGATGTGCCCAGAGATGCACTTGAAACCATCGAATTAACAAGACAAGACCTTTTATCTGCGATTAATAAGTTGCCTGCAACTGGTACAGCGGGAATCGACAAAGTACCACAATTTATCATTAAATGTTTGAGCCCATATCTAAGTGACCCCCTCCTAGTAATTTTTAATACCATATGAAAAGGAGAATTTTTCCCTCCAATATGGAATACGTATTCTGTTAGGCCACTCCCAAAGGTTTCCCAGACCCATCTCTCGTTCCTCGTGTTTATTGAAATTGCTTGAAAAAACAGTACTGAAAACACCATGCACATTCTCCCTCACAGGCGTCAGCAAATTCATCATTCTTTAAAAACAGATCAACAGTTAGTAACATGATTATGACTACCAATGCCATCCTTTGATCATTTGAGGAGAAAGAAGAAATGTCAATCACATATCTTGGTCTACAAGCTGCGTTCGATAGTGTTCACATCATCACAGCCTTGCTTAAACTCCTTCGAAATTATTATCACATCACAGGAAAAGTACTGAAGTTTCTGACATTCCTTCTTCAGAATAGAACCATCCAAATGTACATAGGAAAGCAAAGGTATACTAGACAAATACAAACAGGCGTTCCACAAGGAGGAGTCCTGTCTGGAATTCTTTTCACAACTATCATCTACCCGCTAACACGCAATAGAACAGATATGATATCATATGCAGATTATTTAAAGATCTTAACAAAAATAAATTCGCCCGATGGAGCAGAAGACACCACAGTAACCATCAACAAGACCTTATCCGAAGTACAGCAGTAACTCACGAAATCTGACCTGCAAGTGAACCCTGAGAAATCAGCCATCAAGGTATTCTCACTTAAATCCACACCAACCATAATTCGGCATGCGATTGACGGAGTCCTGATCCCTTGCGTCGAAAAGCAAAGAGATCTGGGTGCGATCTTCGACAGAAAATTAAGATTCCATCATCATATAGAAGAACTCTGTGCTAAATTCAACAAGAAACGGTGGCTTGCCAAGCAGCACCTGTTACATATTCAGAACACAAACCTGATAAAAATGTACATCAGGATGATGATTTTCGGAAGTGTATTGTATGCAGTAGAGTTGTGGGGCTCGTCTGCAAACACCACAATTAAACCATTAAAAAGCAGCAGAATACTGGCTTCTGAAGTGGGCTACATGGAAGGGTCATCTCCCACAACAACTTCACACAACATCGATGGCCAAAGCGCTGAATTTAACCAGGTTTTCAGCACTCATGTACGAGAGAAGACTCATCTTCACTGAAATAATTATCGCAGGAAGAGTCTCAGCGCCCAACATTTGGGAAACCATCTGCTGGCGGATCCCCCAACCAGCTCTCCGCTCAACTCCGAAGCTTCTTGCTCTTCTTTCGAGGCTATAATTTAAAGATCGGTTCCTCCCTTATCAGACGCTCCATCTAGTCCAATCCCTGGATGCTGATTTGTTTAAAATAATAGATGATAAAAAGTATAGACGGTTCATCCTAGATCGGCACGTGGTCTCCACAACTACCAACTGATCTCAGATCGTTATAGTTGGGCACGAATCTCACAGAAAACCGGACTCAAGGAAACTATCTTTTGTTATCGCAATTTGTATTATTTTAGTTATTTATATTTTGTATTAGTTTTCCTTCCAAGTCAATATTATCTGCTATGAGAACTTTTTTTTTTTATATACATAATCTGGCTATAATTTAATCTTTATACTCTCGGCAAGGTTATCTCTGCCGCTTGTTAATCCCAGGCATGATTCCGTGAAGGGTATTGTAGAGTCGTGGTACCTGCGTGTACCGTGAACCTTACAACAAAGATCTTACTTATTTGTTTATTACTAGCAACCTTTTTACTAACCGGACACTGATAGTTCCACTCAACTCTATGGGTATCGAAACGCACACCTTCTGTCACTGTGGTGACGAGGAGACATGGGATTATGTAAAGTATGAGTACCCATCCTATGAACGACAGGTAACAACTGTTCCTAGAAATCCAAGGAATTGCCAGTAACTAGGAGCAAGATCTACTAAAGGACGTAGCCTCATATGTTGCCTTTACTCGTTTTGCCCAGGTTGTCTTCACCACAAGGTGCACCAATATCACCGCTGCTGGGGCAAACATGATTGCCGCTCGCCCCTTGCTAACCTGTACTGGGGTAGGATAAATGTAAAGCACCAACGTGCAGGACACTCTGCTCAACGGACGCTACATTGGTAACCCTTTCATGGGTAGGATACATGCTGACACCCTGTTTAGGATGCGGAATCTCTGCTGGCACTCAACCGAGTGTTGTGTTAGTGTGTTAGTTGTCTGACGGCATCAGGGGCTTCCCCATCCGAGTGCAGGATCCTCGCACAGAATGCTGGGCCAATGATGCTCGCACAGGGTCTCCTCTCCAGTTACTCTATGGTCTGCGCGGGTAGCAGAGTAGTATCATCACCGTAATCCCCACAACGGGTTGAATAGTTCCGGGTTCTAATCCCGTCGATGACGCGAGGAACTTAATGTGGTTTTTTTTCACTCCGTGGCCGTCTTAGTCGGTCTCAGGCGAAGTTAGTGACCCCAACCCTGGAAACGCCGGTTTATTCGTCCAACAATCGACCAGAGAACACATGCAATTTACAGACACAATGCACATTAGATGAAATAACTTTCTGGGTGGCCATAATGAAATAGTTGTTACTCTCTATCTCCTTCCCTAACCCAATTTCCCCTAAACCTCTTGGTGGGCTATGTTCTCTATTGGTTCACCCATCTTTCACCCAAGTTTTGATCTTTCCTTCTCTTGCTCGCTGTGTACTCTCTTCAACAAAAATCTTTATTTATTTATTTTTTTACTATGGCCTCTGTCAGGAAGCTCAGGCAACCTTGGCAGAGGCCAGCCAGAGTGTGATGGGTAGCCTGGCTCACCTTCCAGTGATGGTAACGGGGGAGAAGAGTCCCACTAGAGTCCCTAAAAGATGATAATGCCTTCTCTGTCATCATTCCCCTGCCTCATCTGTTCTTCTCTGTCCCATATTTTTCCTCTCATTAGGAAGTCTCTACTCATGTCCCGTCCAGAACAGGGCCAGCCTTTCAAAGTCCCTCCATTGTCCGTCCTGGCCAGAGTCCTGCTGTGGATACTGGGAGTTACATTCTGGTGATTGCGTTTTCCAGTAATTAACTGGCAGCATGGACAAGAACACCTTTGGAACGCCTTAATTTCAGCATTCCATGAACAGTCCATAAGATTTTCAGTTTCGGTAATACTGCCACCAATCTATTGGTACTTGACAATCATTTCATTTCGGAGTCAATCAGATCACGTCCTTTTCCCAATCAAGCAGTTCGTATGGACTGCATACCACAAACCTGCATTTAGCGGTTCTCGCCGCCACACGTTTGCCACATATGGGAGAAGGGAGAGCCGATTGCTAAAACATGGGTGCGGTCATAATACTTTGACTGGTCAGTGTATTTTACTCTAGAATTGAAAGGCTCATTCTTAAAAAATAGCCATCTTGGTTCACAGCTAGCAATTATAACATCTATCTATGGACTGAACAAATTGTAAGAAAAATGAGAGACACAAAATGCTAAATAACGCAAAGCAGGGTAATTTGTTTTTCATGGATTACCCTAATAGATTGTAAGGCATAAAATAAGACAGTCAAAATGAAGCTAATCAAGTCGCAGTTAATAATAATTTTGCTTTAACTATCCAACACGGAAAATGCTGGATCCATAATATGGGCCTTGACCTTATTAATACTAAGGCTGATGCAATTTACAATTTGCTCTGGAGTAGTGTCCTTGGCAGTGCAGGTTGTCGCTCGTCAGTCCCAAATTCTTGACCTTCTCGTAATCGCCTTCGACGTGGTTTAAATGCTGTAGTATTCGTTGCACTCACGTTAAGCATCGATAATATGCTTTAAACCCGTCACTGCATGCAATAAAATTTCTTCACGTTCTTCGGAACCAGGCCATGTTCAATATCAATATTCTTAAACACGAACCTAAGAGATTATTGTCAGATGCTTTTTATATTGTGTTCAGGTTTCTTTGCTAAGATATAAACCTTAAATACTCGTGGATGTCTCAGTTTAATGTTACTGGAGTTTGTGATCAAGATTTCGAAATTCAATTTCTTCCCATAATGTTAATCTGTCGACTAATCCTTTGTGACCAGCTATGTGAGTAAACAAATAATGTCCATTGATAATCTCTTCCTTTTTGAGCTCAGCCTGTACTAAAACATATTTTTGAGATATACATTTACGATTAACTTTCTCTTCTTGAGTTAAAAGACCGGTGATATAAACATCCTCCACCCAGAAGAAAGGTATTCAGAATGAAGCATTGTAAGCAGTCTCTTCAAAATCACACAGTAGATGTTTGCCTGCACTACAGCAGCAGCAATGCCAACAACCTTACAAGAAAAGGCGCTATTAGTGAAGCTGTACCATCAGAACAGCAGCAATGCAGCTGCGGCTATAAGAGAATTCCGGCGTCAGAAGGCCCACGTGGACCTATGACTGTTTGTGCTGTCCGCCAAATGATTGCGAAATTTGAAGCGACAGGACACCTTGGTGCTCAACCAGGTAGAGGTCGAAAACGAGTGGACTGCTCTCGTGTTGAACATGTGGCTATGGCTGTCGTGGACTTATCAAGTCAATCTCCACATGGAGATTGACTTGATAACTTCACGAGAAACAGCTGGATAAATCCAGCTGTATCTCGTGAAGTGGACATGCCGTATTCCACTGTAAGGCTAGTAAAGCGTCAGGTGTTTCGGTACTATCCTTACAAGATGCACATTCTACAGCAGCTAAAGCATGGTAATGCAGATATTCGTTTCATATACGCACTTCAGTTTCTGGCATTAATGACAGTGGATATCATTTGGCCATGGAACATCCTTTGGAGTGATGAAGCCCGCTTCTGCTTAAATAGACAAGTGAATACACACAACTGTCGCATTTGGGCAACAGAAACCCTCGAATTATGCAAGTTGTCCTGTTGTATTATCCAAAAGTGACAGTGTGGTGTGGATTTACGGCCACGTTCATGATTGGGCCATATATTTTTGAACAGGTAACACCAACTGGACCCCACACCTGTTCCGTCACTGGACAGCGATTTTATGAAATGTTGGCAAATTTCGCAATACCACAGCTGCAACAATGTGGGTGCCTTCAGGATAACATATTCAATGCAAGATGGTGCGCCACCTCACATCCACCGTTATGTCCAAAGATTGCAAAGGCAACATTTTACAGACGAACGGGTCATCAGCTGTTGTTTCCAGACAACTCGGCCACCCCGATCACTGGACCTCACCCCATGCGACTTCTGGTTGTGGGGTTTTTTGAAGGACCTGATGTATCGTAATGTCAAACTCTGGCAGATCTGAAGGACAGCATTAGACGTCTATGTGCTGGCTATTGCAGTTGACACGTTACGTTCCGCTGTTCCAAATGCTGTTCTTCGAATGGAAACTGTTGTTGACTAAAATTGAGGACACATTGAACAATTGTAGCGCTGTTCAAGTCATTTGTATTGCCACAGTGCCATATAGTGACAAGTTTTGTTATTTATTTTCAAATAAATGCCGAGCGCATTCTTTACTGTACCTGTTGTCCAAATTTCTCTTCAGTGCGAGCCTTAGAACTCGCCCAGAGCCCTCAACATTGGGATACTTTAATTTTAACAATTCTGTATAATAGTGTCTTGATTATCATTATTCCAAGCGATTTGCAAGATTTCCATCAGATTTGCAGTCAGTAGACCATAAGATGAAGATGGACAGACATCAAGAGGGTACAGTGCATTTAAGGTACAGGTTGTCCAAAAAGTTAATAAACATTGTATAAACAAAAGGTCCCTTGTAATATTTAGATATCCAGTTACTTTTTGTAACACAGTGTATTTATTGCATAAAAGGTTCTGATAGTTGCAGTTTGGACGAGGATGATGACCTGATCATTCGTGCACCAATTTGTTTACTGCAAGGATTGTACTGTCTACATTTTTTGCTTGTAATTTTAGCCAAGAAACTGATAGGTTTTTAATAAATGAAGTTTCTTATTGGATGAATCCTTGTTTCTTTTATGTCGACACCCTGATAATATTTGAATTTTTACTTTCGACAAAATTGATGCATTTTCAGAATATTTAAAATTTTCGTGTTTTATGTATTCTGTATACAAAGATAAATTATAGAAATTCTATAACAGTTATTCTTTTCCACTTAACCGTACAGAATTCGAGTTATCCAAAATGTTTTATAAGTTATTTTCGCTTTTGTATCTTCGTTTGATTTGAGCCTCATTATACAAGAATGGTTTAATTTTAAAACATAAATACTTCTTCACAATTAATTTTCATAATTCTCGGTTTCAGAAAAAAGATAAATCACCTAAAAAATCTAAATCTAAGGCTAACCACACTCAACCCTATTCTTCAGTTCTTGGGAACTATATCATAGTCATTCTTAATATTTTTAAATAACGAACATGGGAAGGATATTATCAACAAATGACTGTTCTTCAGGAGCTGGTCAGAACATGGTCGCTTTCGTTCTCCTGATTAATATTTTAACCTTCAACAGGTGGATTTCTCAATTTTACTTATCATGGAAGTTTGTGGTCAAGATTCAAAGATGCGATTTCCTCCCATAACAGCAATCTGTTAGACAAGCCCATCTCATCATTCACGTGAGAAATCAAATGCTCTCCATTGACAATCTTTTTCTTTAGGTCATCACCAAACGTTCCACCAGTGTGGCATCTATTTCGAATAGACTTTATGCCAACTTTCGCTTGAGCCGCTACAAAACCGGTGATATAAACATCATCCAGCCGAAAAAAAGGTACTGAGGATGAAGCATTGTAAAGGGATTCAATGACCTCTGGCGACATTACATAAGCTATTCCAGAGCAGAAAGATGGATATACGTTGCTCTGATATTCATCTCTACTTATATACCACTTGGAATTTTTGTTTCGTACAACAGCAGGTCTTCTAAATTCACAACATAATAGATTTTTTCCAAGTTTCTCAGAGCCAAACAATCTGCGCAGGAGGTCAAACAATTTGAATATATTAATCAACATATCATCGTCGCTTTTCAAAACATAAGTGTAATTAGAGCAGTGATCGAGAACCCATTTCATCGATGCAAGAGCCTTATAGGTCAGATTTCGATAAGTGTCCAGAAAATCGAACTGGACAATGTCACCAAATGCTCGCTTTTCTTGGTCAATCGATTTTTGAACATGAGAATCATTCGTCAGACCCATTACAAACACTGTGGCAAAGTGGAATCTGTCCATCATTTCAGGATGGCTCCAAGTGGACCGAATTATCCTTCTGTGGACAAAGTGATCGGTGGCAGAATGAATGTACGTTACTACAGATGGTGGAATTTTATTACGTCGGCAGGTTTCGGAAACGTTAATGTGAGTTACCTGGACAGATCGGGATACATACTTGAAGCCGATCACTGAAGTGCCATATTGCATAATATTATTTTTCCAATTTAAGATACAAAGGATAAAAACAAGTATGACGCAGAGCAGAATAATCCTTCGGGTATTACGTCCCATGTCTTCCGTTCTTCAATTCTGAAATGAAAATAAAATAATATTAATTACTTTGGTGTGTGTTTGTGTGTATGTATAGATTACAAATTGCATTTGTCTAGAATATGTGATCATTTAATTTTCATTAGCAAAAAAACACCCAAGTAAATAAGGAAACATAAATTATTTGCAATCTTCCTCTTCCCACAGTTAAGTATCCAGTTGCACTTTAAATTAATTAAAACTGTCGCCCTCAACTACCTTCGAGGACAACTTGTTCAGCAATCAGCGATTCGCTAGCTAAAAGAAAAATGCCTGCAATAAACCTCAAGCTTTGTAATTTGAATTTCTGACACTTAGATCTGAAATTCTTTATAGCAATGAGAATTCCATATTCATTCATTTTACTAATCCTTCTCAGAGCATTGCTAAACTCAATCAGGTCACCTCGGTGGTGCCTGGTTGCAAAGTTCTGTAGTCCAAATAATCGGAGTCTTTCCTCATGCGGTCGTCCTTCTGCCGATCTCTACATTCTTATCCGTCTTTGAATCATTTCAAGAAGCTTGATGTCTTTTTTCAGATGAGGACTCCATACTTGAACACAGTATTACAAATGGGGTCTTATAATTGCCTTGTACAGTGGGCTTATGACCTCCCTACCTCTACAAGATGACATTCGATAAATCAGCGATAGGACACCATGGGCTTTCCTGGCTGCCTCTTTACAATTTTCCGAAAATATCATATCTGCCCATATTGTAACTCCCAGATCTTTTTCTTCATCCACTGTTTTTATTTCAAGCCCCAAAATTTATAATCTATTTGCGGGTTGCTGATCGCCAAGTGTGTGACCTTGCATTTAGCAGCCCTCTGCGTTCTGTCTTGTAGCCACCCAACAATCCATCTTGGAATCTCTCCAGTAGTTCCTACCTGTTCAAGCTTATACAGTAACCTCTCATGAAGGTCCGAATCAAATGCCTTGCTAAAATCCAAATAAACTATGTCGAAATTATTCCCTAAATCCATCTCATGAGTAAGTGTGTCAAAATAGCCTACTAAATTAGTGAGGCATTATTTACCCTTAACAAAGCCATGTTGTGTGTCCTTCAGAATGGCATATATATCGAAACGTCCCTGGACTGCACTCTTGAATATTGCTTCTAAGATTTTTTCTACAATTGAAGTCAGACTAACCGGTTTGTAGTTACCAACTCACTGCACTGAACTCCTAGAGCCGCTTTTGTGTATTGGCGATACATTGGCACTTCAATCCAAGGGAATCTCCGGTGAGTCCAAAGCTGCTCTCATAATTAACCTCAATGGTTCAGTACACTCCCCGCGTTCTCCTTCAAAACTACCCGGATATGCCATCAACACTTTACTGGCCTTACTCAAAAGTTTTTCTAATAAACAATCATCTTTAATTACAACATCACTAATTTTATATGGATCAGCCTCATTCACACAGCCTCGTCTCGGCTTAAAGGATCATTCTTCAGTAAAGATCGCTGTAAATTACTTATTCAGTTCATTTGCAACATTAACTGGGTTATCTAAGAATTTCCCACACCCAATGCACAAGGGTCCGATCTGATTATCTTTCTTCTTTGATGTTTTCACATACATGAAACATTCTTTGTCCGCATTCTTTCCTCTCTTATCAATGCTTTCTCATACTGAGCCTTCGCCTCCCTGAACTTGACAGGCACAAGGTTCCAAATGATGGAAAGGTTTGTTGGAAGTTTCGTATTTAAAACGTTTAATGTGGTGTTCCGGCAACATCATTCTATAACAAGTGCTTCCTTTTGGAAATTTTTTTATAAATTGATTTTAATTTTATAATTGTAATGGCTGAATCCGTTAGAGGGTTGTGATTGCGGGTATGTATATGCTGCGGGAAAGGGGTTGCTCGGGAGCAACCAATAGGACGGGAGACCGGATTAGTCGAAGCGTTTCCTTTGATCGGTTACATCGTGAGATTAAACAGGAAGTAGGTGCACTTCAAATGTTCGGTTTCAAATTAAGACTGGCGTCTGGCTGTCTGTGTTGGAAAGTTTCGTATTCTTTAGAAGGAAATGAGTGAGATGGAAATGAGTGTTTGTGGCGGTGGCCGGTCGACATCAAAGGTTCATACGGCCTGGGAAGAAAGTAAAGATATTCAAAGGGGAGGTTGTATCGCGTGCTAAAGGGACAGCATGGGAATTTAATATTAACGAATGAAACGGAACGTAAATTTAAATGGAAAGGGGAAGATTGGTTGAAATCCCGAATGGGCCAATCAAAAGGGGCGCTATGGAGTTCAGGGAACAAAAAGAGAGAGCGCAGGAAAGAATGAAGTCCTCTCTCGTAAAAACAAGAAAGAAGGAGTTTGAGGGGGGAGAAGACGGAGGAGAGAAAAATAAAGTAAGTCGGGCAGTGTAGAAATGTAGGGCGTGATAGAAAGGGGCTTAGACAGTAACAGGGCAAATAGTTAAGAGTAGAAGTAACGGGAAGGCCAAGGATGATGAGAAAACGGGATTATGAAAGACAGTTAAGTGTGCCAGGAAAGGTAACGACCTCTGGGAGCAAGATGCATCAGAATGATCTTTAGTAAAGGAGGAGTTGCGCATTCAAGCAGGAGAAAGGACACCAGATCCATGCAGCCTAGAGTTCCGGAAATTTATCTGAAGCAGATACAGGACTAAGTAGATGAAGGAGAGCCATAGAAGATAGCTTAAGAAGGAAACCTGAAACCTCCCTGGAAAGGAAAGAAAAAGATAGAAGTAGGTGAGCAATATATTAAGTACTCTAAGTTAGCAAGGACTGTTAGTGAATTAGTGTAATAATTAATGAAAAGGGGGTAGTACTAGAAAATAAAGAGAACGAAAATTTATCTCTGAAGCAGAAATACTAACAGAGTTTATTAGGTTAAAGGGGGTTACTGTATAATGGAAGGGAAACTAAGGAATGAATAGTAGATGAGATTGATATAACAGATATAATGTGTTAGGAAGGGTAGTAAACTTACCAAGAAAGATTCTGAATATGTTTTAAAGTTATAAACAAGTAAGTTGTATGAGAAACTCTGAATGTAATGTTTTATTGATGAAGATGGTTGGTTTATCTGAATGACAAGTAGAGACTTTAGGAAAGTTAAGACTGGTCTACAAGTATATTGTAACAGAGTGGTGAGACCACAGAGCATAATGATGAAAGTAGTATATTTGAGTGTTAATATAAGAAACGGAAATGTATCCAGGAGTAATGAAATGAGTATAGTGAATGTATAAGTGTCAGGAGTTAATTCGAGCAAGAAGAATGAATCAGGGGTTTTCATATAATGCTAAACTCAGTTTATCACGTGAATGGATATGAAATTAGAATGATTATGCAAAGTACCTCTGAGTCGACTTTGTATATTAGGAACGTATGTTTTCTTTTATTCAGTTGTATATGTGTATGTAATAAATTTCATGTTTTGCTTTCATTTGAGTCCTGGTAATCTAATCAACACACGCCTTGCTTGCCTCTTTAAGAGCTTGCTCTCCCGCAATTAGGCGAAAGAGTCCTGGTTTCTGATTATGGGGAATCAATGGAAATTACCCTCAAGAAATTGAGAAGCTTCTGTGATATTTGCAGACATAGCAGTCAGGTGACAAAGAGTGGGGTCTTGTAGGTGTGAGGGCACCTAAGAAAACCTGAGTTAAATGCATAATAAGACAAAGAAAGATAATAATAAAAAGGATAAAATAAGGAAACAAAAATCCCCCCACACGTGCTTATTGGCTCTTAGCTTTCTTAAAATAATGTCGAGTTTATTCTTTAATCTGGAGCTATTGTATTGCACTTTGTCTATGTACGCGTTTTTATCTAAGATCGTGCTCCCTTATCAGCTTTTTGTGCGATAACATCCCGGTTTTTCGTTAGTTTATGGATGTTGGAGAGCTGTTATTTACTCATGCTTGGTTGAGATACCAACCGTAAATTAATTATCTCAACCAAACACAAGTAGACAACAGCTGTCCAACATACGTAAACTAAGGGAAAAGTGGGATATTATCGTACAAAAAGCTAATAAGAGAGACACTGTCACGATCTTAAATCCCCCACCCGGCGTGGGGAAGGCATTGACGATACAACTGTGCTACCCTCGCAGATGTCAACTATTACATATACTGAACATTGTGTTATTGTTATGCGGTTCCCGTGGTTTCCCACAAATCCGCGATAAGTACTCTGTTAACATTGCAAAGCAAGTCAGTGAGAGTTGTGGGAGTGGTGTGTTGTTTGACTGGCGTCTTCGTTACTGGGAGGCACGATCACCAGGAAGGAGCCTCCCAGCATCCGTCCACTGGCACGAGGAGCCGGACAAGGGAGTAAAATATATCTGGCGAGCCGTTCATACTCCTGCAGGAGCGAGAGTGGGGAGAGCCAAGGAAAGAGCAGAGAAGAGACAGGAAAGTGAAAGACAGGCAAGATAGCGGGGCATGACAGAGCGTAGGCATCCTCCCAGGCGAAAGGAGCAGGAAGAGTGCTAGGTGCAGTCGTGGGAGTCCTGGAGAGACTGTGGGCAGGAAGAAGAGAACAGGTAAAGTTCAATTTAAAGAGTCCAGGATCGTCACAATGGAGAATCACATAGCGGCGTCGGCAGGGCTGGCCTCAATTTTCAATTTCATGACTGGAAGTTTCCGGTGTTGGTTTCCAGTTGCTGTGTGGAGGAGATTATCCAGGAGTAGTGTTCGGGTGGTTGCAGGTGATGACGACGGTTGCAGCGACGAAGAAAAACCTCGTTTTCATAAGTGGTTAGTGCACGAAAAGCATAGTTAGATTCCAGTAACTTGGTTTCTGGCCGAAGTGATGTAGTGTAGAGGTCTAGGAGCAGTTGGATTCTAAGGTCTAAGTATACGTTTCATGAGTGCATCACGTTGGCCCAGTCTTCATATTCTCCGCAGGTACAGAGGGCATCCTCGACTATGCCGAACTCTAGAAGGCGTCACATGAAGGACCCGTGGCCAGTTAATAGGAAGGAAGCATGGACATTAGGGAAGAACCAAGTGGAACGTTGTTTGTTGATGTAGATTACATCGGCAGGAAAAGTTTAGTTGTTGCACCAGTTGTGGAGTTATTGCAGCGGGTTTGCCATAGGTTTATCAGTTCTAGCCACACACGTTTGTGTTCCTGTTGGACATTGGTATCGGTACGGGTTTGAATAGCGAGGAATTCTGCTTCCTTATTTTTCTTAATGGCATGACAGAGTTCGAAAAAAGCGACGTGGAGGTCCAAGGGGAGGCAGCCTGTTAGTAGATGTAGGGCGGCAGTTGATGTCGTTCTACATGCGCGGGTCATTTGTAGTAGCATTCGCAGGTCATTTGTAGTAGTCGCTGAATTTGCTTAATTTACGTTGAGCATGCACTAATGTCATTCGGTGGTACCATACCGCAGCTCCATATGTGATGTGACAATTGGTATAAATACCTGAATATAGAAAAAGCGTTGAGTTCGTCCTTTAAGATCCCAGTCCTTGCGGGTAAAGCGTGCTAACATTGTGATGTTATTTTTTTTTTTTATCTTTTCTTTGATAGCTTGGATATCGGGGATGAAAGTTCTCCTGTCGTCCAAAATTATTCCTAGGTACTTCACCGATATCGGTAGTTTTTCAGTGGGCGGCTATTAAAAGGTATGGTAGTCGGTCTGGAGAAGTCTAGTTTGCCTTTTAATAGGAGGGTTTTGCTGTTCTCAGTGGAGACTGAGAGTTTATTTTCCGTGGCCCATACGGACAGTGCAGAGAGAACAACTGTAGCCTGGGTTTCTGTGGTGGCGCGGGTGCGGCCCTCGATGATGATAACCATGTCGTCGGCTTAAGAAAGCTGAGTAGCGTGTGGGTAGTCCCTCAGGAGCCAGTCGTCCAGTATCATATTCCAGACATCTGTCCCCAGGAACTATTACAGATCAACGTGCACCTGTTGTAGGCTTCAGTACTTTTTATCGCTCTGTAAATGTCCCATGCTATCGTTTTATACTTTATTTGACCAGCCAGCTCTGCAGCCATCCATTTTAGCGTCCCCCTCCTGCAATATTTTTTAAACGTAAGTATGCGTTCATGGCTTCTATGGATTTTGCTTTAAAGGTATTCCGTAATTCAAATGTATTTGCCGTCCTTCGGCAATCTGCCCAATTTGCAGATACCGTATAGCTCCTTAAGCTATCAAAGCCCCTCTTCTGAAATTAAAACCCGTGCCTTTACCTTTAACTACTGCAACGTATTTCTTCAACTTCCAACTGACGATTGCGTGATGGCTTCCTGACAATGGTTCCTGTAATTTAAGCCCTGTGATGTCATCTGAATCTTTAGTAATCATGAGGTTAAGAATATTCTCGGCCCTAGTACTTTTTTCTAAAATGCTTGTACAAATAATAATCATCTAAGTTATTTTTAAAAGTTTTACCCCACGGTGAGTTCGCTCCCACTTATTCCAATCAATCTTGGGTGGATTAAAGTCATCCGTAATAAGACATTCACTCTTGCTTGCCATCTGCATGTAAAGACTCTCGTCATATTCTTCACAATATGCTGGTCTCGTCATATTCTTCACAATTTAGATTGCTCCTACTCTTTGTTTCTGTGTTTCCAACTAACTCACACTACACAGATTCTATTCTGGTAGATGTATCTTAAGACTCAGCAGAAGCTCTTTTTTCGCGCTCAGGCTGCTTTTGATAAAAAGCATGACCCCTTCTATCTTCCCTATCTTTCCTCTTTCTTTCTTTCTTTTCTTTCTGAATATCGTAATTTTTCTTTCTCATATCGCAGTTTTTTCATTTTTATACTTTTTGTCAGTTTTTATATTTTTTCATCTGTTCTTTTTTTGTCATTTTTATCATGTTTTGTGACTTTTTATAATTCATAAATTTTTTAATTTCTGCTATTTGTAATTTTTTACAATTTTTCATTTTTATAATTTTGTGATTTTTCAATTTTTTGTACTGTAATTTTTAAGATTTTTTTATATTGTAATTTTTTCATTCTGTAATATCACAGTTTTTTTTATTTTATACTTTTTTGTGCCTTTTTATAATTTTTTATTTGTTAGTTTTTTGTCATTTTTATATATTCTTAATTTTTGTCACTTTATATAATAATTCTTTGTTTTCCTCATTTCTATAAATTTTGTAATTTTTTCATTTTAAAATTGTCATTTTTCCACTTTGTTAAAATTTTGTCATTTTTCCATTTTTTATAATTTTGTCATTTAGTTATAATGTTGTAATTTTTCCATTTTTTTCATAATTTGATATTTAATTAATTTAATTTTTTGTCACTCTGCTTTCTGTTTTCAGTAAAATTTTCTAATCATTTCGTTCCATATTTTTCTTAAATGAATATTTCATTGTAGTCAGTCGTAGTTGCAGATAAAATAATTATCCGAATTGAAATGACTGTATTATGAATTGTATTATATTATAGATAATCTATCCAGCCTGTCTGAATTTTTTGCCACACACTTCAAACTTCTAATTTTTTGTTTTTTTTTGATACAACATTTTCTTCAAATTTTATTTGTGTAGTTTCTCGATTAATTTCCCAAAAAGAGGGAATATTTACGAACAGTTTTTAGAAATTTGTAATTGATTTATTTGGACATTTAACAGCAACACGCAATATAACGGTACATTGAGAACACTTAGTTAACGATTGATTTAAAATAGTTAAACTAGTTATCTTTAAAATGCATCTAATTTAATTTAGCACATCAAATAGGAAACTAATTAAAGTACCTTTGAAATACTTTTAAATGACACGAAAAGAGTCAGCACCAAAACGAATTACTTCACGCAGGACATTAGACCTCTAGATTTTGGCAAAGCCATATTTCCGAGTCAATCCAATTGAGCACAATTTGATCCAGTGTCACATTCATTATGCATACCTGTATCCAAACTGCAAACGAAAAATACTGATTTGTAGTAATTGGATACTCGATTCTTTTGTATGTGTGCGTCATATCATGGTCGAGATAATATTTCAGATAAGTTAACTGTCCCACCCACTTTCTGAAGTATTGTTCACGCTGCTTCTTTCAAATAGCCTAATCTACTCATACTGGTTAACGCTGCCAACTGATAAGTTGATACAAAGGTACTCTGACTTCAACTTTGTGGATGTGGAGAACTGTGCAAACAAGAATTTACAACATACATTCGAGTGAATAGTAATCTACTAAACAGTATCCAGGCAGTTTCGTTTTCAAAGTTGACTGGACCGTTCTGAATAAACAAGTGACTGAGACCGGTATTGCTTAAGGAAGACGTATGAGGCACAGAGGTTCCATGTTTTCAGCTGATTGATTCCAAGCCGATTTAGAGAGTAATGTTATTATTAGATGTCAAATTGCTGCCTTGTACACTCGTCCAATTGCTGACAGCTAATGCGATCCAAAATCAACTACCGGTGATGTCTACATGAAATGGAAGCATGAGGGTACCGCTCTCCAGTAATGCGCATAGATACCTCGGGACTTCGATCCACATGTCCAGAGGATACCGTGCAAATTAACCAACAGAAATTTAAGGCGCCAACACGGATTGAGATCAGGATTAGTACCATACACAGAGCGATATAGCCTCGATCTTAAAGCGACAGAGCATGATCCAAACATCACCATCGGCAATGACCGGGTTCGTCTTGCATGCTCCAATGGGTGTGGGATCAGAGGAGTATTTTGTCCTCTGATCCCACACCCACATGGGCGGGTGTCGGAGTAGGGGATGCCTGGAGAGCGCCTTCTGCTGGAGTACATTGTTCCAACGATGGAGGAGGTGTGGTTATGTTGTGGCTAGATTTCCCACATACCTCCCATACGGAAGAAGTCCAGACCCTCTAGGGAGCTTTTAATATCTAGCTTAGCCCCAAAAAGCACGCCAAATCAAGTGGCTCAGGTTCTACGTGATCAACAAAACCTCCGACTAAAGGTGGAGGAACTTCACAACAGGAACCCCCACTGCGCATCATTCAGGGTTGAATGCGCACAGACCTGTTCAACTTAATTGTAACTTAATTTATTTGGCCTATCGGCACAATTATTAGATCCTTTTATAATAGGAGAACCATGTACCTTCCCCAACCTCCACCTCTGCACCAAAACCAAATCTGCAACGCCACCACTCACAGCTGACTCATCGCTTTCCCGGATAACTTCCAACGATCTCAGCAGTCTCCCATTCTTCCCACTGCACTCCCAAACCCCACATTCAAAGCTTCACCCTACCTTGATAAGAGTTTCCCAAGTCCCCTGTGTGATGGTCCTCATCAAATTCCGATCCATCTTATGTTAGGAAGTTGTGCCATTCGATTGCGAACACGCCAACTCAGGAAACCTTCAGTCAGGACTGAAGTTCATCGAACACCTGTCATTAGGGTGTGCTTCCAAAACATCAGGTCCATTAGGAACAAACTGGATTCAGCAGAAGAGATGTTCCTCTCTCAGGCTGCTGATGTGGTCTGAGTTGGCTGCTGATGTGGCTGAGCAGAAGAGTGTCTTCTGCTTAGCTATTGCTGGTTACCACATGTTGTATGACTCCAGCGAGCAACTAGAGCCGGGCTAGGTGTACCTAATAATGTGGCAGAACACTGTGTATATATATATATATATATATATATATATATATATATATATATAATATTGATAAAAATAATAGGATATAGTGACGTAACTGAACATCTAAAAAGAAAGAAAAAATATTAATATATTAAAATGGATTATTGATCCGGGGCACTACTAGTTATAGCAGAAGCACTCAGCAACATAATGAAATATAGACAAATGTATATGATCAGTGTATTGTGTAGGGGTGCTGACTTGTTAAGTGTGATTACAATGGGAAAATTGAGAATGCCTGCAAAGTAAAAGCAGATTACCTGAAATTAAATGAAATTAAGATAAGGTTGGACGTGCATAATTGTCCAGGTTGTTCTGGTATTGAACAGCATTCATGGTTTTGTCGAAAACCGCTAATGGGCCCAAGACAAACAAGAAAGGAGCGCAATACCATGCCACTGCCTCCGCCACGCTTCATTGTTGGGAGGATACAATCAGGAAGGAACTGTTTCCCTGGCATTTGTCACACCCAGGAACAGCCATTAGACTGGAAGAGTGCGAACTTAGACTCGTCTGTCCATAGGACTGTTTTCCACTACTCTACAGTCCAGGATTCGTGCTCCTTACACCATGCTGTTGAGGTGATCAGTTCTGTTGAACGTGTCATGCAAGATGGCACGTTCTGTTGAACGTGTCATCTTGCATGCGCACTTTTGCAGTTGGCTGTTCGAAGTGCAGTGTGCATATTTATAGCAGGTTCTGTGACGTGTTGCATGCATAGGACCTGTTTCCCCATCCATGGAGGGGTGTCCGTATATTAATGGTAGGGCAGTGTATATAAATATAAGGAAAGAATAATGAACGACTCAAACCAGATTAAAATTCGCCCACGTAATTTTCTGTATAAAACCAACTGCCGGGGCATAAAATCTTCTCTGTGGTGGGGGGAGGGAACTACAAATTCTCCATTGCAAATAAATATCTATTTAATAGCCATTGTCTCGAATCATTGTAGTTGAAGTGGCACGGAGAGTGTACCCAGCCTGCTTCGATTTTGTCAGCCATCTTTTGACGTGATAAAATTATAAGTTTGCTTCTAATTTTTTTGAAATTTTTATTTGTGTAATCTCTCGATTAACTTTCCATAAAGAGGCATTGTTTATGAAATTTTAAAGCAGCACACAATATAATGCTGCGTAAAGAATAATTAGTTGAAATTAATTGAAAAAAGCTATTTCATAAATTAGGTGTATTCAAAATGCATATAAATGAATCCTTCTTAACAAGACAGTGCACGTAACTGTGTAGGTTTTTGGTGTAAACGTAACACTAGGAGCTAAATCACATAGAAAAGCTAAATCTAAAGCTACCCACACTCAACACTGTTCTTCATTTCTCAGGAACTATATCATAGCCAGTCTTAATATTTTTCAAGAAATAACATGAGAAGGATATTATCAACATACGACTGTTCTTCTGGTGCTGACGAGGACAGGTTTGCTTGGTTTTTGTTCTTATTAATATATTAACAATAAACAACTGGATTTCTCAATTTTAAACATCATGGAAGTTTGTGGTCAAGATTCAGAGATGCGATTTCCTCTCATAACCGCAATCTCTTAGACAAGCCCATTTGTTCATTCACGTGAGAAAACAGATACTCTCCATTGATAACCTTTTTCTTTGAGCCAGAACGAACTTTTCCTCCAGCATGGTATCTATTTCTAATGGACTTTACGACAACCTTCGCTTCACGTGCCAGAAGAAAGGTTCGGAGAACGATGCGCTGTAAACAAGTTCAATGACCTGCGGTGACATTACATATCCTGTTCCGAAGCAGTAAGTCGGATACTCCTTTCCTTTAAATTCATCTTCGGTTACGTACCACTTCGAATTTTTGTCTCGTATGACTCCAGCTCTTTCTCTTTCATAACATAACAGATTTGTTCCAAGATGTTCTGATCCAGACAAATTACTCAACAGGTTGTGCAAACTGAATATATCGATCAGCATACCGTCATCGCTTTTCAAAACAAAAGTGTAGTTAGAGCAGTGATCGAGAATCCATTTCATCGATGCCAGGGCTTTATAGGTGAGATTCCGGTAAGTGTCCAGAAAATCGAACTGAACAATGTCACCGAATGTGTTTTTCTTGGTCAATCGATTTCTGAACATGAGAATCTTTCGTATGGTCAATTACATACAAATACTGTGGCAAAGTCGAATCTGTCAATCAGTTCTGGATGGCTCCAAGTGGACCGAATAATTCTTCTGTGAACAAAGTGGTCGGTGACAGAATGAACGTACGTTACTACAGATGGTGGAATGCTGTTAGGTCAGCAAGTTTCGGAAACATTAAAGAGAGTTTCGTTTACAGATCGAGATACATACTTGAAGTTGATGACTGAAGTGCCATATTGCATAATGTTATTATCCCAGTTTAAGATAAGGAGCATAAAAATAAGAATGAGGAACAGCCGAAACATCCTTCTTATAATATAACGTTCCATGTCCTCCGTTCTTCAAATCTAAAATGAAAATAAAATAATGTTAATTACTTTGGTGTTCGTTTGTTTGCGTTGGTGTGTATGCATAAATTAAAACTTGCATCTGTCTAGAACATGTGATTGTTTAATTTATGGTAGAAGGGAAGGAGATAATTAGTTAAGCTGATAACGAGCAGGGTGTATGTATAAGTCCAAATAGTAATAGTAATACACTGGTGTGTCAAAACTTAAGGACCAACACTATTTGAAAAAGGTTTCAACCACAAAATCTTTACTTAAGGTATTCTTTACTGATGAGAGTAGATTCAGTTTCAGCAGCGGTTCTGGACGTCGGCTAATCTGAAGAGAGTTTGACACACGGTATCAACCCACAAACATCACTGAAAGAGACCGATATGGCGGTCGAGGTGTTCTCGTCTGGAGAGTCGTTATCTTGGATGGATTGGATGGACGTACACAACTCCAGATACTGGAAGGCGGTACTGTACCCGATGCACGCTACAGTACTGAGGTAATCCTTTCCCATGTGGGTCTGTTCCGAGGTTCCATTGGCGTCGAGTTCTTGTTTATGGATGATAACACCACACCCCATCGCACTGCAGCTGTGATATTCTTTTGGAAATTGGGGACATTGTTCCTATGGATTAGCCAGCCCGTTACGCTGATCTAAATTCCCTCGAAAAAATTTGGACGCTCTGGTGAGACGCCTAGCGGCACGTCCACACCCACCAGAAAATGTTCACCAGCTGAAGATGGCGCTGACAGAGGAATAGACGATGTTACCGCAATAACTTATCAACAACATTGTTCTAAGTATGGAGAGGCGGTGCAAAGCCTGCATCGTCATTAGGGGTGGCCATATGTCCTACTGAGTACCACCTCTTCCCTTTGTTCCATCTTTGGCAATGATGCATCTGTATCATGGCCGCCTGTACTATGTTGCCAATTTTGAATAAGGTCCCTCTGCATTGTACCGTTTTGTTTCCGTTGTTGTGTCGGTGTTGTTTCCTTCATCATTTCTGTACCTCACGCGGTTACTTTCGTATGTTTTCCCATATCCAGGCCACTCCTATGAGAAGCTACAGGAAAACCTGACTAGTCCTTAAATTTTGCTCTCCAGTTTAGTATTCGCCATATAGTGCAAGAAAGCCACATGATTTTGCCGCATTGGCAAAAAATAAAAACACAACCAAGTAGATAAGAAAACACAAATTATATGCGTCCCTCCTTCCACAGGTAAGTATCCAGTTGACCTTTGAATTAATTCAAACTGTCAGCCTCAACTACCTTCGAGGGCAATTTGTTCTAGCAATCAAAGACTCGCTATCAAAAAGAAAAAAATGCCTGTAATGAAATTTAAAACACTGTAATTTGACTTTGTGACACATAGTTCTGGAATTCTTTATAGCAGTGAAACTTCCACCTTCTTTCAATTTACTTATCCCCCTCAGAGCCTTGTAAACCTCAATCAGGTCAGTAGTGTGGTACCAAGTTGCAAAGTTTTGTAGTCCACATAATAGGAGTCTTTCTGATTCGGTCGTCTTGCTGGTCTCACCCTTCGAGTTACCCGTCTTTTGACCCTTTCAAGAAGCTCAATGTCTTTCTTCACACTGTTCTGAAAACTTCCTCTCTTCTCGTATTATAACTCTCAGATCCCTTTCCTCCTCCTCCAGGGTTTTTAATTCAATCCCACCAAGTGTATAATTTATTTGTCGGTTTCTATTCCCGAAGTATGAGACCTTGCATTTAGCAGCATTAAAATATAGCTGCCACTTCAATGACTATCTCTGAAGTCAGTTGAAATCATCCTGAAGGAGCCATGCTTGGCAGTGGTTCCTCCCGAAACGCTTGAACGGTTCCAGAACAGATGACTTGTACTGATTAATTCAAGTCATCACCAATTAATGATCAAGTTCAAGTCATCACCCATTAATGATCATATCAAGTCATCCTTTAGGGTGACTTCAATTGATCCTTAACGAATCTCCCAATCTTTTTGTCATCGGCAAATTTCGACATTAGTGTTCTATCCCTTCGTCGATTTATGAAAATGAGAAACAACAGTGGTCCATGAATCGATTCTTGAGGGATCCCACTCCTGACGTTAGAACAAGCTGAAGAATATCCATTAATCACAACCCTCTACCTTCTGCCCTGCAGCCACTCTGTTCAAGTAACCGCTTATACAGTAACCACTCATGAACGACCTAGTTAATGCTTTGCTAATATCCAAATGAACTATGTCGAAATTATTCCCTAAATGCAGATCATGAGTAACAGTATCAAAATAGCCTTCTAAGTTAGATAAGAAATATTTACCTTTAATAAAGCCATGTTGTGCGTCCTTCAGAATTCCATATCTATCTAAATTTCCCTGGATTGCGCACTTAAATATTTTCTATAAGAATTTTCCTACCACTGAAATCAGACAAACCTGTCTGTAGTTATCAACTGCATTCCTAGAACCGCTTTATGTATTGGTTATACATTGGCACTTCTCAAATTCCAAAGGAATCACCCGCGAGTTCAAAGATACCCTCAAAATTAACCTTAATGGTTCAATACACTCCCTCGCGTTTTCCCTCAGAACTAAAGGGTATAAGCCATCAAATCCAGGAGCCTTACTTGCGTTTATGCTCAAAAGTTTTTCTAATAAACAACCATCTATCATTATAACATCACTAATTTTATATGGATCAGCCTCATTCGCACAACCTCTTCTCAGCCTAAAGGATCTTTCTTCAGTGAAGACCGCTGCAAATTACCTATTCAATTCATTCGAGACATCAGCTGGGTTATATAAGGCTTTCCCACGTTCAATGCACAACGGTCCGATCTGATTAGCTTTCTTTTTTGTTGTATTCACATTCATGAAAAATTCCTTATCTGCATACTTTCCTCTTTTAGCCAATGCGGCCTCATACGCAGCTTTGGCCTTTCTGTCCTTATTTTTGGTCCAATTACAGATCAACTTGTATCTGTTGTAGGCTTCAATACTTTTCTTCGCTCTGTAACTGTCCCAAATTATGGAATGCTTTATAAGTATTTCATAATTCAAATTTATTTGCCAGCCCTCGGCAATCTGCCTAGTTAACAGTTGCCATATAACGCCTTAAACTCTCAAAGTCCCCTCACCTGAAGATAAAACCCGTGCCTTTATCTTTAACTACCGCGATGCAACTTTCTTCATCTTCCAACTGACGATTGTATGATCATTTCCTGACAATGGGTCATGTACTTTAAGCCCTGGAATGTCATCTGAATCTTTAGTAATGATGAGGTCGAGAATATTCTTGCTTCTAGTACTTTCTCTAAAATGTTGGTACAATAATAATAACATCCAGCTTATTTTAAAGAAGTTTTATCCGTGTGAGTTTTCCTCCCACTTATTCTAATTAATCTTGGCCAGATTAAAGTCTCGCATAATAAGATATTCGCTCTTGCTTGCCCATTCCACCTGCATGTAAAGACACTCATCTTATTCTTCACGATCCGCTGGTCTTTAGATTACCCTTACTCTCATTTTTTCTGTGTTTCCAACTAACTCACACCACACAGATTCTATGCTGGTTGATTTATCTTCAGACTCAGCAAAAGCTCTTTCCGCGCTCAGGCTGCTTTCGATAAAAAGCATGGTCCTCCACTCCTTCTATCTTTCCTCAATATATTATACATACCGCAGTGGAACTAGTCATCAACAATATCCGGGTGGCACCGCGTTTCTGTTAGCCCAGTTATATCAGTATTAGTTGTCCTAACCAGGAGTTGAAATTCAGCCATTTTATTGATAACATTCCTGACATCACTGTAGACACAGTTCAGACTAAGTAACCTTTTATAATTTACTACCTCGACACCCCTCTTGAAGTTATTTAGGTTGGCGTCCTAAGCTTTATATTCCTCCTCATTTGAAAAATTGCTGCCCTCGAAACATCTTATCAACATTGGCTATTGTGCCAACAAACAAGATTTCATGAGGCGAGTGCGAGAATTACTTTGACTCATATCATCAGATAAACATGGATATAAATTTCCCTTTTCCCTAAACAGCAGTTTTCCTGAACTCTTAGGGTATCCTCAATGATACTGTCAAAAATCCTTGCACTACCTTTGTGGAAATGAATACCATCTGTAGAAAACAGATTCCTTCTACTTACGAATGCCGGCCACACTGATAAAAATTCCCCCCTAACAGCCTTGCAGATTCCCTCAAGTCTCTAGTTAATCCACAATGCTTTCAGCATGTAGACCTTCCTATCGCGTCTGGTCAGATTGCAGACACATACACCTGACTTAAATCGCGCCATTTTTTCAGCACGGTCCTATATTTTTCCAAGAAATTGTGACAATCTGACAATCTGTTGGTAATAGAATAGGACCAGGGTATGTCTGGCAGGGGCAAAGGTTGATGACATTGTAGCGCAGATGTCATCTTTCAAAGGCACAAAAGGTGATATTGTTGTACACGTTGGCACTAATGACCTTAAGAGTAAGAAATCTGCAGATTTACTTAACAAGTACAGGTCAAAACTGATAAAAGGTCGCGTGTTAAGGTTAAATTTGAAAGTGTCTGCAGTTCTGCCCAGACACGGTAGGAGGGAGTATATGATGAGAGCCTTGTCGATCAAATCGGCCCTGGAGAGACTGTGCAAGGTTCATGGGGTACAATTTTTCTGAACGTGGTTTGTGCTCGTTAACAGGAGAGACTTCATCTATAGGAGTGGGATACAATTAAATAGAAAGGGTGCAAGAATATTTGCTGGTGCTATCGAGGCAATGTTTGGTGAGTTGGAAAATTGGAATTTGGGATTTGGGGAGTACAATGTAAGTACAGAAAGGACATGCAGGGAAGGAAGGGAGGAGAGGTTATTCTGTTAGTAAATAAACACATAAAATCTAAGGAAGTGCATCCAGTTGACATGGGTGGACAGTGCAATGTTGAGTCTGTTTGGTGGGACGTAAGCACTGGGTAAGTAGAAATGTGAGTAGAAGTTTTTTATAGGCCTAATATATCTGGTGAATATGTTTAGCTGTACAGAGAAATAGAGGAGGCCAGTAAAACAGAGTGTCTTATAATTGGATATTTTAACTTCCATGATATTGACTGCAACATGTGGGTTGGTCACTCTCACACTAGCAAGACTTTTGTGGAATTATTGGATGACTGTTTTCTGCAGTAACATATACGGGGGGCAACCAGAGGGAGTAATACTTTGATTTGAATATCAACAGTGATTCTTCATGCGTTAAGAATTTCAGGATAAAGGAACCACTGTGGTGACAGTGATCACAGTGTGCTGAAGTGGGATTCACTAAAAGAGGTAAAGTGAAGGGTTTTTGATTTCGTAAAGGTGACTACAGTGATCACAGGCAGTTTTAAGTTCTATACATTGGGATCAACTGATGATGATGTTACCAACGGTGAATTCTAAACGGGATGCCTTCAGGGAATTAGTCATGGAGTCTACTAGGCTTTTCGTAATAATTAAGAAATACTGTTCAAGGTTGAGGCCTAAACGGATATCAGATGAATTAATGCGGTTCATGAGTGGAAAGAAAAATGCATGGGATGCATATAAATTATTAGGCGACACAGAAACCTATGCCAGATATAAACGTGTCTGTAATCAAGACACAAAGGAGATTAGGAAAGCGAAGGCATATTAAGAGAAAGCTTTGGCAAAGGACAATAAGAAAAACAAGCAAAGAGTTCTTTAATTATGTAAACTCTAGACTGAAGTGGATGAATCAGATTGGTCTACTTAACATAGATGGTTCGACCTGGCATGGTGCCGTGAAGGGTATTGTATGGTCGTGGTACCTGCGTGTACCGATGTACTGTACAATAAAGATCTTATCTTATTTATTGATGATCCTGCTCAAGTAGCTGATAAACTAAATGAGTATTCTGCATCAACATTCACACATGAGGAGTTATTCAAAGGGAATACCAGATGTTTATCAAATTCTTACAGGGAGCTAAGTGGTTTTATAATAACTGAGAGAATAGTGGAGGAAAAATTGTTGAAGTTGAACATAAAAAATGCCTCCGGGGTGGATGGAATCTATCTAGTTATAATGAAAGAATCAGCAAGGGAAGTAAGCAAACCCTGAGCCATAATTATGAGCGCATCTTTAGGGTTGGGAGATGTCTCCATGGGATGGAGATGTACAAATGTATCCCCAATTCACAAAGGGGATGCAAATGGTGACACAAATTATTATAGACCTGTTAGTTTAATTTCAATTCGGTGGAAAAAATAATGGAGTCACTGGTTAAAGATGCAATGCCGGATCACCTAGACAAGACTGCAGTAATAGTTTAGACCCAGCATGGGTTTATTAAGGGGAAGTCTTGTGTGATAAATTTGATTGGATACTATGATGTGGTCACAAAGGAACTGGATGCCAAAAATAATTTTGATATCATATACTTGGATTTCAGGAAAGCTTTTGATACTGTTGCACACTGAAGACTACTATTCAAATTGGAGCTGTATGGCATTAAGGGAAAGTTGCTACAATGGATAACACAGTGGTTGAGTGAGAGATGGCAGAGAGTGGTAATAAATGACCACTTCTCTTCGTGGACAGAGGTTGTTAGTGGAGTGCCTCAGGTTTCGGTGCTGGACCTATTGTTGTCTTGTGTATTTTTCAATGATATCGATGAAGGTATATCAGGCTTAATGTTGAAGTTTGCAGATTATACAAATATCGTCAGTTGTTAATGACACTAATGAGAGTACGCTACTGCAGGAGCATCTAGAAACGTAGATCAGAGGGCTGCGAGGTGGCAACTGATGTTTATCAATGACAAATAGAAAGTACTACATTTGGGTAGCAGTAACCCGAGAGAGACGTATCAACTACGTGGTACCACACTCAGGGAGGTAAGAGAATAAAAAAAAAACCCGGGGGTAACTGTGTCCTCAGATATGAAGTTCTGTGAGCAGTGCAGACGGGTTGCCAGAGCAGGTAATGGAGTTTTGTCAATGATATAGAGGAATTTTGCTGCAGAGACAAGGAGATGATTTTCCCTTTCTTTAAGGCAGTACTGAAGGCCACACCTTGAGTATTGTGTAGAGGTCTGGAGGCCTCATTTTAAGAAGGGCGATACTTGGAAAGTCGCTTACCAAGAGAGACTTAAGCTCTGCAGGTTGCAGCATCAGGAGACTAGGCACCTGCGGGGTGATCCGATCGAGGTGTATAATGCCTTAATTGTATTCAGCAGGCTGAATGCTGATGGGATACTTCCAATTGCTGAGATTAAGAACCTGAGGGGGCATAGTTTCAAATTGAGAAAACACAGTTGTAGATTGAATGTGCGGGAGTTTGCCTTTAGCCAGTAGGTAGTTAATTGCTGGAACAAACTTCCATCTGTTGTTGTGCAAGTTGATAGATTAAATAAATTAAAGCTGAATAAGAGAAACATTTGGAGTCACTGGATGGGTGAAATGGGAAGGTTTTTTTGGCTGATGCTGTATAAGTTTGCTTTATTGCATCATATGCCTCTACTAATGCTAATTGTTGCTCTTTGTGAACACATCCTGGTTCTGGATCATCTATATTTATTTCAAAAAATGTTATCAGTTTCCCTTACAATAATCTGCCAATTAAATTAGATCACCTGTGACAAAGCAGAGTGCATTTCATTATTCTTTTCTGGAACCTGTATCGGGGTGCATCACTTGGCAGATCAGGAGATACTTGACTCCTTGATGAGCTCCTAGTTAAATTTGTTTCTAGAGCACGCACACCTTTCATTACTGATTGAAATTCTTCTGGTAACTCACCAAATTCTAATTTTAGATCAGTTAAATGGGTTCTTTTTTTTTAAATTAAAGAAAGGACTCGTCAGATGAGCTGTGTATGGCTATTAAATCAGCCAAAGGAATATAAACAAAATATATTAGGAATTAAAAATTAGCATAGAGTTACTGAGCTATAATTAGCAAAGCTATCCGTTTCTTACTATGTTTTACTAGTACCAGCTAGGTCGGGAGAACGGCTAAAGGTTAAGTATAGATTACAATTTAATCTAGAATTGAACGGCTTTCTCGTAATAATCAGCCATATCGATTAAAAACAATTTGTATACATTTATAACAACTATCTGGGGAATAAAAGAACTGTGAGAACGAGTGGGAGCCACCACATGTTGAAAAGGTGTAAGTGGAAAAGAATCCTCGCGGGTAACTCAGTGGTTAACTTATCCGTCCATCCCACACCGGGTAAATTTTTAAAGCTACAATACTCGACAAAACTGACAGGAAAACATGTTTTTCATGAATATTTTCTTGTGAAGAGGCAGAATGGTCTCCTTCCCAGTTGGGTGATTGACTTACAAATTTCTTCTGAAGGTTTTTGAGTTTAACAAACAAATTAAATGGTTTTGTCCTGGGTTGAATACTACATTCCTACTAACCGGACATGGTAGTATTAATTCTAAGTTACCTGGTCTTTCAGCTACTCTTTTATGTCTTTCTTTTGGTAATATTCAAACAGTCGGGCATTTACTATTTGACTGTAATTTTTATTTAGATTTAAGAATTCAAATGCAGGTTATAACTGGTTTTTATAATCACGAGGCCCTCGAACAATTGGTGGTCAATAAAGAAAATTTTCACCCTTTAGCGAATTTTGTAGATGAGCTTTTTAAGAGGGGAGAAAGAATTTTAAATACTGATTGGGATGTTTAATGTTAATACATGATGGCTGTCTGGATTGGCTTTACGAATATCCACGATAGTAAAAATAAATAAAATAAAATAAACACAAATTCTGTCTGCTCTGCTGTGTCTCTAGCAGTTATTTGGTAAAGTTAATTAATAAGTTGAGATTTTTAGCCGAGTTGTAGAATGGATCCTAGATGCCAGTTCTAACAGTTGTTGGACAAACGTGTATGCTGTGTATGGTATGAATAGAATTTGATTGTGGTTAACTGTGCGTTAATTCTATACTTAAATTATGTATATTCCAGTCTTTTATCTTTTATGTAGAATTGATCTATGAACGTAAATGCGAGAAGAAGCTTATTAATGTCTCTCTCCAAAGTGCGTTGGATGACAATATTGAATTTATTTAAGTAAAATTCTGTAATGTAGTGTATTTTGGGTAGGGTAGGTATTTATTGATTGTGTTGCTGTCTGGTTGACAGCTGGTTTTGTGGTTGAAATGTACCAGTCGGGATTTAGTAATATTTTGCGTTGTTCTGATGACAGCTATTCTTTTCATATATTTTGATTTTCATTATCCATGCATGCTGGATACAAAGATTTCTTATTGTAATGTTATTGTGTTTATGGATAGTCTACTAACTGCCTTCTTATGCTCTTCTATTCTCATTATTACTAGTTCTTCTTCCTTTTTCTGGGAGTTACCTTTCTCTTTCATCTCTGGGAGTTGCCTTTCTCTTTCACCTCCATCTTTACTAATACTTTCCCATCTTTTACTTTGGAGTTCTTGAGGCGCCTTCACCTATGGTACACCACCATACCAATTGTGTCCCGGTTCATTTAAAGCTTCCCCAATTATGCCACCTTTTCCATGAGTGATGTTAATTTTGCCGAGCAGTGTAGTAGAAACTGTCGCCAAGTTTTATCCTATAATGTCGGAACACTAACGAATATTGAAGCATTATTTAAGTTTTAAAATACAAAATGAAATTATAAACATAATGTCTGAAGGAGTGCGTAAAAAAATATTGTATATGATTCAAGAGGCGATATGTTATTCTATAATTCTTGACTGCATTAGGGATATGAATCACGAAGAACAAATGGCAACGGTATTTTGATTATTCCATTTTAATTACAAAGACAAAACGTAGAAATTCCAAATCATATTCTTGACTTTTTTAGTAGTAGTAGTAGCAGAGGCATGTGTTGTAAGAAACCAAGCTTATGTAACACCAAAAAGAAAAAAACAAACTATTATATTTAGGCCTAAACCTTGAAAAATATTTCTTAATAATGTCGAGGGGTGAAGCATTATTCGAGTCTTTTATAAATTTCATAAAATCAAAAAGTAATATTCACTTTAATAACATGTGGCCATGGATACGATAGTGGGACTAATAAGAAGAGACGTCCCACTGGTTTATTAAAACGAATTCTGGAAATTAATCCACAAACACCCTCAGAAGAATATTAGGAAGAATCTCCAGTGCGTCTAAAAGAATACCCTTCATTTTAATAACTATAAAATTGCATTTTTATTATCATTAAGTCTGAGTTAAATCCATTATTTGGACACAGTCTTCATATTTGTATTAAAAACAATAAATATTATCTCCCTCACCTGATTTACAGCGTCAATCCTTTGATTGAAACTACAAAAATTATCAACACTACTGCTGTTCTAACTTTTAAATATGCGAGGATATAAAGTGAGATGTGAAAACTACACGTACTTGCAAATACATGTATATTTATTGCATAAAAGAATATGTTAACCAGCGTACACATTCATCTCATTTATTATGCAAGTTTGCTAGAAAATGAATTGCGAATCAACATCAAACATCTGCATTGCCTATTAAAGCTTAAACATATTTTTTCCGAAAAGTTACTTTTGGTTTAGGCTATGGATTTCATGTAATGATACCAAGATGAGCTTTTAAACATGCAATATTTAGAAAACTCCAATGGTGGGACGAGAGTGTATTGACAAAGGTACCTGTAGCATATAAGACCCTCATTTCTCCCTCATTCGCAGAAATATATATTCCAGGCGCTCGCGATATGTAGCCCCGAGGGAAATAACATCTAATTTTAATAATATTTAGCTACTAGGAAGAATAATTATTGGTAAAATAGTTTAATGGACAGCAAATATCATGGGAAGCGCATAATAATGCTCCAATACGTCACACAGGTAAGGGGATTAAAATATAGTTCGTGATATTTCTCGTTCTTCCTCCTCCCCTTCTTTTCATTCAGATTTTCTTTTAAACATAAGATATCAAAGTCGTGGTGAAACTACATAACCAATGGAACTTTCCATTGAAACAATAACTTGATTGCTTCGTCAGTCCACTCGACGTGGACACGTGTGCGTGTTGAAGAGTTCTCAATACTGCTTTTTCCAGATTTGCAGCAGTGGACTCAAACTGCCACTCTTATCGCACCAGAGGAATCCAGAATGTTTGCCATGTGCGACTCATGGAAATTCGGAAAGGGTGATCCTGGTGGTTGAATGGCCAGCTTGAACATATCTCTTTGATCCTCGCCTTCGGAAAGGCGAGGGTCAAAGAGATATGTTCAATGGAAACGCTTGCGTAGGCTCAGTCGTTAGCGGGCTCAACTCCTAGGGTCAGTCTATCTAAAGCCATATGAAAACATCGACCAAAATGAATTCTGTCCGAGGGACAGAATTCATGCTGGTGCATGTGCGGATATAGCTTTCTATAGCCCTAATCCAACCGGAACATTATTTCAATAAACAAAATAATATTACTAATTCAACAAATAGATCCAGAACTTAAGACTTGTCCTGAGAAAGCCTCCTTATCTGATAATTTATTTGACTAGACAGAAACACATTTCTAAAACCTTCATTCAGAAGGGTTTGAAACTGTTTATCAGCTTCCCCAAATGACCCAATTCAGCTTTAGAGACTAGAAATGACAATGGTGCAGAACACCTCCTAGCTGTATCTATAGGTGAACACCAGTCGTGATAACCCCTCTGCGACAACACATTGAACTCATCCCGAGGTGTAATCTCAAAATGAAATCGTATCTGAGTGTCTGGGAAGGAAATCTCTTCTGAACTGAAAATTCCAGGAGTGATTGCACTGCAAAACGAATACTTCTTCGTAGAATTGGGAATGTAGTCCCCACTGGAAATCCCATACTTGCTCTCAATATATCAACCTTTCCTAAATGAGTTATATATGTGTATCTTCAGTTCTGCCCTTTCGGCCACGTATACCACAAATATTAAGGGGTTTCTGATTTGGAAATTCGCTTGTGCTGGATTCCCAACGACATTGTGATCAGGGGAAATGATTGTATTACAATGTCAGTAAAATCGGGAGTGTTCTTCAATAGGCGTTGCTTACTATTTCTCTGCAGAGGCAACTCCAGAAAATCTTTGATGACGTAAGGTGTTTATATTAAAATTAAATTGGAAAGTGATCAAAAGGAAAATATAATTTAGTATCAAAATAATTAAGAAATGCTAATTTATAAACACTGCTTAAAATGTCCTTCGTTTTTATGAATACGTATATTCACTCTTTTGATCACGTTGCGAACGATGCCGCAGTTGGGTTGTGTTGATACACCTGTGGTTGGTTTTCGATGCTCGCGTTGACTGCTTCTAAGATTGCAAAATTTGTCCCTCGTAGGTAGTACAGTTGGTATAATTATCGTCCTCTCCACACCGAATGTGAAAAAACCTGAGTTAAAAAAATTTGGCAGGGTGGTTAACGACAGTAATTTGAAGTTTAACACTGACAAATGCTAGGTGCTGCATATGGGTTGCAGTAACCACAGAGTAACTTATCAACTGTGTAGTAGAGAATGAAACTCAGGGTATTAAAGAGAAAGTCAGGGTAGTAGAGAATGAAAAAGCCCTGGGATAATTGTGCAGTCGAACATGAAATTCTCTGAGCAGTGCAGGCATGCTGCCAGAACAGCTCAAGGGGTTTAATCAATCATATATAGAAACTTTGCAAGCAGAGATAAGCAGGTGGTTATCCCTTTGTTTAAGGCCATGGTTAGGCCTCATCTTGAGTGTTGTATACAAGTCTGGAGGTCTCAATCTAGGAAGGATGTAGATTCGCTGGAACGGGTGTAGAGAAGGAGGTAAAAGTTTTGTGACGGCCTTAAACACCTCAATCAGTTGGCCCCGCACCAACTGCTGGTGATCTGATTAATGAATAAGGTCTTTAAGGCCTTGAATTGATTGAGCAAGGTGAATGTGAATGGCCTTTTTCCTCTTGCTGTGAATAAATTTAAGTAGAAGGATAGATGCTGAGAAATTTGTCTTCAGCCAGAGGGTGGTTGATTGTTGGAACAGGCTTCCATCTGTTTGTGTGAAAGTGGATGGGGTCAGTAAATTCAAGTAAGAACTACACAAATGTTTGCAGGGTAAGGACTGGTAAACTGTCTTTTTGACTGATTATATATAAATTTGCTTCTTTGCACCATTTGCGATTACTGCTACCTTCTACACCACGCGGATAATGCTCGGTTTTCAATTCATAAAATGCCTATGCTCACATTCTGTGCAATGACTAGATTGTTCTCTTTTCCGGCAACAGACAATTTCGTTGTAACCTACCATTCTCCTCCAAATACGCTACCACGTTGATGATTCTATTAAATGTGTATTATTATCTTTCTTTAAGATGATTCGAAACTCGCTTCGGATATTCAGTACGAATACAGTTAGAATTCACAACGGTCCACGCTTAGTTATTTCTCTCCTCCTCATATTACGGAAGGACATTGGGCAGACTTTCTGGGTGATTGACTTCTTGGTGGAAATTGTGTCCAAAGTTTTAACTACCAAACAATATATGAGAACTTGCAACTGTGTTAGCGTATTCTTCGACATAAACTGTGCTGCCATCTACCAGCTGTTCTCAAACACTTCAGCAAAGGCACATTAGTTCCAGCATTGGAGAATTAAATGATCAGCCGATATATACAAGATTTCGAAATACAATTTCCTCCAATAATGTTAACCTGTCGGCTGTTCCTTTTTGACCTGCTATGTGAGTAAACAAATAATGTCCATTGATAATCACTTCTTTTTTTAGTTCAGCCTGTGCTAAAACATATTTTTGAGATATAGATTTTCGACCAACTTTCGCTTCTTGAGTTAAAAGACCGGTAATATAAACATCCTCCACCCAAAAGAAAGGTATTGAGAATGAAGTATTGTAAAGAGATCCAATAACACCTTGGGGGATAATATGTAGTGACCTTGAGCAGTTAGGTGGATATTCTTTGCCTTTAAATTGGTCTTCAGATATGTACCACTTCGTATTTTTGTTTCATATGATTCCCATCCTTTGAAAATCTCCACTTGGACATTTGAAAAGCAATAAACAATGAAAGCTGTTTATAGTGACTCCCCACCTTTTAATATTCCAGCACGTTATTCCACATTCGTTTAAATTACCTTGGAAGGCAAACAAATTCTCTATAAGGACCATAAAAGTTCCATCCTCTCTTGTCGTTGTACAGGGTTGCTAAAATTAAAGTATCCCAATGTAGAGGGCTCTGGGCGAGGTCTATGGCTCGTACTGAAGAGAAATTTGGACAACAGGTACAATAAAGAATGCGCTCGCCATTTATTGGAAAAAGAAATTAGTTACAAAATTTGTCACTGTATGGCGCGTAATTATCTTAGTTACGATTATGCAAATAACTTACGTTATTTGCATAATCGTAAGTTATTCCCACAGCGCCACTACTCAGCTCTAATGTACGGTATAAAAGGAAATGCAGTCTCTTCAAAATCATACAATAGATGTTTGCCTGCACTACATCAGCAATGCAAACAACCTTGCAAGAAAAGGTGCCATTAGTAAAGCTGTACTATCAGAACAGCAACAATGCAGCTATAAGATAATTCCAGCATCAGAAGCGCATAATGCGTGGACCTATGACTGTTTGTGCGACAAGATATCTTGGTGTTCAACCAGGTAGAGGTCGAAAACGAGTGGACTCCTCTCGTGTTGAATATGTGGTTATGGCTCTCGTGGATTTATCAAGTCAATCTCCATGTGGGAGCGCAAGTGTGCCAGCTGTTTCTCGTGAAGTGGACATGCCGTATTCCACTTTAAGGCTAGTAATGCGTCAGGTTTTGCAGTACTATCCGCACAAGATGCACATGGTACACCAGCTAAAGCATGGTGATGCAGATATTCGTTTCATATACGTACTTCAGTTTCTGGTGCGGATGACAGTGGATGGAACATCCTTTGGAGGGAGGAAGCCCACTTTTGCTTAAATGGTCAAGTGACTACGCACAACTGTGGCATTTGGGCAACAGAAAACTCTCCAGTTATCCAAGAGGTCCCGTTGTATTCTCGTAAAGTAACGGTGTGGTGTGGATTTACTGCCACTTTCATGATTGGGCCATATTTTTTAAACAGGCAACATTGACTGGACCGTGCACCTGTTCCGTCATTGGACAGCGATATATTATGAAATGTTGGCAAATTTAGCAATACCAGAGTCGCAACAACATGGGTGCCTTCAGTATTCCATATTCATGCAAGATGGTACGCCACCCACCCCACATCCGCCGTTCTGTCCGAAGATTGCTAAGGCAACACTCTTCAGGCGAACGGGTCATCAGCCGTTGTTTCGAGACGTCTTGGCCATCCTGATCACCGGACCTTACGCAATGCGTGTTCTGGTTGTGGGGTTTTTTGAACAACCAGGAGTATAGGGAAAGATGTCAAATTCTGGAAGATCTGAAGGACAGCATTAGACATCATGTGCTGGCTCTTCCAGTTACCTTCTGCTGTAGAAAATTCTGTTGTTCGAATGGAAATGGATGTTCACCAAAATGGAGGACACATTGAGCAATTGTAGCGCTGTTCAAGTGATTTGTATTGCCACACCGCCATATAGTGACAAGTTTTGTAATAAAATTTCAAATATATGTCGAGCGCATTCTTTATTGTACCTGCTGTCCAAATTTCTCTTCAGTACAAGCCTTAGAACTCGCAAGAGCCCTCTACATTGGGATACTTTAATTTTAACAATCCTGTATAATAGTGTCTTGATTATCATTATTCCAAGCGATTTGAAAGATTTCCAATCAGATTTACAGTCAATAGACCATAAGATGAAGATGGACAGACATCACGAGGATACAGTGCAATTAAGGTCACAGGTTGTCCGAAAAGTTAATAAACAAAAGGTCCTTTGTAATATTTAGATATCCAGTGAGTTTTGGTAACACAGTTTATTTATTGCATAAAAGGTTCTGATAGTTGCAGTTTGGACGAGGATGACCTGCTCATTCGTGCACCAATTTGTTGACTGCAAGGATTGTACTGTCTAAATTTTTTGCTTGTAATTTTCGCCAAGAAACTGATAGGTTTTAATAAATGAAGTTTCTTATTGGATGAATCCTTGTTTCTTTTATATCGACACCCTGATAATATTTGACCTTTTTACTTTCGACAAAATTGATACATTTTCAGAATATTTAAAATTTTCGTGTTTTATAAATTCTGTATACAAAGATAAATTATAGCAGTTCTATAACAGTTATTCTTCTCCAGATAACACTACAGATTTCGAGTTATCCAAAATGTTTTATAAGTTATTTTCGCTTTTATATGTCCGTTTAACTTCCTTTGAATGGAGCCTTACAATATACAAGAACGATTTAAATTTATCCCATAAATACTTCTTCACAATTAATTTTCATAATTCTAGGTTTCAGAAAAAAGTTGAATCACATAAAAAAGCTAAATCTAGGGCTAGCCACGCTCAACAGTATTCTTCAGTTCTTAGGAACTACACCATAGTCATTCTTAATATTTTTAAATAGCGAACATGGCAAGGATATTATCAACAAATGACTGTTCTTCAGGTGCTGGTCAGAACATGGTCGCTTTCGTTCTTCTGATTAATATTTTAACCTTAAACAGGTGGATTTCTCAATTTTACATATCAAGGTAGTTTGTGGTCAAGATTCAGAGATGCGATTTCCTCCCAAAACAGCAATCTGTTAGACAAGCCCATCTCATCATTCAAGTGAGAAAACAAATACTCTCCATTGATAATCTTTTTCTTTGTGACAGAACTAACTTTTCCACCAGTGTAGTATCTATTTCTAATAGACTTTATGCCAATCTTCGCTTCACGTGTCAGAAGACCGGTGATGTAAACATCATCAACCCAGAAGAAAGGTACTGCGAATGATGCGTTGTAAAGAAGTTCAATGACCTTCGGTGACATTACATACCCAATTCCCACGCAGTAATGCGGATATTCTTTCTCTTTAAATTCATCTTCAGTTACGTACCACTTGGAATTTTTGTCTCGTACAACTCCAGCTCTTTTTAAATCATAACCTAACAGATTTTGTTCAAGATTTTCTGATCGAGACAAATTACTCAACAGCCGATGCAAACTGAATATATCGATCAGAATATCATCATCTGTTTTCAAAACAAAAGTGTAGTCAGAACAGTGATCGAGAAGCCATTTCAAAGATGCAAGTGCTTTATAGGTCATATTCCGGTAAGTGTCCAGAAAATCGAACTGGACAATGTCACCAAATGTGTGCTTTTCTTGGTCAATCGAATTCTGAACATGAGGATCTTTCGTCCGGCCCATTACAAATACTGTGACGAAGTTGAATCTGTCCATCAGTTCTGGATGACTCCAAGTGGACCGAACTATTCTCCTGTGAACAAAGTGATCGGTGGCAGAATGAACGTACGTTACTATAGATGGCGGAATCGTATTACGTTGGCAGGTTTCGGAAACGTTAAAGAGAGTTACGTTCACAGATCGGGATACATACTTTACGTTGATCAATGAACTGGAACATTGTATAATAGAATTTTTTTTCCAGTTTAAGATACAAAGGATAAAAACAAGTATGACGCAGAGAAGAATAATCCTTCGGATATTACGTCGCATGTCTTCTGTTCTTCAATTCTGAAAGAAAAGAAAATAATGTTAATTACTTTGATATAGATTAAAAATTTGCATCTGTCTAGAATATTGATTGTTTAATTTAATGTAGAAGGGTAGGATATAACTAGTTCAGCTAATAACCAAAGAGCAGTGTGTATGGACGAGTCCAAACAGTAATAGTAATCCTCATAATGCAAGCGAGCCGGAGGCTTTTGCTGCATTGGCAAAAAAAAAAAAAAAAAAAAACCACCCAATTAGATAAGAAAACACAAATTATATGCTTTCCTCTTCCCAAAATTTAATATCCAGTTGCACTTTAAATTAATTAAAGCTGTCGCCCTCAACTACCTTCGAGGACAACTTGTTCAGCAATCAGCGACTCGCTAGCTAAAAGAAAAATGCCTGCAATAAACCTCAAGCTTTGTAATTTGAATCTGTGACACTTAGATCTGGAATTCTTTATAACAGTGAGAATTCCACCTTCACTCATTTTACTAATCCCGCTCAGAGCATTGCTAAACTCAATCAGGTCACCTCTGTGGTGCCTGGTTGCAAAGTTTTGTGGTCCACATAATCGGAGTCTTTCCTCATGCGGTCGTCCTTCTGCCGATCTCACCATTCTTACCCGTCTTTGAATCCTTTCAAGAAGCTTGATGTCTTTTTTCAGATGAGGTCTCCATACTTGAACACAGTAACACAAATGTGGTCTTAGTATTGCCTGGTACAGTAGGCTTATGACCTCCCTATCTCTACAAGATGACATTCGAAAAATCATCGATAGGACACCATGGGCTATCCTGGCTGCCTCTTTACACTTTTCCGAAAATTTCATATCTGTCCATATTGTAACTCCCTGATATTTTTCATCATCCACTGTTTTTAATTCAATCCCACAAAGTTTATAATCTATTTCGGGTTGCTGTTCCACAAGTGTGTGACGTTGCATTTAGCAGTATTAAAACATAGCTGCCACTGCTAAGACCATCTTTGAAGTCTGCTCGAGTCATCCTAAAGGAGCGCTGTATGGCACTGATCATTAACGACTCTGCCAATCTTTATATCACCGCATATTTTGACATCTCGCCTTTTATCCCTTCGTCGGTGTAATTCATAAAAATGAGAAACAACAGTGATCCAAGAACAGATCCTTAAGGGACCTCACTTCTGAAGTTGGCAACAGTCTGAAGATATCCATTAATCACAACCCTCTGCGTTCTGTCTTGCAGCCACCCAACAATCCATCATAGAATCGTACCAGTAGTTCCAACCTGTACAAGCTTATACAGTAACCTCTCATGAAGTTCAGGGGCAAATGCTTTGCTAAAATCCAAGTAAACTATGTCGAAATTATTCTCTAAATCCATCTCATGAGTAACTCTGTCAAAATAGCCTACTAAGTTATTTAAGCATTATTTAGACTTAACAAAGCCATGTTGTGTGTCCTTCAGAATGTCATATATATCAGAACGTCCCTGGACTGCACCCTTAAATATTGCATCAAAGTTTTTTTGTACAACTGAAGTCAGACTAACAGGTTTGTAGTTACCAACTCATTGCACTGAACTCGAAGAACTGCTTTTATGTATTGTCGATACATTGGCACTTCTCCAATCCAAAGGAATCTGTGGTGAGTCCAAAGCTGCTCTCATAATTAACCTCAATGGTTTAGTACACTCCCTCAAGTTCTCCTTCAAAACTGCTCGGATATGCCATCAACGCCTTACTGGCCTTTATGCTCAAAAGTTTTTTAATAAACAATCATCTGTAATTACAACATAACTAATTTTATATGGATCAGCCTCACTCGCACAGCCTCGTCTCAGCTTAAAGGATCTTTCTTCAGTAAAGATCGCTGCAAACAAATTAGCTATTCAATTCATTCGCAACATCAGCTCTCTAAAGACTTTCCCATACCCAATGCACAAGGGTCCGATCTGATTAGCCTTCTTTTTCTTTGTTGTTTTCACATACATGAAACATTCCTTGTCCGCATTCTTACCTCTCTTAGCCAATGATTTCTCATACTGAGCCTTGGCCTCCCTGTACTTGACGTGCGCAAGGTTCCAAATGGTGGAAAGGTTTGTTGTAAGTTTCGTATTTAAAACGTTTAATGTGGTGTTCCGGCAACATCATTCTATAACAAGTGCTTCCTGTTGGAAAATTTTATAAATTGATTTTAATTTTATAATTGTAATGGCTGAATCCATTAGAGGGTTGTGATTGTGGGCAGGTATATGCTGCGTGAGTTCCTTGCTTATTGGCTCTTAGCTTTCTTAAAATAATGTCAAGTTTATTCTTTAATCTGGAGTTACTGTATTGCATTTTGTCAATGTACGTGTTTTTATCTAAGATCGTGTTTCCTTTACCAGATTTTTGTGCGATAACATCCCTGTTTTTTCTTTAGTTTACGTACAAGGACCTTCTACACTTGCAACTTATTTACTCATGCTTGGTTGAGATACCAACCGTGAATTAATTATCTCAACCAAACACAAGTAGACAACAGCTATCCAACATACGTAAACTAAGGGAAAACTGGGATATTGTCGTACAAAAATCTAATAAGAGAGACACTGTCACAATCTTAAATCCCCCACCCAGCGTGGGGAAGACGTTGACGATACAACTGTACTACCCTCGCAGATGACAACTGTTACATATACTGAACATAGTGTTATTGTTATGCAGTTCGTGTGGTTTCACACAAATCCGCGTTAAATACTCTGTTAACTTTGCAAAGCCAGTCACACGTTGTGGGAGTGGTGTGTTGTTTGGCTGGCCTTTTCGTTACTGGGAGTCGCGATCACTAGGAAGGAGCCTCCCAGCATCGGTCCACTGGCACGAGGGGCCGGACCAGTGAGTAAAATAGAACTGGCGGGCCGTCCACACTCTGGCAGGAGCGAGAGTGGGGAGAGCCAAGGAAAGAGCAGAAAAGAGACAGGAAAGTGAAAGACAGGCAAGATAGCGGGGGATGACAGAATGTAGGCATCCTCCCAGGCGAAAAGAAGCAGGAAGAGTGTTATATGCAGTTGTGAGAGTCCTGGAGAACGACTGTGGGTAGGACGAAGGGAACAGGTAAAGTTCATAATAAAGAGTCCAGAATCGTCACAATGGAGAATCACGGAGCGGCATCGGCAGGGCTTGCTTCAATTTTCAGTTTCATGACTGGACGTTTCCGGTGCTGGGTATCAGCTGCTGTGTGGAGGAGGTTATCCAACAGTACGGTTAGGGAGTTGCAGGTGATGCCAGCGACGACGAAAGACCTCGTTGGCATAAGTGGTTAGTGCACGGAAAGCATGGTTAGATTCCAGTAACTTTGTTTCTGGCCGAAGTGATGTAGTGTGGAGGTCTAGCAGCAGATGAATTCTTAGGTCTAACTATATATTGCATGAGCGCATCACGTGGTCCCAGTCTTAAGGTTCTGCGCAGGTACAGAGGGCATCCTCGACTAGGCCGAACTGTAGAAGGCGTCTCTTGAAGGACCTGTGGCCAGTTAAAGGAAGGAAGCATAGACGTTACGGAAGAACCAAGTGGAACGTTGTTTGTTGATGTAGGTTACCTCGGGGTGGAAAAGTTTAGAAGTTGCACCAGTTGTGGAGTTATTCCAGCGGATTTGCCATAGGTTTATCAATTCTAGCAACACACGTTTATGTTCCTGTTTGATTTTGGTATCGGTACGGGCTTGAATAGTGAGGAATTCAGCATCCTTATTCTTCTTGATGGCATGAGAGAGTCCGATAAAAGCGATGTGGAGGTCCAAGGGGAGGCAGCCTGTTAGTACCTCCAGGGCGGCATTTGATGTCATTCTACATGCTCGGGTCATTTGTAGTAGCATAAGTGGTTGAATTTGCTGAATTTTACGTTGCACATGTACTAAAGTCATTAGGTGGTACCATACTGCAGCTCCATATATGACAATTGGTATAAATACTGCTGAATATAGAAGGCGTACAGTAGATACTTTAAGACCCCAGTCCATTCGGGTAAAGCGTGCTAACATAGTGATGTAATTTTTTATCTTTTCTATGATAGCTTGGTTATGGGGGATGAGAGTTTTCTGTCGTCCAAAATTATTCCTACGTACTTCACCGATCGGTAGTTTTGCAGAGGGCGGCAATTAAAGCGTATGGTAGGAGGTCTTTAGAAGTCTAGTTTGCCTTTTAATAGGAGGGTTTTGCTCTTCTAAGTGGAGACTGAGAGTTTATTTTCCGTGGCCATACGTACAGAGCAGAAAGAACAACTGTAGCCTGGGTTCCTATGGCGGCGCGGGTGGGGGCTCTGGATGATGATCACCATATCGTCGGCGTAAGAAAGCTGAGTGGCGTGTGGGTAGTCCCTACGGAGCCAGTCCTCGAGTATCATATTCCAGACAGCTGGCCCCCAGGAACTATTACAGATCAACTTGCACCTGTCGTAGGCTTCAGTACTTTTTATCGCTCTGTAACTGTCCCATGCTATCTTTTTATACTTTATTTGACCAGCCAGCTATGCAGCCATCCATTTTGGCGTACCCCTCGTGCAATATGTTTTTAAAGGTAAGTATGCGTTTATGGCTTCTATGAATTTTGCTTTAAAAGTGTTCCATAATTCAAATGTATTTGCCATCCCCTGACAATCTGCCCAATTTGCAGATACCGTATAGCTCCTTAAGCTATCAAAGTCCCCTCTTCTGAAGTTAAAACTCGTGCCTTTATCTTTAACTACTGCAACGTATTTCTTCACCTTTCAACTGACGATTGCATGATGGCTTCCTAACAATGGTTCCTGTAAATTAAGCCCTGTAATGTCATCAGAATCTTTAGTAATGATGATGTCAAGAATATTCTCGCCCCTAGTACTTTCTCTAAAATGCTTGTACAAATAATAATCATCTAATTTATTGTTAAAAGTTTTACCCCACGGTGAGTTCGCTCCCACTTATTCCAATCAATCTTGGGCAGATTAAAGTCATTCATAATAAGACATTCACTCTTGCTTGCTCATTTCATCTGCATGTAAAGACTCTCGATATATTCTTCACAATATGCTAGTCTTTAGATTGCTCCTACTCTTTGTTTCTCTGTTTCCAACTAACTCACACCACACAGATTCTATGCTGGTAGATGTATCTTAAGACACAGCCAAAGCTCGTTTTCGCGCTCAGGGTACTTTTGGTAAAAAGCATGACCCCCTTCTATCTTCCCTATCTTTCCTAAATACATTACACATACCGTAGTGGAACTGGTCATCAACAATATCCGGATGGCACCACGTTTCTGTTAGCCCTATTATGTCAGCATTAGTTGTCCTAACCAGGAGTCAAATTTAGACATTTTATTGAAAACACTCCTGACATTACTGTAGACACAGCTGAGACTATGGAATCTTCTATAGTTTATTACCCTGAATCACAAACTTTGAAGTTATTTAGATCTTAAGCTTTATATTCCCCCTCATTTGAAAAATTGCTACCCTCAGAGCAACTTATCAACATTGGCTGTTGTGGCAACAAACCAGAATTCATGAGGCGAGTTCAAGAATTACTTTGAAAAATATCATCATAAAAACTCGGATATAAATTACCCTTCCACCTAATTAACAGTTTCCCTGAACCCATAGGGTATCCTCAATGATTGTGGAAAAAATCCTTGCAACACCTTTGTTAAAATGAATACCATCTCTACAAAATAGATTCCTTCTGCCTACGAATGTGCCAAGCTGATAAAATTCCCTCCACTGCCCAGAGCCTTGCATATTCCCTGAAGTCTCTAGTTAATCCACAATGCTTTCAGCATGTAATCTTTCATATCGCGTCTGGCCAGAATTGCATACATATACAACTGACTTAACTAGTGGAAATGTTTCAGCATGGTCCCGTATTTATCCAAGAAATCGTCAGATCGCTCATTTAATATCGTTAGTCCCTAGACGAATAATAATTCTCTCTTTACCTCCCTTAAAATCTGACGAACTGTTGGTAACATCATAAATTGTTGCTTCTGGTTAACACACTCTGGTTCTGGATCATCTATCTTTATTACAAAAAACGTTACCAGTTTCCCTGACAACAGTCTGCCAATAAAACTAGATCACCTTCGACCAGAGCAGTCTGCACTTCACTATTCTTTTCTGTGACCCGAATCGGCGTGCATCACTGGGCAGGTCAGGAGACACCGCATGTTAAAAAAAGGTATATGAAAGTGGCAAAGAGTCCTCGCGGTTAACTCGGTGGTTAATTCATCCATCCTTCCCACACCGAGAGTGAACTTCCCGTTTTGAATTCCGTGAATGGCTTTCAGAACTTTTATGGGCTGTTTTGTCTCCTGGGTTAGCAAATCTCAGGCGAGAATAGCAAGCTTTTTTCTGCTCAAAACTCGGGTTTTTTATCCTGCAAAACAGACTGCAGTACATACAATTTATGGACATAGTACACACAGATGGATATAAGTTTGTTTTGCGTTAACTCTAATATGACGATTTTGTAATAAGGCAAAAAAAAAAAAAATAAATAATATGTTTCGACTTTTCCTTCTCACTGGAAGAATGTCAGACAGCGATTAAAAAGGTCAATGTTTCTGAATGTCTTGGCAGTGACCTCATGGAAAATATTTTCATCATCAGAGTTGTAAAAACATTTCCTAACACTATTCTGCTGATGTTTAAAAAATAACTCTTTTAGGGAATTTTCTCTGTACCTTGGAAAATAGCTTTACTGCATATAATCCACAAACCCGTTCACAGACACAGAAGGATACAGACCCATTGCATTACTTTCCAACTTGGGAAAATTGCTTGAAATAGCTCTCAGATCAGTCTGTTCTATGACAAACAGTATTATCACACAGAAAATACGAATTTTCTCCAGTACGCTCGTTGAAGACACCTTAGTGGACTTAATATCAACACCTCAACTCCAAATACGAGCTGGCTATTTTTATTGACTTCGAAGACGAGTTCATGAACGAGTAGTTCACGAATTTCAGGGTCTAGATCAGTGGTTTTGAACCTTTTATTGATAACGGCACCCCTTAAGTAATTTATATTATTTTGCGGCACCCCTAATCAAGTATCTGCCCTTTAGATCCCATTCTGTGTGTGTGTGTGTGTATACACACACACACACACACACACACACACACACACACACACACAGAGAGAATGGGATTATATATATATATATATATAATCTTATAGATAAGATTTTATCTTATGTATATAAGATAAAAATAAACTGGATATGTGTGCTGTGTGTATATTTATATATACAAATACACACAGACATATATATAATATTAAAAAATATATATGCTATATGATAGTTATCATAATAATAATTATAAACAAAATTGCAATTCATAATACAAATTATATACTGTGCACTTATATAATAATTTTATTCTTTATATACAGGTACTAAATAAACATCAATATGGATAACTACAAAATTAAAAACATGCCGTACAATGGAAGGTATTTAAACGCTTGTTTTATAACTTCTGAATGAGATATTTGTGCCTGGTGTGATTCGCAGATCTTTTTGATATTAGGTGGAATACTGGAGAGACATACTCTAATTTCTTCCTCAGTCGTTTGTAGTCTTTCCCTCTTGTGAGTTTTTATTGTCGTAAGCACAGAAAAATCCCAACTTACATAAGTAAGATGTAGAAAATTGCAACAGAAATTACCACAGCTTTTTTTGCAATATGAGGATATTCATTCGTAATCCCTATCCAGAATTCCTCTATAGATACTTCTTTGTGTTTTAATTTCAAATGGCCATCATTACGTATTTCAATTAACTCCTCCTGATCTATGACACTGAACTTAGAATGGTTTGAAATTGTTGCAATAAATGGATTGTACTATCAGTCATTGTCTTCGGTACGTAAGTTTGAAAAATAGTACTGAATGTTTTTTTTTTTTCAGTGCTAAAAGATGCTGACAAATCAATGGTATTATTTTTTTATTCTTAGTTGTAGCAACGTGTGGAAAAATATCTACGTTCCTTCCCTTCACCATGGTGATCCATAATCTTAACTTATATCTCAGAGCTTGGATTCTCTCAGCTGAAGATAAGATATTTTCAACTTTGCCTTGTATACTGGAATTTACTTTGTTTAAAGTTTGAAAGATATCAAATAAATAAGATAATCTGGCATACCAATTTCATCTGCAAGTAACATACCAAATTCTTCTTGCTTTTCAATGGCAAAGAAAGAATGAATCATCCTTCAGTTCAAATACTGTTGACATTATTTTGCCTCTAGAAAGCCATTTTGCTTCTGTATGAAGAAGATTAATATGTTTTGCCCAAACGTCTTCACAAAGTTTGGCAAAAAGACGTGATTTAAGAGGCCTACTTTTTAAATAGTTAACCATTTTCATAACTGTGTCTAGCACATTTTTCAGGTCACTACAGAGTGTTTTCCCAACCAGCACTTCACGATGAAGAAAGCAATGTGTTGTGATGACATCACGGTTAACTTTCTTCACTAAAGATACAAACACTTTCAATGAGCTGACCATGAATTTCCAAGTAGGTACTTAATGGGTTGAAAATATCTTGGCCTGTAGTTGTTGTTTCAAGTTCTTTACAGCAAAAAAAAATCATCTACTATTCTATTGTTATGGACAAAGGACAAAGCGAATAAATGCGAGTAGTTGAGCCTTTCTTCCAGTATCAGTTGATTCATCTACTTGGAGTGCAAAATTTTCACTTTTCTTCACAGAGGCACATACACTTTCTTCTATGTCTGACGGCATATCACTAATCTGTCTGATAATGGTATTATCGGAAAGATAAGAATTTTTTTAACTTCATTTTCTGCTTCACTTCCAATTTTGTAATTTTTCAATTTTTATACTGTAATTTTTTGAATTTTTTTTGTACTGTAACTTTAAAAATTTTTTGTAATATTGTAATTTTTTCATTCTGTATTATTGCAATTTTTTTATTTTTATACTTTTGCCACTTATAATTTTTATTTGTTCTTTTTTGTCACTTTTTATATTTCATAATTTTGTTTTCATTTCTATAATTTTATTTTTACACTATTTATAATTTGCAATTGTTTGCACTGTTTATAATTTTGCTATTATTTCATTTTCATAATTTTGAAATTTTAAAATTTTTTTGTACTGTAATTTTTCATTTTTTTTTAATATTGTAATTTTCATTCTGAATATTGCAGTTTTTTCATTTTTATGCTTTTTGTCAGTTTTTCTATTTTTTTATTTGTTATTTTTTGTCATTTTTATCATGTTTTATGACTTTTTATATTAAATTTTGTCAACTTTTTATAATTAATATATTTTTTTAATTTCTCTAATTCGTAATTTTTTACAATTTTTCATTTTTATAATTTTGTGATTTTTCAATTTTTTGTACTGTAATTTTTCAATTTTTTGTACTGTAATTTTTTCATTCTGTAATATCAGTTTTTTTTCATTTTATACTTTTTGTGCCTTTATATAATTTTTTATTTGTTACTTTTTTGTCATTTTTTATATATTCTTAATCTTTGTCACTTAATAATTCTTTGTTTTCCTCATTTCTATAAATTTTATAATTTTTTTAATTTTAAAATTTTGTCATTTTTCCATTTTTTATAATTTTGTCATTTGGTTATAATTTTGTAATTTTTCCATTTTTTTCATAATTTGGTATTTAATTAATTTCATTTTTTGTCACTCTGCTTTATGTGTTTCAGTAAAATTTTCTAATCAGTTCGTTCCTTATTTTTCTTAACTGAATATTTCATTGTAGTCAGTCGTAGTTGCAGATAACACAGAATTTTCAAAAAGAGTTAAAATAATAATTATCCGAAATGAAATGACTGTATTATGAATTCTATTATATATTGGATAATCTGTCCAGCCCGTTTGGATTTTTTGCCACACACTTCAAACTTCTAATTTTTTTTTTTGATACAAAATTTTCTTCAAATTTTTATTGTGTAGTTTCTCGAATAATTTCCCAAAAAGAGGGAATATTAACGAACAGTTTCTACAAATTTGTAATAGATTTATTTGGACATTTTAACAGCAACACGCATTATAACGGTACATTGAGAACACTTAGTTAACGATTGATTTAAAATAGTTAAACTAGTTATCTTTAAAAGGCATCTAATTTAATTTAGCACTTCAAATAGGAAACTAGTTAAAGTACCTTGGAAATACTTTTAAATGACACGAAAAGAGTCAGCACCAAAACGAATTACTTCACGCAGAACATTACATGTCTAGGTTTTGTCAGACACACATTTCCGATTCAATCCAATTGAGCACAATTCGATCCAGTGTCACATTCATCATGCATACGTGTATCCAAACTGCCAACGAAAAATAACTGATTTGTAGTAATTGGATACTCGATTTTGTAGTATGTGTGCGTCATATCATTGTTGAGATAATATTTCAGATAAGTTAACTCTCCCACCCCCTTTCTGAAGTATTGTTCAGGCTGCTTCTTTCAAGTAGTCTCTTCTACTCATACTGATTAGCGCTGCCAACTGATAAGTTGATACAAAGGTACTCTGACTTCAACTTTGTGGATGTGAAGAACTGTATGAACAAAAATTTACAAAATACATTCGAGTGAATAATAAACTACTAAACAGTATCCAAACAGTTTCGTTTTCAAATTTCACTGGACCGTTCCGAATAAACAAGTGACTGAGACCAGTATTGCGTAAGGAAGACGTATAAGCCACAGAGGTTCCATGTGCCGAGCTGATTGATTCCAAGCCGATTTAGAGAGGAATGTTATTGTTGGACGTCAAATTGCTGCCTTGTACACTCGTCCATGTGCTGATAGCTAATACGATCCAAAGTCATCCACAGGTTTTGTTAACCTGAAATGGAAGCACGATGGTACCGCTCTCCAGTAATGCACATAGATACCTTGGGGCCTCGATCTACATGTCCAGAGGATACCCTGCAAATTAACCAACAGAAATTTAAGGCGTCAAAACGGATTGAGATCAGGATTAAAACCATACACAGAGCGGAATAGCCTCGATTTTAAAGCGACAGAGCATGATCCGAACATCACCATCGGCAATGACCGGTTTCGTCTTGCATGCTCCAGTGGGTGTAGGGTATGCCTGGAGAGCGCCTTCTGCTGGAGTACATTGTTCCAACGATGGAGTAGGTGGGTTAAGTTGTGGCTAGATTTTCCACACACCTCCCAAACGGCAGAAGTCCAGACCGTCTAGGTGGATTTTAATATCTTGCTTAGCCCGAAAGCGCGCCAAATCAAGTGTCTCAGGTTCTACAAGATCAACTAAACCTCCGGCTAAAGGTGCAGCAACTTCACACCAGGAATCTCCACTGCGCATCATTCAGGGTTGAATGCACACAAGACCTGTTCAAATTAATTGGTACTTAATTTGTTTGGCCTATCGGCACAATTATTAGACCCTCCTATATTAGGAGAACCAGTAACCTTCCCCAACCTCCACCTCTGAACCAAAACTAAGTCTGCAACGCCACCACCCACAGCTGACTCGACCCTTTCCCGGACACCTTTCAACGATCTCAGCAGTCTCCCATTCTTCCCACTGCTCTCCCAAACCCCACATTCAAAGCTCCACCCTACCGTGATAAGAATTTCTCAAGTCCCCTGTGTGATCACCCTCATGAAATTCCGGTCCATCTTAGGTTAGGAAGTCGTGCCGTTCGCTTGCGAACATGCCAACTCAAGACACATTCTCTCAGTACTGAAGTACATCGAACACCTGTCATTAGAGTGTACTTCCAAAACATCAGGTCAATTAGGAACAAACTAGATTCAGCACAGCAGATCTTCCTCTCTCAGTCTGCTGATGTGGATTGAGTTGGCTGCTGATGCAGCTGAGCAGAAGAGTGTGTCTTCTGCTCGGCTTTTGCTGGTTACCACACGCTGTATGCCTCCAGGGAGCATGATGTTACAACAGATGCTCGAAGGTTCCACAATGAGACGCGATGCATGCGTGACACCAACGCAGCATGAATTGCCGGACACGGTCGAACACACCTGGAGTTTCTTTGACAGTAACAGTAGCACAGACGAGCCTCGCCACGAGATTCATTTCCGGCTCTACAGGCGAGTCATACACGATAGATTTGAGGGCCCACCCACAGAAAGAAATCAAGGCTCGATAAATCAGGTGAGCGTGGGGGCCAGGCAACGGGTCAACCACGGCCAATCCATCGACACCCAAAACTCCTGTTCAAATTGTCCCGAACACACTTTCCATAATGGACAGGCGCTCCGTCAAGTTGAAACCAAATGTTGCGTCTCACATTTGCTGGAACATCGGCAAGTAACCTTAGTAGAATTTGTTTAAGAAATATCCGATATTTGGCGGAGTTCTTGGGGGATGGTAACAGGTATGGGCCGACTAAACAGTCACCGACCATACCTGCCCACACATTTATTGTGAAGCGATGTTGTGCCGCATTGGGGTGCACACCGTGTGGATTCTCTTGAGCCCACACATGAGCACTGTGCTGATTGAATAATCCTTACCGAATGAAATAAGCCTCATCCGTTAACAAAACATAGGCTGGAAAATACAAATCTTGAACAATTTCTTGGAGAAACCACTGAGCAAAAGCCACACGTGCATGATGATCCTGGGGGAGCAGTAACTGAGCCCTTTGGAGATGAAAGTGGTGTAAGGAATCGTAGTGTCAGACACGCTGTACACTGCAACGAGACACTCCTAAGGCAGAAGCAACGGCACTTGTGCTAGTAGTAGGATTATTCTGGACGGCATTCAACACACTTTCTTCCATGTCTGGAGTTCGAGTCGAACGTGGTCTGCCCGCAGTACTCCTGTTACCTCTAAATGACCCATAATCGCACAAATTGTGATGCGATTATGTAAAATTTGTCGATAAATTTGTTGAGCGGATCGTCCGCCCAACAAAATTATAAGTTTGCTTCTAATTTTTATTTGTATAATCACTCGATTAACTTTCCATAAAGAGGCATTCTTTATGAAGAGTTTCGACAAATTGGTAATAGATTACTTTGGAAATTTTAAAGCAGCACACAATATAATGCTGCATAAAGAATAATTAGTTGACGATTAATTGAAAAAAGCTATTTCTTAAATTAGGTGTATTCAAAATTCAGATAAATGAATCCTTCTTAAGAAGATACTGCACTTAACTGTGTAAGTTACAGGTGTACACGTAACACTAGGAGCTAAGTCATATAAACAAGCTAAATCTAAAGCTAACCAAACTCAACACTGTTCTTCATTTCTCAGGAACTATATCATTGTCAGTCTTAATATTTCTAAAGAAATAACATGGGAAGGATGTTATCAACATATGACTGTTCTTCTGGTGCTGACGAGGACATGTTTGCTTGGTTTTTGTTCTTATTAATATATTAACAATAAACAATTGGATTTTTTAATTTTAAATATCATGGAAGTTTGGGTCAAGGTACAGAGATGCGATTTCCTCCCATAACGGTAATATGTTAGACAAGCCCATTTGTTCATTCACGTGAGAAAAGAAATACTCTCCATTGATAACGTTTTTCTTTGAGACAGAACTAACTTTTCCTCCAGTGTGGTATCTCTTTCTAATGGACTTTTCGCCAACCTTCGCCTCACGAGCCAGAAGACCGGCATTGTAAAGAAGTTCACTGACCTCTGGTGACATTACATACCCTGTTCCCGCCGACAGGGCTAGCCGGGTGGGTAAAGTACCTGCCTAGCAACCCAAAGATTCCAATACCGCCTCGGGCTTGGATTAAAGTACAGTAAAAACCTTGGGAGGTGCATTATGGCCACAGAAGCCGATGGGCCAACAACTACCAGGAAAAAAAAAAAAAAAAAAAACCCTGTTCCCAAGCAGTAATAGAGAATGAAACTCAGGGTAGTAGAGAATGAAAACAACCTGGGGTAATTGTTTAGTCAAACATGAAATTCTTTGAACAGTGCAGGCATGCTGCCAGAACAGCTCAAGGGGTTTAATCAATCATATATAGAAACTTTGCAAGCAGAGATAAGCAGGTGGTTATCCCTTTGTATAAGGCCATGGTTAGGCCTCATCTTGAGTGTTGTATACAGGTCTGGAGGTCTCATCCTAGGAAGGATGTAGATTCGCTGGAATGGGTGTAGAGGAGGAGGTAAAAGTGTTGGAACGCCCTTAAACACCTCAATCAGATCAACCCGAACTACCTGCTAGGTGATCTGATTAAGGTGTTTAAGGCTTTGAATGGATTGAGCAAGGTGAATGGCCTTCTTCCTCTTTTTGTGAATAAATTTAAGTTGAACGATAGATGCTCAGAAGTTTATCTTCAGCCACCGGGTGGTTGATTTTTGGAACAGGCTTCCATCTGTTGTTGTGGAAGTGGATTGGTTCAGTAAATTCAAGGAAGAACTAGACAAATTCTTGGACGGTAAGGACAGATGAACGGTGTTTTTGTTCTTTTTGACTGAGCTGTATAAATTTTCTTCCTTGCACCATTTGCGATTACTACTACCTTCTACACCACGTGGATAATGCTCCGTTTTGAATTCATAAAATGCCTATGTTCACACGCTCTGCAATGCCTAGATTATGCACTTTGCCACCAACAAACAATTTCGTTTTAATTTACATTTTCTCCTCCAAATACGCTACCACGTTAATGATTCTTTTATATATGTATTATTACTTTTTTTAAGATGATTCGAAACTCGCTTCGGATATTCAGTACTAATACAGTCAGAATTCAAAACGGTCCATGCTTAGTTATGTCCCTCCTCCTTATATTACGGGAGGACACTGGGCAGACTTTCTGGGTGATGGACCTCTCGGTGGAAAATGTGTCGAAACTTGTAACTGCCAAACTTATGAGAATTTTCAATTGTGTTAGCGAATTCTTCGGCATAAACTGTACTGCCATCTACCAGCTGTTCTCAAACACTTCAGCAAATGCACATTAGTTCCAGCATTGGAGAATTAAGTGATCAGCCGATATATACAAAGTGGATAATTGAGAAATACATGAAAACAATTTCTCCACGTATCATTAGTATACAAATTAAATAACATTTACAATAATTATTTTACTAATCTGGTATCACCACAGATTTAATAAAATTAACGTGCCAAATAATTTATCTCTATAACGGCCCCAAAAGTTCCATCCTCTCCATCTTGTTTTTTCTTATTCGTTGTACAGGGTTGTAAAAATTAAAGTATCTCAATGTAGATGGCTCTGGGGCGAGGTCTGACGCTCGTACTGAAGAGAAATTTGGACAACAGGTACAATAAAGAATGCGCTCGCCATTTATTGTAAAAAGAAATTAGTTACAAAATTTGTCACTGTATGGCCCTGTGTCACTCTATGTCGCGTAATTATCTTAGTTACGATTATGCATAATCGTAAGTTATTGCCACAGCGCCAGTACTCAGCTCTTTTGTACTGTATAAAGGCAAAGCACTCTCTTCAAAATTATACAGTAGATGTTTGCCTGCACTACAGCGGCGATGCCGACATCGTTGCAGCAAAAGACGCTATCAGAACAGCAACAATGCAGCTATAAGATAATTCCAACATCAGAAGCGCCTAAGGCGTGGACCTATGATTGTTTGTGCGACAGGACATCTTGGTGTTCAACCAGGTAGAAGTCGAAAACGAGTGGACGCCTCTCGTGTTGAACATGTGGCTCTGGCTGTCGTAGATTTATCAAGTCAATCTCCATGTGGTAGCGAAAGTGTGCCAGCTGTTTCTCGTGAAGTGGACATGCCGTATTCCACTATAAGGCTAGTAATGCGTCAGGTGTTGCGGTACTATCCTTGCAAAATGCACATGGTACAGCAGCTAAAGCATGGTGATGCAGATATTCCTTTCACATATGCACTTCAGTTTCTGGTGCGGATGACAGTGGATATCACTTGGCCATGGAACATCCTTTGGAGTGATGAAGCCCACCTCTGCTTAAATGGACAAGTGACTACGCACAGCTGTCAGATTTGAGCAACAGAAAACCCTCGAGTTTTCCTAGAGGTCCCGTTGCATTGTCGAAACGTAAAGGTGGGGTGTGGATATACGGCCACATTCATGATTGGGCCATATTTTTTGAACAGGTAACAACGACTGGACCCACACCTTTTCCGTCACTGGACAGCGATATTATGAAATGTTGCCAAATTTAACAATACCAGAGTTGCAACAACGTGGGTGCCTTCAGGATTCCATATTCATGCAAGATAGTGCACCCCCACCCCACATCCACCGTTCTGTCCGAAGATTGCTAAGGCAACACTTTACAGACGATCGGGTCATCAGCCGTTGTTTCCAGACGCCTTGGCCATCCCGATCACCAGACCTCACGCCATGCGACTTGTGGTTGTGGGGTTTTTGAAGAACCAGATGTAAGTAAATGTAAGTTTAAGCGTTTTCAGTGTCTAACGGCACCAGGGGTTTCCCCCATCTCCGCGTTGCTTTTATTGTGGGTGTACCAGTTCACTGGGAAGGCCAGAGATTTAAGCGTGTATGGATTATGGAAGTGTGGTGTTTTGTACCATTGTTCCTCTGGCCATTTAGCGGCTGGACCTCTTATCAGGCCCAACGTTGCCCCACTTAAGCCCCGTGGAGGCAGACCAGGTACCCGATAGTCTTTAGTTCACTCTGGCAGGTCCTGCCACCTAATGTCCTGAGATTTCAGTGGCTAGGACCTTAAAAAAATTTTTTTTTTACACATATATGTATAGATATATGTGTGATATCTCTCGATTGCGTAGGGTGATGTCGCTTGAATAAGGATAAACCGAAATATGGGCGAAAGTTAATTTGGATTCATTGAATTTATGTGTGTGGGTGAATTCGCTTGTGTAAAGATAGAGATGGGGGGGAGAATGAAGACTGGGGGGTTAAAGGAGGAAGGATAAGGCCAATAGAGTAGGAGGCCTCAATTTGGTGTCAGCAGGGCATGCCCATGCCCTGCCAGAAGGAAGAATGGGGGTGGCATAGTGGCATGGTGGCATAGTATTTAGGTTCAGGCGCCACCGGTGGTTTCCCACATCTGCGCCATATGTACTCTGTGATGAAATGCAGAACTACTGCACAGCCAGAAAAAAAGTGTAATGTCTGGTTAATGTAGTATTGTGCTTTGTTCTGTTGTTGTGTCTGGCTGCTTGGCCGCGGGGCCCCTACTGGGACTTCACGTTGCCCGCCACAACCACTGGGAGGTGAGCCAGGCTGCCCATTATACTCTGGCTGCCTCTGCTAGGGTTGTCTGAGCTTCCTGACAGAAGCCATAAAAGAAAATAATAATAAAAAATAAAATTAATAATGAAAATAATAAAAAAAATAAAATAAAAAAATGAAAAGTGAAAAAAAAAGGAAAAAAAATTGAGGCTGTAAAAAAAATAAGTAAAATAAAAAGATAAGAGAGCATATGGAGAGAGTAAGAGAAGAAGAAGCGGTCAAATGTGGGGAACAGTATTTGGAGTGGACCAAAGAGGGGAGGCAGTCCACTCTAAGGAAGAGGATGGAGAAGGAAGTTGAAAATTACAGGAGCAGGTGCTCCGGTGAATATCCTGCACCAGGATAAATTGCATTATCCTATCCCAGTAGGGGATCCTAGGGGTGGCACGTTATTCTGTTCTGCCCTGAGTTCCGCAAGTCTTGCTCTTCTAGAATTGAGAACAGCCTGGGCGTAGCGTGTTAAGGTATGTGGCCTCTTCTTGAAGTAAAGTTGACTCCTGATTGCGCGGGTTTCCTTGAATATCTGTGAGAAATGAATGGGGGTGGCGTGGAGGGGAGGAAACAGTATGACTGTCTCCTCCCCCCTGCCGGAGTGGGGTAGAAAGGGCCGGATAAGGGAGCTGGCACAGGTCGTCAAAATGGCGTGTGTGCAGCCTGGCTGCAGAGTGGTGGCTAGGCCAGCATGTTCAGGACAGCATCACAACACTGGCCCGACCAGGAGGTACATCCAGGGACAAGGTCTCTACCGACTTGTTCACAGATCGGTTGAATGCCGGCGTTGGTCATCCAGTTTGGTCGTGGTCATGGTCCTTCTATTTCCATTTTGGGTAGTCATTGTTGGTATGTGGTCACTTTCTCTGTTTGTTCTGTTATCTGGGCGTCGATGCAGTGTTGTCACTCCTGCATATCGTGATTGTCACATTCTAGGGTAGTTCGTTGAGTTGACGGTGTCCGTGTTTGATTGTGATGTTCGTGGGAGCAAAGTCCCGTCCGATATCGTGGTACTTCGATCTTTCTGGTACAGTTGACAAAGTAATGGCACTCATGAGAGCAGAGTCCCGTCCGATGAGTTGTAGTTGTAGTCAGGTCCTGCATCAGGCCTGGGGAGGTTGGGTCATTGCCCTTAGCCGGGTAAACAGCTCATGTGCAAAGCACGAGAGGGCCTTGTAGTGCTCCTCCTCATGTAATATAAGGTGCTCCCGTTCCTTCGGATTACAGCGTATCTTTGTGATGAAATGACATCTGATGTCCTCAAAGAGGGCACAATCGTGCATTAGGTGTGACGATGTTTGGTTTTCTCCGAAGTGGCATAATGGGGAATCCCTGATGCCGACAGTTGACAGCTTGGCATTAAAAGAACCATGCCCTGTTATAAGTAAGGTGGTGTAGAGCCCCGGTGAGAACTAGTTTGGCTGTTCGGGATACACTTGGGTAATGTCTGGGATGAACTTTCGGGTTATCTCACCTTTAGTTGAGTCCGCCCATCGGGACTGCCAGGTTTGTTGAAGATATTTAGTTAGTCGTTTCTTTTCTGCGTTGCTGTTGTTGGTCGGGCCTGTGGTGAAGCCAATGCAAGTTACACTGTTCCCTCTTTATAGTTGATATAGCATGCCACAGCGGACAATCTCCAGGTCCAAGGGTAGGAGCCCCACAAGGGCCTGCAGTGCATGTGAGCTGACCGTGCAGCATGCTCTGGAGACGGTGAGGAAGATGCGGCGCTGTATCGTTTCTAGCATGCTTTTATTGACTGCGGTGGTTGCTTTTTTAAACCAGATCCCTGCTGCATAGCTGATGGCTGGAATTAAGAAAGCCTTGTAAAAGAGGATCAGGTTTCTTTTCCTTAAGCCCCAATCCTTTCGCGAGACTCTTGCTATGAGGGCTGAGTAGTTTTTGATCTTTTTTTGTAGATATACGAGGTGTGGGGTGAATGAAAGATTTTTGTCAAGGATAATTCCTAGGTATTTTAATTCCGTGGTCAGTTTTATGGTTTTTCCTTCTATTTTTATCTGAGGTGGCCTCCTGATATCAAGGGAGCCTTTTAAAAGTATTGAGGATGTCTTATAAGGTGATATTCTTAAGTGATGATTTTTTGACCATTCTTGGAGGGTATCTATGGCCCTGTTTGCAATAGCCTCAAGTTGTGCACGATTGTCCGCCTCCAGCATCAGGACCAGGTCATCTGCGAAGGCTTGAGCATCTGCTCCGTTTAGATCCTGGTTGAGGAAGCCGTCCAACACCAGGTTCCAGAGGAGAGGCCCCAGGACTGATCCCTGTGGGTATCCCCGGAACACCGGCCAGGTGAGTTGGCTATAGGGTGTAGATACTGAGATTCTTCTGTCCGAAAGATAGGTTTTAATGTATTGTTGGTATAAGTTGCTGGGAATGTTTGCCTCCCGGAGTCTGCCGAGGACACTTGGCCACCAAAGTGAGTCAAATGCCCCGGCAAAGTCGATGGAGGTAATAAGGAAGTATTTACTATTGCTGTGTGTAGCTGCATTTTCCTGTTAATTGTCCGCTGTATGTTCTTACAGCGGACAATCAGGGTACGAGATACTGCACGTAGTATCTCGTACCCTGATATGTACTTAGCACCCTCCTGGCACTTTGCCGTCCCGGGGTGGTTTCCTTATGGAAATAAACAGATAATAATAATAATAATAATAATAATAATTTATTATACGTTCCAGGGCATCCACGGTGGAACATCCTCGTCGAAAGCCAAATTGCTTGGGAGAGGGGAGGCCTGCTTCTTGGTAGTGAGCTTGTATCCTGCTGTGCAGTAGGTGTTCATACAATTTACTTAGTACTGGCAGTAGGGCTATGGGTCTGTATGACTCCGGGAGTTCCTGTGTTTTCTTCGGGTTCTTCAGTATTAGTCTAATTCGTGCTGCTCTCCAATCATGGGGAAAATATCCTGCAGATAGGCAGTGGTTATATACGTTTAATATAGTTGTTGGGATATATTCCACGGCCTTTTTTACAATTTCTGGCTCCAGGTAGTCTTCTCCGGGTGTTCGCTTATTTCTTATTTTTGCTGTCGCCAGATGGAGGTCTTCAAGTGTGAACGGGTCCTCCCGATGTGCTGGGCAGTAATTAGTATTTTCCTCACAGAGCAGAAGTTGCTCAGGAGTGTGGTCTGAGGGGAGTTTCTGGAAGGTGGTATTCAGGATATTGTCTATAGATTGGCGCCAGGATGTGGTATAGTGGCCATCGGGTGTCTTTGTCGAAGATATTACTTCTCCTTTTGGTAATTTATTAGTTGCCACTTTGTATACAACCCCCCAGGGTCCTTAATTCCTGTTGTTGAGACTAGTGTCTCCCATGAACATTTTTTCCGGGTTCTTATCAGGGCTGTGTATTTGTTTCTGACCTCACGGTATTGTTGTCTGTGGACTTCTACCTCTGCCGATGGCCAGGATCTTCTCGCTCGCTGGAAGCTTTTACGGCGTGTATTTACTTCATTCCGCAGTCTCTGAAGCTCAGGGCACCACCATGGCACTGAACCTGTGGATGGTTTCTTTCTTTTTATAGCTATGTTTGAAGCCTCTGTGATTAGACTTACTATAGCACGCTAGTGCTGGTCTGGGGTGAGGTTTGTGCTGTCGAATACTTCAACAGAGTATGTCAGTGCTTCCCGAAATTGTTCCCAGTTTGCCTTGGCTATAGCAAATATGTTGAGGATTGTTCTGGGTGTGGGTGGTCTATTGAGGCCACGGTGCATCTGGAAAGTTATTACTCTATGGTCAGAGGTTGTCCAGCCCTCTCTGACCTTCCATGAGGATATGTATCCTGCTGTGGAGCGAGGAGCGAGTGGCTAGGCTTATGTCTATTGTCGACTCCCAAAGAGTACTTGAGAAGGTCGGTAGATTATTTGGCTGATTCAATACTGTGAAGCTGCTGTTGGTCAGGAATTCTTCCAGGCGCTGTCCATTGGCAGTTCCTCGTCGATCGGGAGTTGTACTGTGCCAGGCTGGTACCCGGGTACCATTTCGGCGGTCCGGGTGCACAGTGTTCTTATTGCTTTGATCTAGCGTTTATTATAGTGATCTTAGTGCTTTCCACAAGAGACTTCTTGTTATACTGTGCAGTGACTACTGCTAACTGGTAGGCTTTACTTCCACGTAGTCCGGGGTGGGTGGCCAGGCGAGTCCTGGTCGGATAAGTAGGCCTTGATCGGCGGACTTTGTCGGTCAAAAGTGATCAGTGTAGTGTGGGACTCTCTTGGAATCGAACATTGTGTTCCAAACCATACATTACCATATGATTATATATACTTGTATTAAGTACTGTTGCAAAAGTGTCGGTATTATCATTGACCATGTCTGTGCCATCTAGAACCAAGCTAAGCCCGAAGATATCGGACTCGGAGACGACTGCAGTCGTTGATCTTGGTGCTTCTATCACTGCGGACGGCAGCGCTGGAGGTGCAGATCCAGTAACGACGCAAGTAGTGCTTGAACAATTGCCTGGAGATCTTGAGGTATACATGGATGACTCCTCCAACGATTCGGCGGCTGTTGAATCGAACCAGCGGACTGCTGTAAAACGACTCAGACCGCACTCCTCCGATGATGAGGAAAGCCCGATGGATAACTTCAAGGACTTGAAGGCGGTGCGTCAAAGTCTTCATGACTTTATATTCAACTATTCGAACAAGGTCAATAGATCAGCCATGCGCACTATTCTAGGAATGTGGGACGAACTGGAACTTCGGGCTATCGAAGTATACGCCGAAAACCAGTTTTTAAAGGCAGCACTGAAGAGGAGTCAGCCCTCCGTCAGCGTTGCGCCTGCATCGTACGCCAGTGTCGTACAGAGCCTGAAGCGCTCAACTCCTAAGAAACCCGAAGTACATGCTGTTCTTATAAAATCTGACTCTGAGACTCTTAAAACCAGTGAGGCTGTAAAGCAAGTGGTACTGCAGTCTGTAAAGCCTGCGTTAAAGAGTGTTAATGTTCGAAGAATGCGAACCATAAAGGATACTGGAGTGGTGCTGGAGGTGGACAGCACGGAAGACGCGCAACGCATTCTTAACTGCGAGACGATAAAAGCCAAGGGTCTAAGGACGGAGGTCCCCAAGAAACCTGGGAAACGTCTCATTATCTACGATGTAGATGCAGAAGTCGGAAAAGAAGATTTTCTGTCAGAATTATATGAGCGTAACTTCAGTTCAAGCGGTATAACAAGAGCTGAGTTCCAGAAGGATACCTTGATCAGGTCAGTGGCGAAAGTTGCCAATAAGGATACTAAAAACTGGATCATCGAGGTCTCTGCCGAGCTGCGGAACATCCTCGTCGAGAAAGGAAGAGTATTCATGCACTGGTCGTCCTATAAAGTCCGTGACATATATTTCACGGTAAAGTGTTTTAAATGTCTTGCCTTCGGGCATATAGCAAAGAACTGTAAGTCGAAGACTGTGTGTGGTCACTGTGCGGGAGATGGCCACCTTTACAAAGAGTGCCCTAAAAAGGCTGAGAAGCCAAAATGTGTTAACTGTGCTAGGCGAGGGAAGACCTCCGACCATTCTGTTAGAAATAGAGACTGTCCTATTTACAAGAGCTACTTAGAACTAATCAAGAGTAAAGTCGTGTATGGATAGTACATCCAATGCGACTTCCAACGATGTCTTCCGAGTTATACAGATCAACGGTCAGAGATCGTACCCGGTCGCTCTACAGTTGGCAGAGCGCTCTAGGAGAGAAAAGTGTGACCGTACATAGCGAACGATAAAGTTCGTGGCTATCCCCTAGATTATAGGGTTGTTCAGTCTGGTCAGGGTTGTCAGGTTGCGATAATTGTCTGTAACAGAGATTTGGTGGTTATCCAGTTGCAGAAGCTGTGCTCCAAGCACTATGTTTGTGCCGAGATTATTGGTTCATTTGGTAGAGTGTACTTGGTTAGTATTTACGCCCAGTATCGGGAAGAACCACAGGCCTATCTCCGATATGTCGATGAACTTTGTACTGAGTTAATGGGTAAGAAATTACTCATAGGTATCGATGCCAATGCAAAGTCGGTGAGTTGGGGTGATTGTAGTACAACCTCGGACTATAGAGGGGTACTTTTTGAAGACTGTATCTTGGCTAATAGGCTCGAAATCTGAAATGTCCCTAACCAACCTTGCACCTTCCCTACACTGCAAGGCGAGTCAAACATCGACATTACTCTTTGTACTGGTACCTTAGTTAATGAGATCACTAAGTGGTCCGTGGAGACCGATTGGTCGACTAGTGATCACAGGGTCTTACGATGCGAGATCCGTCCTTTTGAACGCAGAACTGAAAATTGTAACGTGGATAGGTTTGTGGCGAGTACTGCTAACTGGAGAAAGTTTAAGTCAGTCTTAGACAGCGTAACTGCCAATGAATCATGGAGACAGCAGTGGAGTCGTAGCCTGGCGGCCCAAAGAGTTTCTTTAGTGAATAATTTGCTTCAAAGGGCTTTCAATGCATCTATTAGGAGAGGTAGGAATAGGACGACGTCTGTTCCCTGGTGGTGCGGGGAGTTGAGCAGACTTAGACGCCTTGTCAACCAGACTCGCAGAAAGTTTCAGAGAGCCAGACGTTCGGGTTACTTAAACCTTCCCAGCTACCGAGAGCGTTATGCTACGGAAAAACGTAACTATGTATAGGAATTTTTCTAGCAGGGATAAGGAGGTGATTATTCCCTTGTATAAGGCAATGGTCAGGCCACACCTAGAGTACTGTATACAGGCCTGGAGGCCTCATTTCGGGAAGGATGTAGAGCTGCTGGAAAGAGTACAGAGAAGGGCAACTAGATTGGTGAATGGGACAAAGGGGTTCTCTTACGAAGAAAGGCTTAAGTTTTGCAAATTACAGTGTCTGGAAACTAGGCACCAGCGGGGTGATCTGATAGAGGTGTACAAAGCCTTGAATGGTTTGAGCATGCTCAATGCTGATGGGATTCTTCCTCTAGCTCAGAAAAATCACCTGAGGGGGCATAAATTCAAATTGAGGAAAGACAGATGTAGGATAGACGTGCGGAAATTTGCCTTTAGCCAGCGGGTGGTTGGTGGGTGGAACAGACTTCCATCCCTTGTCGTGGAACTTGATAGCTTAAATAAGTTTAAGGCTCAGCTGGACCGGTATTTTGAACGAACAGAGGGGTGAAGTGGAAGTGGTTATTTTTATTTATTTATGTTACTTTTTTTTTTTTTTTTTTTTTTTTGGCTGATGCTGCATAAGCTTGCTTTCTTGCATCAAATGCCTCTACTAATGCTAATGCTAATGCTATGTCAAGGAGATTCGAGACTGCAAGCGCAAGGCTTGGCAGGATTTTGTCTCCGAGAGAGGCAACTCGAACCCTTGGGGATTGCCATACCGGTTAGTGATGGAAAAGGTTCGACTTGAACAGGTCCAGCACACAGTTCTGGGAGGGCTGAGCGAGACTCAGACCTGGAATGACACGATGCTTACGGTTCTCAGCACGCTTTTTCCCGTCGACGATGTTGATGGGGAGACGGCAGACCAGATTGCTCTACGTTTAGCTAACCAGAACTACTGTAGTTCTGGTGCATCCATTGAGGTGTTTTCTATGGCTGAACTCGAGCAGGCCGTGAGAAGTATGCGAAATCGTATTGCCCCTGGCACTGATAACTTTTCTGCTGAGATTCTGAAGGAATTCATCAGACACTTTCCTGACTTATTACTGTCGCTGTACAACCAGTGCCTCGAAGAGTGCACCTTTCCACAGAGTTGGAAAGAAGCCAGACTTGTACTCCTGAAAGGAGACGATCGTGAGAGGACGGATCCGTCTTCTTATAGGCCGATTGCCTTGCTATGTCTTGGAAAAACGTTTGAGTGACTCATAATGAGTCGCTTGAATGCAGTGTATACAGACAAGCACCAGGAGCCCGATCGGCAGTTTGGCTTCAGACAAGGCCGTTCTGCTGAGGATGCCGTGGTGGGACTGCTCTCGCTGGTTCGTAGCTCTGAGAGCAAATACATCCTGGGCATTTTCCTTGATTTTAAGGGAGCTTTTGACCGCCTCTGGTGGAAAGTATCTTATTCCGATTGAGAGTTGTGGACTGTCCGAGTGATATCTATCGTCTCATGTGTAGCTACTTTCAAGATCGGAGAGTGGTGGTCTATAACCACTTCGAGAAAGTTTGTCACACGGTCTCCAGAGGAGTTCCGCAGGGCTCCATTATAGGCCCTTTTATGTGGAACTTCGTCTTGGACGAGTTATTGCACCAAGACTGGAATGGTGTGGAGATTGTAGCTTACGCAGACGATGTTGCCGTACTTGTGTGCGGTTACGCCCTATTAGAACTGGAGCAAAAAGCCAGTTGGGTATTAGACAGGATACAGACTTGGGCCTCGGTTCACAAGTTAATGATATCGCCGACGAAGTCGCAGTGCATGATGCTGAAAGGACTTTTCAGTCCTAATAGACATCCCACAGTAGGCCTTGGTGGGCTTTCCTTGGGTTTTGTGCCAGTGATAAAGTATCTGGGAGTCAATCTGGATCAGGGACTGAGCTTTATTCCTCATGCGAAGTTCATGAGGGATAAAATTAAAAAGCTGTATGGGAAGCTTAGGAGAATCACCCGAGCTGACTGGGGTATCAAAGGAAGGAACTTGAACATGCTTTACAAGTGCCTCTTTGTCCCTATAATTACCTATGCCTGTGGAGCCTGGGGACAGGCTATAGACAGATGCTTAGTGAGGCGCCACTTGATGGCTGCTCAGCGGTTTGCATTGTTAAGTGTGACCAGAGCTTGCCGCACTGTCTCCACAGAAGCCCTACAGATTCTTGCAAGTGTAGAGCCAGTTGACTTACTGATTCTGGAGAAACTCCTACGATATCGAACCAAGAACAACTTACCTTTGGAGTTGATGGGTGTCCGTTTTGCCCCGATGCGGGAAGAGTCTACGGCAGACCCGACTTGAAGGTTGAGAGCAAGAGAATTTCGCTGGAAGTCCATCGACTCTGGCAGGAGCGTTGGACGACGTCCTCCAAGGACGTCGTCAAACGCTCCAATGATGCCTGACATCTCAAGATTAGAACAGATACGCAGGTGGCCTAAGCTTGGAGTTTTCCAGGCTATGGTTGTCACTGGACACGGACTTCGGTTGCGGCTTCATCAACTAGGCCTTGCGGACAGTGATTGCTGTCGTTGCGGGCAGATTGAGGATAGCCAGCATGTAATTTTTCAATGTCAATTATATGACGTGCCAAGATAAAGGCTGCTTGGCCAGTTAGGGGTATCCTCTCCCCATGAGATGCAGAAGCTCTTTGAAAATGAAAGTATATATAAAGTTTTATAACGTATCTTAAAAATGTAAATGTCATACGTAGTGCTCAGGGCACTACTTGAACTATTAGGTTCATTGATTCCCGCATGCTTGAGGATGTTAGTTTTATATTGTAACTGCTTGTCGTTGCTGAATTGTATATTATGTACATTGTACTTTTGATCCCAAAATTGAAATGTAAACTTTTGATTTTAAATTCATATAGATTTTTGATTGTGGTTCTGATCAAAGCAATCAGAATTCTACTCACTTAGAGAGTTGTAAATATGGTGCAAATAATAAGGGTAGTAGCGACCTGCCTCCACGGGGCTAGGGATGGTAAACTTCCGAGCAATAGGGCGAGTCCTTGCGGCTTGGAAGACTAAATAGGTCGATATAAATAGTTAAATTGCGTTGTTGAGCTTTTGCTCGGGGAACGCTCCAATGAGTGTAAATATGATGACGATGTGCCAGGCTGGTGACCTGCAGTTTGCATCTGCACAGACGATTATTAAGGAGCTCGTGGAGGACATTTTTCAGGTATTGGGTTGCAGGGAGAATATCTTCGCCTGGTCGGCAGTATAGCGATATGGCATAAAATTCTCCCACTGGAGAACCAGATGTATCGGGAAGGATGTCAAACTCTGGCAGATCTAAAGGACAGCATTAGACGTCACGTGTTGGCTATTCCAGTTGACACGTTACGTTCCGCTGTTCCAAATGCTGTTCTTCGAATGGAAACTGTTATTGATCAAAATGGAGGACACATTGAGCAACTGTAGCGCTGTTCTTGTGATTTGTATTGCCACAGTGCCATATAGTGACAAGTTTTGTTATTTATTTTCAAATAAATGCCGCGCGCATTCTTTACTGTACCTGTTGTCCAAATTTCTCTTCAGTACGAGCCTTAGACCTCGCCCAGAGCCCTCTACATTGGGATACTTTAATTTTAACAATTCTGTATAATAGTGTCTTGATTATCATTATTCCAAGCGATTTGCAAGATTTCCAATCAGATTTACAGTCAGTAGACCATAAGATGAAGATGGACAGACATCACGAGGGTACACTGCAATTAAGGTACAGGTTGTCCGAAAAGTTAATAAACGTTGTATAAACAAAAGGTCCTTTGTAATATTCAGATATCCAGTTACTTTTGATAACACAGTGTATTTATTGCATAAAAGGTTCTGATAGTTGCAATTTGGACGAGGATGATGACCTGATCATTCGTGCACCAATTTGTTTACTGCAAGGATTGTACTGTCTAAATTTTTTGCTTGTAATTTTCGCCAAGAAACTGATAGGTTTTAATAATTGAAGTTTCTTATTGGATGAATCCTCGTTTCCTTTATGTCGACACCCTGATAATATTTGAATTTTTACTTTCAACAAAATTGATACATTTTCAGAATATTTAAAATTTTCATGTTTTATGTATTCTGTATACAAAGATAAATTATAGCAGTTCTATAACAGTTATTCTTTTCCACTTAACAGTACAGAATTCGAGTTATCCAAAATGTTTTATAAGTTATTTTCGCTTTTATATATTCGTTTGATTTGAGCCTTAGAATATACAAGAATACAAGAATGATTTAATTTTATCACATAAATACTTCTTCACAATTAATTTTCATAATTCTAGGTTTTAGAAAACAGATAAATCACCTAAAAAATCTAAATCTAAGGCTAACCACACTCAACACTATTCTTCAGTTCTTGGGAACTATATCATAGTCATTCTGTCATTCTTAATATTTTTAATTAACGAACATAGGAAGGATATTATCAACAAATGGCTGTTCTTCAGGAGCTGGTCAGAACATGTTCGCTTTCGTTCTTCTGATTAATATTTTAACCTTCAACAGGTGGATTTCTCAATTTTATTTATCACGGAAGTTTGTGGTCAAGATTCAGAGATGCGATTTCCTCCCAAAACAGCAATCTGTTAGACAACCCCATTTGATCATTCAAGTGAGAAAACAAATGCTCTCCATTGATAATCTTTTTCTCACTAATTCTTCCAACAAGGTGGTATCTATTTCCAATAGACTTTATGCCAACTTTCGCTTGAGCCGCTACAAAACCGGTGATATAAACATCCTCCAGCGGAAAAAAAGGTACTGAGAATGAAGCATTGTACAGGGATTCAATGACCTCTGGCGACATTATATAAGCTACTCCAGAACAGAAAAATGGATATACGTTGCTCTGATATTCATCTCTACTTATGTACCACTTGGAATTTTTGTTTCGTACAACACCAGGTCTTCTAAATTCATAACATAATAGATTTTTTCCAAGTCTCTCAGAGCCAAACAAGCTGCGCAATAGGTCAAACAATTTGAATATATTAATCAGCATATCATCGTCGATTTTCAAAACATAAGTGTAATTAGAGCAGTGATCGAGAACCCATTTCATCGATGCAAGAGCCTTATAGGTCAGATTTCGATAAGTGTCAAGAAAATCGAACTGGACAATGTCACCAAATGCTCGCTTTTCTTGGTCAATCGATGTCTGAACATGAGGATCTTTCGTCAGACCCATTACAAACACTGTGGCAAAGTCGAATCTGTCCATCATTTCAGGATGGCTCCAAGTGGACCGAATTATCCTTCTGTGGACAAAGTGATCGGTGGCAGAATAAACGTACGTTACTATAGATGGCGGAATCGTATTGCGTCGGCAGGTTTCGGAAACGTTAACGTGAGTTACTTTGACAGATCGGGATACATACTTGAAGTCGATCACTGAAGTGCCATATTGCATAATATTATTTTTCCAATTTAAGATGCAAAGGATAAAAACAAGTATGACGCAGGGCAGAATAATCCTTCGGGTATTACGTCCCATGTCTTCCGTTCTTCAATTCTGAAATGAAAATAAAATAATGTTAATTCCTTGGTGTGTGTTTGTGTGTATGTATAGATTACAAATTGCATCTGTCTAGAATATGTGATCATTTAATTTGCATTAGAAAAAAAAAACACCCAAGTAAATAAGGAAACAAAAATTATTTGCAATCTTCCTCTTCCCATAGTTAAGTATCCAGTTGCACTTTAAATTAATTAAAACTGTCGCCCTCAACTACCTTTGAGGACAACTTGTTCAGCAATCAGCGATTCGCTAGCTAAAAGAAAAATGCTTGCAATAAACCTCAAGCTTTGTAATTTGAATTTGTGACACTTAGATCTGAAATTCTTTATAGCAATGAGAATTCCACCTTCACTCAATTTACTTATCCCTCTCAGAGCATTGCTAAACTCAATCAGGTCACCTCGGTGGTGCCTGGTTGCAAAGTTCTGTAGTCCACATAATCGGAGTCTTTCCGCATGCGGTCGTCCTTCTGCCGATCTCACCATTCTTACCCGTCTTTGAATCCTTTCAAGAAGCTTGATGTCTTTTTTCAGATGAGGTCTCCGTACTTGAACACAGTATTACAAATGGGGTCTTACAATTGCCTTGTACAGTGGGCTTAGGACCTCCCTATCTCTACAAGATAACATTCGATAAATCATCGATAGGACACCATGGGCTTTCCTGGCTGCCTCTTTACAATTTTCCGAAAATATCATATCTGTCCATATCGTAACTCCCAGACCTTTTTCCTCATCCACTGTTTTTAATTCAACCCCACAAAGTTTATAATCTATTTGCGAGTTGGTGTTCCCCAAGTGTGTGACCTTGCATTTAGCCCTCTGCGTTCTGTCCTGCAGCCACCCAACAATCCATCTTAGTATCTCACCAGTAGTTCCAACCTGTTCAAGCTTATACAGTAACCCCTCATGAAGGTTCAATCAAATGCATTGCTGAAATCCAAATAAACTGTCGAAATTATTCCCTAAATCAATCTCATGATTAAATGTGTCAAAATAGCCTACTAAGTTAGTTAAGCATTATTTACCCTTAAAAAGCCATGTTGGGTGTCCTTCAGAATGGGGTATATATCTAAGCGGCCCTGGATTGCACCCTTAAATATTGCTTCTAAGATGTTTTCTACAACTGAAGTAAGACTAACCGGTTTGTAGTTACCAACTCACTGCACTGAACTCTAAGAACCGCTTTTATGTATTGGCGATACATTGGCACTTCTCCAATCCAAAGGAATCTCCGGTGAGTTCCAAAGCTGCTCTCATAATTAACCTCAATGGTTCAGTACACTCCCTCGCGTTCTTCTTCAAACGAACCCCGGTATGCCATCAACACGTTACTGGCCTTTATGCTCAAACGTTTTTCTAATAAACAATCATCTGTAATTACAACATCAATAATTTTTTATGGATCAGCCTCACTCGCACAGCCTCGTCTCAGCTTTAAGGATCTTTCGTCAGTAAAGATCGCTGCAAATTACCTATTCAATTCATTCGCAACATCAGCTGGGTTATCTAAGACTTTCCCACACCCAATGCACAAGGGTCCGATCTGATTATCTTTCTTCTTTGATGTTTTCACATACATGAAACATTCCTTGTCCGCATTCTTTCCTCTCTTAGTCAATGCTTTCTCATACTGAGCCTTGGCCTTCCTGAACTTGACAGGCACAAGGTTCCAAATGATGGAAAGGTTTGTTGGAAGTTTCGTATTTAAAACGTTTAATGTGGTGTTCCGGCAACATCATTCTATAACAAGTGTTTCCTGTTGGAAAATTTTATAAATTGATTTTAATTTTACAATTGTAATGGCTGAATAAATTAGAGGGTTGTGATTGCGGGTATGTATATGCTGCGTGAAAGGGGTTGCTCGGGAGCAGATAATAGGACGGGAGACCGGATTAGTCGAAGCGTTCCTTTGATTGGTTACACCGTGAGACTAAACAGGAAGTAGATGCACTTCAAATGTTCGGTTTCAAATTAAGACTGGCGTCTGGCTGTCTGTGTTGAAAAGTTTCCTATTCTTTAGAAGGTAAGGTGTGAAATGGAAATGGGTGTTTCTGGCGGTGGCAGTTCGACATCAAAGGGGCATACGGTCTGGGAAGGAAGTAAAGATATTCAAAGGGGAGGTTGTATCGCGTGCTAAAGGGACAGCATGGGAATTTAATATTAGCGAATGAAACGGAACGTAAATTTAAATGGAAAGGGGAAGATTGGTTGAAGTCCCGAATGGGCCAATCAAAAGGTGCGCTATGGAATTCAGGGGAACAAAAAGAGAGAGCGAAGGAAAGAAAGAATTCCTCTGTCGTAAAAACAAGAAAGAAGGAGTTTTAGGCGGGGGGAGACGGAAGAGAGAAAAATAAAGTAAGTCGGGCAGTGTAGAAATGTAGGGCGTGATAGAAAGGGGCTTAGACAGTAACAGGGCAAATAGTTAAGAGTAGAAGTAACGGGAAGGCCAAGGATGATGAGAAAACGGGATTATGAAAAACAGTTAAGTGTGCCAGGAAAGGTAACGACCTCTGGGAGCAAGATGCATCAGAATGATCTTTAGTAAAGGAGGAGTTGCGCATTCAAACAGGAGAAAGGATGCCAGATCCATGCAGCCTAGAGTTCCGGAAATCTATCTGAAGCTGATAAAGGAGAAAGCAGATGAAGGAGAGCCATAGAAGATAGCTTAAGATGGAAGCTTGAAACCTCCCTGGAAAGGAAAGAAAAAGATAGAAGTAGGTGAGCAATATATTAAATAAACTAAGTTAGCAAGGACTGTTAGTGAAATAGTATAATAATTAATGAAAAGGGGGTAGTACTAGAAAATAAAGAGAAAGAAAATTTATCTCTGATGCAGAAATATTAACAGAGTTTATTATGTTAAAGGGGGTTAGTGTATAATGGAAGGGAAACTAAGGAATGAATAGTAGATGAGATTGATGTAACAGATATAATGTGTTAGGAAGGGTAGTAAACTTACCAAGAAAGATTCTGAATATGTTTTAAAGTTATAAATAAGTAAGTTGTATGTGAAACTCTGAATGTAATGTTTTATTGATGAAGATGGTTGGTTTATCTGAATAATTAGTGACAAGTAGAGACTTTTGGAAAATTAAGACTGGTCTACAAGTATATTGTAACAGTCAGGTGACAAAGAGTGGAGTCTTGTAGGTGTGAGGGCACCTAAGAAAACCTGAGTTAAATGTATAATAAGACAAAGAAAGATAATAATAAGGACAAAAAATCCCCCTCCCCACACGTACTTGTTGGCTCTTACCTTTCTTAAATTAATGTCGAGTTTATTCTTTAATCTGGAGCTACTGTATTGCATTTTGTCTATGTACACGTTTTTATCTAAGATCGTGCTCCCTTATCAGGTTTTGTGCGATAACATCCCAGTTTTTCATTAGTTTACGAATGTTGGAGAGCTGTTATTTACTCATGTTTGACATACCATGGTTGACATACCAACCGTGAATTAATTATCTCAAACAAACACGAGTAGACCACAGCTATCCAACTTACGTAAACTAAGGGAAAACTGGGATATTATCGTACAAAAAGCTAATAAGGGAGACACTGTCACGATCTTAAATCCCCCACCCGGCGTGGGGTGGACGTTGACGATACCACTGTGCTACCCTCGCAGACGTCAACTATTACATAGAGTGGACATAGGGTTATTGTTATGCGGTTCCCGTGGTTTCCCACAAATCCGCGTTAAGTATTCTGTTAACATTGCAAAGCCAGTCAGTGTGGGTTGTGTTGTGTGACTGGCCTCTTCGTTACTGGGTGGCGCGATCACTTGGAACGAGACTCCCAGCATCCGTCAACTGGCCCGAGTCGCCGGACCAGTGAGTAAAATACATCTGGCGGGCCGTCCACACTCCTGCAGGAGCGAGAGTGCGGAGGGCCAAGGAAAGAGCAGAGAAGAGACAAGAAAGTGGAAAACAGGCAAGATAGCGGGGGATGACAGAGCGTAGACATCCTCCGAGGCGAAAGGAGCAGGAAGAGTGCTAGGTGCAGTTGTGGGAGTCCTGGAGGGACTGTGGGTAGGAAGAAGAGAACAGATAAAGTTGAAATTAAAGAGTCCAGGATCGTCACACTGGAGAATCACGGAGCGGCGTCGGCAGGGCTGGCCTCAATTTTCAATTTAATGACTGGAAGTTTCCGGTGCAAGGTTTCAGTTGCTCTGTTGAGGAGGTTATCCAGGAACAGTGTTCGGAACGTTGCAGGTGATGACGACGGTTGCAGCGACTACGAAAGACTTCGGTTGTTTAGGAGCAGTTGGATTCTTAGGTCTAAGTATACGTTGCATGAGTGCATCACGTGGTCCCAGTCTTCAGGTTCTCCGCAGGTACAGAAGGCATCCTCGACTTGACCGAGCTCTAGAAGGCGTCTCTTGAAGGACCCGTGGCCAGTTAATAGGAAGGAAGCATAGACGTTTGGGAGGAACCAAGTGGAACGTTGTTTTGTTGATCTAGGTTAACTTGGGGAGGAAAAGTTTAGTAGTTGCACCAGTTGTGGAGTTATTCCAGTGGGTTTCCCATAGGTTTATCAATTCTAGCCACATACGTTTGTTTTCCTGTTTGATGTCGGTATCGGTACGGGTTTGAATAGTGAGGAATTCAGCTTCCTTATTCTTCTTGATGGCATGAGAGAGTCCGATAAAAGCGATGTGGAGGTCCATCGGGAGGCAACCTGTTAGTAGCTGTAGGGCGGCAGTTGATGTCGTTCTACATTCGCAGATCATTTGTAGTAGTCGTTGAATTTGCTGAATTTACGTTGAGTATGCACAAAAGTCATTCGGTAGTACCATACTGCAGCTCCATATGTGATGTGAAAATTGGTATAAATATTGCTGAATATAGAAAGCGTTGGGTTGGTCCTTTAAGACCCCAGTCCTTGCGGGTAAAGCGTGCTAACATAGTGATGTTATTTTTGCTAGGCAGTCTAGAGAAGTCTAGTTTGCCTTTTAATAGGAGGGTTTTGCTATTCTCAGTGGAGACTGAGAGTTTATTTTCCGTGGCCCATACGGACAGAGCAGAGAGAACAACTGTAGCCTGGGTTCCTATGTTGGCACGGGTGGGGCCCTCAATGATGATAACCATATCGTCGGCTAAACAAAGCTGAGTAGCGTGTGGATAGTCACTCAGGAGCAAGTCGTCGACTATCATGTTCCAGACAGCTGTCCCCAGGAACTATTACAGATAAACTTGCACCTGTTGTAGGCTTCAGTTCTTTTTATCGCTCTGTAACTGTCCCATGCTATCTTTTTATACTTTATTTGACCAGCCAGCTCTGCAGCCATCCATTTTAGCGTCTCCCTCCTGCAATATCTTTTTAAACGTAAGTATGCGTTCATGGCTTCTATGGATTTTGCTTTAAAAGTATTCCATAATTCAACTGTATTTGCCATCCCTCGGCAATCTGCCCAATTTCCAGATACCGTATAGCTCCTTAAGCTATCAAAGTCCCCTCTTCTGAAATTAAAACCCGTGTCTTTACCTTTAACTACTGCAACGTATTTCTTCACCTTCCAACTGACGATTGCGTGATGGCTTCCTGACAATGGTTCCTGTAATTTAAGCCCTCTGATGTCATCTGAATCTTTAGTAATCATGAGGTTAAGAATATTCTCGCCCCTAGTTCTTTTTTCTAAAATGCTTGTAAAAATAATAATCATTAGGTTATTTTTAAAAGTTTTACCCCACGGTGAGTTCCCTCCCACTTATTTCAATCAATCTTGGGCAGATTAAAGTTATCCGTAATAAGACATTCACTCTTGCTTGCCCATTTCATCTGCATGTAAAGACTCTCGTCATATTCTTCACAATCTGCTGGTCTTTAGATTGCTCCTACTCTTTGTTTCTGTGTTTCCAACTAACTCACACCACACAGATTCTATGCTGGTAGATGTATCTTAAGACTCAGCAAAAGCTCGTTTTCGCGCTCAGGCTGCTTTTGATAAAAAGCATGACACCTTCTATCTTTCCTCTTTCTTTATTTCTTTCTTTTCTTTCTGAATATCGCAGTTTTTTCATTTTTATACTTTTTGTCAGTGTTTATATTTTTTCATTTGTTCTTTTTTTGTCATTTTTATCATGTTTTGTGACTTTTTATAATTCATAATTTTTTAATTTCTGTAATTTGTAATTTTTTCAGTTCGTTAAAATTTTGTCATTTTTCCATTTTTTATAATTTTGTCATTTAGTTATAATTTTGTAATTTTTCCATTTTTGTCATAAATTGTTATTTAATTAATCTCATTTTTTGTCATTCTGCTTTATTTGTTTTCAGTAAAATTTTCTAATCAGTTCGTTCCTTATTTTTCTTAACTGAATATTTCATTGTAGTCAGTTGAATTTGTGGATAACACTGTTTCATTGTAGTTGCAGATAACACAGAGTTTTCAAAAAGAGTCAAAATAATAATTAACCCAATTTAAATGACTGTATTATGAATTGTTTTATTATGTTATGGATAATCTATCCAGCCTGCTTGGATTTTTTGCCACACACTTCTAACTTCTAATTTTTTTTTTTTTGATACATTTTCTTCAAATTTTATTTGTGTAGTTTCTCGAATAATTTCCCAGAAAGAGGGAATATTTCCGAACAGTTTGTACAAATTTGTAATAGATTTATTTGGACATTTTAACAGCAACACACATTATAACGGTATAACACCTTACACATTATAACACATTATATTGAGAGCACTTAGTTAACGATTTATTTAAAATAGTTAAACTAGTTATCTTTAAAATTCATCTACTTTAATTTAGCACTTCAAATAGGAAATTAATTAAAGTACCTTTGAAATACTTTTAAATGACACGAAACGAGTCAACACCAAAACGAATTACTTCACGCAGGACATTAGATCTGTAGGTTTTGTCAGAGCCACATTTCCGAGTCAATCCAATTGAGCACAATTCGATCCAGAGTCACATTCATTATGCATACCTGTATCCAAACTGACATCGAAAAATAACTGATTTGTAGTAATTGTAAACTCGATTTTTTTGTATGTGTGCGTCATATCATGGTTGAGATAATATTTCAGATAAGTTAACTGTCCCACACCCTTTCTGAAGTATTGATCAGGCTGCTTCTTTCAAGCAGCTTAATCTACTCATACTGATTAGCGTTGCCAAACTGATAAGTTGATACAAAGTACTCTGCCTTGAAATTTCTGGATGTGAAGAACTGTACGAACAAAAATTTACAAAATACATTCCAGTGAATAATAAACTACTAAACAGTATCCAGACAGTTTCGTTTTCAAAGTTCACTGGACCGTTCCGAATAAACAAGTGACTGAGACCGGTATTGCGTAAGGAAGGCATATAAGCCACAGAGGTTTCATGTTCCGAGCTGATTGATTCCAAGCCGATTTAGAGAGTAATATTTTTATTGGATGTCAAATTGCTGCGTTTTACACTTGTTCAATTGCTGACAGCTAATGCGATCCAAAGTCAACCTCCGGTGATGTTAACATGAAATGGAAGCATGATGGTGCCGCTCTCCAGTAATGCACATAGATAACTCGGGGCCTCGATCCACATATCCAGAGGATACCCTGCAAATTAACCAACATAAATTTAAGGCATCAAAACGGATTGATATTAGGATTAATCCCATACACAGAGCGGTATAGCCTCGGTTTTAAAGTGACAAAGCATGATCCGAACATCACCATCGGCAATCACCGGTTTCATCTTGCATGCTCCAATGGGTGTGGGATCAGAGGAGTATTCTCTCCTCTGATCCCACACCCACATGTGCGGGTGTCGGAGTAGGGTATGCCTGGAGAGAGCCTTCTGTTGGAGTACATTTTTCCAACGATGGAGGAGGTGGGGTTGTTGTGGCTAGATTATCCGCACATCTCCCAGCGACAGAAGTCCAGACCTTCTAGGGGGCTTTTAATATCTTGCTTAGCCCCAAATAACACGCCAAATCAAGTGACTCAGATTCTAAGTGATCAACTGAACCTCCGATTAAAGGTGCAGCAGCTTCACACCAGGAACCCCCACTGCACATCATTCAGGGTTGAATGTGCACAAGACCTCTTCAATTTAATTGGAACTTAATCTATTTGGCCTTATCGGCACAATTATTAGATCCTTCTATAATAGGAGAACCAGTAACCTTCCCCAACCTCCACCTCTGCACCAAAACCAAGTCTGCAACGCCACCGCCCACAGCTGACTCGACTCTTTCCCGGACAACTTCCAACGATCTCGGCAGTCTCCCATTCTCTCCACTGCTGTCCAAAGCCCCACATTCAAAGCTCCACCCTACCATGATAAGAGTTTCCAACCTCCCCTGTGTGATGGTCCTCATCAAATTCCGGTCCATCTTACGTTAGGAAGTCGTGCCATTCGCTTGCGAACACTCGAACTCAGGTCACCTTCAGTCAGGACTGAAGTTCATCGAACACTTGTCATTAGGGTGTACTTCCAAAACATCAGGTCCATTAGGAACAAACTAGATTCAGCAGGACAGATCTTCCTCTCTCAGGCTGCTGACGTGGTCTGCCTCGCCGAAACATGGCATAAACCTAATGAATACACGCTCTTCTGCTCAGCTGTTGTTGGTTACCACATGTTGTATGCCTCCAGGGAGCAATCTAGAGCCGGTGGAGTTGCCATACTGTATAACAGCTCCCTTTCCTCCTATGAGCGTTCGACCTCAACTACAACTCAACCTTTTGAAGCGATTATAGTCTCGCTACGTTTCCACTCCAGCCACATGAATATATCCGTGTATATTCCTCCAGGGCCTACATTTGAAGGTATTGAAGGTTGGGGGAACTGGCTCTTAAACCATTTTCGTTCATCTGAAAACCCCCTGTTTGCGGCGATTTTAACCTGCCTCAAAACTGCCATCACCTCTTTATCAGTCTCTGTGAGTTATTCAAATTCATTGACATGACACCATCAATGAGAACCTCACCAGAGTATCGAACCTGCTGGATCTTGCTTTTTCTTCAACACCATACACAGCTGATGATGATCCGATCGCATTATCCCTGTCCGATCAACAGCCTATAGTCTTGACATGGTCATTGGAGGTTCAAAACTTCTACATCTTTGACAATAAAATAATCAAATGCGTTACACCACCTAAATACCTTAATCATCAACTCTGTTTAGAAGCAGCATCCTGCATTCCTTGGGATGGCCTCATCGACTGTCACGTCAGCCTCGCAGTGACACTCATGTCCAACTGGATTAAATCAGTCACCGACTATGCTGCCACCAAACGGGTAACAGTGACTTCCCATTTCAGATCGTGGTGGACTCCTGACCTTAACAACAGCTTCAAAAATAAACAGGTCCTACCTACAAAATGGAAGCTTACGAATAGCAGTCAAGACAGAATCGCCTTTTCCCGTGCGAGGGCTCACTTTAATCGGAAAAAAGCTGCTGCAAACCAAGAAAATCTTGACCGCACTCTGAGGGAAGGAAAATCATTCTATGCTGCCCAACATGCTTCAACAGCAATCAAATGCTTGATCCTCTAGAATGGCTCAAATACATCGCCAGGTTTTCAAACACAACCACAGTCCTATCTACAGCTGTCCAGCCTGACTATGAAAACCCATCAGATGTCCTAAGGACTATCCAGATAACGAAACAGGGCTCATAAGTGCCATCAGTTCCCTTCCCATAACAGCCACTACTGGGGAGGATGGAATTCCGCAATTTATGTTCAAATGCTTGAGCACATTCATCATGGACCCTCTTCTCTCGATCTACAACAGATGCCTCACTGAGCAATATTTCCCCCCCTCAATAGAATAAGTACAGAGTGCACCCCATCCCTAAAAACCAATTTACCACACACGTCAGCTAGTTTAGATCCATCTCCTTTGCCTCCCGTCTGCTGAAAACTCTTGAAAAGGCTTTACTACCGACAATTACTCAACAAATCCTCTAGACGAAACCACCTGAAATCCACTATGCCATCCAAAGAAAATCATCAATCACTTAACTTGGCAGCCACCACAGAACGCATCCTCTCAGCATTCGAACAAAGAGCTGAGCTGGCAACCATATATCTTGACATAAGCGCAGCCTTTGGTGCCTGTCGATCCCGGCCTTGCTCCTCCTACTTAAGAAGAAATTTCATATTCAAGGTGACATGCTGTGCTTTTTGGAATCTCTGCTCCGTCAGAAGTGTAACTTTCCCAACGTAAGGATCTTGAATCGTATCTGGGAAGCTTCAATCTAAAAATCAGCCCACGGAAGTCCACTCAGGGTATATGCTCCCTTAAATGCGTGCCAACACTATTCAAAGTGTCATTTGAAGGAGTAGCAATACCAAACGTACCCTTGCACACAGACCTTGGTGTTCTGTTTGATCAAAAGATGTTCTTTGTCAACCAGATCGACAAAATCAATACCAAATTTTCTCTTACTGTGGATATCAAAGCAGCAACTGCTACATGACCGATATCCCCTCACTGTTAAAAAGTTCACCACCTTCACGATTTATCCCGCCATTCACTATGGTGCAGAAATAAGTGTCTCAGCTCCACCTACAAACCTTAAGCGGGTATACACCGCTGAATACTGGTTATTGAAATGTGACATTTCAATAACCAGTTATTGAAAAGCTTCGTCTGCCTCCTGCTACCACAACCACCACGATGGTACAATTACTTGAAATCCCGAGAGTGGAGTTCCTGATCGTGGAAAAGAGGCTGGTCTTCACAGCCAAACTCTTCACTGGCCAAATATCATCTCCAAATATTTGGAACGCTTGCTATTGGAGGATCCCACAGCCTAGCCTAAGATCGTCACCTGCACTTGTGGCTTACCACAACAGGCTTGCACTCACTAACAGGTTTCTCCGCAAGCAGATGCTCGCCACCTTGAACTGTGCGAACGCCAATTCTGACAGTCTAATAAGTAAACTGGTGTGCAAAATCTTTCCACTCCTATGAGAAGCTACAGGTTTTCACTTGTAGCTTCTCATAAGAGTGGCCTGGATATGGGAAAAGCATACCAAAGGAATCTCGTGAGGCACAGAAATGATGAAGGAAACAGCACCGACACAACAACGGAAACAAAACGGTACAGAGGGACTTTATTCTAAAATGGCAACATAGCACTGGCTGCCATGATACAGATGCATCACTGCCAAAGATGGACCAAAGGGAAGAGGTGGTCCTTGGTAGGAGTTATGGCCACCCCCTAATGTCGGTGCAGGCTTTGAACCGCCTGTTCATACATAGAACAATGTTGTTGATAAGTTCTTGCGGTAACATCGTTCATTCCTCTGTCAGTGCCATCTTCAACTGGTGGACATTTTCTTGTAGGTGTGGACGTGCCGCTAGGAGCTCCCCAGAGCGCCCCTTTTGTGTTCGATGGGATTTAGTTCGGTGGAAACGGGCAGACCAATCCATACGAACAATGTCCTAACTTTCGAGAAGCATATCAACAGATGTAATGCGATGGGGTGTGGCGTTATCATCCATAAACACAAACTCGGGTCCAGTGGCACCTCGGAACAGACGCACATGGGGAAGGATTACCTAAGTACAGTAGCGTGCACCGGTTACAGTACCGCCTTCCAGTATCTGGAGTTGTGTACGTCCATCGAAGATAACGCATCCGCAGACGAGAACACCTTGACCGCTATAGATCCCTTTCAGTGATGTCTACGGGGTGATACCGTGTGCCAACCTCTCGCCAGATTAGCTGAAGTCCAGAATCGCTGTGAGACTGAATCTACTCTCATCAGTAAAGAATACCTTAAGTAAAGATTTTGTGGTTGTAACCTTTAGAATTAGTGTTGGTCCTTAAGTTTTGCACACCAGTGTAACAAGAAGGACAGATATAACTTTATCAAAGCCCTTGAACCCTGACCTTCTAAAAGAGGATTGTGATGCTCCTATCCCCATGTTCAAATCTGTCATCACTGGAGCCCTGCTGAATCATTGCCAAGTTGTATTCTGTTTTTTTCTTCTGTATTTGTATTTCTTTTACATTTTTACGCTGTATTTTAGGCCTTTTTGTATTTGTACGCTGTTTTTTTTTAACCTGTCTAGTATTTGTATTCCGCATATTGTTCTGTTTTTCTCAATCTACTACTAGCGAACCCCTGGCGCTCGTCGCCGTGATGGGACATTGTGCTGTTACTCTGTACTTCACAATAAAGATTTGTTTTTTCTCATGGTGTGACCAGGGTCCTTTCGTAGTTGCACAAGGAACGGTGAACGCCAACTCTTTTGCTTCACATTTTGGATAATTTCAACGATGTTACCATTCATTGGTGCAAACCGAGGAACGGGCTACAGCAGGGATGGCCAGTGCGTGGTCTGTTCTTGTTAGCAGGAGAGACTGCTTCTACAGGGATGGGATAAGTGTCCCTGCTTCTACAGGGACACTTAAATAGAAAGAGTGCAAGAATATTTGCTGATGCTATCGAGGCAGTGTTAGGTGGTTGGAAAATTGCAAGCTTGGTGGGGGGAATCACAGACTAATAGATTAACAGTAGCCGCAGGCAGTGGTGAAAGTTATTTTTGCAACATGTAAATACATGGGCTATGTTATGGTAACTAAGAATAAAAACAGATACATGTACACCAATGCTAGAAGTAAGTAAATAATTTGCTGAATTTGAAGTGCTGATCAAGTCATCAAAGATAGATATCTTTTGGATATCAGAGACGTGGTGTCACACAGATATAAGTGCAGAATTGGAATTTGGGGAGTACAATGCGTACAGAAAGGATAGACATGAGAGGAAGGGAGGAGGGGTTATGCTATTAGTTAAGAAACGCATAAATTCTAAGGAAGTGCATCCAGTTGACACCGGTGGACAGAGTTATTTTGAATCAGTTTGGTTTGACATAAGCACTGGGAAAGGAAAAATGAGTGTAGAAGTTTGTTTTAGGCCTAATGACTCTGATGCGTACAATGAATAATTATAGAGAGAAATAGAGCGGGCTAGTAAACCAGAATGTCTTGTAATGGGGGATTTTAGCTTCCCAGATATTGACTGGAACTTGTGGATTGGTCACTCACACACTATTCAGACTTTTGTGGATTTATTGGATGATTGTTTTCTACAGCAGCATGTTAGAGAGGCAACTAGTGGGAGTAATACACTTGATCTGTGTAAACTGAAGAAGGAAAGGAATGAATCATATTTGACCACTTAACATAGATGGTTCGCCTATTGATGATCCTGCTTAGATAGCAAACAAAGTGAATGAGTATTTTGCATCTACATTCATACACGAGGAGTTATTCAAGGAGGAGAAGACCAAATGTTTATCGAACTCTATCAGGAAGTTGAATGATTTTAAATAACTGAGAAAAAAGTGAAGGAGAAATTGTTGAAGTTAAACATAAGGAAGGCACCTGCGGTGGATGGGGATCTATCCACTTATATTAAAGGAGGCAGCAAAGGAATAAGCAAACCCTTAGCCATAATTATAAGAGCATCCTTGGACTCGGGGGAGGTCCCATGGACTGGAGATGTGCAAATATATCCCCAGTTTACAAAGGGAGATAAAGGGTGACATGAGTAATTACAGACCAGTTAGTTTAACTTCTGTTCTGGGGAAAATAATGGAGTCACTGGTTAAAGATGCATTGCAGGATCGTCTAGACAAGACTTGGGGAAGTCTCGTCTGATTAATTTGATTGGATACTATGATGTGGTCACAAAGGAACCGGATGCAAAAAAATAATTTTTATATCATATATTTGGATTTCAGGAAAGCTTTTGACACTGTTGCACTTGGAAGAATACTGTACAAATTGGAGCAGTATGGAATTAAGGGCAAGTTGCTACAATGGATAAAGGGATGGTTGAGTGGGAGAAGACAGAAAGTGGTAATCAATGGACGCTGCTCTTCGTGGACTAATTTATTTGTGTTATCCCCCAAGGTTCGGTGTTGGGCCCATTGTTGTTTTGTATATTTATGAATGATATTGATGAAGATATATCAAGCTTAATGTCAAAGTTTGCAGATGATACAAAGGTTGGAAGGGTTGCTAATAACAGTAATGACAGTATACTGCTGCAGCAGGATCTGGAAAAGTTGGGCAGATGGGCTGAGAAGTGGCAACTGAAGTTTCACATTGGCAAATGCAAAGTACTGCATATGGGTAGCTGTCACCCAAGAGAAACGTACCGACTGTGTGGTACTACACTTAGGTGGAGAATAAAAGAGACCTGGGGGTTATTGTGCAGTCAATATTTTTATGACAGTGCAGACAGGCTGCCAGAGGTCTTGTCAATGATATACATTAATTTTTCGGGGAGGGATAAGGAGGTGATTATCTCCATGAATAAGGCATAGTGTGCATAGTGTGCATAGTGTTAGGGTCGGGCGCCACCTGTGGTTTCCCACATCTGCGCCATATGTACACTGTGAAGAAATACAGAACACTGTAAATGCCAGAAAAAGTGTAGTGTGTTGAATGTGTAGTTTTGTGTTGGGTTCTGTTGTGTGTCCTGGAATTTGGCCGCAGGGCCCCTGGTGGAACCCCACGTTGCCCGCACACACCACTAGGAGGTAGCCAGGCTGCCCATAGTTCTCTGGCTAGTCTCCGTCAGGGTCGCCTCAGCTTCCTGAGCGGAGACCAAGTTAAAAAAAAAAAATAATAATAATAATAAAAAAAAATAATAAAAAAATAATAAAAAATTAAATAAAAATAAAAATAAAAAATTAATTAAAAGAAAAAATAATAATAAATAATTAATTAATTTAAAAAAAAAAAAGCAGCGATTAGATAGAGTGAGGTAGTACAGGGTGTACAGAAGAGGGGGAATGAAAGTAAGAGTAAGGGGATATAGGCGAAGGCATCCCCAACCAGTCAATGTACACTCAGTCAATCAGGTGAAGGCGAAGAAAGGGGAAGGAATGGGGTCGAAAGTGACTGTACAATTGAGCACAGATAGGATCGCCATTTGGCGCCTCTGTCATCGACATCGGGTGGTGTCCAATCCAGGGGTTTAATTCAATCCAATGGTAGCTTTCAAACTTCAATCATCAGATAGTTGTCCGTTTGATGGTGTGGCGGTCAAGTTCATGACTGTCTAGTCTGGATAAAAGTCCATCATGGTCTCAAACCGTCTGTTGTCTTCCTTGGGACTGCTGTGGCGAAGGTACAGGAACTGTAGATAAGGATTTCCTTCGGCTGAAGAGCTCTTGTGCGAAACGCGTAAAAGCTGTATATTCCTCCCTACAATCAAGCAGGTGTGTTTCTTGGTCTTTGGGTATGTAGGTCAAGGTAGTGATGAAGGTGCAGCGAAGATCCTCATACAGGGGGCAGTCATACATAAGGTGCGACCAACTCTCAGTCCCACCACAGGTGCAAGTGGGATCATCGATGATTCCCAGGGTCGTCAGTTTGCCTTTTAATGATCCATGGCCAGTTATCAGGTATGTAGCATAAAGGCCAGGTGAAAACCAGGGAGGAAGCCTGGGGAACACCCTGTTAATGTAAGGGAAGAACTTTCTAGTGATTTCGCCTTTGTTGGAAGTAGTCCATCTCGCTTGCCACGCCTGCTGCAGATGCGTGAGGAGACGCTTCTTTTCTGCTGTTCTGTCGTTTGCGGGGTCTGTTGTGAATTCGAGGATGGTCTTGGAATTTGCTTTGGAGAGGTGGAAGAGTAGTCCACAGCGGACCACCTCCAGGTCCAGTGGCATGGCGCCTGCCAGGATTTGCAGAGCATGGGTACTGACAGTGCAGCAGGCACGGGTAGTAGCGAGCAGGATGTTTCTTTGCAGAGAGTCGAGGATTCTTCTACCACTAACAGTGATTGCTTTCGGGTACCAGATGCCTGCTGCGTACGTTATAATTGGGGTAAATATCACTTTATAGAATAAGGACAGAGTGTGCCTATTGAGTCCCCAGTCCCGTCTGGAGACCCTGGTGACAAGGGCGGTGTAATTGCGTATCTTTCTTCTTAAGTGGGCCTCCGTAGCCGAGTGGGTAGGAGCGGGAGTGCAGTAGCACACGCTCTTTGAGTAGACCGGGGTTCAAGCCCCTGACTGCTGAATACGGTCGATCTGCCAACCCGCACTGGACCAGCGTGGCAGATTATGGTCCATTTCCCTCAGCATGAATTGTTGAGGAGGCTTCCACCCTGCAGTGGGTTGATAATGGCTGCACTTTACTTTTACTCTTCTTAAGTATTTAAGATGTGGCTGGAAATTCAGTTTGCTGTCAAGTATAACTCCTAGATACTTAAGTTGAGTGGAGAATTTTATGGTCCTGTTGTCGATTTTTATCTGTGGCGGTCTGGCTTCATTGAGACTTCCTTTGAGAAGAATAGAATCTGTTTTGGCTGCAGAGATGGTGAGGTTATGGTGTTTAGCCCAGTCCTGTAGCTTCTGTAGTGCATTATTCGCCAAAGTCTCCAGTCGTGCCCTAGAATCGCCGGTAACGGTGATAATAAGATCATCTGCATAGGCCTGAGAGGTGACCTCTCCCAGGTCCATGCCAAGGAATTCATCAAGGACAAGATTCCACAAGAATGGGCCCAGAACCGAGCCCTGTGGGCATCCTCTGTAGACCTGTCTGGTGATTTTCATATATGGAGCATTGACAGTGATTGACCTGTTGGAAAGGTAGCTTTTGATTGAGTTATATAGGTTTACTGGAAGCTTTGATTGGCGCAGTCTGCCTAGGACGCTCGGCCACCAAAGTGAGTCGAACGCCCCAGCAAAGTCGACAGCGATGACCAGAAAGTATTTCTTTTGGGTAATTCCTACTGCTTCAAGAAGATTGTGGAGTGCATCTACAGTGGAGTGCCCGGTTTTGAATCCAAATTGTCTGTGAGAAGCCATGTTTGCATTGTTGTAGTGTTTGAGAAGTCTGTAGTAGAGTAGCCTTTCATAGAGTTTACTAAGTACCGACAGGAGAGCGATGGGACGGTAGGAGTTCGGGAGTTCAGGTGGTTTCGTCGGGTTCTTCAGGATTAGTTTTACGTTCGCCGACTTCCAATCTGTTGGGTAGTGACCATCACGTAGACAGGTATTGAATAGATGAAGTATTAATTCGGGGACACACTCCACTGTTTTCTTTATAATCTCAGGCTCCAGCAGGTCCGATCCTGGACATTTCCTATCTTTGATCAGGGCCATGAATAAGGCAGTGTACTGCGTACTAAAATGTGTCCTCCACACCTTGAGTACTGCGTACAGGTCTGGAGGACACATTTTAGGTAGGATGCAGAGTTGCTGGAACGAGTAAAGAGAAGCGCAACAACATTGGTGAGGGGAACAAAAGAGTCTTGCAAATTGCAGCTTCTGGAGACTACGCACCTGCGAGGCGATCTGATTGGAGTATATAAGGCCTTGAAGGGATTAAGCAGGTTCAATTATGATGGGATTCTTCTTCTTGCCCAGAGTTCAAACCTGATGGGTCATACATTCAAACTGAGGAAAGATGGTTGTAGAATAGATGTGCTGAAGTTTGCCTTCAACCAGCGGGTGGTTGATTTTATGAACAAATTTCCATCTGTTGTTGTGGAAGTTGATAGCTTAAATATATTCAAGGTAGAACTAGAAAAACATTTGGAATGAGTGGATGGGTGAAATGGGAAGGGGTGTTTTTTTTTTTTTTTTTTTGTCGGATGCTGTATAAGCTTGCTTTATTGCGTCATGTACCTCTACTAATGCTAATGCTGAACACCTGTATAATAAGCTCGGACGTTGTGTGAGAGCCAGACCAAGATTTCCTACACTGGTACCTCAACTGGTCCTTGTTCTACAGGGAAATTCGGCGACTGTAACACGCTCAAATCTATCGTTCTTTGGTGGAAAGCCTATCCAAGAGAGTTGAGTGTGTCATAGTGGCCAAGGGGGAATCGACAAGCTTATGAATTAAGTTGCAGTGTTATTAATGTAAAACAGACATGTATATATGGATCCTCCTTAGGGTAATGTATGTAACTGTGTATGAGTAGGTAGTGCTGTGGTATCTTCAACGTCCTCCCCACACCAGGTGGAAAAGGCTCGGGTTCGAATCCTGTCGATGACTCGACGAACGTTTATGGGCTTTTTTCACTCCATGGCTGAGTTAATCGGTCTAAAGCGTAGAGCAAACCTTTTCCTCCAGCAAAGGTGGCAAATTGATCAGAGAACACATGAAATTAACTGGCACAATTCACATGGACCAGGTGATCCTAATATATTAGTTTAGTGAATATAACTGTGTTAGTTTCAGATGTACACGTACATTAAGTAAGAGTTGTGGATTATAAACAATACTGTCCCAATAGGTCTGAAGACTTGTCCCATCTACTTGATGTTCCCTGTAAATTAATTGTTCCTTTTGCCTTTAATATGCCGTCATTAAACACTGGGTCCCTGTTGTCTACCTTTTCAGAAGACTTAGAAATAAGAGTAAACGTTCATGTACATCAAAAAATATATCATTAAAGAAAGGATCCTTGACATGGTCAACCTGTGTTCAATTCCTTTTCCAAACTTTGCTTCTATTTGAGACTTACAATATATAAGAATGATTAATTTTATCACATAAATTGTTCTTCACAATTAAATTTTCTAATTCTAGGTTTCTAAAAAAACTAAATAATCACACCCAAAACTGTTCTTTAGTTTTTGGGAATTACACCATAATCAGTCTTAATATTTTTAAATAAAGAACATGGGAAGGATATCATCAACAAGTGACTGTTCTTCAGGTGCAGGTGAGAAAATGTTAGCCTACGTTCTTCTAATTAATATACCAACCTTAAACAGGTGCATTTCTCAATTTAACCTATATGTAAAATTGAGAAACTTGACCAGAAATTTCCGTGATATATCACGGAAGTTTGTGGTCAACATTAAGAGATGCGATTTCCTCCCATAACAGCAATCAGTTAGACAAGCCCATCTCATCATTCATTGAGAAAACAAATACTCACCATTGATAAACTTTTTCTTTGTGAAAGAACTAACGTTTCCACCAATATGATTTCTATTTCCAATAGACTAATGTAAGCCTTCGCTTCACGTGCCAGAAGACTGGTGATGTTAACACGTTCAAGCCAGAAGAAAGGTACTGGGAATGAGGCTATGTAAATGGGTTCAATGACCTCCGGTGACATTACATAACATAACCCTTTCCCAAGAAGTAAGACGGATACTCCTTCTCTTTAAATTCATCTTCGGTTATGTACCATTTGGGGTCATCCAGAACTGATGGACAGATTCGACTTTACCACAATATTTGTAATGGGCCAGACGAAAGATCCTCATGTTCAGAAATCGATTGATCAAGAAAAACATAGATTTGGTGACATTGTCCAGTTCGATTTTCTGGACACTTACTGGGATCTTTGTCTCTTGCAACTCTAGCTCTTTTCATATCACAACATAACAGATTTTTTCCAAGTTTTTCGGATCGAGACAAATTACTCAACCAGTTAAGCAAACTGAATATATCGGTCAGAACATCATCATCTGTTTTCAAGGGAAAAGTGTAGTTATAACAGTTATCGAGAAGCCATTTCAAAGATGCGTCAACTTTATAGGCCAGATTCCGGTAAGTGTCCAGAAAATGAGATCTTTCGTCTGGCCCATTACAAATACTGTGGTAAAGTCGAATCTGTCCATCAGTTCTGGATGATTCCAAGTGGACCGGACTATTCTTCTGCGAGCAAAGTGATCGGTGGCAGAAAGGACGTACGCTACTACAGATGATGGAATGCTGTTAGGTTGGCAGGTTTCGGAAATGTTAAAGTCCTGCATCAGTCCTGTCGTGAACTGATGCTGGTGGTGATTTCTGGTGATTGTGTTCAATAACTAACTGGCAGATTGAACAAAAGTCTTAAAACGCCTTAATTTCAGCACTCCGTGAACAGTCCACAAGATTTGCAGTTTCGGTAATACGCCACCAATCATTCGGTACCTGACGATCATTTCATTTCGAAGTCCATCAGATCACATCCTTTGCTCAAGTCGATCAAGCAGTTCGTATGGACTGCATGCCATGAACCTGTAGTATCACATTTTTGCTGCATGTCGGGGGATGGAGGGCCGATTGCTAAAACACGAATTTGGTTATAATATTTTGATTCGTTAGTGTATTTTAATATAGAATTTAACGGTTTAGTCATAAAAAATATCCATTTTCGTACACACCTAACAATTTTAACAACTATCTATGGATTGAACTTTAGTTTTCAAATGTTTCATTATGCAACTCACAGAAAGGTATTCAGTTACTTTTGGTAATATTCTGTATTTATTGCATAAAAGGTTGTGGTAGTTGCAGTTTGGATGAGGCTGACCAGCTCTTCCTATCCTTCGTCCATCACAGTAAACGAACGTATGAATTTGTTCGCTGCAATGAGTTTATTCCCTAAATTCTTTGCTTGGAATTTTCTCTAAGAAACTGATAGGATTTAATAAATTAATTTCTTATTGGATGAACTTTTTTTGTTTCTTTTATATTGACACACCGGTAATATTTAACCTTTTTGCTTTCGACATTTTTACTTTCGATAAAATTGGTACATTTTCAGAATATTTAAAGTTTTCGTGTTTTATGTATTCTGTGTACAACGAAAAATTAGAGAATTTTCTACAGAAGTTATTCTTTTCCAATTAACAGTACAGAATTCGAGTTATCCGAAATCCTTCGAAGTTATTTTCGCTTTTATATCTTGTTTTAATTTCACTCAAAGAAATTAACACATTTAATATTTCACTATAAGGAACAAAATTCTCACATGGATATAATAAAATAATTAGTGCAATATACACTGTGCTGCCACTTTATTAGATACAACCCTGCTGTGCACACAAATGGTTTGTCCCACAATGTTGCAAGTCACATGACCACAGTTGTGTATATAAATGCAGCAGAACAACCTTTCTAGTATCAGTTAAGCGTACAACCGGTAGCAAGAATTACGAAAAGGAGTGATCTAACGCACTTCGAACGTGGTATGGTAGTAGGTGCAAGACATGTTGGACAAAACATCTCTGAAACTGCGGTTCTCCTGAACTTTTTCCAGAACTCCTTGAAACCACAGTTTCAAGGAGTTCTGTATATCTCGATATACCCTTGAAACCACAGTTTCAAGGGTATATCGAGAATGGTACAACGAACAGAAAACATTCTCCCAACGGCACTCCTGTGGAAGAAAATCGTTTGTTGATGAGAGAGGTCAGAGGAGGATGGCTAGAATTGTGCAAGCAAACAGACGGGCCACAATGTCGCACATCACGTCAGAATACAACCTTGGTACGCAGAACAAAATATCGCAACGGACCACTATTCGCACTTTGTCGCGAATGGGCTACAACAGCCGACGGCCACATCGGGTACCTTTGTTATCAATGAAGAACAAGAGAGCACGCCTCCTGTGGGCACAGCAACACCAGCGCTGGACTATCGAGGATTGGAAAACAGTTGCTTGGTCTGACGTGTCGAAGTTCCTGGTGCATCGTGTTGATGGAAGGCTCAGAATTTGGCGAAAACAACATGAATCCATGGACCCGTCATTCTGACGACTACTGTGCAAGAGGTTGGAGGCAGTGTTATAGTGTGGGGAATGTTTTCTTGACACACGATGGGTCCATTGATACCTATAGATTCACGTATGAATGTCACATCGTACCTAAACATCGTTGCTGACCAAGTGCATCCGTTCATGTTAAGTTTAGCCTCAGTCAGATGGTTACTTCCAGCAGGATAATTCGCCGGTTCACAAAGCCCAATTTCACTATGGAACCGTTCCAGGAACATGACTATGAGTTTTCTTTGCTCGAGTGGCCTGCTCAGTTTGTGGAACTCAATCCTATTGAACATCTTTGGGATGAGCTAGAAAGGGCTGTTCGCTGCAGGTCTACACCTCCGTCGAATCTCAAGGAACTGCGTGACACAATCATGTTTGCATGGTACTCCATTCCTGCACAGCGTTTTCAGCATCTTGTTCAATCCATGCCTAGACGAATTCAGGCTGTGTTGAAGGCTAAATGTGGCTCAACACGCTACGAGGTAGGTGTACCTAATAAAGTGGCAGAACACTGTATATGTATATATATCTGATAATTAAAATAAATATGATATTTAAAATAAAAACATCAGCCAGTAGTACGGCAATAATGCAGAGCGAAACGAAACGCAAAATAATATAAAATAAACAAACAAGGAAGGGAAAGTAGAGATAACAGGACAAAAAGGTAGTCGATAATCCCCTGTAAAATTTAGTCAATTAAGTCATTAAACCCAATTAATAAAAAAGTAAATTTAAAATAATGCCAATTATAAATAATTTAGCGGAACCCCCCTCGAAGGTACCAGTTCCAAAAAACGTGAAATATCACCAAAAAAGGGTTAAAGGAACTACCAAAAAACTAAAATATCAAAATGATAGACTGACCATCATGCCCCATATCGACAGAGGACCACGAGGCCAATAATGGTCATGGAATCGCTGCATTTCAAAATTTCAAAAAATTTTACAGGGGATTATCGACTACCTTTTTGTCCTATTATCTCTACTTTCCCTTCCCTGTTTGTTTATTTTATATTATTTTGCGTTTCGTTTCGCTCTGCATTATTGCCGTACTACTGGCTGATGTTTTTATTTTAAATATCATATTTATTTTAATTATCAGATATAATGAGGCATCATGTGGAGGATGTGCATTTTCTGCCTCTAATGATAGCTACATAGCCATATTTATTTATTTTTATTACTTTTCCCTAACTTTTACCTCACATAATATATATATATATATAATATTGATAAAAACAATAGGATATAATTACGTAACTGAACGTCTAAAAAGAAAGAAAAAATATTAATATATTAAAATGGATTATGGATCCGGGGAACTACTAGTTATAGTAGAAATGCCCAGCAACCATAATGAAATATAGACAAATGTATAAGATAATGTTGGAAGTGCATAATTGTCCAGGTTGTTCTGGTATTGCACAGCATTCATGGATTTGTCGATAACGACTAATGGGCCCAAGCCAAACAAGAAAGGAGCACAATACCATGACACTGTCTCCCCCAAACTTCATTGTTGGGAGGATACAATCAGGAAGGAACTGTTCCCCTGGCATTTGTCACACCCAAGAACGGCCATCAGACTGGTAGAGTGCGAACCTCGACTCGTCTGTCCATAGGACTGTTTTCCACTACTCTACAGTCCAGGAGTCGCGCTCCTTACACCATGCAAATCAGCGTCTAGCTGTTGAGGTGATCGGTTCTGTTGAGCGTGTAATCTTGCATGTCCACTTTTGCATATGTCTGTTCGAAGCCCAGTGTGCATATTTATAGCAGGTTCTGTGACGTGTTGCGTGCATGGAAACTGTTTCCCCATCCATGGAGGGGTGTCCAGATATTAATGATAGGGCAGTGTAAATATATAATGAAAGAATCAAACCAGATTAAATTTCGCTCACGCAATTTTCTGTATAAAACCAACTACATGTGCATAACATCTTCTCTGTAGTGTGGGAAGGGAACTACAAATTCACCATTGCAAATAAATATATATTTAATAGCCATTGCCTCGAATCATTGTAGTTGAAGTGGCATGGAGAGTGTATCCAGCCTGCTTCGATTTTGTCAGCCATCTTTTGAGGTGCTAAAATTATAAGTTTGCTTCTAATTTTTTTGAAATTTTTTTTGTGAAATCTCTCGATTAACTTTCCACAAAGAGGCATTCTTCATGAAGAGTTTCGACAAATTGGTAATAGATTACTTTGGACATTTTAAAGCAGCACACAATATAATGCTGCATAAAGAATAATTAGTTGATAATTAATTGAAAAAAGCTATTTCTGAAATTGGGTGTATTCAAAATGCCTATAAATGAATCCTTCTTCAGAGGACAGTGCACGTAACTCTGTAAGTTACGAGTGTACACGTAACACTAGGAGCTAAGTCACATAAAAAAGCTAAATCTAAAGCTACCTACACTCAATACTGTTCATTTCTCAGGAACTATATCATAGCCAGTCTTAATATTTTTAAAGAAATAACATGGGAATGATATTATCAACAAAAGTCTTTTCTTCAGGTGCTGGTCAGAAAATGTTCGCTTTCGTTCCTTAGAAAGGTGGATTTCTCAATTTTACTTATCGTGGAAGTTTTTGGTCAAGATGGCTTTACGAATATCCATGATAGTAAAAATAAATAAAATAAAATAAAAATAAACACAAATTCTGTCTGCTCTGCTGAGTCCCTAGCAGTTATTTGGTACAGTTAATTAATAAGTTGGGATTAGTAGCCGAGTTGTAGAATGGATCCTTGATGCCAGTTATAACAATTGTTGGACGAACGTGTATGCTCTGTACATTATGAAGAGAAATTGATTGCGGATATTGAAGTGGGATTAACTCTGAGTTAATTCTATACTTAAATGTTGTATATTCCTGTCTTTTATCTTTTATGTAGAGTTGATCTATGAAAGTTAATGCAAGAAGAAACTTATTAATGCCTCTCTTTCCAAAGTGCATTGGATGAGAAGATTGAAATTGTTTAAGTTAAATTCTGTAATAGTGTATTTTGGGTAGGGTACGTATTTATTGTGTTGCTGTCTGGTTGACAGCTGGTTTTGTGGTTGAAATATCCCAGTCGGGATTTAGTAATATTTTGCGTTGTCCTGATGACAGCTACACTTTTCATTTATTTTTGTTTTCAATATCCATGGGTGCTGGGTACAAAGATTTCTTATTATAATGTTATTATGTTTATGGTTAGTCTACTAATGGCCTTCTTATGCTCTTCGATTTTCATTATTACTAGTTCTTCCTTTTTTTGGGAGTTACCTTTCTCTTTCAACTCCCATTTTTAGTAATACTTTCCCGTCTTTTAATTTGGGGTTCTTGGGGCGCCTTCACCTATGGTACACCACCATACCAATTGTGTCCCGGTACATTGAAAGCTTCACGAATTATACCACGTTTTCCATGTGTTATGTTAATTTTGTCGAGCAATGTAGTAGAAAATGTCGCCAAGTTTGATCCTATAATGTCAGAACACTTACGAATTATCGAAGATTCAAGCATTATTTAAGTTATAAAATACAAAATGAAATTATAAACATAATGTCTGAAGAAGTGCGTAAAAAAATACGATTCAAGAGGCGAAATATTATTCTATAATTCTTGACTGCATTAGGGATATGATTCACGAAGAACAAATGGTAATGGTATTTTGATTATTCCATTTTAATTACAAAGACAAAACGTAGAAATTCGAAAACAGTTTCTTGATTTTTTTTAGTAGTAGCAGTAGAGGCATATGTGCAAGAAACCAAGCTTATGTAATACCAAAAAGAAAAAACCAAGCTATTATATTTAGGCCTATGCCTGGAAAAATATTTCTGAATAATGTCGAGGGGAGAAGGGTTATGAGCATTTAGCATTAGCATTAGTAGAGGCATTTGATGCAAGAAAGCAAGCTTATGCAGCATCAGCCAAAAAAAAAAAAAAAAAAAAAACACTTCACCCCTCTATTCGTTCGAAATACCTGTCCAGCTGAGCCTTAAACTTATTTAGGCTATCAAGTTCCACAACAAGGGATGGAAGTCTGTTCCACCAACCAACAACTCGTTGGCTAAAGGCAAATTTCCGCACATTTGTCTTTCCTGAATTTGAATTTATGCCCTCTTAGGTGATTATTCTGAGCGAGAGGAAGAATGCCATCAGCATTCAGCATGCTCAAATCATTCAAGGCTTTATACACCTCTATCAGATCACCTCGCTGCTGCCTAGTCTCCAGACACTGTAATTCGCAAAACTTAAGCCTTTCTTCATAAGAGCACCCCTTTGTTCTATTCAATAATCTTTTTGCCCTTCTCTGTACTCGTTCCAGCAGCTCTACATCCTTCTTGAAATGAGGCCTCCAGACCTGTATACAGTACTCTAGGTGTGGCCTGACCATTGCCTTATACAATGGAATAATCACCTCCTTATCCCTGCTGGAAAAATTCCTATATATCATTGACAATACACCATGAGCTACTCTTGCAGTCCGTCTGCACTGCTCAGAGAACTTCATATTTGCATGCACAACCACCCCCAAGTCCCTTTCATTCGCTACCACTGTCAGTGTAGTACCACAGAGTTGATACGTTGCTCTGGGGTTGATGTTTCCCATATGTAGTACTTTACATTTGTCAATGTTAAACTTCATTTGCCACCTCTCAGCCCATCTGCTCAACCTTTTCAGATCCTGTTGCAGCAGCATAGTGTCAGTAGTGTCCTTGACAACCCTGCCAACTTTGTATCGTCTGCAAACTTCGACATTAAGCTTGATATACCCTCATCAATATCATTTATGAATACAGAAAACAATAATGGACCCAACACTGAGCCCTGAGGGACTCCAGTAATAACATTAGTCCACGACGAGCAGTGTCAACAGCAGCCATTTGCCACACTGCTCCAATTTGTGCAGCAGTCTTCCATGTGCAACAGTATCAAAAGCCTTTCTAAGATCCAAGTATATAATATCAAAGTTATTCCCTGCATCCAGTTCTTTTGTGACTGCATCATAGTATCCAATCAAATTGGTCAGGCAAGACCTTCCATTAACAAAACCATGCTTGTCCGAGCTATAACTGAAGTCTTGTCTAAATGATCCTGCAGTGCTTCTTTAACTAGTGCCTCCATTAATTTTCCTTGAACAGAAGTTAAACTAACAGGTCTATAATTACTTGTGTCAGCCTTTGATCCTCCTTTGTGAATTGGGGTCACATTTGCACATCTCCAGTCTGTGGGTACCTCCCCTGAGTCCAAGGAAGCTCTCATAATTATGGCTAAGGGTTTGCTTACTTCCTTTGCTGCCTCCTTTAATATAACTGGATAGATCCCATCCACCCCAGGTGCGTTTCTTCTGTTTATCTTCAAAACTTTCTCCTCCACTTTACTCTCAGTTATTACAAGATTCTCTAGCTTACTGGTAGAGTTGAATACACCTCTGGCTTTCCCCTCTCTAAATAACTCCTCATGTGTGAATGTCGATGCAAAATATTCATTTAGTTTGTTAGCTACCTGAGCAGGATCATCAACAGTTAACCCATCGATATCAAGTGGACCAATCTGATTCATCCCCTTCCTTCTAGAGTTTACATAAGTAAAGAACTCTTTGCTGTTTTTCTTTGCATCCCTTGCCAAAGATTTCTCGTACTCTGCCTTCGCCTGCCTAACCTCCTTTGTAACTTGGTTACAGATCAACTTGTATCTATCATAGGCTTCTGTGTCATCTGTAATTTTGTATGTATTCCATGCATGTTTCTTTCCTGCCATATGCCTCATCAGTTCATCTGACATCCATTTAGGCCTAAACCTTGAACAATATTTCTCAGTTGGTATGTAAAGCCTAGTAGCTTCCAAGATAAGTTCTTTGAATGCTTCCCATTTTGAATTTGCTGTTGGTAACATCATCATTTGGTCCCACAGTATAGAATTTAAATACTGTCTCAGTCCATCGTAGTCGCCTTTATGAAAGCAAAAACCCTTCCCTTTACCCTTGATGGTAGTTACCTCTTTGAGTAAATCCCACTTCAGCACACTGTGATCACTGCCACCTAGTGGTTCATTTATCTGCAGATTCTTAATGCATGAAGAATCACTGCTGATAATCAAATCAAGAGTATTCCTCCCTCTAGTTGCCTCCCGAACATGCTGATGTAGAAAACAATCATCCAATAAATCCACAAAAGCCCTGCTAGTGTGTGAGTAACCAGCCCCAAAATTCCAGTCAATATCTGGGAAATTAAAATCCCCCATTATAAGACTCTCTGATTTACTGGCCCACTCTATTTCTCTGTACAGTTTCTTATTATACTCATCAGAGTCATTAGGCCTATAGCACACTCCTACTCTCAATTTTGATCTCCCAATGCTTATGTCACACCAAACTCAGTCGACACTGCACTGTGCAGCGATGTCGACTGGCTTTACTTCCTTGGATTTTATGTATTTCTTAACTAATAGCGTAACCCCTCCTCCCTTCCTATCCCGTCTATCCTTTCTGTAGACGTTGTACTCCCCAAATTGCAGTTCTGCATCCCTTATATCTGTGTGGCACCACGTCTCTGATATCCCAACAATATCTGCCTTTGATGTTTTGAGCAATACCTCAAATTCATCAAATTTATTTACTAAACTCCTAGCATTGGTGTACACGCAAGTATACATGCACCTATTTCTATTCTTAGCTGCCCTAACACAACCCATGTGTTTACTTGTACCACAATGACTCCCAGCAGTCTCTGAAATATCCTGAATCTTGTTTTTCAGGCTTCTGCGCATTCCGATAGAAGCAGTGCAAGAATCTCTTTCACCTCTGCCAGTGGCTACTGTTAATCTATTCGTCTTTGTCTCCCCCCAAGCTAGCAGTTTTCCGACCCACCTAACACTGCCTCGATAGCATCAGCAAATATTCTTGCACCCTTTCTATTTAAGTGTATCCCATCCCTGTAGAAGCAGTCTCTCCTGTTAACAAGTACAGTCCAGGCTTAAAAAGAATTCTACCCCCTTGAGCCTTGCACAATCTTTCCAGGGCCGAATTGATCGACAAGGCTCTCATCATATACTCCCTCCTATCGTGTCTGGGCAGAATTGCAGACAGACACTTTCAAATTCAACCCTGATTCACGGCTTTTTTTCAACAGTGACCTGTACTTGTTAAGCAATTCTACCGGTCTCCTACTCTTAATATCATTAGTGCCAACGTGTACAACAGTATCACCTTTTGTGCCCTTAAAAAATGATATTCGCTCTACAACGTCCTCAACCTTTGCCCCTGGCAGACATACCCTGGTCCTGTTCCACCTATCCTTTTTACAAAGCATGTTCCCCGTTTCCCTGACAATAGGGTCACCGACAGCTACTAGTTCCTGTGGGACCAGCGCATTCTACCTTGGGGGCTGCCTCTGTGTTGCAACATGACCAAGTGCAAGCTCTGGCGTGGATGTGGGCAGCTGAGAGCTTGATGGGCCCCTCAATTTAGTTCCTTCGAGGGCATCCACCCTGTCCTTCAAGCTCTGATGTAGGCCCATAAGAACGCTGAGTTGTTGCCTGATTTCGATACACTCCTTGCATCGCGCACACACAAAGACATCCCCCCATGGCAATATCATGTCCCATACCTGAATGATCCACAAACATCATGCAAGCTGTGCATTTTAGAAGGCTGTGATTCAGAAGGCAACTGCCTCCCTCAGTTCTCCTCTGAGCCACAGCACTTCCATTAGCTTGAGCCTTTTGTTTTGCTGCTCTGGTCTGAGTCATGTTTCTTTTAATTTAAATAAAATTTCAATTTCAGTTTATAACCCTAACTTATCTCCCAACACAGTTATAACGGGATATATATTTTTTAGTGTCAAGTATTAATTATCTCCGAGTTCCCTTTATATAACTTCCGTATCAGTTAGGTATTAATTAATTATGTTACGTTTGTAATCTAAGTCGGTATATGTATTTAGTTAAAAGTACAATTTAAATGCCAACGAAGTTCAACAAGTTTAATAGATTTTACCGATCACTGAAAATATTATAACCTATACTATACTAACGCTAACTAGGTTCGATATATGACAATCGTATGACAAAGACAAAGGCGGGAAGTTACGAATGATAATCTATGGACACTTAAGTATTAATTAACTTTCAAATCTCGCTGTTTCAATTCAGAATAAACTAACGATCCTTACTAGGTCTATAAGTTACTTACAAAAAATAATTTGATGTAAAAAATATTCAATAAGCGGCTAAATATGGCTAAAAAAAAACTTCTCGTACAGCGGAGTTGCACACTTGTAACACGTGTATACTCTTACCGATACTTTTATGCAATTGCAAGGCCGAGTAAAGAATAAATACACCAAATTAATCAGAAAATCACAAAATAATGCTATACTGCTAAATTTAAATCAAAAGTTTTTAGAAAAACAATAAATAAGAAAAATCCACTTAGCGGCTTTGAACAGGTCTGGCCCCTACTAGCCTCGTCAGCAGGACTTGCTGACGAGGTTATGCTATTAGTTAAGAAACACATAAAATCCAAGGAAGTGAAGCCAGTGGACATCGCTGGACAGTGCAGTGTCGAGTCAGTTTGGTGTGACATAAGCATTGGGAGATCAAAATTGAGAGTAGGAGTGTGCTATAGGCCTAATGACTCTGATGAGTATAATAAGAAACTGTTCGGAGAAATAGAGTGGGCCAGTAAATCAGAGAGTCGTATAATGGGGGATTTTAATTTCCCAGATATTGACTGGAATTTGGAGGCTGGTTACTCACACACTAGCAAGGCTTTTGTGGATTTATTGGATGATTGTTTTCTACATCAGCATGTTCGGGAGGCAACTAGAGGGAGTAATACTCTTGATTTGATTATCAGCAGTGATTCTTCATGCATTAAGAATCTGCAGATAAATGAACCACTAGGTGGCAGTGATCACAGTGTGCTGAAGTGGGATTTACTCAAAGAGGTAACTACCATTAGGGGTAAAGGGAAGGGTTATTGCTTTCGTAAAGGGGACTACGATGGACTGAGACAGTATTTAAATTCTATACAGTGGGACCAACTGATGATGTTACCAACAGCAAATTCAAAATGGGAAGCATTCAAAGAACTTATCTTGGAAGCTACTAGGCTTTACATACCAACTGAGAAATATTGTTCAAGGTTTAGGCCAAAATGGATGTCAGATGAACTAATGAGGCATATGGCAGAGAAGAAAAATGCATGGGATACTTACAAATTAACACATGACACAGAAGCCTATGATAGATACAAGTTGATCTGTAACCAAGTTACAAAGGAGGTTAGGCAGGCGAAGGCAGATTACAAGAGATCCTTGGCAAGGGATGCGAAGAAAAACAGCAAAGAGTTCTTTACTTATGTAAACTCTAGAAGGAAGGGAACAAATCGGATTGGTCCACTTGATATCGATTGTTCAACTGTTGATGATCCTGCTCAGGTAGCTAACAAACTGAATGAATATTTTGCATCGACATTCACACACATGAGGAGTTGTGCAGCGAGTGGAATACCAGAGGTGTATTCAACGCTGGTAGTAAGCTAAATAATCTTGTAATAACTGAGAGTAAAGTGGAAGAGAATTTGCTGAGGATAAACATAAAAAAAGCACCCGGGGTGGATGGGATCTATCCGGTTATATTAACGGAGGCAGCAAAGGAAGTGAGCAAACCCTTAGCCATAATTATGGGAGCTTCTTTGGACTCAGGGGAGGTACCCATAGACTGGAGATGTGCAAATGTGTCTCTAATTCACAATGGAGGATAAAAGGCTGACGCAAGTAAATATAGACCTTTGAGCTTAACTTCTGTTCCAGGAAAATTAATGGAGGCACTGGTTAAAAAAACACTGCAGGATCATCTAGACAAGAATTCAGTTATAACTCAGACACAGCATGGTTTTTTAAGGGAAAGTCTTCCCTCACCAATTTGATTGGATACTATGATGCAGTCACAAAAGAACTGGATGCAGGATATAAATTTGATATAATATATTTGGAACTTAAAAAGACTTTTGTATCTGTTGCACATGGAAGATTGCTTCACAAATTGGAGCAGTGTGGCATTGGAGGCAAATTTTGCTGTGGATAGAGGGGTGGTTGATGGGGAGAAGACATAGTGTGGTAATCAATGGACACTGCTAATCGTAAAATAATGTTATTAGTAGAGTCCCTCAGGGTTCAGTGTTGGGTTCATTATTGTTTTCTGTATTTATAAATAATATTGATGATGGTATATCAAGCTTATTGTCCAAGTTTGCAGATGATACAAAGGTTGGCAGGATTGTCAAGGGCACTACTGACACTATGCTGCTGGAACAGTATCTGGAAAGGTTGAGCAGATGAGCTGAGAGGTGGCAAATGAAGTTTAACCTTGAGAAATGTAAAGCACTACATATGGGAAACAGCAACCGCAGAGCAACGTATCAACTCTGTGGTACTACACTGACAGTGGTAGAGAATGGAAAGGACCTGGGGTTAATTGAGCAGGCAGATATATGAAGTTCTCTGACAGTGTAGACGGGCTGCAAGAGTAGCTTATGGTGTCTTATCAATGATATACAGGAATTTTTCCAGCAGGGATAAGGAGGTGATTATTCACTTGTATAAGGCAATGGTCAGACCACACCTTGAATACTGTATACAGGTCTGGAGGCCTCATTTCAAGAATGATGTAGAGCTGCATGAACGAGTACAGAGAAGGGCAACAAGATTAGTGAATGGAACAAAGGATTGCTCTTACGAAGAAAGGCTTAAGTTTTGCAAATTACAGTGTCTGGAGATTAGGCACCTGCGAGGTGATTTGATTGAGGTGTATAAAGCCTTGAATGGTTTGAGCATGCTCAAGGCTGATGGGATTCTCCCTCTTGCTCAGAATAATCACCTGAGAGGGCATAAATTCAGATTGAGGAAAGACAGATGTAGGATGGATGTGCGGAAATTAGCCATTACCCAGTGGGTAGTTGGTTGGTAGAAGAGACTTCCATCCCTTGTTGTGGAAGGTGATAGCCTAAATAAATTTAAGGCTCAGCTGGACAGTCATTTCGATCGAACGGAGGGGTGAAGTGAAAGGGTTTTTTTTTTTTTTTTTTAGGCTGATGGTGCATAAGCTTGCTTTTTTGCATCGTATGCATCTATTGATGCTAATGCTAGTATATTAGACTGTTTATTGAAGAGGAGGAAAAGGATGGTGGATAGAAGCTCCCTCATGGGAAGAATATATAGTCCCGGCGCTCTCGAAAGATATAGCCCCGAGGGAAAGAACATTCCTCATCTAATGTTAATACAATTTAGCTTCTAGGAAGATTAATTATTGGTTAAAACGTTTAACGTACAGAAAATGTCAGGGGTGGTGCACAATAATGTCTCAATACGTCACACAGATAACGGGGTTAAAATATAGTTTGTGATATTTCTCATTCTTCCCCCTCCGCTTCTTTTCATTTAGATTTTCTTTTAAACCTAAGATATCAAAGTCGTCGTTAAAATACATGGCAAATGGCACTTTCCATTGAAACAATATCTTGATTGCTTCGTCAGTCCACTGGATGGTTGATGTGATTTCCCAAATCAGCCAATCAGGTTTAGAAACTGGAAGTGACAAAGGTGCAGAGCACCTCCGAGCCATATCTATAGGTGAATACCAGTCGTGATAACTCCTCTCCGACAACACATTAAACTCATCCCGAGGTGTAATCCAAAATGAAATCCTAAGTGTTCGGGAAGGAAATGTCTTCTGAACTGAAAATTCCAGGAGTGATTGCACTGCAAAACGAATACTTCTTCGTAGAAATGGGAATGTAGTCCCCCACTGGAAATCCCATACTTGCTCCCAATATATCAACCTTTCCTAAATGAGTTATAGATGTGTATCTTCAGTTCTGCCCTTACAACCACGTGTACCACAAATATTAAGGTGTTTTCTGAATTGCACATTCGCTTGTGCTGGATTCCCAAAGACTTCGGCATCAGGGGAAATGATTTTAATGCATTGTCAATCAAATCGGGAGTGTTCTTGAAGAGGATTGCTTAGTAGTTCCCTGCACAGACTACCAGAAAATCTTTGATGATGTAAGGTGTTTATATTAAAATTAAATTGAAAAGTGAGCAAAAGGAAAATATAATTTAATATAAAAATAATTAAGAAATGCCAATTTATAAAAACTGCTTGAAGTGTCCTTCGTTTTTATGAATACGTATATTCACTCTTTTGATCACGTTGCGAACGATGCCGCAATGGGGTTGGATTGATACACCCGTGGTTGATTTTCGATGCTCGCGTTGAGTGCTTCGTGGATTGCAAAATTTGTCCCTCGTGGGTAGTAGTAGTAGTATTTGTAGTAGTGTCTTGTGATGCAAGAAAGCAAGTGTCTGAGATTATGCACGATCAGCCAAAAAAAAAAAAAAAAAAGTGACACCATTCCCTCCAAATGCCTGTCCAGTTCCTCCTAAAATTTATTTAGCCTATCAACTTTCACAACGACAGATGGAAGTTTGTTCCAGCAATTAACTACCTACTGACTAAAGGCAAATTTCCGCACATCTATTCTACATCAGTCTTTTCTTAATTTGAATTTATGCCCCCTTAGGTTCCTAATCTGAACAAGTGGAAGGATCCCATCAGAATTCAGTGTGCTCAACCCATTCAAGGCCTTATACACCTCAATCAGATCATCGCGCAGGTGCCTAGTCTCCAACCACTGCAATTTGCAGAACTTAAGCCTCTCTTGGTAAGAGAATCCCTTCGTTCCCCTCACCAATCTTGTTGCCCTTCTCTGTACACACTCAAGCAAATCTACATCCTTCTTAAATGAGGCCTCCAGACCTGTACGCAATAGTCGAGGCGTGGCCTGATCATTACCTTATACAGAGGGACAATCACCTCCTTTTCCCTGCTAGCAAAATTCCTATATATCATTGACAAAACCCCATGACCTGCCCTGGCAGCCTGTCTGCATTGCTCAGAAAACTTCATATCTGACTGCACAATTACTCCCAGGTCTTTTTCATTTTCTGCCACCTTAAGTGTAGTACCACACAGTTGGTACCTTTCTCTGAGGTTACTTCTACCCATATGCAGTACTTTGCATTTGTCAATGTTAAACTTCAGTTGCCTCTTCTCAGCCCATCTGCCCAAATTTTTTAGATCTTGTTGCAGTACCGCACTGCCATTACTGTCATTAATAACCCTGCCAACCTTTGTATCATCTGCAAACGTCGACACTAAGCTTGATATATCTTCATCAATATCTTGATAAATATACAAAACAACAGAGGACCCTTGTAGGACTCCACTAATAACATTAGTCCAAGAAGACCAGCACCCATTAATTACCACCCTCTGTCTCCTCCCACTCAACCATCCTTTTATCCATTGTAACAACTTACCCTTAATACCATTCGGCTGCAATTTGTACAATAGTCTTCCATGCGCAACAGTGTCAAAAGCTTTCCTGAAATCCAAATATATGATATCAAAATTATTTTTTGCATCCAATTCCTTTGTAACCACATCATAATAACCTATCAAATTTGTCAGACAAGGCTTTCCCTTAACAAACCCATGCTGTTTCTGAACTATAACACTGCAGCCTTGTCTAGATGATCCTGCAATGCATCTTTAACCAGTGACTCCATTATTTTACCTGGAACAGAAGTTAAACTAACTGGTCTGTAATTACTCTTGTCACCCTTCAATCCCCTTTGTGAATTGAAGATACATTTGCACTTCACCAGTCCGCGGGGAGCTCCCCTTAGTCCAAGGATGCTCTCATAAGTAGTACAGTTGGTATAATCACCGTCCACTCCCCACCGAATGGGCAAAAACCTGAGTTAAAAAATGTTGGCAGGGTGGTTAACGACAGTAATTTGAAGTTTAACATTGACAAATGCGAGGTGCTGCATATGGGTAGCAGTAACCACAGCATAACTTATCAACTGTGTAATAGTGTAGTAGAGAATGAAACTCAGGGTATTAGAGAGAAGGTCAGGGTAGTAGAGAATGAAAATGACCGGAGGTAATTGTGCAGTCAAACATGAAATTCTCTGATCAGTGGAGGCATGCTGCCAGAACAGCTCAAGGGGTTTAATCAATCATATATATATAAACTTTGCAAGCAGAGATAAGCAGATAAGGCCATTGTTAGGCCTCATCTTGAGTTGTATACAGGTCTGCAGGTCTCACTCTAGGAAGGATGTAGATTCGCAGGAACGGGTGTAGAGAAGGAGGTAAAAGTGTTGGAACGGCCTTAAACACCTCAATCAGATCGCCCCGCGACACCTGCTGGGTGATCTGATTAATGATTAAGGCGTTTAAGGCTTTGAATGGATGGAGCAAGGTGAATGCAAATGGCCTTCTTCCTCTTGCTGTGAATAAATTTAAGTAGAACAATAGATGCGCAGAAGTTTGTCTTCAGCCAGCAGGTGGTTGATTGTTGGAACAGGCTTCCATCTGTTGTTGTGGAAGTCGATGTGTTCAGTAAACCCAAGGAAAAACTAAACAAATTCTTGGAGGGTAAGGACGGGTGAACTGTTTTTTTTTTCTTTTTGACTGATGCTATACAAATTTGAATCCTTGCGCCATTTGCGATTACTACTACTACTACCCAACGCTGATAATGCTTGGTTTTGATTTCATAAAATGCCTATGTTCACACTCTATGCAATGCCTAGATTATACACTTTGCCGGCAACAGACAATTTCGTTGTAACTTAACATTCTCCTCCAAATACGCTACCACGTTGATGATTCTATTATATGTGTATTATTATGTTATTTTAAGATGATTCGAAACTCGCTTCGGATATTCAGTACGACACAATCAGGATTCACCACGGACCATGCTTAGTTATGTCCCTCCTCCTCGTAATACGGATGGGCCCTGGGCAGGCTTTCTGGGTGATTGACTTCTTGGTGGTAAATATATCCAAATTTGTAACTACCAAACAATATATGAGAATTTGCAACTGTGTTAGCGTATTTTTCGACATAAACTCTATTTCCATCTACCATCTGTTCTCAAACACTTCAGCAAATGCACATTAGTTCCAGCATTGGTGAATTAAATGATCAGCCGATATATACAAGGTGGATAATTGAGAATTACATGTTATATAAAAACAATTTCTCAAGGTTTCATTAGTATACATATTAAATAACAATTGCAATAATGATTTTACTAAGCTGGTATTACCACAGATTTAATAAAATTAACATGCCAAATAATTTATTTATTTATGAAATATCTATAAGCAAAAAATTATTGCTTTTTTTTTTTTTTTTACTGTATTAATAGTTTCATCCAGTTATCAAAATATCTACTTAGACTGTCACACCAATCATTATACAGTGAGGTTACTATCACACGTTACTGAAAATATCTAAAATATCACTGCATGCAAATAGGTTGCATAATATCGGAACCAGATCATGTTCAATATCAATATTCTTAAATACGAACCTCAGAGATTATTGTCAGATGTTTTTGTATATTGTATTCAGCTTTCTTAGATAATATGTAAGGCGGAAATATTCGTTGATGTCTCAGCTTAATTTTACTGGAGTTTGTGATCAAGATTTCGAAATACAATTTCCTCCCATAATGTTAACCTATCGGCTATACCTTTGGGATCAGCTATGTGAGTAAATAAACAATGTCCATTGATAATCTCTTCCTTTTTGCGCTCAGCCTCTCCTATCACATATTTTTGTGATATATCTTTTCGGCCAACTTTCGCTTCTTGAGTTAAAAGACCGGTAATATAAACATCCTCCACCCAGAAGAAAGGTACCGAGAAGGAAGCATTGTAAAGAGGTTCAATAACACCTCGTGGGATTATATATACTGAACCTGAGCAATAAGGTGGATAATATACTTCGCCTTTAAATTGGTCTTTAGGTATGTACCACTTGGAATTTTTGTTTCGTATAATACCCATCCTTTTAAATTCCTTGCATAACAGATTTTTTCCCACTTTTTCAATGCCAGTGGAATTCATTAGAAAGTCTGTCAGTTTGAATGTATTAATCAGAATGTCGTCATCAGTCTTCACAACAAAAGAGTAATTAAAACAGTGATTGAGAATCCAATTGAAAGCTTCAAGAGATTTATAGGTCAGATTTCGATAACTATCCAAAAAGCTGAATTGGATGATATCTCCAAAAGTTTGCTTTTCTTGGTCAATCGATTTCTGTATGTGAGGATCGTTTGTCAAACCGACTGCAAATAGAGTGACAAAATTAAATTTATCCATCAGTTGTGGATGGCTCCAAGTGTAGCGAATTACCCTTCTGTGAACAAAGTGATCAGGAGAGGTATAAACGTAGATTATAATAGTAGGAATGCTAAGACGACGGCAGGTTTCAGAAACATTAAAGCTGGTTGCGTTGATACATCGAGTTAAATACAGTAACGGGAACACTGAACTGTCGAATTGTGTAATATTATTTTTCCAGTAAAAAACAGAAAAGATAGCAGCAAATACAAGGCAGAATAAAATCACTTTTTTGATACCACGGATCATATTCTTCGTTCTTCTGTTCTGAAATTAAAATAAAATTATTTTAATAATTTGTTTAAATACATAAACAAATATACATGTATACTCTAAATTTAAGATATATATTTGACATCCATCTTTGTGTAAATGAAAAGCAATATACAATGAAAGCTTTTTATAACGCCCGTCATTTTAAAAAGACAAAAATTACAAAAATTTTGTAATTTTTGTCTTTTTTCTAAATTTGTAATATTTTAATTTTTAAAATAATTTTCTAATTTTTTTCATCTTTTTATAATTTCATAATTTAATTTTAAAGTTTCTGCACTTTATAATGACCGTATGGTAGAACTCGTCAGAGCTCCAATAAACCTAATGCTATTTCGAAACATTTGTTTCATTTACCTTGAAAGATGAACAGATTCTCCGTCAAAGACCCCAGAACTAAGTTAGATGGTCTCAGGCGTAAATAAGAACGTTTTTTCCCCCAGGAAACTGGGGTTTTTTGTCAAGCAAAACAAGCACGTTGAACAGAGAACCTACGCGATATATGGACAAAATGCAAATGGGGTATATGAATTAAATTTCCGCGTGAACCCAATGTAACAGTATACGAACTACACGGTCTGGATGGTGCCAAAGAATTCTACTGGATTTAAGTTGTGAAAGTAATATAATTTTAAATTTTCGTATTTCTATAATTTTGTAATTTTTTCATTTCTTATAATTTTATGACGTTACAAAATATATTTCTATAATTTTGTAATTTTTGTCTTTTTTCTAAATTTGTAATATTTTAATTTTTAAAATAATTTTCTAATTTTTTTCATCTTTTTATAATTTCATAATTTAATTTTCCATTTTGTATACTTTTTTGTAATTTTGATTTGTTAATTTCTTATAATTTTTTAACTTTTTGTCATTTTTATTATTTTGTCACTTTTATTATATATTTTTTTAATTTCTATAAATCTAATATTTTGCACTCTTTTATAATTTGTAGTATTTATATAATTTTGTATTTGTTTTCATTTTCATAAGTTTGTAATTTTTAAAATTTTTTTGTAATGTAATTTTTTGATTCTGTAATATCGCAGTTTTTTCATTTTTATGCTTCTCGCTTTTTATAATTTTTTGTTCTTTTTTGTCATGTTTTATCATCCTTAAGTTTTGTCATTTTTTTTCATTCTTCATTTTTGTCATTTTTTTTTATCACTCTTAATTTTTGTCACATTTTCTATTCTAAATTTTTTAGAATTTAGATTCCTCCAATTTCAGATGCCCTCCAAGGTCTACAAACTTGATGATGATCTCAACAAATTCGAATGTCATAAAAGATATCGAAAGAAGGTGTCTACATGCAATGACATTAGTTGGCTTCTCTCTCTCTCTCTCACTTTCCTACCCTCTCTCTCTGATCAAACTACCATCAAGGGTAAATAGAAGAGATTTTTTTTTTTCGTAAAGTTGACTACAGAGGTTTCAGGCAGTTTTTAAAATCTATACAGTGGGTTCAACTGATGATGTTACCAACGGTGGATTCTAAATGGGAAGCCTTCTAGGACTTACTTCCACCTGAGCAGGAGGATCCTGCTCAGGTGGCTAACAAACTAAATGAGTATTTTACGTCTACATTCACACATGAGAAGTTGTTCAAGGAGGGGAATGCCACAAGTTTATCAAACTCTAGCAGGGAGTTAAATAATTTTGTGATAACTGAGAGTAAACTGGAGGAGAAATACTACATTCCTCACGACCAAAAACGAGAACTCATCGCGAACGAAATAATGCATCTAATAATCACGACTCTAGTAATGTCTCTGGTCAAAGCCAAATTATTAAAACTCTCTGAAGAATACGAAAATCAGGTTACGATGGCGCACACCTCCAGTGTCAATTCACACATATCATACCCACCAAGCGTGAGATCACGTAATGGTCATGATACTAAAGAGACCATCAACACATGACGAGTTGTGTTCAACGAGTTCCAGAAGCTATCAAACATATAATTCCTTTGCTAGAAATTGAAACTCCGAATTTTCAGCATTCTAATCTATCAGTACCTCATGAGGAGAAACTTAGCATAAGCAATTCATGTCATGGAACAGAGAAGATAAGTCTCACACATGCATTGAGTGACTGCTCTGTGAATAATATCATTTTTCCCACATGAAATAACTCTAAAGCGGTAGGTCCTAAGGCCAGATATCTCAACCCAAACCAACCCACTAAGTTTCAGAGAGACTACCTAACTCTTATGGGAAAATTCATCGACAGATCCACAACAAATAATCCAGTGGCAAATTGCCTTAATGAAGATGTTACTGAGTGTATCAGGAAGCTAATACTTCATATACTAGTCTGACGGATTGCCTGCCAATCCAGAATGCTATACACTTTCTCAGCAGCCTTATGCCACATCGACTGAATAACAAATAAATAGGGGAACAGAAATGAAATTTAGTTCAAAAGAAAATTTGCTCAAAGACCTCCCGTCCCTTCCTCCTCATCTGGTCATAGAGGGTGCAGCCGACACAACTCCATCTCGGCAGCCGGTACACAATACCGTACCAATAACAACTGCGGTAGATTTCCAGGTGAATCAGTCTCCTCTCGAATAAAACCCATGATCACAAGACCCATCCAACAACCTAAAGCCATCTTTGTTTCCCGATTTTATCCTCAGAGTACTCGAGACAAAATTGTGTCTGAATTCCTACGTCTAATGCATATAACCGTAAGAGTCACCCTACTGAAGAGGGCAGCCACATATGCGTCCTTCAAAATTGAGTGTGATGAACGAGATATTAATAATGTTGTCGCCACCTCCTTCTGGCCAGTGGGAGCTCTCATCAGGAATTTTCATCACAACGGCCATTCGAGATTAAAACCACCTCGCTATGTATTTCCCTGTAGGACACGGACTCACAAGTATAACGCCAAAGGAAGGAAACTAGGCCATCGCAGATTTATATATACAAGGCCTACTTCAAATCCAGATCTATAATGAGAGGTGGAGGAGTAGCCCTGTTTGTACGTGATATAGCAGTTCAAATCATCTGGGTGGTCTACCCCGGATTTAGGGCTTTATGAGGCATTACTTGTCATTTTAAAAGACACCACAGTATTCTTAGATATAGCAGTTGTTTACATTCCACCTGTCCCTAGTCTATAAATGATAAATAATGTAGTAGAATGGTTTCTCAACAAACTACAAGTGTCAGCCACCCATATAGTGTGTGGAGGTTTCAACCTTCCACCACAGCTCTATAACCTGCTGGACACCATGTTAAATAGACTACAGCCATGCTCTGTCTCTCGTACCAATGACCAACCTTCAAGAGGTGAAATTAGACTGGACCTAATTCTGTCTTCTGGTAAATGTATAATTGATGTACCCCGAAATGTTCTTTCCATCCGATCATATCCCAGTTGCAATGCTCATAATGCTACCGTATATGGTAGCATTATGAGCATTGCAATTGGGATATGATCGGATGGAAATGCCAAAAAAAAAAAAATTAATGGCCAGCTTGTCACTTCGTCAGTCTTTCTGGACCCAAATAAATGCTTATTTGCTGCCTACTGTATCCCATTGGAATGTCTACTCAAATATGATGCCTCATTGGCAACAAATCTCTTAAACAGTTGGATCAACTCTCTTACAGAATTTGCGGCTTCCAAAGTAGTAAGGATATCGTCAAGATCGAAAACCTTTTGGAATTCCAGCCTAACGGCATTGTTTAAACTAAAGCAAACTCTGCACAGAAAATGGAAACTGTCTAATGATACACAAAATAGGATTAAATACTCGAGGGCTAGAGCAATATTTAATACGGAAAAGTCTAGAGCAATCAACCGCTACATGAAAGACACACTTGACAAGGGAAGGCTACCTCGGTGCACACATAAAAGTGACACAAATCAGGGACTTGACAAAGAAGCGTGGAGGGACTACATCAGCAAATTCTGCAGCATATATCATGAGTCTCAATTCAGGGAGTTTGAGTGGGTTCAATTAGTTGACAATGAGATGGATTCTGTTCTTATCACTAAAGAAGCATTAATACAGAGTATTAACTCTCGCAGGGGCAACTAAGACAGCTGGAGTTGATGGAGTCGACCACTTTATGGTAAAGTGTCTCAGCCCTTTCCTAATTGAACCACTCCAAGCAATTTATAGCTCTATCCTTGCTTTACGAGTTTTCCATGAGAACTGGAATAAGAACGCTGTAATTCCAATGCCGAAAATTATAAAGCCTAAAATCGTGGAGCACTATAGGCCTACATCTACTGCAACTACCCTGTTAAAGTACTGGAGAAAGCTCTACTGCCAAAGTTGTCGAATCAGATACTGGCCGGGCAGCCTCAACAAATTCATTATTCTCTAACTACAAGATCAACAATTACTAACCTCCTCGCAGTTCAAGCCGCGATACTAAATGCCTTCCAAGCCGGAAAGGATATTGCAATAATTTATGCTGATATAAAAGCAGCCTTCGATAGTCTGGATGGACATGCCCTACTTTACCTGCTCCAGCACGCCTTCCAAATAACAAGAAATTTGCTAAAGTTCCTACAGGCCCTACTTACTTGTCGGTCCATTTATTACCATATAGACATTCAGATCCTCTAAGGCCAACTCCATGCAGGAGTTACACATGGTGGAGTCTTATCTGGACTCCCCTTTACCGCCATGATGATCCCATTCTGCAAGGGTAGGGATAATGTATGCACTTACGCAGGTGATATTAAGATCCTAACACCCATCCAACGGTCCATGACCAACAGTGCATTGTGTGACGAGAATAATCATAAGCTTCTGATCTTATTCGTGTAGTTAGATAAATTTGGCTTGGTTCTAAGCGTGCAGAAGACTGTAATCATGGTGTACTCGCTCAAAAAATCGCCTATTCTCGTACACCCGAAACTCAATGGCAAAGCTATCCCAGTTGTTCAGATGCATAGAGATCTGGGAGTAACTTGTGATACTAAACTTACGTTCAAGTCATGTATTGAACTGATTTTAAAGAAAATGAACTACTTAAGTTGGGCAACAAAACAGCGCCTCTTGCACGTGAAACAGACTACAACAACCGCACGATATGTAACAACCACAGTGCATTCAGCCATTTTGTATGGCGCCGAATTGTGGGCGTCAGCCAACCCTACCCATATTAGGAGTATATATGCGAGTGAATTCTGGCTGTTGAATTGGGAAAACCATACGCACCATCTCCCTCAACAGCATTGCCTAGAAACGATTAATAACCACAATCCAAATGATGACTGGCACGATATCATCACCATGCTTCTGGCAGTTTTGTGAATGGCACAACCCGCCATCTGAATTAAGAGGCACCAAATCCTTGAGAATGAAGACCAATAAACTATAGATTGCTGTAAGAATTATACCCGCCAGTGCGTTAGAACCAATTCAGTGTCTGACACATATCGGAATTGACCTATAAGGCTCATAGAAGATACGAAATATAGGAAACAAACCGCAGAATGGTTCGCTGAGGCTACTTTTGCCTAGCAGTTGTGTGAATTTCTGTCAAGAACTGTGTGTTCGCAATTGAATAGTGTATATCTCGCGGAAGTTGATTCAGTGGGTGTGATGTTAAGATGAACTTTTGTACTACAGTTGCCTTGACTCTAGACAGAAATGTAGTGATGCAGTTTATATTTCATCTTTTCTTGTATTTTTATTTTTCATTTTATGGTAATCCTCTGGCATTTTCTGCCGTGAAGGGAATTCGTAACTTACCAATGTACACCTGAATTTTATATTTGGTAGCACAAATAAAGATTTATCATCATACATTGTTGAAGTTAAACATAAGAAAGGCACCCGGGGTGAATGGAATCTATCCAGTTATACTGAAGCAAGCATCAACGGAAGTAAGCAAACCGTTAGCCATAATTATGCCAGCTTCCTTGGACTCAGGGGAGGTCCCCATGGACAGGAGATGTGCAAATGCATCCCCAATTCACAAAGGGGGTTCAAAGGGTGGCACAAATAATTATAGTCTTTTTAGGTTAACTTCTGTTCTTGGGAAATAATGGTCACTGGTTTAAGAGGTGATACGGGATCACCTAGACAAGGTTGCAGCAATAATTCAGATACAGTATGGGTTTGTTAAGGAAAGTCTTGTCTGACAAATTTGATTGGATACTACGATGTGGTCACAAATGAACTGGATGCAAAAAATACTTTTGGTATCACACACTTGGTTCAGGAAAGCTTTTGATACTGTTGCACATGGAAGACTGCTGTACAAATTGGAGCAGTATAGTATTAAGGGCAAGTTGCTGCAATGAATAAAAGGTTAAGTGGGAGAAGACAGAGAGTGGTAATAAATGAACACCGCTCTTCTTGGAATAATATCATTAGTGGAGTTCCCCATGATTCAATGCTGGGACCTCTTGTTTTGGGTATTCATCAATGGTATTGATGACGGTATATCAGGCTTAATATCCAAGTTTGCAGATGCTACGAAAGTTGGCAGGTTTTTTCATCCTAGTAAAAACAGTATGCTACTGCAACAGGATCTAGAAAAGTTAGGTAGATGAGCTGAGAAGTGACAGCTGAAGTTCAACATTGACAAATGCAAAGAAGTGCACATAGGTAGCAGAAAAGAGAAACGAACCAAATGTGTAGTACTACACTCAGGGAGTTGGAGAATAAAAAGTACCTTGAGGTAATTGTGCACTCAGATATGAATGAAGTTTTCTGAGCAGTGCAGCCGGGCTGCCAGAGCAGGTCATGGAGATTTGTCAATGATATACAAGAATTTTGCTAGAAGAGACAAGGAAGTGATCTTCCCCTTCTATAAGGCAATGGTCAAGCCACACCTTGACTAATGCGTATAGGTCTGGGGGCCTCATTTTAGGAAGGATCTAGAGTTGCTAGAACGAGTTCAAAGAAGGGCAACAAGATTGGTGAGAGGAATAAATGAGTGCGCTTACGAAGAAAGGCTTAAGTTCTGCAAATTGCACCATCTGGAGACTAGGGACCTGCGAGGTGATCCGTTTGAGGTGAATAAGACCTTGAATTATTTGAGCATGTCCAATGTTGATGAGATACTTCCACTTATTGAGATTAAGAATATGAGGGGGCATAGTTTCAAATTGAGGAAAGACAGTTGTAGAATAGATGTGTGGAAATTTGCTTTTAGGCAGCGGGTGGTTGATTGCTGGAACAGACTTTTATCTGTTGTTGTGGAGGTTGATCGCTTAAATAAATTTAGGACTGAATTAGGAAAACATTTGGAGTCAACAGATGGGTGAAATGGGAAGGGATTTTTTTTTTTTTTTTTTTTTGGTTGATGCTGTATAAGCTGGCTTTGTTGCATCATAAGCCTCAACTAATGTTTGATTAGCATTAGTTGAGGCGTACTGTTGTTGCACCTGGTAAACACGATCTGGTTCTGGATTATCTATATTTATTACAAAAGGTGCTACTAGTTACCCTGACAAAAGTCTGCCAATAAAATTAGATCACCTTTGACTAGAGCAGAGTGCATTTCATTATTCTTTTCTGGGACCTGAATCGGGGTGCTTCACTTGGCAGATCAGGAAATACTTTAATCTACGACGAGCTCCTAGTTAAATTTGTTTCTAAGACATGCACTCCTTTCTGTAGTGACTCAAATTCTTCTGGTAACTCACCAAATACTAATTTGAGGTCGGTACACCCCTTACATCGGTTCTTTGGTTTTTTTAAAAAAATTGAAGAAAGGAATCGCCATATGAGCTGTGTATGGCTACCAAACCAGTCAAAGAAATGTAAACAAAATATATTACGAATTAAAAATTATCATACAGTATCCGTTTCTTATTATGTTTTACTAGTATCAGATAGGTCAGGAGAATGGTTAAAGGTTAACTATGGATTATAATTTTACTCTAGAATCGAACGGCTTTTTCGTAATAATCAGCCATATCGATTAAAAACAATTAGTATATAATTATAACAACTATCTGTGGAATAAAAGAACTGTGAAAACGAGTGGGAGACACCAGATGTTGAAAAAAGGTGTAAGTGGAAAAGAATACTCGCGGGAAACTCAGTGGTTAACTTATCCGTCCATCCCACACCGGGTCAATTTTTAAAGCTTGTAAGATGTAAAATCTTAGAAGTAAATTGTATATAAAGTTAACAGATCGTCGTTCCCAAACTGAGAAATTTAATAAGAAAGGATACGTTAGGAATAGTTATATTGTAAAATAAAATATAACAAATGAAATAAATTGAACAAAGTGGATCGTTAAAAATATGGGGGAGATTAAATTAAGGAAGGGGCTAATCGAAGGGAGGGAGAGTCGTGAGAATTACTGCACGAAATTTCTACCAACAGATGGATAAACACTCAGCTATAAGTACCATAAACCAATCTGAAGATCTAAAACGGGTAGCAGAGCCATCGGTGAATAGGCGACAAAGGGTAAGGTCGCACGAAAATAGGTAGCAGCGGCTATTGGCGAGTACGTGTGAATAATCATGGCCCCGAAAGAACAATACGGCAGAGGACTGAGTTTGTCGGGACATTCCTTTGATCGGTGACATCTGGAGAAGAGACGGGTAGTAAATATGGGACAAATGCTCGGGTGAGATTTAAGACTGGTGTCTGGCTGTCGGTGATAGCAAGTTTTGGGATCTTGGGAAGAAAAGTGTTAAGTTAAACGGAAAGATGGCGGCGAACGTCAAAGCAGCGGACTGTCTGGGAAAATTTACAAATTTCTTAAAATGAGGAGTTGGACAGAGCACTGAAGAGACCGCTTGAGAAAAATTAAAATGGGCGAATAGGACGGAGTGAAAGTTTGATAAAATGAGAAAATTGGTTAAGACGGAGAACTTGGGTTGCCCTGACATATGGGGGCGATACGTAATTTATATGAACAAAAAGTGAGTGAAAGGGGGGGAAAGAGATGACAGTTGAGATTTTGTCGGTGTTTGTGGAAATGAGTTAACACACAGTTGAGTTTTTCGTCGGTGTAATAAAGGTGAGTTAGTAAGATAAGAGTTGAGTTTTATGTGGGTGTTTATGCAAATGAGTTAGGGGAGACACAGTTGAGGGTTTTGTCGTGGTAGAAAATATGTGTTAGTAACATTGACAGTTGAGTTTTGACGTGTTAGAATATATGGAGTGTTAGGAGAATAAGCCTGTCCGTCATTGGAAGGCAAGGGCAGTGGCCGAATGCAGAAAGTCTAATCCGTCATGGAGGAAAGCAAGGGTAGTGGCCCGTATGCAAACGAGCGCTGTGAAATATTTTTTGGTGAACGAGTTTTAATTAAAAGGTGGGGCGGAGAAGCGAGGGTAGAGCACTGTGAGCTTTCTCCTTGTGAATGTGTTTTTTTAAAAAGGTGGAGAGACGAAAGTAACGGAGAAAGTAAAGGAGTGCAATGATAGAAATCAGCGAAGGAAAAGGTGCCTGGAAAAAGAAGTCTCTTTTGATGAAGACATCGAGTTCTGATGTCCCAGCCAGTAGGAAGCAGCCCCTGTATCGAAACTAACAGGTGGTGAGGGCAAAGTGCCAGATGATCAGACGGAGTGTAGCCTCGGAATTAGTAGCCGATCAGGTGGAGGAAGGACAGCAGACCCATGCAGCCAAGAGTTCCGGAAAATTATCTGAAGCAGATTCAGTAGAAAGTAGAAGGAGATCCTCAGAAGGTAGCCTGAGAGCCTAAAATGGAAGCTTGAAACCTCCCCGGAAAAGAAAAGAAAAAGATAGAAGTAGGTGACAGATATATTAAGTACTGTAAGTTAACAAGGACTGTTAGTGAAACAGTATGGTAATTAAATAAAAAGGGGTAACACTAGAAAGAAAAATGAGAATTATCTCTGAAGTAAATTATATATACTAACAGAGTTTATTATGTAAGAAAAAAAGGGTTAATGTAAAATGCAAGGGAAACGAAGGAATAAGTAACAGATGAAATTCATGTACAAATAGCTATAATGTGTTTAGAAGGGTAGTAAGGTTTATAAAGAGGGACTCTGAATATGTTTTAATGATAGATAATTGGGTTATATGAGAAACTCTGAATATAGTGTTTTTATTGATGAAGATTTGTTGGTTTATCTGAAAGACTAATAACAAATAGACACTTTAGGAAGAATAAGACTGGTCTACAAGTATATTGTAACAGAGTGGTGAGACCACAGAGCATAATGATGAAAGTGCTATATAGGTAAATAAACTATGTTATGTTATATATTAATGTGTGTTGTTTGTCATTCTTGAACACTCAGCCTTTCCGAAGGGAATTATAAATAATTGAGAAGTTCCCTTGAATCTGGAATTCTCCTGTGAAGCAAAGTCAAATGTGTAAGTGGGGGTATAAGATAAAGAGGTCTATATAGTTATAAGGGAACAAAACAAAATAAGGAATATTTAATAACATTATTAATATTCAAATAAAATTAAAGAAGAGGAGTAGAAACATATATATATATAAAAGATTCACTTTATTTCCCCCCCAGAAGCTACACTGCTCGACAAAACTGACAGGACAACATGTTTTTCATGAATATTTTCTTGTGAAGAGGCAGAATGGTCTGCTTCCCAGTTGGTCTTTCAGTTACTCTTTTATGTCTTTCTTTTGGTAATATTGAAACAGTCGAGAATTTAATATTTGACAGTAATTTTCATTTAGATTTAAGAATTCAAATGCAGGTTATAACTGGAGTTTATAATCACGAGGACCTCGCAAAATTTGTGGGCAATAAAGAAAATTTCCTCCCTTTAGCGAATTTTGCAGATGGGCTTTTTAAGAGGGGGAAAAGAATTGTAAATACTGACTTGGATGTTTAATGTTAATACTTGATGGCTCTCTGCATTGGCTTTACGAGTATCCACGATGGTAAAAGTAAATAAAATAAAATACCTGTGGTACACCATCATACCAATGGTGTTCCGGTTCATTGAGAGCTTCCCGAATTATGCCACGTTTCCATGAGTTATGTTAATTTTGTCGAGCAATGTAGTAGAAAATGTCGCCAAGTTTGATCCTATAACGTCAGAACACTTCGGAATTATCGAATATTCAAACATTATTTAAGTCATAAAATACAATATGAAATTATAAACATAATGTCTGAAGAGTGCGTAAAATATATTGTACATGATTCAAGAGGCGAAATATTATTCTATAATTCTTGACTGCATTAGGGATATGAATCACGAAGAACAAATGACAACGGTATTTTGATTATTCCATTTTAATTACAAAGACAAAAATGTAGAAATTCAAAATCAGTTTCTTGCTTTCTGTAGTAGCTGTAGCAGCAGAAACATATGTACAAGAAACCAAGCTTATGAAACACCAAAAAGAAAAAAAAACAAACTATTATATTTAGGCCTAAACCTTGAAAAATATTTCTTAATAATATCGAGGGCAGAAGGGTTATTGGAATCTGTTATAAATTTCGTAAAATCAAAAAGTAATATTCACTTTAATAACGTGTGGCTAAGGATACGATAGTGGGGCCAATATGAGGAGGCGTCCCATTGGTTTATTAAAACGAATTCTGGAAATTAATCCATAAACACCCTCGGACAAATATTAGCAAGAATCACCAGTGCGTGTAAAATAATAACCCGAATTTTAATAACTATAAAATTGTATTTTTATTATCACTCAGGCTGAGTTAAAACCATTATTTCGACACTTCACATTTGTATTAAAAACAATAAATATTATCATCCTCACCTGATTTACAGCGTCAGTCCTTTGATTGAGACTACATTTATCGAAACTACTGGTGTTCTAACTTTTAAATATGCGAAGATATTAAAGTGAGCTATTAAAACTACATGTACTTGCAAATACATGTATATTTATAGCATAAAAGAATTCGGCCCTGGAAAGATTGTGCAAGGCTCAAGGGGTAGAATTTTTTTCAGCCTGGACTGTACTTGTTAACAGGAGAGATTGCTTCTACAGGGATGGGATACACTTAAATAGAAAGGGTGCAAGAATATTTGCTGATGCTATCGAGGCAGGGTTAGGTGGGTCGGAAAACTGCTAGCTTGGGGGGAGACAAAGACTAATGGATTAACAGTAGCCACTGGTAGAGCTGAAAGAGATTCTTGCACTGCTTCTATTGGAATGAGCAGAAGCCTGAAAAACAAGATGCAGGATATTTCAGAGACTGCTGGAAGTCATTGCGGTACAAGTAAACACATGGGTTGTGTTAGGGTAGCTAAGAATAGAAACAAGTGCAGGTATACTTGCGTGTACACCAATGCTAGGAGTTTAGTAAATAAATTTGATGAATTTGAGGTATTGCTCAAAACATCAAAGGCAGATATTGTTGGGATATCAGAGACGTGGTGTCACACAGATATAAGGGATGCAGAACTGCAATTTGGGGAGTACAACGTCTACAGAAAGGATAGACAGGATAGGAAGGGGGGGAGGGGTTATGCTATTAGTTAAAAAAACACATAAAATCCAAGGAAGTGAAGCCAGTCGACATTGATGGACAGGGCAGTGTCGAGTCAGTTTGGTGTGACATAAGCATGGGTAAATCAAAATTGAGAGTAGGAGTGTGCTATAGGCCTAATGACTCTGATGAGTATAATAAGATACTGTACAGGGAAATAGAATGGGCCAGTAAATCAGAGAGTCTTATAATGGGAGATTTTAATTTCCCAGATATTGACTGGAATTTGTGGGTTGGTCACTCACACACTAGCAAGGCTTTTGTGGATTTATTGGATGATTGTTTTCTACACCAGCATGTTCGGGAGGCAACTAGAGGGAAGAATACTCTTGATCTGATTATCAGTAGTGATTCTTCATGCATTAGGAATCTGCAGATAAAGGAACCACTGGGTGGCAGTGATCACAGTGTGCTGAAGTGGGATTTACTCAAGGAGGTAACTACCATCAGAAGTAAAGGGAAGGATTTTTGCTTTCGTAAAGGCGACTATGATGGTCTGAGACAGTATTTAAATTCTATACAGTGGGACCAACTGATGATGTTACCAACAGCAAATTCAAAATGGGAAGCATTCAAGGAACTAATCTTGGAAGCTACCAGGCTTTACATACCAACCAAGAAATATAGTTCAAGGTTCAGGCCTAAATGGTTGTCAGATGAACTAATGAGACATATGGCAGAGAAGAAAAATGCATGGGATACATACAAATTAATGGGTGACATGGAAGCCTATGATAGATATAAGTTGGTCTGTAACCAAGTCACAAAGGAGATTAGGCAGGCAAAGGCAGATTATGAGAAATCCTTGGCAAAGGACGCAAAGAAAAACAGAAAAGAGTTCTTTACCTATTTAAACTCAAGAAGGAAAGGGATGAATCAGATTGGTCCACTGGATGTTGATGGTTCAACAGTTGAGGATCCTGCTCAGGTGGCTAACAATCTAAATGAGTATTTTGCATCTACATTCACACATGAGGAGTTATTCAGGAAGAGGAATGTCGTAGGTGAAGTAAACATTGGCAGTGAGCTAGATTATTTTCTAATAACTGAGAGGAAAGTGAAGGAGAAATTGCTGAGGATAAACATAAAAAAGGCACCAGGGGTGGATGGGATCTATCCAGTTATATTAAAGGAGGCAGCAAAGGAAGTAAGCAAACCCCTAGCCATAATTATGAGAGCTTCTTTGGACTCAGGGGAGGTACCCATGGACTGGAGATGTGCAAATGTAACCCCAATTCACAAAGGAGGATCAAAGGCTGAAACAAGTAATTATAGACCTGTTAGTTTAACTTCGGTTCCAGGAAAATTAATGGAGGCACTGGTTAAAGAAGCACTGCAGGATCATCTGGACAAGAATTCAGTTATAGCTCAGACACAGCATGGTTTTGTTAAGGGCATGTCTTGTCTGACCAATTTGATTGGATACTATGATGTAGTCACAAAAGAACTGGATGCAGGGAATAACTTTGATATTATATATTTGGATCTTAGAAAGGCTTTTGATACTGTTGCGCATGGAAGACTGCTGCACAAATTGGAGCAGTGTGGCATTGGAGGCAAATTGCTGCTATGGATAAAGGGATGGTTGAGTGGAAGAAGACAGAGAGTGGTAATCAATGGACACTGCTCAACGTGGACTAATGTTATTAGTGGAGTTCCTCAGGGTTCAGTGTTGGGTCCATTGTTGTTTTCTGTATTTATAAATGATATTGATGATGGTGTATCAGGCTTAATGTCCAAGTTTGCAGACGATACCAAGGTTGGCAGGGTTGTTAAGGACACTACTGATACTATGCTGCTGCAACAGGATCTGGAAAGGTTGAGCAGATGGGCTGAGAGGTGGCAAATGAAGTTTAACATTGACAAATGTAAAGTACTACATATGGGAAACAGTAACCCCAGATCAACGTATCAACTCTGTGGTACTACGCTGACAGTGGTAGAGAATGAAAAGGACCTGGGGGTAATTGTGCAGGCAGATATGAAGTTCTCTGAGCAGTGCAGACGAGCTGCAAGAGTAGCTCATGGTGTCTTGTCAATGATATACAGGAATTTTTCTATCAGGGATAAGGATGTGATTATTCCCTTGTATAAGGCATTGGTCAGGCCACACCTTGAGTACTGTATACAGGTCTGGAGGCCTCATTTGAAGAAGGATGTAGAGCTGCTCGAACGAGTACAGAGAAGGGCAACAAGATTAGTCAATGGAACAAAGGGTTGCTCTTACGAAGAAAGGCTTAAGTTTTGCAAATTACAGAGCCTGGAGACTAGGCATCGGCGAGGTGATCTGATAGAGGTGTATAAGGCTTTGAATGGCTTGAGCATGCTCAATGCCGATGGGATTCTTCCTCTTGCTCAGAATAATCACCTGAGAGGGCATAAATTCAAATTGAGGAAGGACGGATGTCGGATAGATGTGCGGAAATTTGCCTTTAGCCAGCGGGCAGTTGGTTTGTGGAATAGACTCCCATCGCTTGTTGTTGAAGTTGATAGCCTAAATAAATTTAAGGCTCAGCTGGACAGGTATTTCGAACGAACGGAGGGGTGAAATGGGAGTAGTGGTTGTTTTTTTTTTTTTTTTTTTGGCTGATGCTGAATAAGCATGCTTTCTTGCATCATATGCCTATACTAATGCTAATGTTAACCAGCGTACACATTCATCTCATTTATTATTCAAGTTTGCTAGAAAATGAATTGTGAATCAACTTCAAACATCTTCATTGTCTATTAAATCTTTATTTTTCTCTTTAAATCTTTAAAGAGTATTTTTTCCGAAAAGCTACTTTTGGTTTAGGCTATGGATTTCATATAATGATACTACGATGAGGTTTTAAACATGCAGAATTTAGAACAAAACTCCAATGATGGGACGAGACTGTAGTAAGTAAGGTATCTGTAGTATCAATTCGATAAATTCGGCCCTGGAAAGATTGTGCAAGGCTCAAGGGGTAGAATTTTTTTCAGCCTGGACTGTACTTGTTAACAGGAGAGATTGCTTCTACAGGGATGGGATACACTTAAATAGAAAGGGTGCAAGAATATTTGCTGATGCTATCGATACAGAGTTAGGATGGTCGGAAAACTGCTAGCTTATGGGGGTGGAGGACTTATAGTTGAACAGTAGCCACTGGTAGAGCTGAAAGAGATTCTTGCACTGTTTCTATTGGAATGAGCAGCAGCCTAAAAAACAAGATACAGGATATTTCAGAGACTGCTGGAAGTCATTGCGGTAAAAGTAAACACATGGGTTGTGTTAGGGTAGCTAAGAATAGAAACAGGTGCAGGTATACTTGCGTGTACACCAATGCTAAGAGTTTAGTAAATAAATTTGATGAATTTGAGGTGTTGCTCAAAACATCAAAGGCAGATATTGTTGGGATATCAGAGACGTGGTGTCACACAGATATAAGTAATGCGGAACTGCAATTTGGGGAGTACAATTTGTACAGAAAGGATAGGAAGGGAGGGGGCAGGAGCGGATTAAGGTCGGTTGAGGCCCCGTGCGCAAAAGAATATATTGGGCCCCTTAAAAAAAGAGAGAGACAGGGAAATTAAAAAATAAAAATACATGTTAACCATTTTTTAAAATAAATAAAAAATATTATATACTATTAATGTTTTATTTCCAATAAAATTTGAATATAATATATGTAAAATATAATTAATAATAGCATAATAATAATCACAAAGTTTTGAACTAATATGTTCAACTTATTTGTTGGAGTTTTGGGTGGGCCCTTCAGAAGTCAGGCCCCAGGGAGCCCGCCCGGTGCCCCCGCCATTAAATCCGCCTCTGGGACAAGAGGTTATGTTGTTAGTTAAGAAACAGATAAAATCCAAATAAGTAAAGCCAGTGGACATCGCTGGACAGTGCAGTGTCGAGTCAATTTGGTGTGACATAAGCATAGGTAAATCAAAATTGAGAGTAGGAGTGTGCTATAGGCCTAATGACTCTGATGAGTATAATAAAAACTGTACAGGGAAATAGAGTGGGCCAGTAAATCAGAGAGTCTTTTAATGGGAGATTTAATTTCCCAGATAATGACTGGAATTTGTGGGTTGGTCACTCACACACTAGCAAGGCTTTTGTGGATTTATTGGATGATTGTGTTCTACATCAGCATGTTCGTGAGGCAACAAGAGGGAGCAATACTCTTGATCTGATTATCAGTAGTGATTCTTCATCCATTAAGAATCTGCTGATAAATGAACCACTAGGTGGCAGTGATCACAGTGCTGAAGTGGGATTTAGTCAAAGAGAACTACCATCAGAGGTAAAGGGAAGTGTTTTTACTTTCGTAAAGGCGACTATGATGGTTTGAGGCAGTATTTAAATTCTATATAGTGGAACCAACTGATGATGTTACCAAAAGTAAATTCAAAATGGGAAGCATTCAAAGAACTTATCTTGGAAGCTACTAGGCTTTGCATACCAACTAAGAAATATTTTTCAAGGTTTAGGCCAAAATGGATGTCAGATGAACTAATGAGGCATATGGCAGAGAAGAAAAATGCATGGGATACTTACAAATTAACACGTGACACAGAAGCCTATAATATAAGTTGATCTGTAACCAAGTCACAAAAGAAGATTAGGCAGGCGAAGGCAGATTAAGAGAAATCTTTGGCAAAAAATGCAAAGAAAAACAGAAAAGAGTTCTTTACCTATATTAAACTCTAGAAGGAAGGGGATGAATCAGATTGGTCCACTTTATATCGATGGGTCAACTGTTGATGATCCTGCTCAGGTAGCTAACAAACTAAATGAATATTTTGCATCGACATTCACACATGAGGAGTTATTCAGCGAGAGGAATGCCAGAGGTATATTCACCTCTGGCAGTAAGCTAGGTAATCTTGTAATAACTGAGAGTAAAGTGGAGGAGAAATTGTTGAAGATAAACACAAGAAAGGCACCTGGGGTGGATGGTATCTATCCAGTTATATTAAAGAGGCAGCAAAGGAAGTAAACAAACCCCTAACCATAATTATGAGAGCTTCCTTGGACTCAGGGGAGGTACCCATAGACTGCAGTTGTGCAAATATAACCCCAATTCACGAAGAAGTATCAAAGGCTGACAAAAGTAATTATAGACCTGTGAGTTTAATTTCTGTTCCAAGAAAATTAATGGAGGCACTGGTTAAAGAAACACAGCAAGATCATCTAGACAAAACTTCAGTTATAGCTCGGACACAGCATGGGTTTGTTCAGGGAAAGTCTTGCCTGCCCAATTTGATTGGATACTAAGATGCAGTCATAAAAGCACTGGATGCAGGGAATAATTTTGATATTTGGATCTTAGAAAGACTTTTGATACTGTTGCACATGAAAGACTGCTGCACAAATTGGAGCATTGTGGCATTGGAGGAAAACTGGGGGAGGAGACAGAGTGTGGCAGTCAATGGACACTGCTCATCGCGGACTAATGTTATTAGTGGAGTCCCTCAGGGTTCAGTATTGGGTCCATTATTGTTTTCTGTATTTATAAATGATATTGATGATGATATATCAAGCTTAATGTCCACGTTTCCTGACGATACAAAGCTTAGGAGGGTTGTTAAGTATCCTACTGACGTTATGCTGGTGCAACAGGATTTGGAAAGGTTGAGCAGATGGGCTGAGAGGTGGCAAACGAAGTTTAACCTTGACAAATGTAAAGTATTACAAATGGGAAACAGTAACTCCAGAGCAACGTATCAACTATGTCGTAATACAATGACAGTGGTAGAGAATGAAAAGGACCTGGGGGTAATTGTGCAGGCAGATATGAAGTTCTCTGAGCAGTGTACACGGCCTGAAGAATGGCTCATGGTGTCTTGTCAATGATATACAGGAATTTTTCTAGAAGGGATAAGGAGGTGATTATCCCCTTGTATAAGGAAATGGTAAGGCACACCCTGAGTACTATATACAGGTCTGGAGGCCTCATTTCAAGAAGGATGTAGAGCTGCTGGAACGAGTACAAAGAAGGGCAACAAGATTAGTAACTGGAACAAAGGGTTGCCCTTAAGAAGAAAGGCTTAAAGTTTTCAAATTACAGTGTCTGGAGACTAGGCATCGGCGAGGTGATCTGATAGAGATGTATAAAGCCTTGAATGGTTTGAGCATGCTCAGTTCCGATGGGATTCGTACTCTTGCTCAGAATAATCACCTGAGAGGGCATAAATTCAAATTAAGATAGGACAGGAGCAGGATAGATGTGCAGAAATTAGCAGCGGGTAGTTGGTCGGTGGAACAGATTTCCATCCCTTGTTTTGGAAGTTGATAGCCTAAATAAATTTAAGACTCAGCTGGACAGGTATTTCGAACGAACTTAGGGATGAATTGGAAGTTTTTTTTTTTTTTTTTTGGCTGATGCTGTATAAGCTTGCTTTCTTACATCATATGCCTCTACTAATGCTAATTACTGCTCCTGGCAAACACACTGGTTCTGGATCATCTATATTTAGTACAAAAAATGTTACCAGTTTCCCTGACAATAGTTTGCCAATAAAATTAGATCACCTTCGATCAGAGCAGAGTTCATTTCATTATTCTTTTCTGGGACATGAATCAAGGTGCATCACTTGGCAGATCAGGAAATACTTCAGTCCACGACGAGCACCTATTTAAATTCGTTTCTAAGACATGCACTCCTTTCTTTAGTGAATCAAATTCTTCTGGTAACTGATCAAATTCTAAATTTAGATCAGTATACCCCTTAAATGGGTTCTTTTTTTTTTTTTTTTTTTAATGAAAGAAACGAATCGCCAGATGAGCTGTGTATGGCTACTAAATCAGCCAAAGGAATATAAACAAAATATATTATGAATTAAAACTTAGCATAGAGTTACTGAGCTATAATTAGCAAAGCTATCCGTTTCTTATTATGTTTTACTAGTACCAGCTAGGTCAGGAGAATGGCTAAAGGTTAATCATAGATCATAATTTTACTCCAGAATTGAACGGCTTTCTCGTAATAATCAGCCATATCGGTTAAAAACAATTTGTATTAAATTATAAAACTATCTGTGGAATAAAAGAACTGTGAAAACGAGTGGGAGATGCTACATGTTGAAAAGGTTTAAGTGGAAAAGAATCCTCGCGGGTAACTCAGTGGTTAACTTATCCGTCCATCCTACACCGGGTAAATTTTTAAAGCTACACTGCTCGACAAAACTGACAGGAAAACATGTTTTTTATGAATATTTTCTTGTTAAGAGGCAGGATGGTCTGCTTCCCGGTTGGGTGATTGACTTACAAATTTCTTCCGAACGTTTTTGTGTTTAACAAACAAATTAATTGGTTTTGTTCTGTGTTGAATACTACATTCCTACTGACTGGACATGGCAGTATTATTTCTAAGTCACGTGGTTTCTCAGTTACTCTTTTATGTCCTTCTTGTGGTAATATTGAAACAGTCGAGCATTCACCATTTGACTGTAATTTTTATTTAGATTTAAGAATTCAAATGCAAGTTATAACTGGTGTTTATAAACACGAGGACCTCGCACAATTGGTGGTCAATAAAGAAAATTTCCTCCCTTTAGCAAATTTTGCAGATAGGCTTTTCAAGAGGAGAAAAAGAATTGTAAATACTGACTTGGATATTTAATGTTAATACTTGATGGCTCTCTGGATTGGCTTTACGAGTATCCACGATAGTAAAAATATAAAATATAAAATAAAATAAACAAAAATTCTGTCTGCTCTGCTGAGTCCCAAGCAGTTATTTGGTACAGTTAATTAATAAGTTGAGATTTGTAGCCGAGTTGTAGAATGGATCCAGGATGCCAGTTCTAACAATTGTTGGACAAACGTGTATGTTGTGTACGTTATGAATAGAATTTGATTTGGATATTGAAGTGTGGTTAACTGTGTATTAATTCTATAGTTAAATTGTGTATATTCCTGTCTTTTATCTTTTATTTAGAGTTGATCTATCAAAGTTAATGCAAGAAGAAACTTATTAATGCTTCTCTTTCCAAAGTTCGTTCGATGAGAAGATTGAATTTATTTAAATACAATTCTGTAATGTAGTGTATTTTGAGTAGGGTAGGTATTTATTAATTGTGTTGCTATCTGGTTGACAGCTGGTTTTGTGGTTGAAATATCCAAGTCGGGATTTAATAATATTTTCTGTTGTCCTGATGACAGCTACTCTTTTCATTTATTTTTGTTTTCAATATCCATGCGTGCTGGATACAAAGATTTCTTATTATAACGTTATTATGTTTATAGATAGTCTACTAACAGCCTCTTTCAACTCCCATCTTAACTAATACTTTCCCATCTTTTACTTTGGGGTTCTTTGGGTGCCTTAACCTATGGTACACCACCATACCAATTGTGTCCCGGTTCATAGAAAACTTCCCGAATTATGCCACGTTTTCCATGAGTTATGTTAATTTTGTCGAGCAATGTGGTAGAAAATGTCGCCAGGTTATATCCTATAATGTCAGAACACTTACGAATTATCGAATATTCAAGCATTATTTAAATTATAAAATACAAAATGAAATTATAAACATTATGTCTGAAGAAGTGCGTAAAAAAAATATTGTATATGATTCAAGAGGCGAAATAGTATTCTATAATTCTTGACTGCATTAGGGATATGAATCACGAAGAAGAAATGACAATGGCATTTTGATTATTCCACTTTAATTACAAAGACAAAAATGTAGAAATTCAAAAACAGGTTTTTGAATTTTTTATTAGTAGTAGTAGTAGAGGCATATATGCAAGAAAGCAAGCTTATGTAATATCAAAAATAAAAAAACCAAACTATTATATTTAGGCCTAAACCTTGAAAAATATTTCTTAATAATGTTGAGGGGAGAAGGGTCATTGGAATATGTTATAAATTTCATAAAATCAAAAATAATATTCACCTTAATAACATGTGGCTAAGGATACGATAGTGGGGCCAATATGAAGAGACGTCCCACTGGTTTATTAAAAGGAATTCTGGAAAATAATCCACAAACACCCTCAGACAAGTATTAGCAAGAATCTCCAGTGTGTCTAAAATAATACCCTGAATTTTAATAACTATAAAATTGCATTTTTATTATCATTAAGACTGAGTTAAAACCATTATTTGGACACAGTCTTCACATTTGTATCAAAACCAATGAATATTATCATCCTCACCTAAGTTACAGCGTCAGTCCTTTGATTGAGACTACCTTTATCGAAACTACTGGTGTTCTAACTTTTAAATATGCGAGGATATAAAGTGAGCTGTTAAAACTACACGTACTTGCAAATACATGTATATTTATTGCATAAAAGATAAAGATTATTAACCAGCGTACACATTCATCTCATTTATTATGCAAGTTTGCTAGAAAATAAATTGTGATTCAACATCAAACACCTGCATTGTCTATAAAATCTTTATTTTTCTCTTTAAATCTTTAAAAATTATTTTTTCCGAAAAGCTACTTTTGGTTTTGGATTTCACATAATGATACTAAGATGAGGTTTTAAACATGCAGTATTAAGAAAACTCCAATGCTGGGACGAGAGTGTAGTGACTAAAGTACCTGTACCATATAAGACTGTTTATTGGAGAGGAGGAAAGGGATGGATAGAGTCTCCCTCTTGCGCAGAAATATATAGCCCCGAGGGAAATAACATTCCTCATCTTATATTAACAAAATTTAGCTATTAGGAAGATTAATTATTGGTAAGAACGTTTATTGTACAGAAAATGTCACGGGAGGCGCACAATGATGTCTCAATACGTCACGGATAAGCGGGTTAAAATATAGTTTGTGATATCCTTCTCATCCTTCCCACTCCACTTCTTTTCATTCAGATTTTCTTTTAAACATAAGATATCAAAGTCGTCGTGAATCTACATGACCAATGGCACTTTCCATTGAAACAATATCTTGATTGCTTCGTCAGTCCACTCGACGTGGACACGTGTCGTTGTTGAAGAGTTCTCAATACTGCTTTTTACAGATTGGCAGCAGTGGATTCAAGCTGCCACTATTATCGTACCAGAGGAATCCAGAGTGTTTGTCATGTGCGACTCATGGAAATTCGGAAAGGGTGATCCTGGTGGTTGAATGGCCAGCTTGAACATATCACTTTGATCCTCTCCTTCGGAATAGCAAGCATCATGGAAACGCTTGTGTAGGCTCAGTCGTTAGTGGGTTCGACTGCTAGGGTCAGTCTATCTAAAGCCATACCAAAATATCGACCAACATGAATTCTGTCCCTCGGACAGAATTCAAGCTTGTGGATGTGCGGTATAGCTTTGGATAGCCCTAAACCTTACGGAACATTATGTCAATAAACAAGATAATGTTAGTACTTCACCAAACAGATTCAGAACTTAAGCTTTATCCTGAGCAAGCCTCGTTATCTGATAACTTATTTTACTAGAGAGAAACTGATTGCTAAAACCTTCATTCAGAAGGGTTTGAAACGGTTGGTAAGCTTCCCCAAATCAGCCAATCAGCTTTAGAAACTGGAAGTGACAAAGGTGCAGAACACCACCGAGCGATATCTATAGGTGAATACCAGTCGTGATAACCCCTTTGCGACAAAATATTAAACTCATCCCGAGGTGTAATCTCAAAATGAAATCGTATCTAAGTGTCTGGGAAGGAAATCTCTTCTGAACTGAAAATTCCAGAAGTGATTGCACTGCAAAACGAATACTTCTTCGTCGTAGAAATTGGAATGTAGTCCCCACTGGAAATCCCATACTTGCTCCCAATATATCAACCTTTCCTAAATGAGATGTCCATGTGTGTCTTCAGTTCTGCCCTTTCGGCCACGTATACCACAAATATTAAAGTGTTTTCTGATTTGGACATTCGCTTGTGCTGGATTCCCAAAGAATTTGAGATCAGGGGAAATGATTGTATTGCATTGTCATTCGAATCGGGAGTGTTCTTGAATAGGCATTGCTTTCTATTTCCCTGCACAGACTACCAGAAAATCTTTGATGATGTAAGGTGTTTATATTAAAATTAAATTGAAAAGTGATCAAAAGGAAAATATAATTTAGTATCAAAATAATTGAGAAATACTAATTTGTACACACTTCTTGAAGTGTTCTTCGTTTTTGTCAATACCTACATTCACTCGATTGATCATTTTTCGAATTATGCTGCAATGGGGCTGTGTTGATACACCCGTGGTTGATTTTCGATGCTCGCGTTGAGTGCTTCGTGGATTGTAAAATTTGTTCCTAATGGGTAGAACAGTTGGTATAATCACCGTCCTCTCCACACCGAATGGGCAAAAATCTGAGTTAAAAAATGTTGGCATGGTTGTTATATTATGTCAGATTACCCACCACCTGCTGGGTGATCTGATTAATGATTAAGGCAGTGATTTTTTTGGGACTATTTTAAATTTAACTTTCCCTTGGAAGTTTCATTTAAAATAGTTTCCGTTGACCGAATAAAATGTTCATATAACGAAAGGATTAGGAGAGGATTAACTCGGTTCGCACTGTTCGCATTTCTTGACTTCAGGCCATTTAGGCAATTAGTGCTGCTGCACGAATTAAAAGAGCTGAAGGGATTACCATTCTACAACTTAGTGGTACCTGATAAAACCGATCCGACCACCTGTCCCACACACGGAGGAGTCACGCTAGTCAAGAGTGAGAAGATCCAGATGTATTCCCAATGGGCTCTGGCCCACCTTCTACTGCAGTGGTGTCCAAACATTTCCCATACAGTGGCCATATTCAAAAAAGATTCAAAGTTAGATTTCTTTAGTTCCATATCTTGTTGCATGTAAAAGTGAAATTGAATATATTCGAAACTTTTATTAAGTGCAATACACAATTACATTTATTGAGACATTTTTTTGATAATTAACAAAGGAAAGAAAAGAAAGAGAAGGAAAACGATGACAACGAAGGTATTAATCCTTCTAAACATGAATTGTTGGCATTTGATGAAGGTGAAGTTAGAAAATTGTCAATTTGGTTAGAGATAAATGAAAGGAGATGCAATTGATGGATTTCGGGGATACTTAATTGATAAGAAGGTTTTAGAAGAATTGAAGCATTTGGTGAATGCTCTGAGTACGATACCAATTTCATCGACTGAATGTGAACGAGGATTTTCACAAATGAATCTGATTGTCAGCCCAACCACAGCTTCGTTGATGACAAAAACTGTTTCTTAAAACTGTAGGCCCACAGCTGACCCACTTTGATCCAATAATCTTCGGAAACGTCATCCAGCAACCGACACACAAAGAAGAAGAAAAGAAGTCGGCATAAGTTGTCCAATGAGAACTTCATGAAAATTTGGAATATTCTACAAAACGTTTATTATGAAATTATTTTTATTTATTTTACTGAAGAGTTTACTTATTTTTTTATATAATTGAATAATAAATTTATGCTTAATAAACTGTGTTAATATACTGAATTTGTTGTTCTTATTCAAAAACATTACTACTAAAGTAACAAGACAGGGAAAAAAAAATATAGGGTACTTTTCATATCTTTAATTTTCAATTTTTCCTGAGATCAAGGAATGAGTACCCGCACCTATTTTTTTACAAAACAGCAAAGTCTAATTGGGAAGCATTCAAAGAAATTATCTTGGAAGCTACTAGGCTTTGCATACCAACTAAGAAATATTGTTCAAAATTTAGGCCTAAATTGATGTCAGATGACCCAATGAGACATGTGGCAGAAAAGAAAACTACATGAGAAGCACATAAATTATCAGGTGACACAGAAGCCTATGGCAGATGCAAGCTAGTCTGTAATCAAGTCACAAAGAGGTTAGGCAATCGAAGGCAAATAGTGAAAAATCTTTGGCAAAGGATGCAAACAAAAACAGCAAAGAGTTCTTTACTTGTGTAAACTGAAGAAGGAAAGGAATGAATCAGATTTGACCACTTAACATAAATGGTTCGACTATTGATGATCCTGCTTAGATAGCAAACAAAGTGAATGAGTATTTTGCATCTACATTCACTCACGAGGAGTGATTCAAAGAGGAGAAGGCCAGATGTTTATCGAACTCTAACAGGGAGTGTAATGATTTTGTAATAACTGAGAGGAAAGTGGAGGAGAAATTGTTGAAGTTAAACATAAGAAAAGCACCTGGGGTGGATGGGATCTATCCATTTATATTAAAGGAGTTGGCAAATGAATAAGCAAACCCTTAGCCATAATTATGAGAGCATCCTTGGACTCGGGGTAAGTCCCCACGGACTTCAGATGTGCAAATTTTTCACCAATTCACCAAGAGGGATTGCACTCTAAATATTGCTTCTAAGATTTTTTCTACAACTGAAGTCAGACTAACAGGTTTATAGTTAACAACTCACTGCCCTGAACCCCTAGAACCGCTTTTATGTATTGGCGATACATTGGCACTTCTCCAATCTAAACAAATCTGTGGTGAGTCTAAAGCTGCTCTCATAATTAACCTCAATCGTTCAGTACACTCCCTCGCGTTCTTCTTCAAAAGTACCCCGGTATGCCATCAACACCTTACTGGTCTTTATGGTCAAGCGTTTTGCTAATAAACAATCATCTGTAATTACAACATCAATAATTTTATATGGATCAGCCTCAATCGCACAGCCTCATCTCAGATTAAAGGGGCTTTCTTCAGTAAAGATCGTTGCAAAATACCTATTCAATTCATTCGCAACATCAGCTGGGTTTTCTAAAGGCTTTCCCACACCCAATGCACAAGGGTCCGATCTGATTAGCTTCCTTCCTTGTTATTTTCACATACATGAAACATTCCTTGTCCGCATTCTTACCCCTCTTAGCCAATGCTTTCTCATACTGAGCCTTGGCCTCCCTGAAATTGATGTGCCCAATGTTCCAAATGGAGGAAATGTTTGTTGTAAGTTTCGTATTTAAAACCTTTAATGTGGTGTTCCGGCAACATCATTCTATAACAAGTGCTTCCTCTTGGAAAATTTTATAAATTGATTTTAATTTTAGAATTCTAATGGCTGAATCCATTAAAGGGTTGTGATTGTGGTCATGTATATTCTGCGTGAGTTCCGTGCTTATTGGCTCTTAGCTATCTTAAAATAATGTCAAGTTTATTCTTTAATCTGGAGCTATTGTATTGCATTTTGTCAATCTACGCGATTTTATCGAAGATCGTGCTTCCTTTAGCAGCTTTTTGTGCGATAACATCCCGGTTTTTTCATTAGTTTACGTATGTTGGACCTGCAACTCTTGCAACTTATTTACTCATGCTTGGTTGAGATACCAACCGTGAATTAATTATCTCATCCAAACACGAGTAGACAACAGCTATCCAACATACGTAAACTAAGGGAAAACTGGGATATTATCGTACAAAAAGCTAATAAGAGAGACACTGTCACGATCTTAAATCCCCCACCCGGCGTGGGGAGGACGTTGACGATACAACTGTGCTACCCTCGCAGATGTCAACTATTACATACAGTGGACATAGTGTTATTGTTATGCAGTCCGTGTGGTTTCCCACAAATCCGCGTTAAGTACCCTGTTAACTTTGCAAAGCCAGTCAGTGGCGGTTGTGGGAGTGGTGTGTTGTTTGACTGGTCTCTTCGTTACTGTGAGGCGCGAGCACTAGGAAGGAGCCTCCCAGCATCGGTCCACTGGCACGTGGAGCCGGATCAGTGAGTAAAATAGATCTGGCGGGCTGTCCACACTCTGGCAGGAGCGAGAGTGGGGAGAGCCAAGGAAAGAGCAGAGAACAGACAGGAAAGTGAACGACAGGCAAGATAGCGGGGGATGACAGAGCGTAGGCATCATTCTAGGCGAAAAGGAGCAGGAAGAGTGTTATGTGCAGTTGTAAGAGTCCTTGAGAAGGACTGTGGGTAGGACGAAGGGAACAGGTAAAGTTCATATTAAAGAGTCCAGAATCGTCACAAGGGAGTTTCACGGAGCGGCGTCGGCAGGGCTTGCCTCAATTTTAAATTTCATGACTGGAAGTTTCCGGTGCTGGGTATCAGTTGCTGTGTGGAGGGGGTTATCCAAGAGTATTGTTTGGGAATTGCAGGTGATGCCAGCGACGACGAAAGACTTCGTTGGCATAAGTGGTTAGTGCGCGGAAAGCATGGTTAGATTCCAGTAACTTTGTTTCTAGCCGACGTGATGTAGTGTGGAGGTCTAGCAGCAGATGGATTCTTAGGTCTAACTATACATTGCATGAGTGCATCACGTGGTCCCAGTCTTAAGGTTCTGCGCAGGTACAGAGGCATCCTCGACTAGGCCGAACTCTAGAAGGCGTCTCTTGAAGGACCCGTGGCCAGTTAATAAGAAGGAAGCATAAACGTTTGGGAAGAACCAAGTGGAACGTTGTTTGTTGATGTAGGTTACCTCGGGGAGGAAAGGTTTAGTAGTTGCACCAGTTGTGGAGTTATTCCAGCGGGTTTCCCATAGGTTTATCAATTCTAGCCACACACGTTTATCTTCCTGTTTGATGTCGGTATCGGTACGGGTTTCAATAACGAGGAATTCAGCTTCCTTATTCTTCTTGATGGCATGAGAGAGTCCGATAAAAGCGATGTGGAGGTCCAAGGGGAGGCAGCCTGTTAGTACCTGTAGGGCGGCAATTGATGCATGAGCACGCACACGATGAGCATGCACTAAAGTGATTAGGTGGTACCATACTGCAGCTCCATATATGAAAATTGGTGTAAATACTGCTGAATATAGAAGGCGTAGAGTAGGTCCTTTAAAACCCCAGTCCTTTCGGGGAAAGCGTTCTAACATAGTGATGTTATTTTTTATCTTTTCTTTGATAGATTGGATATGGGGGGATGAAAGTTCTCCTGTCGTCCAAAATTATTCCTAGGTACTTCACCGATCGGTAGTTTTTCAGTGAGCGGCAATTAAAGCGTATGGTAGGAGGTCTATAGAAGTCTAGTTTGCCTTTTAATAGGAGGGTTGTGTTCTTCTAAGTTGAGGCGGAGATTATATTTTTCGTGGTCCATACGGACAGAGCAGAGAAAATAACTGTAGCCTGGGTTCCTATGGTGGCGCAGGTGGGGCCCTCAATAATGATAACCATGTCGATGGCATAAGAAAGCTGAGTAGCGTGTGGGTAGTCCCTCAGGAGCCCGTCCTCGAGTAACATATCCCAGACAGCGTATCATATTCCCCAGGGTAACCGAGTGTCAAAATCCCCAGGAACTATTACAGATTAACTTGCACCTGTTGTAGGTTTCAATACTTTTTATCGCCCTCTAACTGTCCCATGCTATCTTTTTATACTTTATTTGACCAGCCAGCTCTGCAGCCATCCATTTTAGCGTCCCCCTTCTGCAATATTTTTTTAAACGTAAGTATTCGTTCATGGCTTCTATGAATTTTGCTTTAAAAGTATTTCATAATTCAAATATATTTCCCATCCCTCGGCAATCTGCCCAATTTACAGATACCGCATAGCTCCTTAAGCTATCAAAGTCCCCCACTTCTGAAGTTAAAACTCGTGCCTTTACCTTTAACTACTGCAACGTATTTCTTCACCTTTCAACTGACGATTGCATGATGGTTTCCTAACAATGGTTCCTGTAATTTAAGTCCTGTAATGTCATCTGAATCTTTAGTAATGTTGAGGTCAAGAATATTCTCGCCCCTAGTACTTTCTCTAAAATGCCTGTACAAATAATAATCATCTAGTTTATTTTTTAAAGTTTTACCCCACGGTGAGTTCCCTCCCACTTATTCCAATCAATCTTGGGCAGATTAAAGTCATCCATAATAAGACATTCACTCTTGCTTCCCATTCCATCTGCATGTAAAGACTGTCGTCATATTCTTCACAATCTGCTGGACTTTAAATTGCTCCTACTCTTTGTTTCTGTGTTTCCAACTAAGTCACACCACACATATTCTATGCTGGTAGATGTATCTTAAGACTCAGCAAAAGCTCGTTTTCGCGCTGAGGCGGCTTTTGATAAAAAGCATGACCCCCTTCTGTCTTCCCCATTTTTCCTAAATACATTAAACATACCGTAGTGGAACTGGTCATCAACAATATCCGGATGGCACCACGTTTCTGTTAGTCCTATTATGTCATGATTAGTTGTCCTAACCAGAAGTTAAAATTTAGACATTTTATTGAAAACACTCCTGACATTACTATAGAGACAGCTGAGACTATGGAATCTTCTATAGTTTACTACCCTGAGTCACAAACGTTGAAGTAATTTAGGCCGATATCTTAAGCTTTATATTCCCCCTCATTTGAAAAATTGCTACCCTCAGAGCAACGTATCAACATTAGTTGTTGTGGCAACAAACAAGAATTCATGAGGAGAGTTCAAGCATTACTTTGACCAATATCATCAGAAAAACTCGGATATAAATTTCCCTTCCACCAACTTAACAGTTTCTCTGAACCCATAGGGTATCCTCATTGATTCCAGAAAAAATCTTTGCAACACATTTGCTAAAATGAATACCATCTCTACAAAATAGATTCCTTCTACCTACGAAAGTACCAAGCTGATAAAAATCCCTCCACTGCCCAGAGCCTTGCATATTCCCTGAAGTCTCGAGTTAATCCATAAGGCTTTTATCATATAGTCCTTCCTATCCTGTCTGGCCAGAATTGCAAACATATACAACTGACCAAACTCATGGAAATTTTTCAGCATGGTCCTATATTTATCCAAGAAATCGTCAGGTCGCACATTTAATATCGTCAGTCCCCACACGAATAATAATTCTCTCTTGACCTCCCTTAAAATCTGACAAACTGTTGGTAACATCATCAATTGTTGCATCTGATAAACACACTCTCGTTCTGGATCTTTACTACAAAAAATGTTACCAGTTTCCCTGGCAATAGTCTGCCAATAAAACTAGATCACTTTCGTCCAGAGCAGTCTGCACTTTACTATTCTTTTCTGGGAACCGAATCGGCGTGCATCATTGGGCAGGTCAGGAGGCACCGCATGTTAAAAAAGGTATATGAAAGTGGCTAAGAATCCTCGCGGGTAACTCGGTGGTTAATTCATCCGTCCTTCCCACACCGGGTGTGAACTTCCCGTTTTGAATTCCGTCAATGGCGTTCAGAACCTTTATGGCTGTTTTGTCTCCTGGGTTAGCCAATCTTAGGCGAGAATACCAAGCTTTTTTCTGCTCAAACCTTGGGTTTTTTATCCTGCAAAACAGAGTGCAGTGCATACAATTTATGGACATAGTACACACGGGTGGATATAAATTTGTTTTGCGGTAACTGTAATATGACGATTTTGTAATAAGGCAAAAAAAGTAATATGTTTCGACTTTTCCTGCTCACTGGAAGAATTTCAAACAGCCATTAAAAAGGTCAATGTTTCTGAATGTCTTGGCAGTGACCTCATGGAAAATATTTTCATTATCAGTGTTGTAAAAACATTTCCTAACACTGTTCTGCTAATGTTTAACGAATATCTCTTTGAGGGAATTTTCTCCGTACCTTGGAAAATAGCTTTGCTGCATATAATCCACAAACCCGTTCACAGAACCAGTAGGGTACAGACCGATTGCATTACTTTACAACATGGGAAAATTGCTTCAAGGACTAATAGCTCTCAGATCAGTCTGTTCTACGACAAACAGTATTATCGCACAGAAAATACGGATGTTCTCCAGGACGCCAGTGTGAAGACACCTTAGTGGACTTATTATCGACTCCTTAACTTCAAATACGAGCTGGCTATTTTTATCGACTTCGAAGGCGCGTTCATGAACGAGTAGTTCACCAATTTCAGGGTCTAGACCAGTGGTTTTCAACTTTTTTTTAATAACGGCACCCCTTAAGTAATTTATATTATTTTGCGGCATCCCCTACTTAAATATCTGCCCGTTAGATCCCATTCTGTGTGTGTACACACACACACATATGTATATATAAACAAATACACACAGATATATATATATAATATTAAAAAATATATATGCTATATGATAGTTATCATAATAATATTTATAAACAAATTATATACTGTGTACTTATATAATAATTTTATTCTTTATATACAGGTACTAAATAAACATCAATATGGATAACTACAAAATTAAAAACTTGCCGTACAATGGAAGGTATTTAAACGCTTGTTTTATAACTTTTCAATGAGATATTTGTGCCTGGTGTGATTCGCAGATCTTTTTGATATTAGGTGGAATACTGGAGAGACATACTCTAATTTCTTCCTCAGTCGTTTGTAGTCTTTCCCTCTTGTGAGTTTTTCTAGTCGTAAGCACAAAAAATTCCCAACTCACATAAGTAAGATGTAGAAAATTGCAACAGAAATTACCACAGTTTTTTTTTTGCAATATGAGGATATTCATTCGTAATTCCTAACCAGAATTCCACGATAGATACTTCTTTATGTTTTAATTTCAAAGTGCCATCATTACGTATTTCAATTAACTCCTCCTGATCTATGACACTGAACTTAGAATGGCTTGAAATTGTTGCAATAAATGGGTTGTTCAATCATTCATTGTCTTCGGGACGTAAGTTTGGAAAATAGTACTGAATGTTTTTTTCCAGTGCTACAAGATGCTCAGAAATCAATGGTATTATTTTTTATTCTTAGTTGTAGCAACGTGTGGAAACATATCTACGTTCCTTCCCTTCACCATGGTGATCCACAATCGTAACTTATCTCTCAGAGCTTGGATTCTCTCAGTTGAAAATAAGATATTTTCAACTTTGCCATGTATACTGGAATTAACTTTGTTTAAAGTTTGAAAGATATCAACTAAATAAGACAATTTGCCATACCAATTTCCTGTGCAAGTAACATACCAAATTCTTCTTGTTTTCAATGGCAAAGAAAGAATGAATCTCATCCTTCAGTTCAAATACTCTTGACATTACTTTGCCTCTAGAAAGCCATTTTGCTTCTGTATGAAGAAGATTAATATGTTTTGCCCAAACTTCTTCACAAAGTTTGGCAAAAAGACGTGATTTAAGGGGCCTACTTTTTATATAGTTAACCATTTTCACAACTGTGTCTAGCACATTTTTCATGTCACTACTGAGTGTTTCCCCAACCAGCGCTTCACGATGAAGAAAGCAATGTGTTGTGATGACATCACTGTTAACTTTCTTCACTAAAGATACAAACACTTTCACTGAGCTGACCATTGATGGAGCACCATCTGTACAAATCCCCACACAAGATTTCCAGCACAAACCATGAATTTCCAAGTAGGTACTGAGTAGCTGGCCTCTTGAACTTTATTAGAAACTTTGGCTTTGGTAAAACGTAGACTCTGTTTATTTAAAAGTCCCTCAAAGTACACTCTAGGCTTGTTAGCCAGATGGCTATGGTTTGGGGTTAAATGTTTCTTTAATTTACCATGTACCATTGCTTCTTTAGACAATATGTCACCACAAATAACACATATTAGGCTAGTACTATCTTTATGCCCACACCAAGTAAATCCATATTCCATATAGCTGTCCAAATACTGACGATTTTTCTTCCTCACCTTCACAGCAGACTTGCTCGAAGAGGGAACATTTATAATTATTCCTTCTTTACTGGAACCTCCACCTTTGTCTTCTTTTTCGTCTTTACCATAATCATCTTTATGTTTGTCTGCTTTTTTGCCTTCACAACAATCATCTTCATGTCTTCTTTTCTTAATAACCAACTTGTCCATCTTACTATCAAGGGTATTACACTAACTGAAATTTGTGTTTGCACGGGTCATTACAGTACAGTATATCAGTTGATCAGTTTTTCTTCTTTTGCACCGTGATACTTCGCTGTCTGCTTACCCTACCGCTCTATATTAACTTCTGCTTGCCGAAAAGTTGGGATTCTTTCGTTAAGTTGGAAACACTACGCTAGCTCACATGCTCTAGTTTTACTAAAGCACATTTTGGAGGTCACGACCATAAAACAATAAAAACAATTTGCACTTTTCGGTTTATTGGGCGATCAAGCAAGAAACAGCGGCGATTCAAGATAGAAAAACAGTCATAAACCATGTTCAGAGATGCATTTTTCCCATTCTGTCCTACGCCTCCGAAATCTGGTCTGGTGCTCCTCAAGTTACCGTAAAAAAAAATTCCTTGCGCTAGAGAATGGGTTCTTAGATGGCTGAACAATAAACTTCGTTTTCCCCGTACAATATCCAGGCAACAGCTTTATAAAAACTTAAAAACAAAGCCTCTGCAACAGATGATCAACGAGTCTGGAGTCATGCTTCTTGCAAAGTTAATTACTTCTTCATCCAGTTCACCAAACCTAGTCACCATAATAGCTCCCACCAACAGAGAAAACTCAAGAAACCAACAATTCAAATCCAAACTCTCCAGACTAAAACAAATGGACAGGATGTTCCCCAATGCATCCCTTCACCTCATAAATTATCACAACATTGATTGTAAGAGGTTGCTCAACTCTGAAGCCTACAGGAGTCTCATTTCCAAACAAATTATGAGAAATACAAACAACTGTCTGCCTGCAACCCAGTAACTACATCCGAGAGCCAAATGCGATGTTCTGCAATATATATTTTTGATCATTATAATTCATATTCGTTGTTAATATATATAAATTCATATTCTTTATTAACGTATATATAGAATATCCTATGTATTTTTTATATACTGTATATATATATTTGTCTCCTTTGTACTGAATTTATGCCCCTAGCCTAGTGCTGTGATGGGCTTGCTGTAGTTGCAATAAAGGAAAAATTTATTTATTTATTTATGTCATGGTCGAGATAATATTTCACATAAGTTAACTGTCCCACCCCTTTTTATGAAGTATTGTTCAGGCTGTTTCTTTCAAATAGCCTAATCTACTCATACTGATTAGCGCTGCCAACTGATAAGTTGATACAAAGGTACTCTGCCTTGAACTTTGTGGATGTGAAGAACTGTACAAACAAAATACATTCGAGTGAATAATAAACTACTAAACAGTATCCAAACAGTTTCGTTTTCAAAGTTCACTGGACCGTTCCGAATAAACAAGTGACTGAGACCGGTATTGCGTAAATAAGACGTATGAGACACAGAGGTTCCATGTTCCGAACTGATTGATTCCAAGCCGATTTAGAGAGGAATGTTATTATTGGATATCAAATTGCTGCCTTGTACACTCGTCCAATTGTTGACAGCTAATGCGATTCAAAGTCAACCACCGGTGATGATTACATGAAATGGAAGCATGATGGTACCGCTCTCCAGTAATGCACATAGATACCTCGGGGCCTTGATTCACATGTCCAGAGGATACCCTGCAAATTAACCAACAGAAATTTAAGACGTCAAAACGGATTGAGATCAGGATTAATACCATGTAAGATTCAAAATCGTACAGAATAAAAATAATAATAAGTTGGTTTTTATTAATTAAGAAATAGGAGTTCTTGTTGCTAGTGAATAAGAAAGTAATATCGTCTGAGTTCAATAATAGCAATTTTTCAGCATGGAATATAAATTTAATGGGTAGTAAGAAATAAAAGCAGGGTTCGAGCCATCAACTTAGCGGGGAATAAACAGTAGAAAACTACTGTAAAGCGGCATGGGTCCAAACAACAACAGACAAATTAAGGTTTATGCGAGGTCGAACTTAGTCCGGATAGTCGGTCGTAAACAGGAAGTGGGTTCTTGATCTGCACATAAGTTTCCAAATATAGGTGCTGGAAGGGAATACATTATTCCTTCCCTGGAAGGGAAATACATGTATATAAAATTTGAAGTAATTGATGCCTTGTTTATAATTGCTTGATAGGCTACAATTAAATATGTTTAGGATGGGAATTAGAAGTGAGTGATACCTGTTAATAAGCATTGTGATAAGTAAATGAATAAGTATTGAATTATGTAAGAAATAATAGAAAGAGGATTGATATTTTGTTATTAATGGTTTCAATTGATGCACGATTTAGATATATATATATATACATAAGAAGATGAGACTAGATCGTGTTGTCAATGTTTTGAGTATGAATCCCTTTAATTTTGATATATAAATTGTAAATATGTATTATAATCTATGATACATATTTATCATATATATGTATTATGTATTTGGAGTGGTTTTTGTTATTCTGATCATCCAGTCCAAAAAAAAGAAAAATCCCCACCCCCACAACCATACACAGAGCGGTATAGCCTCGATTGTAAAGCGACAGAGCATGATCCGAACATCATCGGCAACACCGGTTTCATCTTGCATGCTCCAGTGGGTGTGGGATCAGAGGAATATTCTGTCCTCTGATCCCACACCCACATGGGCGGGTGTCGGAGTAGGGGATGCCTGGAGAGCGCCTTCTACTGGAGTACATTGTTCCAACGATAGAGGAGGTGTGGTTATGTTGTGGGTAGATTTCCCACACACCTCCCAGACGACAGAAGTCCAGACCCTCTAGGGGGCTTTTAATATCTCGCTTAGCCCCAAATACCACGCCAAATCAAGTGGCTCAGGTTCTACGTGATCAACTAAACCTCCGACTAAAGGTGCGGCAACTTCACACCAGGAACAACTTCCCCCCACTGAGCATCAATCACGGTTGAATGTGCACAAGACCTGTTCAATTTAATTGGAACTTAATATATTTGGCCTATCGGCACAATTATCAGACCCTTCTATAATAGGAGAACCAGTTACCTTCCCCAACCTCCCACTCTGCACCAAAACCAGGTCTGCAACGCCGCCACCCACAGCTGACTCGATTCTTTTCCGGATAACTTCCAACGACCTCAGCAGTCTCCCGTTCTTCCCACTGCTCTTCCAAGCCCCACATTCAAAGCTCAACCTTATCATGATAAGAGTTTCCCAAGTCTCCTGGTCCTCATCAAATTCCGGTTCATTCACGTTAGGAACACGTTCCTAAGTCCGTTAGCGAATTCCGTTCGTTTGCAAACACGCCAACTCAGGACACCTTCAGTCAGGACTGAAGTTCATCGAACACCTGTCATTAGGGTGTACTTCCAAAACATCAGGTCCATTAGGAACAAACCAGATTCAACAGAACAGATCTTCCTCTCTCAGGCCGCTGACGTGGTCTGCCTCGCCGAAACATGGCATAAACCGAATGAAGACACACTCTTCTGCTCAGCTGTTGCCGGTTACCACATTCTTTATGCCTCCAGGGACACTCTAGAGCCCGTGGAGTTGCCATAGTGTATAACATTTCCCTTTTCTCCTATGTGCGTTCGACCTCAACCACAACTGAAACTTTTGAAGCGATTATAGTCTCGCTACGTTTCCACTCCAACCACATGAATATATCCGTGAATAATCCCCCGGGGCCTACATTTGAAGGTACTGAAGATTTGGGGAACTGGCTCTTAAACCATCTCCGTCCATCTGCACAATACCTTGTTTCCGGCGATTTTAACCCGCCTCAAAACTGCCATCCCCTCTTTATCAGTCTCTGTGAGTTCTTCAAATCTATTGACATGACACGGTCAATGAGAACTCTACCAGAGTATGGAACCTACAGGATCTCGCTTTCTCTTCAACACCATGCCCAGCTGATGATGATCCGATCGCATTATTCTTGTCCGATCAACAGCCTATAGTTTTGACATGGTCGTTGGAGGTTCCAAACTTCTACATCTTTGACAATAAAATAATCAAATAGTTACAACACCTAAATACCTTAATCATCAACTCTGTGTAGAAGCAGCATCCTGCATTCCTTGGGATGTCCTCATCGACTGCCACTTCAGCCTCGCGGTGACACTCATGTCCATGTGGATTAAATCAGGCACCGACTATGCTGCCACCAAACGAGTAATAGTGACTCCCCTTTTCAGATCGTGGTGCACTCCTTACCTTAACAACAGCTTCAAAAAGATACAAGTTCTACATAAAAAATGGAAGCTTACGAATAGCAGTCAAGACAAATCGCCTTTTCCCGTGCCAGGGCTCACTTTAATCGAAAAAAAGCTGCTGCAATCCAAGAAAACTTGATCGCACTCTGAGGGAAGGAAAACCATTCTATGCTGCCAACATGGTAGACTCAATCAAATGCTTGATCCTCTAGAATGGCTCAAATACATCTCCAGATTTTCAAATACAACCACAGTCCCATCTACAGCTGTCCAGTCTGACTATGAAAACCCTTCAGATGTTCTAGGGACTATCCAGATAACGAAACAGGGCTCATATGTGCCATCAATGACCTTCCCATAACAACCACTACTGGGGAGGATGGAATTCCTTAATTTATGTTCAAATGCTTGAGGACATTCATCATAGATCCTCTTCTCTCGATCTACAACAGATGCCTCACTCAGCATCATTTTCCAGCTCAATGGAATAAGTACAGAGTGCACCCCATCCCTAAAACCAATTTACCACACACGTCAGCTAGTTTAGATCCATCTCCTTTGCCTCCCGTCTGCTGAAAACTCTCGAAAAAGCTTTACTACCGACAATTGCTCACCAAATCCTCCAGACGAAACCACCTGAAATCCACTATGCCATCCAAGGAAAATCATCAATCAATAACTTGGCAGCTGCCACAGAACGCATCCTCTCAGCATTCGAAAAAAGAGCTGAGCTGGCAACCATATATCTTGACATAAGCGCAGTCATTGATGCCGTGTCGATCCCGGCCTTGCTCCTTCTACTTAAGAATAAATTTCATATTCAAGGTGATATGCTGTGCTTTTTGGAATCTCTGCTCTGTCACAAGGGTACCCCTTCCAACTCAAGGACCTTGAATCGTATCTGGCAAGCTTCAATTTAAAAATCAGCCCACGGAAGTCCGCTCAGGTTATATTCTCCCTTAAATCCGTGCCAACACTACTCAACGTGTCATTCGGAGAGGTACAAATACCAAACGTACCCTTGCACAGAGACCTCGGTGTTCTGTTTGATCAAAAGATGTCCTTTGTCAACCGGATCGACAAAATCAACACCAAATTTTCTCTTACTGTGGATATGAAAGCAGCAACTGCTATACGTCCGACATCCCCTCACTGTTAAAAAGTTAATCACCTCCACGATCTACACCGCCATTCTCAATGCTGCAGAAATAAGGGCCTCAGCCGCACCTACAAACCTTAAGCGAGTGTACACCCCTGAATACTGGTTATTGAAATGGGACAACAAGCTTCGTCTGCCTCCTACTACCACAATCACCACGATGGTACAAGCACTCGAAATCCCGAGGGTGGAGTACCTGATCGTGGAAAAGAGGCTGGTCTTCACAGCCAAACTCATCACAGGCCAGATATCATCTCCGAATATTTGGAACGCTTGCTATTGGAGGATCCCACAGCCTAGCCTAAGATCGTCACCTGCACTTGTGGCTTACCACAACAGGCTCGCACTCACTAACAGGTTGCTCGCCATCTTGAACTGTGTGAACGCCAATTTTGACAGGCTAATAAGTACTGGTGTGCAAAATTTTGGGAAGCTATAGGTTTTCTCCGTTAGCGTCTCGTAGGAATGACATGGAATTTGGGAAAAGCATACCAAAGGAACCTCGTGAGGTACAGAAATGATGAAGGAAAAAACACCGACAGAACAACGGAAACAAAAAGTAGAGAAGGACTTTATTCAAAAATGGCAGCATAGCACTGGCTGCCATGATACAGATGCATCACTGCCAAAGATGGAACAAAGGGAAGAGGCGGTGCTCAGTAGGAGATATGGCCACCCCTAATATCGATGCAGGCTTTGCACCGCCTGTCCATACTTAGAACAATGTTGTTGATAAATTCTTGTGGTAACATCGTCCATTCCTCTGTCAGCGCCATCTTCAGCTTGTGGACATTTTCTGGTAGGTGTGGACGTGCTGCTGGAAAGCATATCAACAGCTGCAGTGCAATGGGGTGTGGCGGTATCATCCATAAACACGAACTCGGGGCCAATTGCACCTCGGAACAGACGCATATGCGGAAAGATTACCTCAGTACAGTTGCGTCCACCGGTTACAGTACCGCCTTCCAGTATCGGGAATTGTGTACGTCCATCGAAGATAACGCATCCGCAGACGAGAACACCTCGGCCGTTATATCGATCACTTTCAGTGATGTTTGCGGGGTGATACCGTGTGCAACCTCCCGCCAGATTAGCTGAAGTCCAGAATCGCTGCTGAGACTGAATCTACTCTCATCAGTAAAGAGTACCTTCAGTAAACATTTTGTGGTTGTAACTTTTAGAAATAGTGTTGGTCCTTACGTTTTGCACACCAATTTAACAAGAAGGACAGATATAACTTTATCAAAGCACTCGAATTGTGATGCTCCTATCCTCATGTTCAAATTTGTCATCACTGGAGCCCTGCTGAATCATTGCCAAATTGTATTCTGTATTTGTATTTCTTTTACATTTTTACGCTGTATTTTTGGCATTTTTGTATTTGTACGCTGTTTTTTTGTAACCTGTCTAGTATTTTTATTCCGCATATTGTTCTGTTTTTCTCAATCTACTACTAGCGAACCCCTGGCGCTCGTCGCCGTGATGGGACATTGTGCTGTTACTCTGTACTTCACAATAAAGATTTGTTTTTTTCTCATGATGTGACCAGGATCCTTTCGTAGTTGCGCAAGGAACAGTGAACGCCAACTCTTTCCTTCACATTTTGGATAATTTCAACGATGTTATGATACATTGGTGCAAACTCAATGTTTCAACTGGATGATGCCTTCAGGAACGGGCTGCAGCTGGGATAGCCAGTGCGTGGTCTGTGCTTGTTAACAGGAGAGATTGCTTCTACAGGGATGGGATACACTTAAATAGAAAGAGTGCAAGAATATTTGCTGATGCTATCGAGTAAGTGTTAGGTAGTTGGAAAATTGCAAACTTGGTGGGAATCAAGGGATCCTCTTGGTAAGAGGATCCCTTCATTCCACTCACCAATCTTGTTGCCCTTCTCTGTACACGCTCAAGCAAATCTACATCCTTCCTAAAATGGGGCCTCCAGACCTGTACACAGTACTCAAGTCGTGTCCTGACCATTGCCTTATACAGAGGGACAATCGCCTCCTTTTCCCTGCTAGCAAAATTCCTATATATCACTGACAAAATCCCATGACCTGCCCTGGCAACCTGTCTGCATTGCTCAGAAAACGTCATATCTGACTGCACAATTACTCCCTGGTCTTTTTCATTTTCTACCACCTTAAGTGGTAGAAAATGAAAAAGACCAGGGAGCAGTGTGACATTGGAGGCAAATTGCTGCTATGGATAAAGGGGTGGTTGAGGGGGAGAAGACAGAGAGTGGTAATCAATGGACACTGCTCATCGTGGACTGATGTTATTAGTGGAGTTCCTCAGGGCTCAGTGTTGGGTCCATTATTGTTTTTATTTATAAATGATATTGATGATGGTATATCGGGCTTAATGTCCAAGTTTGCAGACGATACAAAGGTTGGCAGGGTTGTCAAGGACACTACTGACACTATGCTGCTGCAACGGGATCTGGAAAGGTTGAGCAGATGGGCTGAGAGGTGGCAAATGAAGTTTAACATTGACAAATGTAAAGTACTACACATGGGAAACAGCAACCCCAGAGCAACGTATCAACTCTGTGGTACTACACTGACAGTGGTAGAGAATGAAAGGGACTTGGAGGTGGTTGTGCAGGCAGATATGAAGTTCTCTGAGCAGTGCAGACGGGCTGCAAGAGTAGCTCATGGAGTATTGTCAATGATATACAGGAATTTTTCCAGCAGGGATAAGGAGGTGATTATTCCATTGTATAAGGCGATGGTCAGGCCACACCTAGAGTACTGTATACAGGTCTGGAGGCCTCATTTCAATAAGGATGTAAAGCTGCTGGAACGAGTACAGAGAAGGGCAACAAGATTAGTGAATGGAACAAAGGGGTGCTCTTACGAAGAAAGGCTTAAGTTTTGCAAATTACAGTGTCTGGAGACTAGGCACCAGCGAGGTGATCTGATAGAGGTGTATAAAGCCTTGAATGGTTTAAGCATGCTCAATGCTGATGGGATTCTTCCTCTAGCTCAGAAAAATCACCTGAGAGGGCATAAATTCAAATTGAGGAAAGACAGATGTAGGATAGACGTGCGGAAATTTGCCTTTAGCCAGCGGGTGGTTGGTTGGTGGAACAGACTTCCATCCCTTGTGGTGGAGGTTGACAGCCTAAATAAGTTTAAGGCTCAGCTGGACAGGTATTTTGAACGAACAGAGGGGTGAAGTGGAAGTGGTTTTTTTTTTTTTTTTTTTTTTTTTTGGCTGATGCTGCATAAGCTTGCTTTCTTGCATCAAATGCCTCTACTAATGCTAATGCTAATGCTAAAGTGTAGTACCACAGAGATGGTACGTTTCCCTGGGGTTACCTCTACCCATATGCAGTACTTTGCATTTGTCAAGGTTAAATTTCAGTTGCCACTTCTTAGCCCATCTGCCCAGATTATCTAGAACCTGTTGCAGTAGCACACTGCCATTACTGTCATTAACAACCCTGCCAACCTTTGTATCATCTGCAAACGTCGACATTAAGCCTGATATACCTTCATTAATATCATTGGTAAATATACGAAACAACAGAGGACCAAACAGCAAACCCTGTGGGACTCCACTAATAACACTAGTCCACGAAGAGCAGCACCCATTAATTACCACCATCTGTCTTCTCACATCAAACCATCCTTTTATCCATTGTAGCAACTTACCCTTAATACCATTCTGCTCCAATTTGTACAAGAGTCTTCCATGTGCAACAGTGTCAAAAGCTTTCCTGAAATCCAAATATATGATATCAAAGTAATTTTTGGATCCAATTCCTTTGTAACCACATCATGATATCCTATCAAATTTGTCAGACAAGACTTTACCTTAACGAACCCATGCTGTGTCTGAACTCTAACACTGCAGCCTTGTCTAGATGATCCTGCACTGCATCTTTAATCAGTGACTCCATTATTTTACCCGGAACAGAAGTTAAACTAACTGGTCTGTAATTTCTCGTGTCACCCTTCGATCCCCTTTGTGAATTGGGGTCCCATTTGCACATCTCCAGTCCATGGGGAGCTTCCCTGAGTCCAAGGATGCTCTCATAAGTAGCACAGTTGGTATAATCACCGTCCTCTCCACACCGAATGGGCAAAAACCTGAGTAAAAAGTGTTGGCAGGGTGGTTAACGACAGTAATTGGAAGTTTAAAATTTACAAATGCGAGGTGCTTCATATGGGTAGCAGTAACCACAGCATAACTTATCAACTCTGAAGTAGGGTAGTAGAGAATGAAACTCAGGTTAGAAGAGAGAAAGTCAGGGTAGTAGAGAATGAAAAAGACCTGGGGTAATTGTGCAGTCAAACATGAAATTCTCCGAACAGTGCAGGCATGCTGCCAGAACAGCTCCAGGGGTTTAATCATTCATATATAGAAACTTTGCAAACAGAGATAAGCAGGTGGTTATCCCTTTGTATAAGGCCATGGTTAGGCCTCATCGTGAGTGTTGTATACAGGTCTGGAGGTCTCACTCTAGGAAGGATGTAGTTTCGCTGTAGAGAAGGACGTAAAACGGGTGTAGAGAAGGATGGAAAAGTATTAGAACGGCCTTAACACCTCAATCAGATCGCCCGCGCCACCTGCTGGGTGATCTGATTAATGATTAAGGTGTTTAAGGCCTTGAATGGATTGAGCAAGGTGAATGTGAATGGCCTTCTTCCTCTTGCTGTGAATAAATTTTAGTAGAAAGATAGATGCTGAGAAGTTTGCCTTCAGCCAGCAGGTGTTTGATTGTTGGAACAGGCTTCCATCTGTTGTTGTGGAAGTCGATGGGTTCAGTAAATTCAAGGAAAAACTAGACAAATTCTTGGAGGGTATGGACGGCTGAACTGTTTTTTTTTTTTTCTTTTTGACTGATGCTATATAAATATGCTTCTTTGCACCATTTGCGATTACTGCTGCCTTCTACAGCACGCGGATAATGGTCAGTTTAGAATTCATAAAATGCCTATGTTCACACTCTGTGCAATGCCTAGATTATGCACTTTGCCGGCAAAAAACAATTTCGTTGTAACTTTCCATTTTCCTCCAAATACGTTACCACGTTGATGATTCTATTATATGTGTATTAGTTTAAGATGATTCGAAACTCGCTTCGGATATTCAGTACGACACAATCAGGATTCACCACGTCCATGCTTAGTTATGTCCTTCCTCCTCGTAATACGGACCGGCCCTGGGCAGGCTTTCTGGGTGATTAACTTCTTGGTGAGAAATGTGTCCAAATTTGTAACTACCAAACATTATATGAGAATTTGCAACTGTGTTAGCGTATTCTTCGACATAAACTCTACTGCCATCATCCAGCTGTTCTCAAACACTTCAGCAAATGCACATTAGTTCCAGCATTGGTGAATTAAATGATCAGCCGATATATACAAGGTGGATAATTGAGAATTATATGTTATATAAAAATAATTTCTCAATGTTTCATTAGTATACAAATTAAATAACCATTGCAATAATTATTTTACTAAGCTGGTAGCACCACAGATTTAATAAAATTAACGCCAAATAATTTATTTATTTATGAAATATCTATAAACAAAAAATGATTACTTTTTTTCTTTTACTGTTTTATTAGTTTTATCCAGTTATCAAAATATCTACTTAAGACTCTCACACCAATCATTATACAGTGAGGTTACTGTCACACGTAACTGAAATCATATAAAATATCTCTAACCATCATTGCATGCAAATAGGTTACATAATTTCGGAACCAGGCCATGTTCAATATCAATATTCTCAAATACGAACATCAGAGATTATTGTCAGATGCTTTTGTATATTGTATTCAGATTTCTTAGATAATATGTAAGGCTGAAATATTCGTTGATGTCTCAGTTTAATGTTACTGGAGTTTGTGATCAAGATTTCGAAATACAATTTCCTCCCATAATGTTAACCTGTCGGCTATTCCATTTTGACCAGCTATGTGAGTAAACAAACAATGTCCATTGATAATGTTTTCCTTTTTGCGCTCAGCCTCTGCTAATACATATTTTTGTGATATATCTTTTCTGCCAACTTTGGCTTTTTGAGTTAAAAGACCTGTGATATAAACGTCCTCCACCCAGAAGAAAGGTACCGAGAAGGAAGCATTGTAAAGAGGTTCAATAACACCTCGTGGGATAATATATACTGAACCTGAGCAGTAAGGTGGATAATGTACTTCGCCTTTAAATTGTTCTTCAGGTATGTACCACTTGATATTTTTATTTCGTATAATTCCCATCCTTTTAAATTCCAAGCATAACAGATTTTTTCCCACTTTTTCAATGCCAATGGAATTAGTTAGGAAGTCTGTCAGTTTGAATGTATTAATCAGAATGTCGTCATCAGTCTTCACAACAAAAGCGTAATTAAAACAGTGATTGAGAATCCAATTGAAAGCTCCAAGAGATTTATAGGTCAGATTTCGATAAGTATCCAAAAAGCTGAATTGGATGATGTCTCCAAAAGTTTGCTTTTCTTGGTCAATCGATTTCTGTATCTGAGGATCGTTTGTCAAACCGAGTGCAAATAGAGTGAGAAAATTAAATTTGTCCATCAGTTCTGGATGGCTCCAAGTGTAGCGAATAACCCTTCTGTGAACAAAGTGATCAGGAGAGGTATAAACGTAGATTATAATAGTAGGAATGCTAAGACGACGGCAGGTTTCAGAAACATTAAATCTGGTTAAGTTGACAGATTGAGTTAAATACAATAACGGGAACACTGAACTACCGTATTGTACAATATTAAGTTCCCAGTAGAAAATATAAAAGAAAGTAGCAAATACAAGACCGAACAAAATGACTTTTTTGATATCACGGATCATATTCTTCGTTCTTCTGTTCTGAAATTATAATAAAATAATTTTAATAATTTGTGTAAATACATAAACAAATATACATGCATACACTAAAATTTAAGATATATATTTGACATCCATCTACGTGTAAATGAAAAGATATACAATCCAAGCTTTTTATAGTGCCCCTCATTTTAAAGTTTCAGCACTTTATAACGACCGTGTCAGGACCCGTCAGAGCTTCCATAAACCTAATGCTATTTCGAAACATTTGTTTCAGTTACCTTGAAAGATGATCATATTCTCCGTTAAAGACCCCAAAACTGAATGAGATGGTCTCAGGCGTAGATAACAACGTTTTTCCTCCCAGGAAACTAGGTCTTTTTGTCCAGCAAAAGAAGAAGGTTGATCAGAGAATCTACGCGATTTACAGACAAAATGCAAATGGGTATATGAATTAACTTTTCGCGTGACCGCAATGTAATAGTTTACGAACTTCACGGTCTAGATGGTCTCAAAGAATTCTATTGGATTTAAGTTGTGAATGTGATATAATTTTAATTTTTCTTATTTCTATAATTTTGTAATTTTTGTCTTTTTATAACTTTGTAATATTTAAATTTTTAAATAATTTTCTAATTTTTTTCATATTTTTATAATTTCATAATTTCATTTTCCATTTTGTATACTTTTTTGTAATTTTGTTTTGTTAATTTCTTATAATATTTTAACTTTTTGGCACTTTTTTATAATTCTGAAAAATTGGGACTTTATATTCTTAATATCACTTTTTTGTCACTTTTTATTATTCATATATATATATTTTTTTTTTCATTTCTATAATTCTAATATATTGCACTCTTTTATAATTTGTAGTATTTATATAATTTTGTATTTTTTTCACTTTTATAACTTTGTGATTTTTAATATTTTTTTGTAATGTAACTTTTTGATTCTGTAATATCGCAGTTTTTTCATTTTTATTCTTTTTGCCGCTTTTTATATATTTTTGTTCTTTTTTGTCATGTTTTATCATTCTTAAGTTTTGTCATTTTTTATCTTTCTTTATTTTTGTCATTTTTTAACATTCTTCATTTTTGTCATTCTTAATTTTTGTCACATTTTCTAATCTAAATTTTTCAGAATTTAGATTCCTCTATTTTCAGATGCTCTTCAATGTCTGCAAACTTGATGATGATCTCAACAAATTTGCATGTGATAAAAGATATCGAAAGAAGGTACTCTGCATGCAATGACATCAGTTGGCCTCTTTCTCTCTCTCTCTCTTTCCTACTCTCTCTTTCTCTGATCTAACTGCCATCAAGGATAAAGGAAGAGATTTTGTTTTCGTAAAGGTGACTACAGAGGTTTCAGGCAGTTTTTAAAATCTATACAGTGGGTTCAACTGATGATATTACCAACGGTGAATTCTAAATGGGAAGCCTTCGAGGACTCACTTCTACCTGAGCAGGAGGATCCTGCTCAGGTGGCTAACAAACTAAATGAGTATTTTGCGTCTACATCCACACATGAGGAGTTGTTCAAGGAGGGGAATGCCACAAGTTTATCAAACTCTAACATTGAGGTAAATAATTTTGTGATAAATGAGAGGAAACTGGAGGAGAAATACTACGTTCCTCACGACAAAAAACGAGAACTCATCGCGAACGAAACAATGCATCTAATAATCACGACTCTAGTAGTGTTTCTGGTCAAAGCCAAATTATTAAAACTCTCTGAAGATTACGACAATCAGGTTACGATGGCGAACACCCCCAGGGTCAATTCACACACATCATACCCACCAAGCGTGAGATCACGTAATGGTCATGGTACTAAAGAGACCATCAACACATGACGAGTTGTGTTCAACCAGTTCCAGAAGCTATCAACCGTATAATTCCTTCGCTAGGAATTGAAACTCAGAATTTTCAGCATTCTAATCTATCAGTACCTCATGAGGAGAAACTTAGCACAAGCAATTCATGTCATAGAACAGAGAAGTTAAGTCTCACACATGCACTGAGTGACTGCTCTGTGAATAATATCATTTTTCCCACATTAAATAACTCTAATGCGGTATGTCCTAAGGCCAGATATCTCAACCCAAACCAACCCACTGAGTTTCAGAGAGACCATTTAACTCATATGGGAAAATGCATCGACAGATCCACAACAAATAATCCAGTGGCAAATTGCCTTAATGAAGATGTTACTGAGTGTATCAAGAAGCTAATTCTTCATATACTAGTCTGACGGATTGCCTGCCAATCCAGAATGCTATACACTGTCTCAGCAGCTTTATGCCAAATCGATTGAATAACAAATCATATGGGAACAGAAATGAAATTTTGTTCAAAAGAAAATTTGCTCAAAGACCTCCCGTCCCTTCCTCCTCATCTGGTAATGGAGGGTGCAGCCGACACAACTCCATCTCGGAAGCCTGTACACACTACCCTACCAATAACAACTGCGGTAGATTGTCAGGTGAATCAGTCTCCTGTCGAATAAAACCCATGATCACAAGACCCATCCAACAACCTAAAGCCATCTTTGTTTCCCGAGTCGACTCTCAGACTACTCGAGACCAAATTGTGTCTGAATTCCTATGACTCATGCATATAACCGTAAGAGTCACCCTACTAAAGAGGGCAGCCACATATGCGGCCTTCAAAATTGAGTGTGATGAAAGAGATATTAATAATGTTGTCGCCACCTCCGTCTGGCCAGTGGCAACTCTCATCAGGACTTTTTATCACAACGGCCATCCGAGATTAAAACCACCACGCTATGTAATTCCCTGTAAGCCAACCACAACGCTATGTAATTCCCACAAAAACCACCACGCTATGTAATTCCCTGTAAGCCAACCACAATCTCACAAGTATAACGCCAAAGGAAGGAAACTAGGCCATCGCAGACTTATATACTAGGCTTACTTCAAATCCAGATCTATAACGACGGGTGGAGGAGTAGCCCTGTTTGTACGTGATATAGCAGTTCAAATCATCTCGGTCGCCTACTCGGATTCAGAGCTTTATGAGGCATTACTTGTCATTTTAAAAGACCCCACAGAGCAGTTGTTTACATTCCACCTGTCCCTAGTCTATAAATGATAAATAATGTAGTAGAATGGTTTCTCAACAAATTACACGTGTCAACCCCCCATATAGTATGTGGAGATTTCAACCTTCCACCACAGCTCTATAACCTGCTGGACACCATGTTAAATAGACTAGAGCCATGCTCTATCTCTCGTACCAATGACCAACCTTCAAGAGGTGAAAATAGACTGGACCTAATTCTGTTTTCTGGTAAATGTATAATTGATGCACCCCCCGAAATGTTCTTTCCATCCGATCATATCCCAATTGCAATGCTCATAATGCTACCGCATATGGACTTCAATTCCAAAAAAAAAAAAATAAGGACCAGTTTGTCACTTCGTCAGTCTTTCTGGACCGAAATAAATGCTTATTTGCAGCCTACTGTATCCCATTGTAATGTCTACTCAAATATGATGCCTTATTTGCAACAAATCTCTTAAACAGTTGGATCAACTCTATTACAGAATTTGCGGCCTCCAAAGTAGTAAGGATATCGTCAAGATCGAAAACCTTTTGGAATTCCAGCCTAACGGCATTGTTTAAACTAAAGCAAACTCTGCACAGAAAATGGAAACTGTCTAATGATACACAAAATAGGATTAAATACTCGAGGGCTAGAGAAATATTTAATAGGGAAAACTCTAGAGCAATCAACCGCTACATGAAAGACACACTTGACAAGGGAAGGCTACATCGGTGCACACATCAAAGTGACACAAATCAGGGACTTGGCAAAGAAGCGTGGAGGGACCACATCAGCAGATTATCCGGCATATATCATGAGTCTCAATTCAGGGAGTTTAAGTGGGATCAATTAGTTGGAAATGAGATGGATTCTGTTTTTATCACTAAAGAAGCACTAATACAGAGTATTAACTCTCTCATGGCAACTAAGACAGCTGGAGTGGCCCACTTTATGGTAAAGGGTCTCAGCCCTTTCCTAATTGAACCACTACAAGCAATTTATAGCTCTATCCTTGCTTGCCGAGTTTTCCCTGAGAACTGGAATAAGTACGCTGTAATTACAATGCCGAAAATTATAAAGCCTAACCTCGTGGAGCACTATAGGCCTATATCTACTGCAACTACCCTGTTAAAGTACTGGAGAAAGCTCTACTGCCAACGTTGTGGAATCAGATACTGGCCGGGCAGCCTCAACAAATTCATTATTCTCTAACCATAAGATCAACAATTATTAAACTCCACACAGTTCAAGCCGCGATACTAAATGCCTTCCAAGCCGGAAAGGATATTGCAATAATTTATGCTGATATAAAAGCAGCCTTCTATAGTCTGGATGCACATGTCATACTTCACCTGCTCCAGCACGCCTTCCAAATAACAAGAAATTTGCTGAAGTTCTTACAGTCCCTACTTACTTGTCGGTCCATTTATTACCATATATACAGTCAGATCCTCTAACGCCAACTCCATGCAGGAGTTACACATGGTGGAGTCTTATCTCGACTCTTCTCTACCGCCATGAAGATTCCATTCTGCAAGGGTAAGGATAATGTATGCACTTACGCAGAAGATATTAAGATCCTAACACCCATCCAACCGTTCATGACTAATAGTGCATTGTGTGACGAGATTAATCATAAGCTTCTGAACTTATTCGTGTAGTTAGATAAATTTGGCTTGTTTCTAAACCTGCAGAAGACTGTAATCATGGTGTACTCGCTCAAAAAATCGCCTATTCTGGTATACCCGAAACTCAATGGCAAAGCTATCCCAGTTGTTGAGTCGCATAGAGATCTGGGAGTATCTTTTGATACTAAACTTACTTTCAAGTCACGTATTGAACTGATTTTAAAGAAAATGAACTACATAAGTTGGGCAACAAAACAGCGCCTCTTGCACGTGAAACAGACTACAACAACCGCACGATATTTAAGAACCACAGTGTATTCCGCCATTTTGTATGGCGCCGAATTGTGGGCGTCAGCCAACCCTATCCATATTAGGAGAATATATGCGAGTGAATTCTGGCTGCTGAAGTGGGCAAACCATAAGTACCATCTCCCTCAACAGTTAAGGACCACACAGCGTTCTGAACAGCTTAAACTGCAAAGTTTATCAAGCAGCATTGCCTACAACGATTAATAACCACAATCAAAATGATGACTGGCACGATATCATCACCATGCTTTTGGCAGTTTTGTGAATGGCACAACCCGCCCTCTGCATTAAGAGGCACCAAATCCTTGAGAATGAAGACCAATAAACTGAAGATGGCTGAAAGGTTTATACCCGCCAGTGCGTTAGAACCAATTCAGTGTCTGACACATATCGGAATTGACCTATAGGGCTCATAGAAGATACGAAATATAGGAAACAAACCGCAGGATGGTTCGCTGAGGCTACTGTTGCCTAGCAGTTGTGTCAATTTCTGTCAAGAACTGTGTGTGCGCAATTGAATAGTGTATATCTCGCAGAAGTTGATTCAGTAGACGTGATTTTAAGGTGAACGTTTGTAGTACAGTTGCCTGGACTCTAGACAGAAACGTAGTGATGCAGTTTATATTTCATCTTTTCTTGTATATTTTAGACATTCTTTTATTTTTCATTTTATGGTCATTCCCTGGCCTTTTCTGCCGTGAAAGCAATTTGCAACTTACCAATGTACACCTATATTTTATATGTGGTAGCACAAATAAAGATTTATCATCATACATTGTTGAAGTTAAACATAAGAAAGGCACCCGGGGTGAATGGAATCTATCCAGTTATATTGAAGCAGGCATCAACGGAAGTAAGCAAACCCTTAGCCATAATTATGAGAGTTTCCTTGCACTCAGGGGAGGTCCCCATGGACAGGAGATGTGAAAATGCATCCCCAATTCACAAAGGGGTTCAAAGGGTGGCACAAATAATTATAGTCCTTTTAGGTTAACTTCTGTTCTGGGGAAAATAATGGTCACTCGTTAAAGAGGTGATATGTGATCACCTAGACAAGGTTGCAGCAATAATTCACATACAGTATGGGTTTGTTAAGGAAAGCCTTGTCTGACAAATTTGATTGGATACTACGATGTGGTCACAAAGGAACTGGATGCAAAAAATAATTTTGATATCACGCACTCGGTTAAGGAAAGCTTTTGATACTGTTGCACATGGAAGACTGCTGTACAAATTGGATCAGTATAGCATTAAGGGCAAGTTGCTCCAATGAATAAAAGGATGGTTGAGTGGGAGAAGACAGAGAGTGGTAATAAATGAACACCGTTCTTCTTGGAATAATACCATTAGTGGAGTTCCCCATGATTCGGTGCTGGGCCAATTGTTCTTTTGGGTATTCATCAATGATATTGATTACGGTATATCAGGCTTAATATCCAAGTTTGCAGATGAAACGAAAGTTCGGAGGGTTGTTCATCCTTGTAAAGACAGTATGCTACTGCAACAGGATCAAGAAAAGTTAGGTAGATGAGCTGAGAAGTGACAACTGAAGTTCAACATTGACAAATGCAAAGTACTGCATATGGGTAGCAGAAAAGAGAAACGAACCAAATGTGTGGTACTACACTCAGGGAGTTGGAGATTGAAAAGTACCTTGGGGGTAATTGTACACTCAGAGAGTTGGGGAATAAAACGTACCTGTAGGTAATTGTGCACTCAAGTATGAATGAAGTTTTTGAGCAGTGGAGACGGGCTGCCAGAGCAGGTCATGGAGTTTTGTCAATGATATACAAGAATTTTGCTAGCAGACACAAGGAAGTGATTTTCCCGTTCTATAAGGCAATGGTTAAGCCACACCTTGACTAATGCGTACAGGTCTGGGGGTTTCATTGAAGAAAGGTTGTAGAGTTGCTAGAACGAGTACAAAGAAGGGCAACGAGTTGGTGAGAGGAATTAGCAATAGCATTAGTAGAGGCATTTGATGCAAGAAAGCAAGCTTATGCAGCATCAGCCAAAAAAATAAAATAAAATAAAATAAAAATAAATAAATAAAAAATAACCACTTCCACTTCACCCCTCTGTTCGTTCGAAATACCAGTCCAGCTGAGCCTTAAACTTATTTAGGCCATCAACTTCCACGACAAGGGATGGAAGTCTGTTCAACCAACCAACCACCCGCTGGCTAAAGGCAAATTTCCTCACGTCAATCCTACATCTGTCTTTCCTCAATTTGAATTTATGCCCTCTCAGGTGATTAATCTGAGCAAGAGGAAGAATCCCATCAGGATTGAGCATGCTCAAACCATTCAAGGCTTTATACACCTCTATCAGATCACCTCGCTGGTGCCTAGTCTCCAGACACTGTAATTTGCAAAACGTAAGCCTTTCTTTGTAAGAGTACCCCTTCGTTCCATTCACTAATCTTGTTGCCCTTCTCTGAACTCGTTGCAGCAGCTCTACATCCTTCTTGAAATAGGCCTCCAGACCTGTATACAGTACTCTAGGTGTGGCCTGACCATTGCCTTATACAAGGGAATAATCACCTCCTTATCCCTGCTAGAAAAATTCCTATATATCATTGACAATACTCCATGAACTAATCTTGCAGCCCATCTGCCCTGCTCAGAGAACTTCACATCTGCCTGCACAACCATCCCCAGGTCCCTTTCATTCTATTCTACACTGTCAGTGTAGTATAGAATGAATAAATGAGTGCGCTTACGAAGAAAGGCTTAAGTTCTGCAAATTGCACCATCTGGAGACTAGAGACCTGCGAGGTGATCCGTTCGAGGTATATAAGACCTTGAATTGTTTGAGTATGTCCAACGCTGATGGGATACTTCCACTTACTGAGATTAAGAACCTGATGGGGCATGGATTCAAATTGAGGAAAGAGTTGTAGAATAGATTTGTGGAAATTTGCTTTTAGGCAGCGGGTGGTTGATTGCTGGAACAGACTTTTATCAGTTGTTGTGGAAGTTGATAGCTTAAATGAATTTAAGACTGAATTAGAAAAACATTTGGGGTTAACAGATGGGCGAAATGGGAAGGGAGTTTTTTTTTTTTTTGGCTGATGCTGTTTAAATTTGCTTTGCTGCATCATATGCCTCAACTAATGCTTGATTAGCATTAGTTGAGGCATATTGTTTTTGCTCCTTGTAAACACAATCTGGTTCTGGATTATCTATATTTATTACAAAAAGCACTACGAGTTTCCCTGACAATTGCCTGCCAATAAAAATTAGATCACCTTCGACCAGAGCAGAGTGCATTTCATTATTGCTTTCTGGGACATGAATCGGGGTGCATCACTTGGCAGATCAGAAAATACTTCAGTCCACGACGAGCTCCTAGTTAAATTTGTTTCTAACACATGCACTCCTTTCTTTCGTGACTCAAATTCCTCTGCTAACTCACCAAATTCTAATTTGAGGTCGGCACACCCCTTACATGGGTTCTTTGGTTTTTTTAAAAATTGAAGAAATGAATCGCCAGACGAGCTGTGTATGGCTATTAAACCAGTCAAATAAATGTAAACAAAATATATTATGAATTAAAAATTGGCATACAGTATCCGTTTCGTATTATGTTTTACTAGTACCAGCTATGTCAGGAGAATGGCTAAAGTTTAATCATGGATTATAATTTTACTCTAGAATTGAACGGCATTCTCCTAATAATCAGCCATATCGATTAAAAACAATTTGTATAACAACTATCTGGGGAATAAAAGAACTGAGAGAATGAGAGGGGGACAACATATGTTGAAAACCTTTAAGTGGCAAAGAATCCTCCTGTTTAACTTAGTGGTTAACTTATCCGTCCATCCTACACCGGGTAAATTTTTAAAGCTACACTGCTCGACAAAACTGACAGGACAACATGTTTTTCATGAATAATTTCTTGTGAAGAGGCAGAATGGTCTGCTTTCTAGTTGGGTGATTGACTTACAAATTTCTTCCAAACGTTTTTGAGTTTAACAAACAAATTAAGTGGTTTTGTCCTGGGTTGAATACTACATTCCTACTGACCGGACATGGTAGTATTAATTCTAAGTTATGGTCTTTCAGTTACTCTTTTATGTCTTTCTTTTGGTAATATTGAAACAGTCCAGCATTTACTATTTGACTGTAATTTTTATTTAGATTTTAAAATTCAAATGCAGGTTATAACTGGTGTTTATAATCACGAGGACCTCGCACAATTGGTGGTCAATAAAGAAAATTTCCTCCCTTTAGCGAATTTTGCAGATAGGCTTTTTAAGAGGAGGAAAAGAATTGTAAATACTGACTTGGATGTTTAATGTTAATACTTGAGGGCTCTCTGGATTGACTTTACGAGTATCCACGATAGTAAAAATAAATAAAATAAAATACGTGTGGTACACCACCATACCAATTGTGTCCCGGTTCATTGAAAATTGAAATTTTCCCGAATTATGCCACGTTTCCATGTGTTATCTTAATTTTGCCAAGCAATGTAGTAGAAATTGTCTCCAACCTTGATCCTATAATGTCAGAACACTTCGGAATTATCGAATATTCCAGTATTATTTAAGTTATAAAATACAAAATGAAATTATAAACATAATGTCTGAAGAAGTGCGTAAAAAATATTGTACATGATTCAATTATTGTAATGGTTGAAGAGGCGAAATATGATTCTATAATTCTTGACTGCATTAGGGATATGAATCACGAAGAACAAATGACAACGGTATTTTGATTATTCCATTTTAATTACAAGGACAAAAATGTAGAAATTCAAAATCAGTTTCTTGCTTTCTGTAGTACCTGTAGCAGCAGAGGCATGTTTTACAAGAAACCAAGCTTATGAAACACCAAAAAGAAAAAAACCAAACTATTATATTTAGGCCTAAACCTTGAAAAATATTTCTTAATAATATCGAGGGCAGAAGGGTTATTCGATTCTGTTATAAATTTCATAAAATCAAAAAGTAATATTCACTTTAATAACATGTGACCAAGGTTACGATAGTGGGGCCAATATGAAGTGACGTCTCACTGGTTTATTAAAACGAATTCTGGAAATTAATCCATAAACACACTCAGACAAATATTACCCAGAATCTCCAGTGCGTCTAAAATAATATCCTGAATTTTAATAACTATAAAATTGCATTTTTATTATCATTAAGGCTGAGTTAAATCCATTATTTCGACACTTCACATTTGTATTAAAAAATAATAAATATTATCATCCTCACCTGAGTTACAGCGTCAATCGTTTGATTGAGACTACACGTTTTGAAACTACTGCTGTCTAACTTTTAAAAATGCGAGGATATAAAGAGAGGTGTTAAAACTACACGTACTTGCAAATACATGTATATTTATTGCATAAAAGAATATGATAACCAGCGTACACAATCATCCCATTTATTATGCAAGTTTGCTAGAAAATGAATTGTGAATCAACATCAAACATCTGCATTGAGTATAAAATCTTTATTTTTCTCTTTAAATCTTTAAAAAGTATTTTTTCCGAAAAGCTTCTTTTTGGTTTAGGCTATGGATTTCGACTCAAGCGTTTAGGGCATAAGCCTCAAGCTATGAAGGAGTCTAGACTATGTATAAATATAGTGCAAATGCATCAGGAATACATAGCTATATCTGAATAAATCAGATTATTAATAAAACGGCATCGTTTTAAGTTATATCTCATATTGTGAATACCTTCACAACGAGTTGCCATGATATTGCACTACTTCGAATAAGTAACGCTTCACCTAAGGAGAAGACTAATGTTACTTATTCTCAGATGGGTACCACCACCCAGACGGCACCGTTTCAGGGCTATTTGACCCTTCTTCGGTGGGTGGGTAGGTACCCGAGTGATGCAATGATGGCAAAACAGTTATGAAGTATAACTAGGAGTCTAGACTCCTTCATAGCTTGAGGCTTATGCCCTAAACGCTTGAGTCTAAATACATGATACACCATCAGGCATCTCTCATATTGTGGAGTTATACTTCATAACTGTTTTGCCATCATTGCATCACTCGGGTACCTACCCACCCACCGAAGAAGGGTCAAATAGCCCTGAAACGGTGCCGTCTGGGTGGTGGTACCCATCTGAGAATAAATAACATTAGTCTTCTCCTTAGGTGAAGCGTTACTTATTCGAAGTAGTGCAATATCATGGCAACTCGTTGTGAAGGTATTCACAATATGAGATATAACTTAAAACGATGCCGTTTTATTAATAATCTGATTTATTCAGATATAGCTATGTATTCCTGATGCATTTGCACTATATTTATACATAGCTATGGATTTCATATAATGATTCTAAGATGAGGTTTTAAACATGCAGTATTAAGAAAACTCCAATGCTGGGACGAGAGTGTAGTGACTAAAGTACCTGTACCATATAAGACTGTTCATTGGAGAGGAGGAAATGGATGAATAGAGGCTCCCTCGTACGCAGAAATATATAGCTCCGAGGGAAATAACATTCCTCATCTAATATTAATAAAATTTAGATACTAAGAAGATTAATTATTCGTAAAAACGTTTAATGTAGTTAAAATGTCATTGGAGGCGCACAATGATTCCCCAATACGTCACACAGGTAAGGGGGTTAAAATATAGTTTGTGATTTTTCTCATCCTTCCCCCTCCCTTTCTTTTCATTCAGATTTTCTTTTAAACATAAGATATCAAAGTCGTCGTGAATCTACATGACCAATGGCACTTTCCATTGAAACAATATCTTGATTGCTTCGTCAGTCCACTCGACACGATCACGTGTGGTTGTTGAAGAGTTCTCAATACTGCTTTTTACAGATTGGCAGCAGTGGATTCAAGCTGCCACTCTTATCGCACCAGAGGAATCCAGAGTGTTTGCCATGTGCGACTCATGGAAATTCGGAAAGGGTGATCCTGGTGGTTGAATGGACAGATTTTTTTTTTTTTTTTTTTTATAAAAACTCCAAACACGAAGGGTGTCAAAACCTATGGTACTTAGTACCGTGCATAGGTTGAAGGAGAAGTATGGGGGGGGGGGATGCTGGAAACTTTGCCGGATCGAGACAAATCACTCAACCAATCAAGCAAACTGAATATATCGGTCACAACATCATCATCTGTTTTCATAGCAAAAGTGGAGTTAGAACAGTGATCGAGAAGCCATATCAAAGATGCATCAACTTTATAGGTCAGATTCCGGTAAGTGTCCAGAAAATCGAACTGAACGATTTCATCAAATCTTTGTTTTTCTTGATCAATCGATTTCTGAACATGAGGATCATTCAAAAGTCGAATCTGTCCATCAGTTCTGGATGACTCCAAGTGGACCGGACTATTCTTCAGTGAGCAAAGTGATCGGTGGCAGAAAGGACGTACGCTACTACACATGGTGGAATGCTGTTGGTCGGCAGGTTTCGGAAATGTTAGAGTCCTGCCGTGAACTGATGCTGCAGGTGATTTCTGGTGATTGTGTCAAGTAACTTGCAGATTGAACAACATTCTTGAAACGACTTAATTTCAGCACTCCGTGAACAGTCCACAAGATTTGCAGTTTCGGTAATATGCCGCCCATCATTCGACACCAGACAATCATTCCATTTCGAAGTCCATCAGATCACATCCTTTGCTCATGTCGATCAAGCAGTTCGTATGGACTACATGTCATGATCCTGTAGTATGACATTTTTGCTGCATGTCGGGGGATGGAGGGCCGATTGCTAAAACATGAATTTGGTTATAATGTTTTCACTTGTTAGTGTATTTTAATGTAGAAATAAAAATAAGGGAATTTTCTATAAAAGTTATTCTTTTCCAATTAACAGTACAGAATTCCAGTTATCCGAAATTCTTCGAAGTTATTTTCGCTTTTATATTTTCTTTTAATTTCACTAAAAGAAATTAACACATTTAATATTTCACTATAAGGAACAAAATTCTCATATGGATATAATTATCCCAATATACACTGTGCTGCCACTTTATTAGGTACAACCCTGCTGTGTACACAAACGGTTTGTCCCACAACGCTGCAAGTCACATGACCACAGTTGTGGATATAAATGTAGCAGAACAACCGTTCTAGAATCAGTTAAACACAAATTCTCTCTGCTCTGCTGATTGCCTAGCAGTTATTTGGTGCAGTTAATTTATAAGTTGCGATTTGTAGCCGAGTTGTAGAATGGATCCCAGATGCCAGTTCTAACAATTGTTGGACAAATGTGTATGCTGTGTACGTTATGAATAGAATTTGATTGTGGATATTGAAGTGTGGTTAACTGTGCGTTAATTCTATACTTAAATTGTTTATATTCCAGTCTTTTATCTTTAATTTAGGGTTAATTTATGAAAGTTAATGCCAGAAGAAGCTTATTAATGTCTCTGTTTTCAAAGAGCGTTGGATGAGGAGATTGAATTTATTTAAGTAAAATTTTGTAATGTAGTGTATTTTGGGTAGGGTAGGTATTTATTAATTGTGTTGCTGTCTGGTTGAAATATGTCAGTCGGGATTTAGTAATATTTTGCGTTCTCCTGCTGACAGCTATTCTTTTCATTTATTTTTGTTTTGAATGTCCATGGGTGCTGGGTACAAAGATTTCTTATTATAATGTTATTGCGTTTATGGTTAGTCTACTACTTGCCTTCTTATGTTCTTCTATTCTAATTATTACTAGTTCTTCTTCCTTTTTCTGGGAGTTACCTTTCTCTTTCATCTCTGGGAGTAGCCTTTCTCTTTCACCACCCAACTTTAGTAATACTTTCCTATCTTTTACTTTGGGGTTCTTGGGGTGCCTTCACCTATGGTAAACCACCATACCAATTGTGTCCCGGTTCATTGAAAGCTTCCCGAATTGTGCGACGTTCTATGTATTCTGCGAATTTTGTCCAGTTGTGTAGTAAAATCTGTCGCCAAGTTTGATCCTATAATGCCAGAACACTTACGAATAATTGAATCTTCACGCAAAATAGTTCCTCATTATTTAGTTTACAAAACACAAAGTGAAATTATAAATATAATTTCTGAAGAAGTACGTAAAAATGTTGTATATGATTCAACAGGCGAAATATTATTCTATAATTCTTGACTGCATTAGGGATATGAATCACGAAGAACAAATGACAATGGTATTCCCATAATTCCATTTTAATTACAAAGGCAAAAATGTAGAAATGAAAAACAGTTTCTTGCTTTTTGTAGTAGCAGAGGCATGTGTTGCAAGAAACCACACTTATGAAACACCAAAAAGAAAAAACCAAACTATTATATTTAGGCCTAAACCTTGAAAAATATTTCTTAATAATGTCGAGGGGTGAAGGGTTATTCGAAGCTGTTATAAATTTCATAAAATCAAAAAGTAATATTCACTTTAATAACGTGTGGCCAAGGATACGATAGTGGGGCCAATATGAGGAGGCGTCCCACTGGTTTATTAAAACGAATTCTGGAAATTAATCCACAAACACCCTCAAACAAATATTAGCAAGAATCTTCAGTGCGTCTAAAATAATACCCTGAATTTTAATAACTATAAAATTGAATTTTCATTATCATTATGGCTGAGTTAAAACCATTATTTGGACACAGTTTTCACATTTATATTAAAAACAATAAATGTTATCATCCTCACCTGATTTACAGCGTCAGTCCTTTGATTGAAACTACATTTATCGAAACTACTGCTGTTCTAACTTTTAAATATGCGAGGATATAAAGTGAGCTGTTCAAACTACACGTACCTGCAAATATTGCAAATATATTTATTGCATAAAAGAATATAAACCAGCATACACGTTCATCTCATTTATTGTGTAAGTTTGCTAGAAAATGAACTGTGGATCAACATCAAACCTCTGCGTTGTCTATTACATCTTTATTTTTCTTTTTAAATCTTTAAAAAGTATTTTTTCCGAAAAGGTACTATGGATTTCATATAATGATACTAAGATGAGCTTTTAAACATGCAATATTTAGAAAACTCCAATGCTGGGACTAGAGTGTAGTGACTAAGGTACCTGTAGCGTATAGAGGCTCCCTCATGCGCAGAAATATATAGTCCAGGCGCTAGCGAAATATATAGCCCCGAGGGAATTAACATTCCTCATGTAACGTTAATAAAATTTAGCAACTAGAAAGATTAATTATTGGTAAAAAGGTTTAATGTAAAAAAAATGTCACCTAAGGCGCACAATGATGCTCCAATACGTCACACAGGTAAGGGGTTAAAATATAGTTTGTTTTATTTCTCATCCTTCCCCCTCCCCTTCTTTCATTTGAGATCTTATTTTAAACATACGATATCAAAGTCGTCCTAAACTACATGACCAATGGCACTTCCCATTGAAGCAATATCTTGATTGCTTCGTCAATTCACTCGACGTGGACACGTGTGCGTGTGGAAGATTTCTCAATACTGCTTTTTCCAGATTAGCAGCAGTGGATTCAAGCTGCCACTCTTACCGCACCGGAGGAATCCAGAGTGTTTCCCATTTGCGACTCATGGAAATTCGGAAAGGGTGATCCTGGTGGTTGAATGGACAGATTTATTTTTTTTTTTTATAAAAACTCCAAACACGAAGGGTATCAAAACCTATAGTACTTAGTACCGTGCATAGGTTGAAGGAGAAGTATTGGGGGGAAGGGGAGATGCTGGAAACTTTGCTCCAGAGTCTAAACATGGGTTTCACCACTTCAAGCCTCCAATAAGCAAAGTGGTGGTATTTCACCGGTTGATGAAAGTCATCTACCACCTCACTTTGACCTGAATTCTGTCCGAGAAACAGAATTCAAGCTAGTGGTTGTGCGGGTATAGCAATGGATAGCCCAAACCCTACCGGAAAATTATGTCAATAAACAAGATAATGTTTCTACTTCAACAAATAGATCCAGAACTTAAGACTTGTCCAGAGCAAGCCTCGTTATCTGATAATTTATTTCACTAGAGAGAAACACATTGCTAAAACCTTCATTCAGAATGGTTGGAAACGGTTGGTAAGCTTCCCCAATCAGCTTTAGAGACCAGAAGTGGCAAAGGTGCAGAACACCTCCGAGCCTTATCTGCAGGTGAATACTAGTCGTGATAACCCGTCTCCGAAAACACATTAAACTCATCCCGAGGTGTAATCTCAAAATGAAATCGTATCTGAGTGTCTGGGAAGGAAATCTCTTCTGAACTGAAAATTCCAGGAGTGATTGCACTGCAAAACGGATACTTCTTCGTAGAAATGGGAATGTAGTCCCCACTGGAAATCCCATACCTGCTCCCAATATATCAACCTTTCCTAAATGAGTTACAGATGTGTATCTTCAGTTCTGCTCTTTCGGCCATCTATACCACATAACTTAAGGTGTTTTCTGATTTAGACATTCGCTTGTTCTGGATTCCCAACGACTTTGGGATCAGGGGAAATGATTGTATTGCATTGTCATTCAAATCGGGAGTGTTCTTGAATAGGCGTTACTTACTATTTCTCTGCACAGAATACCAGAAAATCTTTGATGATGTAAGGTGTTTATATTAAAATTAAATTGAAAAGTGATCAAAAGGAAAATATAATTTAGTATCAAAATAATTGAGAAATACTAATTTGTTCACACTGCTAGAAGTGTCCTTCGTTTTTATCAATACCTAAATTTGCACTTTTGATCACGTTGCGAACTATGCCGTAATTGGGTTGTATTGATGCACACGTGGTTCATTTTTGATGCACGCGTTGAATGCTTCGCGGATTGCAAAATTGGTCCCTCGTAGGTAGTACAGTTGGTATAATCACCGTAACTTATCAACTGTGTAGTAAAGAATGAAACTCAGAGTATTAGAGAGATAGTCAGGGTAGTACAGAATATAATAGACCTATGGTAATTGTGCAGTCAAACATGAAATTATCTGAGCAGTGCAGGCATGAACTGCCAGAACAGCTCAAGAGGTTTAATGAATCATATATAGAAACTATGCAATTAGAGATAAGCAGGTGGTTATCCCTTTGTATAAGAGCATGGTTAGGCCCCATCTTGAGTGTTGTATACAGGTCTGGAAGTCTCACTCTAGGAAGGATGTAGATTCGCTGGAACGGATGTAGAGAAGGATGTAAAAGTGTTGGAACTGCTTTAAACACCTCAATCAGATCGCCCCGCACCATCTTATAAATGATTAAGGTGTTTAAGGCCTTGAATGGATTGAGCAAGGTGAATGTGAATGGCTTTCTTCCTCTTACTGTGAATAAATTTAAGTAGAACAATAGATACTGAGAAGTTTGTCTTCAGCCAGCGGGTGGTTGATTGTTGGAACAGGCTTCCATCTGTTGTTGTGGAAGTGGATGGATTCAGTAAATTCAAGGAAGAACTAGAAAAATTCTTGGAGGGTAAGGACGGGTGAACAGTCTTCTTTTTCTTTTTGATTGATTCTATATAAATTTGCTTCCTTGCGCCATTTGCGATTATTACTACCTTCTACACCATGCGGATAATGCTCGGTTTTGAATTCATAAAATGCCTATGTTCACACTCTGTGCAATGCCTAGATTATGCACTTTGCCGGCAACAAACAATTTCGTTTTAACTTACCATTCTCCTCGAAATACGCTACCTCGTTTATCATTCTATTATAAGTGTATTATTTTCTTTTTTTAACACGATTCGAAAATCGCTTCGGATATTCGCTACAAAACAGTCAGGATTCACGACGGTCCATGCTGATTTATGTCCCTCCTCCTCGTATTACGGACCGGCATTGGGAAGACTTTCTGGGTGATTGACTTCTTGGTGGAAAATGTGTCCAAACTTGTAACTACCAAACAATATATGAGAACTTGCAACTGTGTTAGCGTATGCTTCGACATAAACTGTACTATCAGCTGTTCTCAAACACTTCAGCAAATGTACATTAGTTCCAGCATTGGAGAATTAAATGATACAGTGTGGATTATTGAGAATTATCCTCGTTTCTCAACGTTTCATTAGTACACAAATTAAATAACATTTACAATAATTATTTTACTAATCTGGTAACATCACAGATTTAATAAAATTAACGCCAAATAATTTATTTATTTATCAAATATCTATGAACAAAATATTATTAATTTTTTCTTTTTCTATGTTATTATTTTTATCCAGTTATCGAAATATCTACTTGGACTGTCACACAAAATATTATACAGGTAGGTTACCATCACACGTTACTGAAAGCATCTAAAATATCTCTACTCTTCACTGCATGCAAATAGGTTACATCATTTCGGAACCAGGCCATGTTCATTCAATATCAATATTCTTAAATACGAACCTCAGAGAATATTGTCAGATGCTTTTGTATATTGTATTTAGATTTCTTAGATAATGTGTAAGGCTGAAATATTCGATGATGTCTCAGATTAATGTTACTGGAGTTTGTGATCAAGATTTCGAAATACAATTTCCTCCCATAATGTTAACCTGTCGGCTATTCCATTTTGACCAGCTATGTGAGTAAACTAATAATTTCCATTGATAATCTTTTCCTTTTTGCGCTCATCCTCTGCTAATACATATTTTTGTGATATATCCTTTCGGCCAACTTTCGCTTCTTGAGTTAAAAGACAGGTAATATAAACATCCTCAACCCAGAAGAAAGGTACCGAGAAGGAAGCATTGTAAAGAGCTTCAATAACACCTCGTGTGATTATATATACTGAGCCTGAGCAATAAGGTGGATAATGTACTTCGCCTTTAAATTGGTTTTTAGGTATGTACCACTTGATATTTTTATTTCGTATAATTCCCATCCTTTTTTTCTTCCCACTTTTTCAATGCCAATGGAATTCGTTAGGAAGTCTGTCAGTTTAAATGTATTAATCAGAATGTTGGCATCAGTCTTCACAATAAAAGCTTAATTAAAACAGTGATTGAGAATCCATTGGAAACCTCCAAGAGATTTCCAAAAAGCTGAATTGGATAATGTCTCCAAAAGTTTGCTTTTCTTGGTCAATCGATTTCTGTATGTGAGGATCGTTTGTCAAACCGACTGCAAATAGAGTGAGAAAATTAAATTTGTCCATCAATTCTGAATGGCTCAAAGTGTAGCGAATTACCCTTCTGTGAACAAAGTGATCAGGAGAGGTATAAACGTAGATTATAATAGTAGGAATGCTATGACGGCGGCAGGTTTCAGAAACATTAAAGCTGGTTGCGTTGACACATCGAGTTAAATACAATAGCTGGATCACTGAACTGTCGTATTGTATAATATTAATTTCCCAGTAAATAATATAAAAGATAGCAGTAAATACAAGGCAGAATAAAATCACTCGTTGCATATTAAGAACCACATCCTTCGTTCTTCTGTTCTGAAATTAAAATAAAATAATTTTAATAATTTGTATAAATACATAAACAAATATACATGTATACACTAAACTTTAAGATATATATTTGACACCCATCTATGTGTAAATGAAAAGCAATATACAATCAAAACCTTTTATATCGCCCCTCATTTTAAAGTTACAGCTATTTTTTAACGACTGTATGGCAGGACCCATCAGAGCTCCCATAAACCTAATGCTATTTCGAAACATTTGTTTCAGTTACCTTGAAATATGAACAGATTCTCCGTAAAAGACCCCAAAACTGAGTTAAATGGTCTCAGGCGTAGATAACAACGTTTTTTTCCCAGGAAACTGGGGCTTTTTGTCCAGCAAAACAAGCACGTTGACCAGAGAACCTAAGCGACATACAGACAAAATGCAAATGGGTATATGAATTAACGTTCCGCGTGAACCCAATGTAATAGTTGACGAATTTCACGGTCTAGATGATCCCAAAGAATTCTATTGGATTTAAGTTGTGAAAGTGATATAAATTTATTTTTCTTATTTCTATAATTTTGTATTTTTTTTAATTTCTTATAATTTATTACGTTACAAAATATATTTCTATAATTTTGTAATTTTTGTCTTTTTTATAACTTTGTAATATTTTAATTTTTAAATAATTTTTTCATAATTTTATAATTTCATAATTTAATTTTCCATATTGTATACTTTTTGTAATATTGTTTTGTTAATTTTTTTTTTACTTTTTGTCATTTTTTGTAATTTTTAAAAGTTGGGACTTTATATTCTTAAGTTTTGTCACTTTTTATTATTCATATATTTTTTTCATTTCTATAATTCTAATATTTTTTACTCTTTTACAATTTGTAGTGTTTATATAAATTTGTATTTTTTTTTTTCATTTTTATCAGTTTGTAATTTTTTATATTTTTTTGTAATGTAATTTTTTGACTCTGTAATATCGCAGTTTTTTCATTTTTATTCTTTTTGTCGCTTTTTATAATTTTTTGTCATTTTTTATCATTCTTAATTTTTGTCATATTTTATATTCTAAATTTTTTAGAATTTAGATTCCTCTATTTTCAGATGCCCTCCAAGGTCTACAAACATCAGTTGGCCACTCTCTCTCTCTTTCTCAATCTCTCTCTGTCTCTGATCTAACTAACTACCATCAAGGGTAAAGGTGACTACAGAGGTCTCAGACAGTTTTTAAAATCTATACAATGGATCAACTGATGATGTTACCAACGGTGAATTCTAAATGGGAAGCCTTCAGGGACTTAAACTTTGAGGGCTACTAGGCTTTTCATTCCAACTAAGAAATACTGTTCAAGGTTTAGGCCTAAATGGATGTCAGATGAATTAATGAGGCTCGTGGCAGAGAAGAACGATGTATGGGATGCATATAAAGTATCAGGCGACACAGAAGTCTACGGCAGATATAATCTAGTCTTTAATCAAGACACAAAGGAGATTAGTATTTTGAGTATTTGAGTATTTGAGTATTTTGCATCTATATTCACACATGAGGAGTTATTCATGGGGGTGAATGCCACAAGTTTATCAAACTCTAAGAGGGATTTAAATAATTTTGTAATAACTGAGTGGAAACTGGAGGAGAAATACTACGTTCCACACGACCAAAAACGAGAACGCATTGCGAACGAAATAATGCATCTAATAATCAACACTCTACTAATGTCTCTGGTCAAAGCGAAATTATTAAAACTCTTTGAAGATTACGACAATCAGGTTACGATGGCGAACACCCCTAGGGTCAATTTACACACATCATACCCACCAAGCGTGATATCACGTAATGGTCATAATACTAAAGAGACCATCAACACATGATGAGTTGTGTTCAACCAGTTCCAGAAGTTATCAACCCTATAATTACTTCGCTAGAAATTGAAACTAAGAATGTTTTCAACATTCTAATCTATCAGTACCTCATGAAGATAAATTTAGCACAAGCAATATATGTCATGGAACAGAGAAGTTAAGTCTCACATATGCATTGAGTGATTGCTCTGTGAATAATATCATTTTTCCCACATTAAATAACTCTAAATCGGTAGGTCCTAAAGCCAGATATCTCAACCCAAACCAACCCACTGAGTTTCAGAGAGACTGCTTAACTCATATGGGAAAATGCATCGACAGATCCACAAAATATAGTCCAGTGGCAAATTGCCTTAATGAAGATATTACTGAGTGTATCAAGAAGCTAATATTTCATATACTAGTCTGACGGATTGCCTGCCAATCCAGAATGCTATACACTGTCTCAGCAGCCTTATGCCAAATCGACAGAATAACAAATCATATGGGAATAGAAATAAAATTTTCTTCAACAGAAAATTTCCTCCCGTCCCTTCCTCCTCATCTAGTCATAGCGGGTGCAGCCGACACAACTCCATCTCGGCAGCCGGTACACAATACACTACCAATAACAACTGCGGTGGATTTTCAGGTGAATCAGTCTCCTCTCGAATAAAACCCATGATCACAAGACCCATCCAACAACCTAAAGTCATCTTTGTTTCCCCTGTCCACACCCATACTACTCTAGACCAAATTGTGTCTGAATTCGTACGACTCATGAATATAACCGTAAGAGTCACCCTATGAAGAGGGCAGCCACAAATGCGTCCTTCAAAATTGAGTGTGATGAAAGAGATATAATAATGTTGCCGCCACCTCCTCTGGCCAGTGGGAGCTCTCATCAGGACTTTTTATCACAAGGCCGTCGGAGATTAAAACCACCTCGCTATGTATTTCTGTGCAAGCCAACCACAAACACACAAGTATAACGCCAAAGGAAGGAAACTAGGCCATCGTAGATTATATACAAAAAAAATCAAATTATTATTTTAGGGTTACCCGTAATTAAATACATTAACCCGTATTTGTGTCTGTAAATTGCGTATGTTCTATGGTTGATTTGCCTGTTTTGCTGGACGAAAAAACCACAGTTACTGGGGAGAAAAACCTTGCTATCTACGCCTGAGACCAACTAACTCAGCCACGGAGTGAAAAAAGCCCATTAAACTTCCTCGCGTCATCGACTTGATTCGAACCCAAACCTTTTCCACCCGGTGTGGGGAGGACGGTGACGATACCACTGTGCTACCCGCGCAGACAGACTTATATACAAGGCCTACTTCAAATCCAGATCTATAACGAGGGGTGGAGGAGTAGCCCTGTTTGTACGTGACATAGCTGTTCAAATCATCTCGGTCGCCTACTCGGATTCAGAGCTTTATGAGGATTACTTGTCATTTTAAAAGACCCCACAGTACTCTTAGATATAGCAGTCGTTTACATTCCACCTGTCCCTAGTCTATAAATGATAAATAATGTAGTAGAATGGTTTCTTAACAAATTACGTGTCAGCCCCCCATATAGTATGTGGAGATTTCAACCTTCCACCACAGCTCAATAACCTGCTGGACACCATGTTAAATAGACTACAGCCCTGCTCTATCTCTCATATCAATAACTAACCTTCAACAGGTGAAAATAGACTTGACCTAATTCTGTCTGCAGGTAAATGAAGGTAAATTGATGTACACCCGAAATGTTCTTTCCATCCGATCAAATCCTAATTGCAATGCTCATAATGCTACCGTATATGGACTTCGATGCCAAAGAAAAAAATTAAGAGCCAGCTTGTCACTTCGTCAGCCTTTCTGGACCCAAATAAATGCTTATTTGCTGCCTACTGTATCCCATTGGAATGTCTACTCAAATATGATGCCTTATTTGCAACAAATCTCTTAAACATTTGGATCAACTGTATTACAGAATTTGCGGCTTCCAAAGTAGTAAGGATATCGTCAAGATCGAAAACCTTTTGGAATTCCAGCCTAACGGCATTGTTTAAACTAAAGCAAACTCTGCATAGAAAATAGAAACTGTCTAATTATACACAAAATAGGATTAACTGCTCGAGGGCCGGAGCAATATTTAATAGAGAAAGGTCTACAGCAATCAACCGCTACATGAAAGACACTTGACAAGGGAAAGCTACCTCGGTGCACACATAAAAGTGACACAAATCAGGGACTTGACAAAGAAGCATGGATTGACCACATCAGCAGATTCTCCAGCATATATCTTGAGTCTCAATTCAGGGAGTTTGAGTGGGATCAATTAGTTGACAATGAGATGGATTCTGTTCTTATCACTAAAGAAGCACTAATGCAGAGTATTAACTCCTCAGGGCAACTAAGACAGCTGGAGTTCATGGAATCGCCAACTTCATGGTAAAGTGTATCAGCCCTTTCCTAATTGAACCACTCCAAGCAATTTATAGCTCTATCCTTGCTTGCCGAGTTTTCCCTGAGAACTGGAATAAGCACGCTATAATTACAATGCCGAAAATTATAAAGCCTAACCTCGTGGAGCACTATAGGCCTATATCTACTGCAACTACCCTGTTAAAGTACTGGAGAAAGCTCTACTGCCAAAGTTGTCGAATCAGATACTGCCCGGGTAGCCTCAACAAATTCATTATTCTCTAACTACAAGATCAACAATTATTAACCTCCTCACAGTTCAAGCCGTGATACTAAATGCCTTCCAAGCCGAAAAGGAAAGTGCAACCATTTATGTTGATATAAAAGCAGCCTTCGATAGTCTGGATGTACATGCCATACTTCACCTGCTCCAGCACGCTTTCCAAATAACAAGAAATTTGCTGAAGTTCCTACAGGCCCTACTTACTTGTCGGTCCATTTATTACCATATAGACAGTCAGATCCTCCAACGCCAACTCGATGCAGGAGTTCCACATGGTGGAGCCTTATCTGGACTCCTCTTTGTCGCCATGATGATCCCATTCTGCAAGGATAGAGATAATGTATGCACTTACTCAGACGATATTAACATCCTAACACCCATCCAACCGTCCATGACCAATAGTGCATTGGTGATGAGATTAATCATAAGCTTCTGAACTTATTCGTGTAGTTAGATAAATTTGGCTTGGTTCTAAACCCGCAGAAGGTTGTAATCATGGTGTACTCACTCAAAAAATCGCCTATTCTCGTACACCCGAAACTCAATGGCAAACCTATCCCAGTTGTTGAGAGCCATAGAGATCTGGGAGTAACATTTGATACTAAACTTACGTTCAAGTCGCGTATTGACCTGATTGTAATGAAAATGAACTACTTAAGTTGGGCAAAAAAACAGCACCTCTTGCATGTGAAACAGACAACAACAACCGGACGATATTTAAGAACCACAGTGCATTCAGCCATTTTGTATGGCACCGAACTGTGGGCGTCAGCCAACCCTACCCATATTAGGAGAATATATATGGGAGTGAATACTGGCTGCTGAAGTGGGCAACCCATAAACACCATCTCCCTGAACAATTCAGGATCACGCAGCTTTCTGAACAGCTTAAACTACAGAGTTTACCAGACAGCATTGCCTAGAAACGATTATTAACCACAATCAAAATGATGACTGACACGATATCATTACAATGCTTCTGGCAGCTTTGTGAATTGCACATTCCGCCTTCTGCATTAAGAGCAACCAAATCCTTGAGAATAAAGACCAATAGATTGAAGATGGCTGACAGGTTTATACACGCCAGTGCATAAGAATCAATTGAGAGCCTGACACATATCGGAATTGACCTATAAGGCTCATAGAGGATCCGAAATATAGTGTATATCTCGCACAAGTTGATTCAGTGGATGTGATGTTAAGATGAACTTTTGTACTACAGTTGCCTTGACTCTAGACAGAAATGTAGTGATGAGTAGTGCAGTTTATATTTAATATTTTCTTGTATAATTAACTTATCTTTTATATTTTAGACATTCTTTTATTTTTCATTTCATGGTCATCCCCTGGCATTTTCTGCCGTGAAGGGAATTTGTCATTTACCAATGTACACCTATATTTTATTTTTGGTAGCACAAATAAAGATTTATCATCATAAATTGTTGAAGTTAAACATAAGAAAGGCACCTGGGGCGGATGGAATCTATCCAGTTATATTGAAACAGGCATCAAGGGAAGCAAGCAAACCCTTAGGGGAGGTCCCCATGGACTGGAAATGCGCAAATGCCTCTTCACAAAGGGTAGCACAAATAATTATAGACCTGTTAAATTAACTTTTGTTCTGCAGAAAAATAATGGAGTCACTTGTTAAAGAAGTGATACAGGATCACCTAAGCAAGACTGCAGAAATAATGCAGACACAGCATGAGTTTGTTAAGGAAAGTCTTGTCTGACAAATTTGATTTGGTACTATGATGTGGTCACAAAGAAACTGAATGTCAAAAATATTTTTGATATCATATACTTGGATTTCAGGAAAGCTTTTGATACTGTTCCACATGGAATACTGCTGTGCAAATTGGAGAGATATGGCATTAAGGGTAAGTTGCTAAAATGGATAAAAGGGTGGTTGAATGGGAGACAACAGAGAGTGGTAATAAATGAACACCGCTCTTCTTGGAATAATATTATTAGTGGAGTTCCCCATGATTCGGTGCTGGGCCCATTGTTGTTTGTGTATTTATCAATGACATCGAAGAATGTATATCAGGCTTAATGTCCAACTTTGCAGACGATACGAAAGTTGGCAGGGTTCTTAATCATAGTAAAGATAGTATGCTAGTGCAACAGGATCTAGAAAAGTTAGGTAGATGAGCTGAGAAGTGGCAACTGAAGTTCAACATTGCCAAATGCAAAATACTGCATATAGGTTGCAGAAACGAGAAACGAACCAAATGTGTGGTATTACACTCGGGGAATTGGGGAATGAAAAGAACGTGGAGTTGTGCACTCAGGTGTGAAGTTTTCTGAGCAGTGCAGACTGGTTGCTACAGCAGATCATGGAGTTTTGTCAATGATATACAAGAGTTTTGCCAGCAGAAACAAGGAGGTGATCTTCCCATTCTATAAGGCAATGGTCAAGCCACACTTTGAGTAATGCGTACAGGTCTGGGGGCCTCATTTTAGGGAGGATGTAGAGTTGCTAGAACGAGTAGAAAGAGGGGAAACAAGATTGGTGAGAGGAACAAAGGAGTGCGCTTACAAAGAAAGGCTTACGTTCTGCAAATTGCAGCATCTGGAGACTAGGGACCTGCGAGCTGATCCGTTCGAGATGAATAAAGCCTTGAATGGTTTGAGCATGTTCAATGCTGGGGGGATACTTCCACTTACTGAGATTAAGAACCTGAGGGGGCATAGATTCAAATCGAGGAAAGACAGTTGGAGAATATATGTGTGGAAATTTGCTTTTAGGCAGCGGGCGGTTGATTGCTGGAACAGACTTCAATCCGTTGTTGTGGAGGTTGATAGCTTAAATAAATTTAAGGATGAATTAGACAAAAATTTGCAGTCACCGGATGGGTGAAATGGGAGTGGGGTTTTTTTTTTTTTTAGGTCGATGCTGTATAAGCTTGCTCTGTTGCATCAACTAATGCTTGATTATTAGTTGACGCATATTGTTGTTCCTCCTGATAAACACAATCTTGTTCTGTATTATCTATATTTATTACAAAAAATGTTACCATTTTCCCTGATAATCGTCTTCCAATAAAATTAGATCACCTTCGATCAGAGCAGAGTGCATTTCATTATTCTTTTCTGCGACCTGAATCGGGGTGCATCACTTGAGAGATCAGGAAATACTTCAGTCCACGACGAGCTCCTAGTTAAATTTGTTTCTAAGACATGCACTCCTTTCTTTCGTGACTCAAATTCTTCTGGTAACTCACCAAATTGTAATTTGAGGTCGGTACACCCTTTACAATGGTTCTTTCCTTTTTTTAAAAATTGAAGAAAGGAATCGCCAGGCGAGCTGTGTTTGGATACTAAACCAGTCAAAGAAATGTAAGCAAAATATATTATGAATTAAAAATTAGCATAGAGTTACTGAGCTATAATTAGCAAAGATATCCGTTTCTTATTATGTTTTACTAGTACCAGCTAGGTCAGGAGATTGGCTAAAATTGACCACAGATTATGATTATAGTTTTACTCTAGAATTGAACGCTTTCTCGTAATAATCAGCCATATCGATTAAAAACTATTTGTATACAATTATAACAACGATCTGTGGTATAAAAAAACTGTGAGAACGAGTGGGAGACACCACATGTTGAAAAGGTGTAAATTGAAAAGAATCCTCGCGGGTAACTCAGTGGTTAACTTATTCGTCTATCCCACACGGGGTAAATTTTTAAAGCTACACTGCTCGACAAATCTGACAGGACAACATGTTTTTCATGAATATTTTCTTGTGATGAGGTGTTGTTTGTTATTTGGTTTTTAGGAGCATTAGCAACTAAGGCCATACTGCTCTGGGGATATGCGGTGGTCATTCACTGACCTTTCCGCATCCTCCGTATTTGGTGGTCACAGGCTCGAACCCCGGTCTAATCAAGAAGCGTGTGTTACGCACTGCTGCTCCTGCCCACTTGACTACGTAGGCACCAGTGAAGAGGTCTGCGTCTGCTTCCCAGTTGGGTGATTGACTTACAAATTTCGTCCTCCGAAAGTTTTTGAGTTTTACAAACAAATTAAATGGTTTTGTCCTTGGTTGAATATTACATTCCTACTGACTGGACATGGCAGTATTAATTCTAAGTCACGTGGTCTTTCAGTTACTTTTTTATGTCTTTCTTTTGGTAATACTGAAACAGTCGAGCCTTTACTATTTGACTGTAATTTATATTTATATTTAAGAATTCAAATGCAGGTTATAACTTGTGTTTATAATCACGAGAACTTTGCAAAATTGGTGGACAATAAAGAAAATTTCCTCTCTTTAGCGAATTTTGCAGATAGGCTTTTCAAGAGGACGAAAAGAATTGTAAAAACTGACTTGGATGTTTAATGTTAATACTTGATGGCTGTCTGGATTGGCTTTACTAATCCACGATAATAAAAATATAAAAAATGAAATTAAATAAAAACAAATTCTGTCTGCTCTGCTGATTGCCTAGCAATTATTTGGTACAGTTAATTTATAAGTTGAGATTTGTAGCCGAGTTGTAGAATGGATCCAGGATGCCAGTTCTAACAATTGTTGGACAAACGTGTATGTTGTGTATGGTATGAATAGAATTTGATTGTGGATATTGAAGTGTGGTTAACTGTGGGTTAATTGTATACTTAAATTGTGTATATCCCAGTCTTTTATCTTTTATTTAGAGTTGATCTATGAAAGTTAATACAAGAAGAACCTTATTAATGTCTCTCTTTCCAAAGAGCGTTCGATGAGAAGATCGAATTTATTTAAGTAAAATTCTGTAATGTAGTGTATTTTGGGTAGGGTAGGTATTTATTAATTGTGTTGCTGTCTGGTTGTCAGCTGGTTTTATGCTTGAAACATCCCAGTCGGGATTTAGTAAAATTTTGCGTTGTCCTGATGACAGCTACTCTTTTCATTTAATTTTGTTTTCAATCTCTATGCGTGCTGGATACAAAGATTTCTTATTATAACGTTATTATGTTTATAGATAGTCTACTAACAGCCTTCTTATGCTCTTCTATTCTAATTATTAGTTCTTCTTCCTTTTTCTGGGTGATGCCTTTCTCTTTCATCTCCCATCTTTACTAACACTTTCCGATCTTTTAGTTTGGGATCCCTGTGGTATGGTGGGGTACCCCCTGTGGTACCCCACCAATTGTGTCCCGGTTCGCAAAAACTTCCCGAATTATGCGACGTTTTCTATGTGTCCTGTGAATGTTGTCCAGTTGTGTAGTAGAAACTGTCGCCAAGTTTGATCCTATGTCAGAACACTTACGAATAATCGAATCTTCACGCAAAATTGTTCCTCATTATTTAGGTTAGAAAATACAAAGTGAAATTATAAACATAGTGTCTGAAGAAGTGCGTAAAAAAATATTGTATATGATTCAACAGGCGAAATATTACTCTATAATTCTTGACTGCATTAGGGATATGAATCACGAAGAACAAATGACAATGGTATTGCGATTCTTCCATTTTAATTACAAAGGCAAAAATGTAGAAATGAAAAACAGTTTCTTCTTTCTGTAGTAGCAGTAGCAGCAGAGTCATGTGTTGCAAGAAACCGAGCTTATGTAAATTCAGTGATGGGACCAGAGTGTAATGGCTAATGTACCTGTAACATATAAGACTGTTTATATGCTACAGGTACATTAGTCATTACACTAATGTACTTGTAGCATATAAAACTGTTTATTGGAGAGGAGGAAAGGGATGGATAGAGGCTCCCTCATGAACAGAAATTATAGCTCCGAGGAAAATAACATTCCTCATCTAATGTTAATAAAATTTAGGAGGATTAATTATTGGTAAAAACGTTTAGTGTACAGAAAATGTCACGGGAGGCGCACAATTATGTCCCAATACGTCACACAGGTAAGGGGATTAAAATATAGTTTATGATATTTCTCATCTTTCCCACTCCACTTCTTTTCATTCAGATTTTCTTTTAAACATAAGATATCAAAGTCGTCTTTAAACTACATGACCAATGGCACTTCCCATTGAAGCTACATCTTGATTGCTTCGTCAGTCCACGCGACGTGGACACGTTTGCGTGTTGAAGAGTTCTCAATACTGCTTTTTCCAGATTGGCAGCAGTGGATTGAAGCTGCCACTCTTATCATACCAGAGGAATCCAGAGTGTTTGCCATGTGCAACTCGTAAAAATTCGGAATGGGTGATCTTAGTGGTTGAATGGCCAGGTTGAACATATCACTTTGATCCTCTCCTTCGGAAAGGAAGTCATCATGGAAACGCTTGCGTACGCTCAGTCGTTAGTGGTTTCGACTGCTAGGGTCACTCTATCTAAAGCCATACCAAAACATCGATCAATCTCAATTCTGTTCCTCCGAAAAGAATTCAAAGACTCGGAATCCAAAGCTATACACGCACATCCACCAAGCTGGTGGATGTGCGTGTATAGCTTTGGATAGCCCTAACCCTACCAGAACGTTATGTCAATAAACAAGATAATGTTACTTCTTCAACAAATAGATCCAGAACTTAAGACTTGTCCTGAGCAAGCCTCGTTATCTGATAATTTATTTTACTAGAGAGAACCACATTGCCAAAACCTTCATTCAGAAGGGTTTGAAACGGTTGGTAAGCTTCCTCAAATCAACCAATCAGCTTTAGAGACTAAAAGTGACAAAGGTGCGAAACACCTCCAAGCCATGTCTATAGGTGAATACCAGTTGTGATAATCCCTCTCCGACAACACATTGAACTCATCCCGAGGTGTAATCTCAAAATGGAATCGTATCTAAGTGTCTTGGAAGGAAATCTCTTCTGAACTGAAAATTCTAGGAGTGATTGCACTGCAAAACGATACTTCTTCGTAGAAATGGGAATGTAGTCCCCACTGGAAATCACATACTTGCTCCCAATATATCAATCTTTCCTAAATGAGTTGTCCATGTGTGTCTTCAGTTCTGCCCTTTCGGCCACGTATACCACAAATATTAAGGTGTTTTCTGATTTGGACATTCGCTTGTCTCGATTCCCAACGACTTTGGAATCAGGGGAAATGGTTGTACTGCATTGTCAATGAAATCGGGAGTGTTCTTGAATAGGCGTTGCTTAGTATTTCCCTGAACAGACTACCAGAAAATCTTTGATGATGTACGGTGTTTATATTAAAAGTAAATTTGAAAGTGATCAAAAGGAAAATATAATTTAGTATCAAAATAATTAAGAAATGCTAATTTATAAACACTGCTTAAAGTGTCCTTCGTTTTCATGAATACATAAATTCACTCTTTTGATCACGTTGCGAAAGATGCCGCAAATGGGTTGTGTTGATACACCCGTGGTTGATTTTCGATGTTTGCGTTGAGTGCTTCGTGGATTGCAAAATTGGTCCCTCGCGGGTAGTACAGTTGGTATAATCACCGTCCTCTCCACACCAAATGGGCAAAAACCTGAGAAAAAAGTGTTGGCCTAGGGTGGTTAACGACAGTAATTTGAAGTTTAACATTGACAAATGCGAGATGCTGCATATAGGTGCAGTAACCACAGCATAACTTATCAACTGTGTAGTAGTGTAGTAGAGAATGAAACTCAAGGTATTAGAAAGAAAGTCAGGTTAGTAGAGAATGAAAAAGACCTGGGGTAATTGCGTTGTCAAACATGAAATTCTCTGAGCAGTGCAGACATCCTGCCAGAACAGATGAAGGAGTTTAATCAATCATATATAGAAACTTTGCAAGCAGAGATAAGCAGGTGGTTATCCCTTTGTCTCACCCTAGGAAGGATGTAGATTCGCTGAAACGGGTGCAGAGAAGGAGTTAAAAGTGTTGGAACGGCCTTAAACACCTCAATAAGATCAACTCGAACTACCTGCTGGGTGATCTGATTAATGATTAAGGTTTTTAAAGACTTGAATAGATTGAGCAAGGTGAATGTGAATGGCCTTCTTCCTGTTGCTGTGAATAAATTTACGTAGAACGATAGATGCTCAGAAGTTTGTCTTCGGCCAGCGGGTGGTTGATTGTTGGAACAGGCTTCCATCTGTTGTTGTGGAAGTGGATGGGTTCAATAAATTCATGGAAGAACTAGACAAATTCTTGTAGTGTACGGACAGGTGAACTGTCTTTTTTTTCTTTTTGACTGATGCTGTATAAATTTGCTTCCTTGCACCATTTGCGATTACTACTACCTTCTACACCACGCGAATAATGCTCGGTTTTGAATTCATAAAATGTCTATGTTCACACCCTGTGCAATGCCTAATTTATGCACTTTGCTGGCAAAAGACAATTTCCTTGTAACTTACCATTCTCCTCCAAATACGCTACCACGTTGATGATTCTATTATATGTGTATTATCATCTTTTTCTTAAAGATGATTCGAAATTCGCTTCGGGTATTCAGTACGAATACAGTCAGGATTCACCACGGTCCATGCTTACTTATGTCCCTCCTCCTCGTAATACGGACGGGCCCCGGGCAGACTTTCTGGTTGATTCACTTCTTGGTGGAAAATGTGTCCAAACTTGTAACTACCAAACAATATATTTGAACTTGCAACTCTGTTAGCGTATTCTTCGACATAAACTCTGCTGCAGTCTACCGGCTGTTTTCACACACTTCAGCAAATGCACATTAGTTCAAACATTGTGGAATTAAATCATCAGCCGATATATATAAGGTGGATAATTGAGAATTACATGTTATATAAAAACAATTTCTCAACGTTTCATTAGTGGTAACACAACAGATTTAATAAAATTAATGCACCAATTATTTATTTATTTATCAAATATCTATAAACAAAAAATTATTACTTTTTTCTTTTTCTGTATTATTAGTTTTATCCTGTTATCAAAATCTCTACTTGGACTGTCACACCAAACATTATACAGGTAGGTTACCATCACACGTTACTGAAAGCATCTAAAATATCTCAACCCATCACTGCATGCAAATAGGTTGTATCACTTCTGAACCAGGCCATGTTCAATACCAATATTCGTAAATTCGGACCTGGGAGATTATTATTATCAGATGCTTTTTCACATATGTACGCAGGTGTCTTTGATAAGATTATAAGCCTTAAATATGCGTGGACGTCTCAGTTTAATGTTACTGGAGTTTGTGATCAAGATTTCGAAATAAAATCTCCTCCCATAATGTTAATCTTTCGGCTATTCCTTTTTGACCAGCTATGTGAGTGAACAAATAATGTCCATTGATAATCTTTTCCTTTTTGCGCTCAGCCTCTGCTAAAACATATTTTTGTGATATATCTTTTCGACCAACTTTCGCTTCTTGAGTTAAAAGACCGGTGATATAAACATCATCGACCCAGAAGAAAGGTACTGAGAATGAAGCATTGTAAAGAGGCTCAATAACACCTTGGGGAATAATATATACTGAGCCTGAGCAGTAAGGTGGATAATATACTTCGCCTTTAAATTGTTCTTCAGGTATGTACCACTTGATATTTTTATTTCGTATAATTCCCATCCTTTTAAATTCCAAGCATAGCAGATTTTTTCCCACTTTTTCAATGCCAGTGAAATTCTTTAGAAAGTCTGTCAGTTTGAATGTGTTAATCAGAATGTCGTCATCAGTCTTCACAACGAAAGCGTAATTAAAACAGTGATTGAGAATCCAATTGAAAGCTTCGAGAGTTTTACAGGTCAGATTTCGGTAAGTATCCAAAAAGTTGAATTGGATGATGTCTCCAAAAGTTTGCTTTTCTTGGTCAATCGATTTCTGTATGTGAGGATCGTTTGTCAAACCGACTGCAAATAGAGTGACAAAATTAAATTTGTCCATCAGTTCTGGATGGCTCCAACTGTAGCGAATTACCCTTCTGTGAACAGAGTGATCAGGAGCTGTATGAACGTAGATTATTATAGTAGGAATGCCATGACGTCTGCAGGTTTCAGAAACATTAAAGCTGGTTGCGTTGACTCTTCGAGTTAAATACAGTAACTGGATCGCTGAACTGCCGTATTGTATAATATTAAATTCCCAGTAAAAAATATAAAAGATAACAGCAATTACTAGGCAGAATAAAATCACTTTTTTGATATCAGGGATCATATCCTTCGTTCGTCTGTTCTGAAATTAAAATAAAATAATTTTAATAATTTGTATAAATACATAAACAAATATTCATATATACACTAAAATTTAAGATATTTAACATCCATCTATGTGTAAAGCTCCACTAGGACATTGGAAAAGCAAAATACAATCAAAGCTCTTTATAGCGACCCTCTTCTTAACGTTCTAGCACGTTATAACGACTGCATGGTAGAGCCCGTTTGAGCTCCCATAAACCTAATGTTAATTCGCATTCCTTTCAATTACTTTGGACGACAAACAAATTCTCTATAACGACCCCAAAAGTTCCATAACTTCTATCTTGTTTTACTTTTATAAATTTTATTATAATATTTGAATTTCAAGATGAAAGAACGCCAATTTAGTGAAACCATTGATGAACTTGCAGGCAGAACTTGGAAATCATTCGTTGGTGATTTTCTGCGCTCATCGGCAATTTCTGACTCCTTTCCTCGAAGGTTTGTTTTATTATACAGTAAGTATAAGCTGTGTTTATCGACATGGCAATAGCAGAGAAATTTGAGATTTTCTTCCAAATATCTTCCAAAAAGAACGGAGCATCATTTCTTGGAATTGGAGAAAGAGTTCGGGACCCTAACAGAATATGCGCAGAAACTCTTCTTAAGAAGAAGAACACTAAACACCATCCACTACGACTGAAAGGTGCATGGCAACAAAAAGAAAAAAAAGGAAAGAAAAAGTGAAGGAAGGGAAAAAGATTGGACTGGAACTCAAGGACTACATTAACAACTACACTGATGTTTCATGAAAATATTCTCAACGAGAATATTTTCCTGAACTTAATAGTCCAGATGATCCCATAACGGGAATGGACCAAAGGAGGAATGAATTCTGAAGAAGGAATAGGCAAAATACAGCCTTCGTGTCATAAAAAATTCGTTCGGGTTCTACCAACGAGGAAATATTGAGTTATAAAGGTCATAGGTTGGCCAAAACGTTAATAGGTATTGTAGGAACAAGTGATTCTTAAAACCAACTACACTGATAGTTGGTTTTATACAGGGTTTTTCACTCACTTCACTTCCTGCATAAAACTAACTACCGGTGAATAAAAAAATCATTTTGGGGAGAACAAAATACTCTACAAATTCATTATTGAAAATAAATATTTATTTATTTATTTAATACTTATTGTTTTTCAGCAGTATTTTTATACATCACATTGTGCTTGTGGGTATACAGAAGTGGAATGAATAATCTACTCAGCCTGCTTGGGGTTTTTTTGTAAGATACATCAAACGTCTTTTCTTTTTTTATATACAACATTTTCTTCAAATTTCATTTGTGCAGTCTCTCGATTAACTTCCCATAAAGAGGGAATCTTTATGAAGTTTCTACAAATTTCTAATAGATTTATTTGGACATTTCAACAGCAACACATACACTGTGTTGTAATTCTACATTGAGAGCACTTAGTTAACGATTGATTTAAAATAGTTAAACTAGTTATCTTTAAAATGCATCTAATTTAATTTAGCACTTCAAATAGGAAACTAGTTAAAGTACCTTTGAAATACTTTTAAATGACACGAAAAGAGTCAGCACCAAAACCAATTACTTCTCGCAGGACATTAGACCTCTAGGGTTTGTCAGAGCCATATTTCCGAGTCAATCCAATTGAGCACAATTCGATCCAGTGTCACTTTCATCATGCATACGTGTATCCAAACTGCCAACGAAAAATAATTGATTTGTAGTAATTGGATACTCGATATTGTAGCATGTGTGCGTCATATCATGGTTGAGATAATATTTCAGTTAAGTTAATTCTCCCACCCCCTTTCTGAAGTATTGTTCAGGCTGCTTCTTTCAAGTAGACTGTTATCTCATCTGATTACGCTGCCAACTGATAAGTTGATACAAAGGTACTCTGACTTCAACTTTGTGGTTGTGTAAACAAAAATTTACAATATACATTCGAATGAATAATAGATTACAAGAAATATCCGAACAGTTGCGTTTTCAAAGTTCACTGGACCGTTCCGAATAAAGAAGTGACTCAGACCGGTATTGAATAAGGAAGACGAATGGGCCACACAGGCTAAATGTTCCTCCGATTAATTCCCAGCTGATTTAGAGAGGAATGTTATCGTTGTATTACACATTATTGTCTTGTACGCTCGTGCAACTGCTGACATCTAATGCGATCCAAAGTCAACTTCCCTGATGTTAATATGCATGGTGGTACCGATGTCCAGTGATGCACATGGTTACCTCGGAGGCTGGCTCCACATGTCCAGAGGATACTCAAAAGGATTTCGTAAGACATCCCTGCAAAATATAAAAGAGGAATTTAAGGCGTCAACAGGGATTGTTATCAGTATGAATACTATAAACAGAGCAGTACGACCCAGGTTTCACAAGAAATCGACGGCGCATGAACCAAATATCGCCACCCGCAATCACCAGTTTCGTCTTGCATGCTGCAATGAACATCGTATTTATTCTACAGAGAAGTATTCTGTCCTCTACTCCCACATCCACATGAACGTGTGTCGGGGAAGAAGATGCCTGAAGAGCATCTTCTTTTGGAAGACATTGTTCCAACGATGGAGAAGGTGGTGTTATTTTGGGCTCTGTTTCTCATGGTATGACTGAAGTCCTTTCGTACTTTAGCAGGGAACCGTGAACGCCAACGTTTACCATGAACGTTTTGGATAATTTAATCGATGTGGCAGTTCATTGGTACAAAATCAAGGTTTAATCACGATAATGGCTTGCCAGTGTGCCATATCACCGGTAATAATTTAAGAAAATTAACGTACTGCAGCTGGGATGGCCAGTGCAAAGTTCGATTTGAATTCTTTGGAACACCTGTGGGATAAACTCGGACGTAACGTGAGAGCTAGAGCAAAATGTCCCAAACGGGTAACCCAACTGGTCACTGTTCTGCAGTAAGAATGGACGAATATACCACGCTGAAGTGTATCGTTATTTGTTGGAAAGCCTATCCAAGAGAGTTGAGTGTGTCATAGTGGCCAAGGGAGAGTGGAGACGCTCATCAATTGAGTTGCAGTAATATCGATGTGAAACCGACTTGTGTATGGATCCTTCTTAGGACACGGGTAAGTAAGAGTTATTGATTATACTGTAAACAAACCTATCCCAGTGGGGTTGAAAATTTTCTCCTCTAAATGCTGTTACCTGTTTTTAGTGTTGTTTTCGCAGTTGTTATCCTTTTTGATCGTAAATTAATTGTTCCTTTTATCTTTATTATGCAGGCATTAAATTCTGTCCGCTGCTACCTATCTTATCAGAAGACTTAGAAATAGTTGCAAGCTTTCATGTACATCAACAAATACATTATTAAAGACAGATCCTTGTTGAATTCCTTTATGGTCCACCTGTGTTCGATTTCCCTTCCAAACTTTGATTTGAGGTTTACAATATATAAGAATGTTTAAATTTATCACATAAATTTTTCCTCACAATTAAAGTTCCTAACTCCAGGTTTCAATAAAAAGCTAAACAATCACACTAAACACTATTCTTTAGTTTTTGTGAACTACACCATTGTCAGTGTTAATATTTTTAAAGAAAGAACATGGGAAGAATGTTATCAACATATGACTGTTCTTCTGGAGTTGGCGAGGACATGTTTTCTTGGGTTCTTCTTATTAATATATTAACAATAAACAGCTGGATTTCTCAATTTTAAATGTCATGGAAGTTTGTGATCAAGATTTAGAGAGGCAATTTCCTCCCAAAACAGCAACATGTTGGACAAACTCATGGGACCAGTCATGTGAGAAAACAAGTACTCTCCATTGATAATCTTTTTCTTTGTGGAAGAACTAACTTTTCCACCAATGTAGCCTCTATTTCTAATAGACATTATGCCAACCTTCGCTTCACGTGCCAGAAGACCGGTGATGTAAGCATCTTCAAGCCAGAAGAAAGGTACTGAGAATGAGGCGTTGTAAAGGGGTTCAATGACCTCCGGTGGCATTACATACCCCATTCCCGAGCAGTAATTCGGATACACCTTCTCTTTAAATTCTTTTTCAGTCACGTACCATTTGGAATGTTTGTCTCGTGAAACTTTAGATCTTTTTAATTCATAACATAAGAGATTTTTTCCAAGTTTTTCTGATCCAGACAAATTACTCAACAGGCTCTGCAAACCGAATATATCGATGAGAACATCATCATCAGTTTTTAAAGCAAAAGTGTAGTTAGAGCAGTGATCGAGAAGCCATTTCAAAGATCCAAGAGCTTTATAAGTCAGATTCCGGTAAGTGTCCAGAAAATCGAACTGGACAATGTCACCAAATCTTTGTTTTTCTTGATCAATCGATTTCTGAAGATGAGAGTCTTTCGTCTGGCCCATTACAAATACTGTGGCAAAGTGGAATCTGTCCATCAGTTCTGGATGACTCCAAGTGGACCTAACTATTCTTCTGTGAACAAAGTGATTGGTGGCAGAAAGAACGTACACTACTACAGATGGTCGAATGCTGTTACGTCGGCAGGTTTCTGACACATTAAAATGAGTTAAGTTGACAGATCGGGATACATTTTTGAAGTTGATCACTGAAGTGCCATATTGTATAATCTTATTTTTCCAATTTAAGACAAGGAGGATAAAAACAAGTATGAGAAAGAGCAGAAGAATTCTTCGTATATTATAACGTCCCATGTCTTCCGTTCTTCAATTCTGGAATGAAAATAAAATAATGTTAATTACTTTGTTGTGTGTGCGTGCGTGTCAACTAAGTATTGCATCTAGAATTGTGATTATTTAATTTAGAGTAGAAGGGAAGGATGTAAGCAATTAAGCTAATAACCAAATGAAGTGAAAGGGTTCTAGTGGAGAAAATTATTAACGATTTATTCAAAGAAATATAAACAAAATATAGCACTAATTAAAACATAGCATACAGTTACTGAACTATAATCAGCAAAATTATCCGTTTCTTTTTATGCTTTACTAGTACTAGCTAGTTCAGGAGATTGGCTAATCATAGATCATATTTGTTCAGGAGGTTAATCATAGATCATATTTGTTCAGGAGGTTAATCATAGATCATATTTGTACTATAGGATTCAAAGTGTTTCTCCTAAAAATCAGCCAGATCGAATCTATGCTCCCTCAGGTTTGTAATCTGACCAAAGGAGAATCCCATCAGCATTGAGCCTGCTCACCAAGAAGTCCTCCAGTAAACATCCCCTTTCATCACTAAAATCACTGAACCATGTCGAAGATTTTGAATTTGCATCAAATGGCAACGACAAAATTTCAAAGTCCAAGGAAATGCAGAGCTGTTTCGAGATAATTTAATTGTGTTTTAATCTCACCAGAAGGTGAACAATAAGTTTAGAACAGATAAAAGTGAATGATGCTTTGGTAATTTCTACGCGGGTAGCAAAGTCATTGCAATACCTGTGATAACTGTAACATCGAGGGTTTTGTTAAGTATGATTATTCAAGTTATTGGATCTGGTACGTTGACATTTATTATCCGAGAGAGGGGTCAAAAGCTCGTATTTTTGTACCTATTTTTAGAAGGGGACATCCATTTAGGCCTAAATAGTGTGCACATTATTTTTAAACAGTATTTCTTAGTTGGCACGAAAAGCCTATTAGCTTCCACGATTAATTCCTTGAATGCTTCCCATTTAGAATTTGCTGTCGGTAACATCATCAGTTGGTCCTACAGTATAGAATTCAAAAGCTGACTGAGACCACACTAGTCACCTTTACGAAAGCAAAAACACTTCTTCTTATTATCCCTAATGGTAGTTACATCTTTAAGTAAATCCCACATCAGTACACTGTGATCACTGCCACCTAGTGGTTTCTTTATCTGCAAATTCTTAACGCATGAAGATTCACTGCTGATAACTAGTATTTCCCCCTCTGGTTGCCCCACGCGAACATGCTGCTGTAGAAAACAATCATGCAATAAATCCACAAAAGTCTTGCTAGTGTTCGGGTGACCAACCCACAAATTTCAGTCTATATGTAGGAAATTAAATTTCCCCTTTATAAGACATTCTGATTTACTGGACGAATCTATTTCTCTGTAGAGCTGTTCATTGCACTCAATAGAGTCATTAGGCCTATAACATACACCTACCTTCAGTTTTCCTTTCGCAGTGCGTATGCCACACCGAACTAACCAACATTGCACTGTCCAACAAACGCTGTTAGTTAAGAAACACAAGATTTTGTGTTTCTTAACTAACAGCATAACCCCTCCCCCCTTCCTGTCCTGTCTATCCTTTCTGTAGACGTTGTACTCCCCAAATTCCAGTTCTGCATCCCTTATATCTGTGCGACACCACGTCTCGGTTATCCCAACCATATCTGCCTTTGATGTCTTGACCAACACCTTAAATTCATCAAATTTATTTACTGAACTCCTAGCATTGGTGTTCATGCACCTGTTCCTATTCTTAGCTACCCTAACACAACCCATGTGTTTACTTGTACAGCAATGACTTCCAGCAGTTCTTTAAATCCCCAGCACCTTGTTTTCCTGAATGCTGCTCATTCCAATAGAAGCAGTGCAAGAATCACTTTCACCTCTGTCTGCGGCTACTGTTAATCTCTTAGTCTGTTTTCGTAATAAACGTGCGACTGTTGACTGATTACACTGAACCCTTTTAGCTATTTAATGAGTAGAATGTCACTGCATTCATCATCATCATCAGCCATTTTAAATCCACTGCAGGATGAAGGCCTCTCCAGCAACTGAAAAAAAAAATCCCTCCAGCATTCTGAATTCAACTCAGCAGCAACAGCTTTCTTAACTGATGTGAAGATGTTCATTGTGAAAACTTAGCCATTGGAATAGGAAAGAATATTGGGCTCGTGGGGGTGCAACCATGAATGGCACGTAATGAATTTTAAAATCGTGTAAGATAGATATATATTTTAATTTAAGTACCCTATTTTAAATAATGTCCAAAGATCCTTGAAAAAAAAATCAATCTATCAATACCGTCAGCTGAAAAAGAAAAGAGAAAATAACTGCAAAATATAACTTCATATATAAAACGGTGTTTGCACTCAGAACCGAGACAGCAACCAACATCCACACAGGCAGAAGGAAAAATTATGCCAGATTGAGATCAAGATCAGTTAACAAGAACAGTCCAAGAGAACAGCCAACAAGAACCAAGAACCATCTGTATCAAGTAATCCAGCAAAATAATCAACACCGGGTCCATCAGCAAACGACTACAAACTTCGATGCCATTAAGCGCGTCGACACAACTCAAAGCGGGATCTTCAGATGTTTCAGGAGACAGGAACCATTAGAAGAAGAGCAAGCAAGGTCGCCCGAGGGCTACTTCATCTAGAACAGACCGCACTCTGGCACTAATTGCAAGACGGAACCTTACGATATCCTCTCATCAACTCTCTCTTGAGATTGCTGTGGGTACAAGTGAAAACATTTTCAACCGGGCCGTGTTAAGAAGGCTCACTCCAAGAGGTCTCTATGAAAGGAAAACAGTGATTTGTTTTCTCAATCCACCGCAGAGCCCGTTAATCTCAATCCACCGCAGAGCCCTTTGAAACTGGTGTCATGAACATGTGACTTGGAACCCTGACAAATGGGTTACAGTGCTGTTGTCTGTTGGGTACGTTTTAGCCTACAAACAGATTCTAGACATTATTTCATCTGGAGACAACAAGGAATGCGTTACCATCCCTCCAACATCAGAGAATAAGACACTTGCGGTGGAGGCGTTGTTCTCATGTGGGGCGGAACCGAGAGCAGATCGTCGTACCCGACGTGCGAATTTTTAGGGGTACGGTTGGCCCAGATTTTTTTTTTGACCGACAACACCACTGCGTACAGAGCTCAAATGGCGGAAGAATATCTTGAAACTGAAGATTTTCGACGACTGCCGTGGCCAAAAGAAACAAACATGTGTGGGATTTCCTTGGAAGTCGCATTGCACGCCGACAGCCAACTCCTCGGTCGCTTGCTGAGCTAAGTTCAGCGCTGGTGAAAGAATGAGATTCTTTGCCACAGAATCTTATAGATACCCTTGTATTGATCATGGTTCACTGCTGTCAGGCCTGTTTAGGCGTTGAGGGGATCATACGCTGTAATGATATCAATTGACCATATTTTCGAGCATATTCTATTGACTTATGTAATGTGACCTTTTGACTAATTCTTATACAACCCCTACAAATGTCCCTCATACCTGTCCGAAGTTTCTCGGTGTCCCCACATTTCATCGTTATTCCATGGTACACCACCACCATTCACATTTTGTCCCGCTTCATCGAACACAACGAATTACATCACGTTTTCTTAGTGTTCTGTTAATTTTGTCGAGCAGTGTAGTAGAAACTGTTTCCAAGTTTGGTTCTATAATATCAGAACATTTTCTAATACTCGAGTCTTCACACAAAAATAATGCTTCATTTTATAGGATATAAAATGTAAAATGAAATTATAAACATAATGGCTGAAGAAGTGTGTAAAAAATATTGTACATGATTCGAGAGGCGGAATATTATTCAAAATAAACACTAATTAACCATTAGTTGTTGTTAGCTCATCTTAGGTGGATAGAATTGAGTTATTCTGGATTTTATTTGACCCCACAATATGAAAATGAAAGTACAAACTTGAAAGAGCATGTCTGAAGAAGGTGCATGAACAAAATTACGTAGAAGTCCTTTCAAGGAATGGACTGAAGTCACGTTCGGAACACCTCTCAAGGAAAATAAAATTAACAGCAAACATTAACAGGATGGAACATACCATCAAAAGATTTAAGGAAACCATCAACACCAATCAAATCGTGACCAATAATTAAGAATTGACGGAAATCTATATTAGCAGAGACAACTTAAAAAGAGCAATCAACAGCCTCCCAAATAAAGCAACAGTTGAGCCAAATAAATTTCCACTCTTTATGTTTGATCAGCGATACGCAACTCAGGACGGCTTTTGCACAGTTGGACAGCTTGGGAAGATTCTGTCCTGCGAAAACCATACACCTATTGAACAACCTAAATATCAGCCCTGAAAAATTGTGCACAAACAGACCACATAGAAAAGAAGCTCTTCAAAACTCCTACCTGCAGATACAATAATAAAAATAAAAAATCAGCTCGTGGACAGAAGCACTTCCACAGACAAACGGAGACAGATACACTCAGACGGATATCACTCAGACGGATATCATCAACAAACTCCAGCGCATCTACAATAATAACCTGAATTTTAATAATCATAAAATTTTATTATTAAAATTAAGCAATTAAGGCTGTGCTAAAAACTTCTTTTGTACACATTTGTACTAAAATAATAAAGAAATAAATGATAACATCCTCACCTGTTTTATAGCGGGACTCCTTTTGATTCTAACTAACTTATTGAGACAACTGGTATTATGACGTTGTTTTAAAGATGGGAGAATGAAAAGAAGGCTTTTGAAACTACAAGTACGTGCAAGAGTAAATGTAGTCGTATATTTATTGCATAAAAGCACATATGAGTGTACATATTTATTATTCCAGTGTGCCTATCCCAGTTCAATAAATTCGGAATATATCTTCTCAAAATCAACATTGACAAGTAAACCTAAATTTTTTTCTCGTTAAATCTATAAAAATTAGAAAACTCCAATGCTGGGACGAGAGTGTGGTGACTAAGGTTCCTGACGCATATGAAGAGGGTTTATTGGGGGGGAAAGGGGTGGTGTAGGCTGCGTCATGCACAGAAATATAAACCAGGCTCTGGCGAAATATACAGCGCTGAGGGAACTAACCTTCCTCATCTAATGTTAATACCATTTAGGTACTAGAAAGATTAATTATTGGTAAAACCTTTTATTGTATGCAAAGCTATATAAATCTTTATTATTGAATATGGACATATATAAGTCTGTAATTTGGTCTGTAACCAACCCACAAAGGAGATTAAGCAGACAATGGCAAATTATGAGAAATCTTTGGCAAAGGAAGCAAAGAAAAACAGCAAAGAGTTCTTTACTTATGTAAACTCTAGAAGGAAGGGGATGAATCAGATTGGTCCACTTGATATTGATGGTTCGACTGTTGATGATCTTGCTCAGGTGGCTAACAAACTAAAGGGGTATTTTGAATTTACATTCACACATGAGGAGTTCTTCAGGGAGGGTAATGCCAGAGGTGAGTTGAACTCTGGCAGTGAGCTAGATGATTTTGTAATAAATGAGAGTAAAGTGGAGGAGAAATTGTTGAAGTTAAACATAAGAAAGGAGGCACCTGGGGTGGATGGGGTCTATCCAGTTATGTTAAAGGAGGCAGCAAAGGAAGTAAGCAAACCCTTGTCATAATTATGAGAGCTTCCTTGGACTCAGGGGAGGTACCCACAGACTGGAGATGTGCAAATGTGACCCCAATTCACAAAGGGGGATCGAAGGGCAACAGAAGTAATTATAGACCTGTTAGTTTAACTTCTGTTCAGGGAAATTAATGGAGGCACTGTCTTAAAGAAGCAATGCAGGATCATCTAGACAAGACTTCAGTTATAGCTCAGACACAGCATGGGTTTTTTAAGGGGAAATCTTGTCTGACCAATTTGATTGGATACTATGATGTGGTCACAAAGGAACTGGATGCAGGAAATAACTTTTATATCATATATTTGGATTTCAGGAAAGCTTTTGATACTTTTGCACATGGAAGACTGCTGCACAAATTGGAGCAGTGTGGCATTGGAGGCAAATTGCTGCTATGGATAAAAGAATGGTTGAGTCGGAGAAGACAGAGAGTGGTGATAAATGAACACTGCTCTTCGGGGACTAATGTTATTAGTGGAGTCCCACTGGGTTCAGCTTTGGGAAAATTGTTGTTTTCTGTATTTATAAATGATATTGATGATGGTATATCAGGCTTAATGTCCAAGTTTGCAGACGATACGAAGGTTGGCATGGTTGTTAAGGACACTAATGACAGTATGCTGCTGCAACAGAATCTGGAAAGGTTGAGCAGATGGGCTGAGAGGTGGCAAATGAAGTTTAACATTGACAAATGTAAAGTACTCCATATGGGAAGCAGTAACCCCAGAGTAATGTATCAACTCTGTGGTACTACACTGACAGTGTTAGAGAATGAAAAGGACCTGGGGGTAATTGTGCAGACAGATATACAGTTTTCTGAGCAGTGCAGACGGGCTGCAAGAGTATGTTGTCTTGTTAATGATATACAGGAATTTTTCTAGCAGGGATAAGGAGGTGATGATCCCCTTGTATAAGGCAATGGTCAGGCCACACCTTGAGTACTGTATACAGGTCTGGAGGCCTCATTTCAAGAAGGATGTAGAGCTGCTGGAACGACTACAGGGAAGGGCAACAAGATTAGTGAATGGAACAAAGGGTTCTTCTTACGAAGAAAGGCTTACGTTTTGCAAATTACAGTGTCTGGAAACTAGGCACCTGCGAAGTGATCTGATTGAGGTGTATAAAGCCTTGAATATTTTGAGCATGCCTAATGCTGAAGGCATTGTTCCTCTTGCTCAGTATAATCACCTGACAGGGCATAAATCCAGATTGAGGAAAGACCGTTGTAGGATAGATGAGCGGAAGTTTGCTTTTAGCCTGCGGGTAGTTGATTGCTGGAACAGACTTCCATCTTTTGTTGTGGAAGTTGATAATCTAAATTCAAGGCTGAGCTGGACAGGCATTTGGAACGAAGGGAGGCGTGAAATGGGAGATTTTTTTTTTTTTTTGGCTGGTGCTGCATACGCTTGCTTGATTGCATCGTATGCCTCTACTAATGCAAAGTCACGAAAGGTGAACAATGAGGACACAAAACGCCACACATGTCAGAAATATAGTTTGTGATATCTCCTCCTTCCCACTCTCTTTTCAATCAGATTTTCTTTTAAACAAAAGATATCAAAGTCGTTGTGAAACTACATAACCAGTGGCACTTCCTATTAAAAGAGTATCTTGATTGCTTCAACAGTCCACTCGACGTGAACACCTGTGCGTGTTGAAGGGAGCAGTTATTACTGGTTTCTCCAAATTACCAACAGTGGATTCAAGAGGCCACACCTAAGGAATCCGGAGTGTTTGCAGTTTGCTGGGACCCATGGAAATTCTGAAAGCGAGATTCTGGTGATTCAGGGACCAGCTTGAACGTATCACTTTGATCCCTGCTTCGGAAGGACTAGAATCATTGATTCGTTTGCACAGTATCAATCAATTAGTGGGTTTGACTACAGGGATCAACCATGCAGAAACCATGCTCCTACCTTCATGGTCCGAGGAACAGAATTCAGTTGGCTGATATGTAAGTATGGCTTTGAACATCCCTGACCCTACCGGACCATTATGTCAATAAACAAGATAACGTTACTTCAGCAAACAGACCCAGAACTTAAGACTTATCCGGCCCAAATCCTAGTTATCTGATAATTTATTTTACTAGAGAGAAAGCAATCACGAAAATATCTACCTTCTTCTTCAGAAGGTTTTGAAACAGCTGGTAGGCTTTCCCAAATCAGTCAAACGGCTTTAGAGACGAGAAGTGACAAACGCGTAGAACAGTTCCTTCGAGCCATAGGTGCGAATACCAGTTGTGATAAACCCTACACGACAACACATTGAACTGATCCCAAGATGTAATCTCAAAATGAAATTTTCTCCACGTCTATGGGAAGGGAGTCTATACTGAACTGAAAATTCAAGGAGTGACAGTACTACAAAACGTATACTTATTCTCAAGGATGGGAATGTAGTCCCCACTGGAAATCCCATACTTGCTCTCAATATACCAACCATTCCTAATTCAATCATAGACGAGTATCTTCTGTGCTGCTGGCTTGGTTTGTTGGTTTGTTTTGATTTTATTGGCGCATTAGCTACTAAGGCTATAATGCTCCATCTTCAGTGCTGCCTGCTCGACCATATCTACCAAATAATTTAAGGTGTTTTCTGATTTATACATTTGTTTCTGTTTGTATCGTTTCCCATCCTATCCTCATGAGTTTTGCGTCTATAAAACAGAGGTAAATCAACCACAGAACACACGCACTTTACAGATGCGATATATATGGTACAATATGGTCGAAGTCGCTGATGCTGCTCAAACATTATGTCATCTAAAGTACAATGTGTAAGAACACTCCATATTATTTCATGTTCTTTATTCCAAGTGATCCACAGGAAATTTTTCATCACACTTTTGTTGACTCGCACTGCAAGAAGTTTCCAATTCAGACTCCCTGAAAAAACCCCATTTCTCGATGGTAGTGGAACATTTACCATCAAGCGTTTGTTCATCGTGATGTTCATTCCCCAGTAATGTCACTTGTGAGTTCAAACCCCGATTGCGATAAACTGGTCAGTTGAAATATAAAATGTCACTTATTTGTAACGTAACATACGCCACAAGCGCCCTCGCACGATTACACCAACGATCATTATTTGGTACGGTTTTACTTGATTAAATAACCTGGGTTTGGTGTTAAAATAAGTTCTGCATAAATGCGTATTTTAAATACTAGTCTTTGTTTTATTCCTTTCTTTGTTTTTAATATTAATTAAAAATAGGATCATTAGTGTAAGAAAAATGAACTAATGTAATAATGCAGAACATCTGAAATAATGGAGTCTACAAAAGAATTAATTCAGTTTATTTCGTAAAAAAAGAGTACAGAAAATTACTTTGATCACAATATTTACCACTTTTACTCTTTTTCTATGCTGATAGTTTCTGTTGTATTCACTATCTCTGCTTAGACTCTTACGCTGACATTATAAAAGCATGCAACTATCGCACACCATCCAAATGCATCTATCAGCATTTAGTTATCCATTTTAGGAACCAATCCACTCTTATTATTGATAATTTTAACAACGGAACATGGAATGGACATTGGAAACAACATCTATTACCAGACAGTATATTCACTAGCGTCCTTTGGTCATTTATCAACCTTAAATACGTGGATTTCCCAAATCTATATATCAAGGAAGTTTGTGATCAAGATTTCGAGAGGCAATTTCATCCCATAATGTCAATATATTAACCAGGCTCATATCATCGTTCATGTGAGAAAACAAATACTCTCCACTAATAATCTTTTTCTTTGCATTATAACCAACTTTTCCACCAGTGTGGTACCTATTTCCAATAGATTTTACACCAACCTTGGCTTGACGTGCCAGGATACCGGACATGTACACATCATCAACCCAAAGAAAAGGTACTGAGAATGAAGCATTATAAAGAGGTTCAATAACTCCTTGCGGGATTATATACAATGCTCCTGAACAGTAGGTTGGATAGACCTTACCTCGAAATTCATCTTCAGTTACGTACCACTTGGAAGTTTTGTCTCGTATAACTTCCTTTTCATCCATTCTATAACATAATATATTTTGTCCAAGTTTCTCAGAACCAGATAAACTATTCAACAGACTATGCAAATTGAATATATCAATCAGAATATCGTCATCGGTTTTCAGAACAAACATATAATTAGAACAGTGATCGAGAATCCATTTCATCGATGCAAGAGCTTTATAGGTCAGATTCCGGTAAGTGTCAAGAAAATCGAACTGGATAATGTCCCCAAATCTTTGTTTTTCTTGATCAATCGATTTCTGTACATGAGGATCATTCGTCAGACCCATGACAAATACAGTGGCAAAGTCGAATCTGTCCATCAGTTCTGGATGGCTCCAAGTGTTGCGAATTATTCTTCTGTGAACAAAGTGATCGGTGGTGGAATGGACATAAATTACTACAGAAGGTGGAATTCTGTAACGTCGGCAAGTTTTGGAAACATTAAAGTGAGTTACGTTGACAGATCCGAATGCGTAGATGGAGTCTATCATTGCAGTGCCATATTGTATAATATTATTTTCCCAGTTTAAGATATAAAGGATTAAAACAAGTATAACGCAGAATAGAATAATCCTTAGGATATTACGTTTCATGTCTTTACGCTCTTCAGTTCTGAAATAAAAATAAAATAATGTTAATTAGTCTTGTAGGAGTAGTATTTTTGAGAGAAACACCCAAATATCCGTTTCTATCTTTAGAAAAACTATGGAGAAGAAAACATTACAACAGTACCCATGACAGCCAGAATAATCGTGGCCAGGGATTAATACAAATAATTTAACACCCTAAATCAAACAGACAATATATACTTGAATAACATAACACTAAGATGATACTTAATCATTGAATTTCTATTTACATATTACATTACATGAAGATGGTATGATATACAAAGCATGTAACATTCATTCAAGTCCTGAGGTTCCTTAACCAGCGAGGTGTCAATTTACCTTCAGCAGAAGGGCATCATTGGAGATGTGTTCTAAGGAGACGAGTTCATGGTTGAGTCCATCGACGATCCGTTTTCGATACCTTGGGCCCTTTGGAGAATCTGACGAAATCACTGTTCAGTTGGACTAGGGTAAGCGACTAATTTAGGATAGACCTGTGTGTGTGTGATGTGCAGCCAATGTTTATTGTGAAAAAGAGATGGGGGTAGTTTATCCCACACGGGGATTCTCCAGTGACAGAAGTCCCACTCCTGGGAAACGTCAGTACCACCAAGAAGTGCTCAAGGAGGTGGAGTAGCCCTCGGTTGTTAATAGAATCAAAGGCAGTACTGATATCTAGATTATGGCTAGTTCAGCATTCGTCTCAAAGTCAGACAGGATGGCATTAGTTGTAGCCAGCAAATTAGTGATTGTGGATCGATTTATTGCTGTAAAATGTATCTGTAGTGGACGCTGGGGAAGTATAAGGTATAAGGTATATTCGGGTTAAACGGCAGGTGGGGTTTCTCCCATCTCCGCGTATGCACATTGTATTGGAAACAGAACACTGTCAAGCCAGAGATTTAAACATGTGTGTGGATCGTGGGTTGTGTAAGATGTTGTGCCCATTGTTCCTCTGACTTATTGGCCGCCGGGCCCCTATTAGGAACCGACGTTGCCCATACCCCGCCAAGTGGAGGCTAGCCAAGTGTTACCAGTAAGTGATACTCTGGCAAGTCCTGCCACCTACTTTCTTGGGATTTCAGTGGCAATGACCTAAAAAAAAAAGATTGAAGTGATCGCAGTTGATTTAGGTAAGATTTCGTTAAATCCAAATCTTGTCCATTGGGGGGGGGGGGGAGACTGGATAGTCCTGTCAGAGAGTCAATAGTAGTGAGGTTAGGTTCGGAGATAGTCCAGTATTCCGTTGGAAAAACAAGATTCTGTACTTGGGTCCATTGCTGGAGTGGGCCATTTGTTCCCTCAGGAGAAGAGACTTCCTGTCTGTGCCTTCCTTTGGGGCAAAGTCCCACCTTTGGTTTCATATTGTGATTTTTAAAATGCTTTTTTCTTTAGTCTTTGGAGGAGGGACCAGAGAGAGCTCATCCCTGCATGCTTGCCATCAGACACCAGTAGACGTTTGTCTGTTCCAATGTGACGTTCACGGGATCAGGGGTCCCATGTTAGGGTCCTCGTATATGGAGAGTCCTTTGTGTTGGTATTCGCTGTTGGGATTGTGCTCTGTCCTCAGTTCGATTGTACAGTGGTAATATAAGCCAAGATTATGGTGGGGGGAGGATCTTTCGTCTGTAAAAGAGTTCCTGTGCGAAGTTGGTAAAGGCATTATAGGTCTCGCTTGATTCCAATAGGTAATGCTCTTGGTCCTTTAGATTAAAGTGTATTTTGGTAATTAATACACATCATAGGTCTTCGTAGATTGGGCAAGTATACATTAGGTGCTCCCAGGTCTCTGGGCGCCCGCAGAAGCATAGGGGGTTGTCTGTTTATCCCATTGTTATTAACTTTCCTCTGATGGCCCCATGCCCTGTGAGTAGGTATGAGGACAGTTGGCCTGGGTAAAGTCAGACGGGCATTTCCGGATGAGTTTTTCTGAGGTCTGGAATGAATTTTTTTGGTAATGGCGCCCTTTGTGCTGTCATTCCAGCGTTGCTGCCAAAGGTCATGTAAGTATTCAGTCAAATGTTGGGTTTCCATTTTGTCGTTGTTTGCTGTGTTTGAGGTGAAGTCTCGGAAGGTGGTAGCCTTTCTCTGGTCAAGTTGGTTAGGATGCCAGACCGCACTACCTCCAGGTCCAGGGGTAGAGCCCCCTAGGACCTGCAGGGCGTGGGTGCTGACTGTGCAGCAGGCTCGAGAAGTTTTCAGTAATATTGTCCTCTGGATAGTTTCTAGCTTCCATTGATTGGAGACCATTGTGGTTTTATTGTACCAGACTGGAGCGGCATATGTAATAGCGGATTGAAAGTCCATCTTGTAGAACAAACTGAGGGTTCTCCCTTTGGGCTCCCCGTCTTTTCGTGGTAATCCTGGCAAACAGTGAAGCATAGTTTTTAATTTTCCTCTGCAGGTACTTGAGGTGCGGTTTAAAAGTAAGGTTATTATCCAGCAGGAGACTCAGGTATTTAAGATGGATATCCATTCGAACTGTTTTATTTTGAATCTTTATCTGTGGTGGTCTGTTTGGGTGCAGATGTCCCTTTAGTAAGACTGAGCAGATTTTAGAGGCAGAGATTTGTAGGTTGTGTTCAGTTGCCCATTCCTGTAAGGTTTCGAGGGCTCTGTTTCCGGAAGCGTCCAGTTGTGTCCTGCTGCCTGCAGCAAGCATCAAGGCCAAGTCATCGGCATAAGCCAAAGATGTAACGTTTCCTAGGTCTTTTTACAGAAACTCGTCAAGTACCATGTTCCATAACATGGGGCAGAGAATTGAGCCCTATGGACAGCCTCTGTGCACCTGCCGTGTGACTTGAGCGTATGGGGCTCTCACAGTGATTTTCCTGTGCGAGAGATACTGTGCAATGCATTTAAAGATATTTGTAGGGAGATTTGCCCTTCTGAGCCTTGCCAGGACGCTCGGCCACCAAATGGTGTCGAACGCCCCGGCAAAGTCGACAGAGATGACAAGGAAATATTTTTGTTCACAAGCGTTGGCTGCATTTATAATTTGATCCAGGGCATCAATTCTAGATATGCCTTTCCTGAAGCCTTTTTGGTTGTCGGAGAATAGGTTTGCTGCAGAGTAATACTTCTCAATTCTTCGTTTCAACATGTATTCGAATACTTTACTTATGACTGATAGTAAGCGAATTGGACGGTAATATTCTGGTAAGTCTTGTCTTTTGGGCGGATTTTTTAGGATTAGCCGGACACTCGCTGTACGCCAGTCGAGCGGGAAGCAGCCTTCTCGTAGACAGTGGTCGAACAGGTTTAATAAGAGCTGCGGAACGTATTCGATGGCTTTCTTTGTGATTTCAGGTTGTAATTGGTCGACGCCTGGAGTCTTTCTATTTTTTGTTAGATGGGCGGCGAGGTGTAAGTTCTGTTCCGAGAAGGGTTCTTCAGTCTGAACTGTGAAGTAGTTTTCTTTGCTTTTGCATAGTTGGATCTGCTGCAGTGTTGAAGGATTACCACCTATATTTTGGGAATCAATGCAGAGGCCTACCAGCAAATGAGACTACACCACCACCAAATCTGAGAAGATCCAGTATAGGACAACAACAGTTGCATTCCTGTTTATATCCCTACTGACTTAGACACAGATCACCGGATGACATCACGACCGGACCTGAATGAGAAGAGCAAGAAGATTCTGCCAAATGGCGATCACGCTTGTGCTGTCTTGCACGGCAACTTTTGTCCCACTTCCATCCCTTACTTCCGTCCTGATGGATATATTCCATTGTACCTGGGGGATGCCTTCTTCTTCGTCCTCCATATTTCTATCTGTCTTCCCCCCTTTTCTTGACTCTAAAGCCCACCGGCTCTAACTCTCCATTTTTTTTTTCTTTTTTTTTACTTTGGTCTCTGTCAGAAAGCTTAGGCTACCCTGCAGAGACTAGCCAGAGAATAATGGGCAGCCTGGCTACCTCCTAGCGGTGTGTGCCGGCAACGTGGGGTTCCACCAAGGGCCCTGCGACCAAATGCCAGGACACCCAACAGAACCCAACACAATACAGTACTACGTATTCAACACAGAACACTTTTCTGGCATTTACAGTAGTTCTGTGTTTCTTCACAGTGTACATATGATGCAGATGTGGGGACCACAGGGGGCGCCTGACCCTAATACTGTGCACAGTGTTGAAGGATTTACTGCTGGGCGAAAAACAGTATTCAGGACGTTGTTTATGGATTCTCTCCAGTTGGTGGTTGTTTGATTTAGTTGGGTTTTGGTGGAGTGAATAATATCACCCCTGGGGAGTCTATTTGTGGTGATTTTGTACACCACCCCCCAGGGTTTATCATTTCCCACTGTAGAGATTAGGTTTTCCCGTGCTAGTTTTTTCTTTTGCCGTATCAAATGTGTATTGGTTCCTCTTTCCCTGTAGCTTTGCTTAAGGGCGTCAACCTCTGGTTCTGGTTGTGTCCTACGGACACGTTGGAACGCTCATCTTTTGGCGTTCACCTCTTGTTGAAGGTTCTGCAGATCTCGGTTCCATCACGGGACAGTTCTTGACTAAGGTTTTTTCCTTAAGATGGCTGTGGAGGCTGCTTTTGTAATGATTCTTGTTACGGCCCTTTGATGCCAGTTGGGGTCACTGATCCGTCGAAGTTGGGCATGGAAATCTCGGGCCGGGGCAGTAGCTAGTTTGGCCAATCTGCTTTAGTGATGGCGAATCTCTGGAGTTGTATCCTTGGAAGAGTACCGCGATCAAGTGCTCTGGTCATCTGGAAGGTTATGGCGCGGTAGCTGGAAGTGGACCAGCCATCCTGCACTGTCCAGTTTGAGATATGACCAGCAAGTGATCTAGTTGACAGAGTTATGTCGATAGTAGACTCCCAGAGTGTGTTTGAGTAGGTGGCAAGGTTTTTTCGGCGATTTAATATTGTGAAAAGTCTGTTGGCGAGATATTCCTCAAGTTGTTGTACATTTCTGGATCCGCTTCACTCCTGGCTTTGGCTATACCAGCTTGGAGTCTGCGTGGGTAGCACAGTGGTATCGTCACCGTCCTCCCCACACCGGGTGGAAAAGGCCCGGGTTCGAATCCCGTCGATGACGCGAGGAACTTTAATAGGCTTTTTTCACTCCGTGGCTGAGTTAGTCGGTCTCAGGCGTAGATAGCAAGGTTTTTTCCCTCAGAAACTGGGGTTTTTTTCCAGCAAAACAGGCAAATCGATCAGAGAACACTCACAATTTACAGACACGAATACTGGTTAATGTAATCATTTACGGGTAACCCTAATATAGTAATTTAATTTATACCAGCTTGGAGAGCGACAGTTCACATCCGCGCTGACTAGTATCCTGGAATTCGATAGTTCAGTAGTTAGATTCTGGAGATAATTTATAACCTGAAGGATGTCATTCCAAGGTCTGGAGTATATGGATACAGCGTAGTATTCACCAACGGGACAAATAATGTGGGCGCAGGCGGCCTAGGAATGGCAGAAATGAGTGATTTTGGTTATAGTGAAGTCTGGATTGAGAACCAATAGATCTTATAGGTGGTGGGGTATCCCTTAACTTCTTTGGCATGGGTGTAGGGTTCTTGTATCAGTAGTAGGTCTATATTTTTTTTTCTTCCGCTTTACGGCGGAGTTGGCCAGCAACTGCAATTGCCCTTTGTGCGTTATTTTGTAGAAAGCGTACTCTATTTGAAATTTACTGTTTATGGTGTGGTTCCATAATTGATCCTTTGCTGGTGTAGACTCTTTGCTTTTAAATAAACTGGACAATTGCTGTCCCTGATGGAATGGAAGTGCTGGATGTCTTGTGCCTCACAGTTTGTACATTTTGGATCTTCAGATTTATTTAGGCATGTGTGTGAAATTCATGGCTTTTTTGTGCGCAATAGCCACAAGTCGCTATTGCGCGCTCTTTTTGAATGCACGTGTGACTGGCTGTGGCCAAAGCGGCAGCATTTGGGAACAGCCACATTTTCTTTGAAGCGGTGGCTGTCCCAGTTTATGTATATTCTGCTTTGGTGATTAATGGCTTGCCAGGCTTTGGGTGACAATTCCACAATCCAGTTCATTGAGGTTTCATCTAGTGACTTGGTCTGGTATTTAGGATTAATTAAGTTGATAGGATCATCTTCGGGGTAAAGATGCTGTAAATTACTCTGGTAGATTTCCGTTTTAACTGCTGATGAGGTAAGTTCCTTACCCATGTCAAAGATTATAATAGACGGGCCTTTTTCTCTGGGAGTTTCGGTTAGCAGGCCCAAGGTGGGTATTTTGGCATTGTTTAGGATTTGGGATGCATCCTTTTCAGTTTCGGTTTCGATTATTAGTCCCGTGTGTCTAGTCCTTCTAATTGATTTTATGCGGATATTCTTCAGATCAGTGGGCAGGTTTGTTATTAGTGATTCCTTTATTTGTTCGCTTGTTTGGGTGGCGTCTGTAGTGGCTGGTTTAAGCAGGACCAAATGCGGTTTTGGGAGGAGGGTCCTCGTTTTTGGTGCGGTTGCAGTACTGTACTAGCTCTTCTTGGGTTTTTATGCTTTGGATTCCTCAGCGCGTCTGCATATGTAGGGGCACGCTGTGGAATTTGTTTGCTCCTACACTGCATGAATGAATCTAATTTGGCAGCATTTACCTCCGATTGATAGTGAACCTTCAGGATTATTGTTTCCAGTTTTGTCCAGAGTCCGGGGAAGTATGTGGGTTGCGAGAGTTGGGAGAAGAGGATTTTTTTTTAAGTATCTTTAGAAGGTTAGAAGCAGTTGCTATTTGGCTGTACTGCTCAACGCATGTGGGAAAAACGGCTTTGGGGACAGCTCTGACAGTATATTCTGTTCGCATAACAGGAAATATGCCTTGGTTGAGGAAAGCATTGTAGGTGCTGATAAGGGAGTTTGTAATGTATGGACCTAGAGCCCTTACCATGAAATGAGGAACGCTATTGTCCCACTGGCAAGGACGGAATTGATAGTAGTGATGAAAATCTGCCTAGTTAGTTGAATTTTTGCAAGAATATGAATATCCTGATCTTCACACAGAAGAGGAAAGGAGTGTGTTACAGACGTATTAAATCTTGATATGTAGTCCATCCATAAGGTTGGACTACATAAACATTAGTGCTTTTTTAGAAGGAAACTCTCTCTCTCTCTCTCTCTCTCTCTCTCTCTGTTCTATGTGGCATGATTCATTCCACGCGTTGTGCCTGTTCATTTTGTCTTGAAATGTTGTTGATAGCTCAGGTGTGCAGCATACTTTGGATCTGCTGGTTCTGATGATTGTTTTCATAGCAACATGGGAGTTAATAAGGTTAATCCATCTTGTCATGATGTTTATTGCACGGTCAGGGGGCATTTCTCTTGGTCCTTTCAGGGTAAAGGGAGTTGCAGCATGTATGCCTTTCTGTTGGTCTAAGAACTTGGAGCCGATAGGCTGTTGCGTGTTGTGTGCTTTATTTGATTCAAGTTAGGAATTGAGATTAGAGATTTAGCAGTAATTGGTTGATGGTCTGACTGGAAACTAAGCAATGAGGAGATGATAAGGGAGAGGTGTTCCGATGAGAACCAAAGATCAAGGCAATGAGGTCCTCTAGTGGAGTCATGATTGTAAAAAGTCATTCCCAATGATTTGAGTGGGTCAGAGAGCTGAGTCTCAAGTTTGCTGCACTGGCCAGGAAGGCTGAAATCTCCGCACACGACGTGTGAAGCATTCATATGAAGCTCATTAATGAGCCGGCCAATACACACTTCAATGATATTTGTTATCAGGAATTGGGGGGGGGGGTGTAGATAGTAGAAAAATTACTATGCTATGTTTTGCTCTTTTTAATATCACTCTTAATGCATCAAAATTCCGGGATGGTGCATTCTTATGACTCTCAAGGAAGAACGTTTTTTCGGCTTTAAGGAAGATCGCTGCCCACCTCCTCTCCTCTCCCCCCTGTTCTTGATGCATACGCTGCTTGGAAGCCAATCGCTTTTGCAATATCTATTGCTTCTTCAGGCTGGTCGAAAAAGCTCTGTAAAGGCCACATTTATGTAGTTTAGTGAGTGGTCGTGTACTATTAGTGTGGGGTTGTGTTCTTCATCCGGCCTCTTAACATGTGTTTTCACACAAAATCCTCTGTTTTATGTGGAACAAAATTGGTCTCAGACCTGATGACTATCCTTGACTCTACCACTAAATTGGACAATCTTGGGAAATCTTGGACACTGATACTGACTTAGATTACTCGCAATAAAAAGTATATAATCTCTCATGACTTATCCTCTCATGACTTTTGAGCCAACACAGACGGAGAGGCAATATACCTTCTTCGGCCATAAGGTCAACTGATGATGTGGATTTATCTGACTTGACTCTCATGGATGTGACTTCAACTGGACTTGTTGCAATTACAGAACGACAAAGATCCAACTTGACTCAACTAGAGGCTCCCTGATTGCCTATTGCATCAAGTCCAGTTGAAGTCACATCCAATCTTTAGCCACATGGCGACCTGTCCATGTGCCCTTCCACGGACCCTTTAATCCTATCCTCTTCCCTCCTTTCACCTGATGGAGCCCTGTCTTAATTGCTTCTTGGAGATGCCTTCCCTTTCGTCCACATACTTCTAGCTTTCCCTCACTCTCTTCAATCTTGAACCCTTCACTCTACCTACACGTTTTTTTTTTTTTTAAGGTCTTGGCCGCTGAAAGCTTAGGAAGTTAGACGGTAGGCCCTGTCAGAGATTTGGGATTGCCTGGCTACCTCCCAGAGGTTAGTAACGAGCAACGTGCGAATTTATCAGGGACCACAAGGCCAAAAGCCAGACGTACAACACAACCCAATACTACACTTCACAAACAACACACAGCTCACAACCCTGGCTTTTGCAGAGTGTTGTATCACCGCGCAGAGTATACGGCGCAGGTGTGGGAGATCACTGAGGCGCCCCTACCCAAACACTATTCCACTATGCCCTCGCGCTCTCCCTCAAAACTATAGGGCATGTTCCATCAACAGTCTGCGCTGGTAGTACTGCAATGTCGTCGCCGTCCTCCCCATACTGGGTGGAAAAGGCCCGGATTCGAATACCATCGATGACGCGAGTATCTTTAATACTTTAATAGGCTTTTTTCACTCCATGGCTGAGTTAGTTGGTCTGAGGTATCGACAGCCAGGTTCCCCTCCCCCCCCCAGAAACTCGGGTTTTTTCCTTCCAGCAAAACAGGCAAGTCGACCAGAGAACACACGCAATTTACTGACAAAACACATATATGGGTATATGTAATCAATTACGGGTAACCTTAATATAATAATAATTTTTAAAAATGTAAAATTACGTCAACTTGCCTTTATACTCAAACGTTTTTCTAATAAACAATAATCTGTAATTATGACATCACTAACTCCATATGGCTCAGCCTCTTCTCAGAAGAAACCGTCTTTCGTCAGTAAAGACAGTTGCAAAGTACCTGTTCGATTCATTGGCAAATTCAGTTGTGTTGTCTAAGGCCTTCCAACACCCAGCGCACAGGGTCCGATCTGATTCGCTTTTTTCTTCCTTGTATTCACATATATGAAAAATTCCTTATCCCTATTCTTTGTTCTCTTAACCAATGCTTTCTCATTCCCAGCATTCGCCTCCCTGACCTCTTTTGTGGTACTATTGCAGACCAACTTTCGCCTGTTATAGGTTTCAGTACTTTTCATCGCTCTGTGAGTGTCATATGCTATCTTTTTCTGCTCTGTTTGATCCCAGCTCCGCAATCAACCATTTCGGCATCCTCCTCCTTCTCTTGCAATATTTTCTTAAAGGTATGTATGCGTTCATGGCTTTTGTGATTTTTGATTTTAAAGTATTCCATAATTCAAATGTATTCACCATCCTTCCGCAATCCGCTCAGTTCACGGATGCCATGTAGCGCCTTTAACTGTCAAAGTGCCCTCTTCTGAAGTTAAAATCCTTGCCTTTACCTTCATCTACTGCAACATCTTTCTTCTTCTTCCAGCTGGCGATTGCATGATCACTTCCTGACAATGGTTCCTGTAGTTTAAGCCCTGTGATGTGATCTGAATCATTAGTAATGATTAGGTCAAGAATATTCCCATTAACAGTAAATTTCTGGACTGGGGAATCCGGGAAGACGAGCTCTGTTCTTGTGGACACGAGAAAACTTGGTACCACTTCGTGAATATCTGTCCAGTATCTTGACCTTAGACTGAACCCCCGAAGATGCTGGGTGTCGCGTCATTTCAACCTGAACATCAGCGTATTGAATTCAAAAAGCCTTCAAATCTTTGTTTCCCTATGCTAAAGATATTGTTATTGTTATTGTTGTTTTAGAAGGGTTTAGGAGCATCAGCGACTAAGGCTATATTGTCTGTAAATTGCGTTTGATCTGAGATAGATTTTCTGTTTTGCTGGACGAAAAACCCGAGCTTATGGGAGGAAAAACCATGCTACTCTCTCTTGAGACGGATTAACTCAGCCATGTTGTAAAATAAGGCCCGTAAAAATTCCTCACGTCATCGATTGGTCTCGAACTGAAGTCTTTTCCATCAGTTTGAGTACGACAGCGATTCCACAAACTGTGCTGCCCACGAGGGCACTAAAGATATCAAATGCCAACATTTCAACAGCAAATATTACTTCACCAGTGAATGTAACTGCTTCGGCCAATTAATGTCCGTTTGTATTACTTCAGGTGGAAAATTCCGTCATGGTGTTTCCACCGTCGAGCTACCATGTTGGCTGGGGACCCTCCAGAGAAAGATTCCTCCAGATTATGTCCTGAGCTGTGACCTCTTGTGCTATTCGACTGGTTGACCCGGCCTCATTGTTACCGACTGGGATTATTCCTTGCCATTCTTCTTGAACTCTACCTTGAATCCTCTCTTCCAGCAGACCTTGAATTTGTCCCTCCGGGTAGGATATTATTTAAGCAAGCCCTGACCTTCTACCAGACTGCATTTGGCACATATTGGGTAAATTAGCATTAGCATTATCATTAGTAGAGGCATTTGATGCAAGAAAGCAAGCTTATGCAGCATCAGCCAAAAAAAAAAAAAAAAAAAAACCCACTTCCACTTCACCCCTCAGTTCGTTCAAAATACCTGTCCAGCTGAGCCTTAAACTTATTTAGGTTATCAACCTCCACGACAGTGAATGGAAGTCTATTCCACGAACCAACCACCCGCTGGCTAAAGGCAAATTTCCGCACGTCTATCCTACATCTGTCTTTCCTCAATTTCAATTTATGCCCTCTCAGGTGATTTTTCTGTGCTAGAGGAAGAATCCCATCAGCTTTGAGCATGCTTAAACCATTCAAGGCTTTATACACCTCTATCAGATCACCTCGCTGGTGCCTAGTCTCCAGACACTGTAATTTGCAAAACTTAAGCCTTTCTTCGTAAGAGCACCCCCTTTGTTCCATTCACTAATCTTGTTGCCCTTCTCTGTACTCGTTCCAGCAGCTCTACATCCTTCTTGAAATGAGGCCTCCAGACCTGTATACAGTACTCTAGGTGTGGCCTGACCATTGCCTTATACAATGGAATAATCACCTCCTTATCCCTGCTGGAAAAATTCCTGAATATCATTGACAATTCTCCATGAGCTACTCTTGCAGCCCGTCTGTACTTCTCAGAGAACTTCATATCTGCGTGCACAACCGCCCCCAAATCCCTTTCATTCTCTACCACTGTCAGTGTAGTACCACAGAGTTGATACGTTGCTCTGCGGTTGCTGTTTCCCATGTGTAGTACTTTACATTTGTCAATGTTAAACTTCATTTGCCACATCTCAGCCCATCTGCTCAACTTTTCCAGATCCTGTTGCAGCAGCATAGTGTCAGTAGTGTCCTTGACAACCCTGCCAACCTTTGTATCATCTGCAAACTTGGACATTAAGCTTGATATACCATCATCAATATCATTTATAAATACAGAAAACAATAATGGACCCAACACTGAGCCCTGAGGGACTTTACTAATAACATTAGTCCACGATGATCAGTGTCCATTGATTACCACTCTCTGTCTTCTCCCCCTCAACCACCCCTTTATCCATAGCAGCAATTTGCCTCCAATGTCACACTGCTCCAATTTGTGTAGCAGTCTTTCATGTGCAACAGTATCAAAAGCCTTTCTAAGATCCAAGTATATAATATCAAAGTTATTCCTGCATCCAGTTCTTTTGTGACTGCATCATAGTATCCAATCAAGTTGGTCAGGCAAGACTTCCCCTTAACAAAACCATGCTGTGTCTGAGCTATAACTGAAGTCTTGTCTAAATGATCCTGCAGTGCTTCTTTAACCAGTGCCTCCATTAAGTTTCCTGGAACAGAAGTTAAGCTCACAGGTCTATAATTACTTGTGTCAGCCTTTGATCCTCCTTTGTGAATTGGGGTCACATTTGCACATTTCCAGTCCATGGGTACCTCCCCTGGGTCCAAGGAAGCTCTCATAATTATGGCTAAAGGTTTGCTTACTTCCTTTTCTGCCTCCTTTAATATAACTGGATAGATCCCATCCCCCCCGGGTGCCTTTCTTGTGTTTATCTTCAACAGTTTCTCCTCCACTTTACTCTCAGTTATTACAAGATTCTCTAGCTTACTGCTAGAGTTGAATACACCGCTGGCATTCCCCTCGCTGAATAACTCCTCATGTGTGAATGTTGATGCAAAATATTCATTTAGTTTGTTAGCTACCTGAGCAGGATCACCAACAGTTGACCCATCAATATCAAGTGGACCAATCTGATTCATCCCCTTCCTTCTAGAGTTTACATAAGTAAAGAACTCTTTGCTGTTTTTCTTTGCATCCCTTGCCAAGGATTTCTCGTAATCTGCCTTCGCCTGCCTAACCTCCTTTGTAACTTGGTTGCATATCAACTTGTATCTATCATAGGCTTCCGTGTCATGTGTTAATTTGTATGTATCCCATGCATTTTTCTTCTCTGCCATATGGCTCATTAGTTCATCTGACATCCATTTTGGCCTAAACCTTGAACAATATTTCTTAGTTGGTATGTAAAGCCTAGTAGCTTCCAAGATAAGTTCTTTGAATGCTTCCCATTTTGAATTTGCTGTTGGTAACATCATCAGTTGGTCCCACTGTATAGAATTTAAATACTGTCTCAGTCCATCGTAGTCGCCTTTACGGAAGCAATAACCCTTCCCTTTTCCCCTAATGGTAGTTACCTCTTTGAGTAAATCCCACTTCAGAACACTGTGATCACTGCCACCTAGTGGTTCATTTATCTGCAGATTCTTAATGCATGAAGAATCACTGCTGATAATCAAATCAAGAGTATTACTCCCTCTAGTTGCCTCCCGAATATGCTGATGTAGAAAACAATCATCCAATAAATCCACAAAAGCCTTGCTAGCGTGTGAGCGACCAACCCACAAATTCCAGTCAATATCTGGGAAATTAAAATTTCCCCATTATAAGACTCTCTGATTTACTGGCCCACTCTATTTCTCTGTACAGTTTCTTATCATACTCATCAGAGTCATTAGGCCTATAGCACACTCCTACTCTCAATTTTGATTTCCCTATGCTTATGTCACACCAAACTCAGTCGACACTGCACTGTCCAGCGATGTCCACTGGCTTCACTTCCTTGGATTTTATGTATTTCTTAACTAATAGCATAACCCCTCCTCCCTTCCTATCCTGTCTATCCTTTCTGTAGACGTTGTATTCCCCAAATTCCCGTTCTGCATTCCTTATATATTTGTGACACCACGTCTCTGATATCCCAACAATATCTGCCTTCGATGTTTTGAGCAATACCTCAAATTCATCAAATTTATTTACTAAACTCCTAGCATTGGTGTACACGCAAGTATACATGCTCCTACTCCTATTCTTAGCTACCCTAACACAACCCATGTGTTTACTTGTACCGCAAGTAAATAATGTTTACTCACGTAGACAAGCTGCGAAGCTGCCTGACACAGACCTTGCTTGTCCTTGGTGGGACAGTTGGTTGTGGGACTTGACTCCCCATACGACAGGGTCTTCTTCCATTGTTTCTTGCACTCCATAATGCTAACGGAATACTACCTTCCGTCAGATTCTCCACTCCGCTGTGAGTTCCTTGGTGATTCTTGAGTTTTTCCAGACATGTGGACATGGACATGGACATATAGACATGTGTATATATAAGAGCGGCACTTGGAACGTCTGTTGAACTCTGCCTTGTATCTCTGTGAAGAACAGTATCACTATAAATGGGCCAGATATGTGTGTGACGTAGGTTTTTGTGTGTGTTCAGTTGTTGTGTCTGGCCAATTGGCTACCCAGAAGCATCAGTCACTGACAGATGATTCTGGGTACTCGTCCATACCACGGGAAGGTGGGCCAGAAGCCTCTGGGGGCTCATTCCAGAGGGAAGAGAGAAGGAAAAAAAAACAACTACCCGTGGTGCAGGTTGTAAAAAATTAAATTAAATAATAATAAAAAAATAATAATAATAAATAAATAAATAAAAATAGAATAAAAAATAAAAAATAAATAATAATAAAATAAAAATTGATAAGTATGGCAAATTTAGCAAAAGCAAAAAAAAAAAAAAAAAAAAAACCCCGAACTAAAATAAAATAAAATAAAAAATAAATAAAAATAATAATAATAAATAAATAATTTAATTTAGCTTCCCCTTTACAAGTGTGAAATCTAGGCTGTAAAATTGTTTGTCTGGTTTTGGTTGGCATTGGCATACAAGGTCCTTCTCCGGGTAAAAATGCCAGATGCAAAGGCCTTCAGGGAGGAAAGATTGTCTGGAGTCTGGATTAGTTGATCCACATTGGTTGGGGAGAAGTTCAGAATGTCTCTCCGAAGTTGATCTCTGAGATCCTCGTACAAGTCACAGTCAAAAGAAGGTGGTACCAGTTTTCCTTACCTCCACAAAAGCATAGGTCGGTAGCGAGAAGCCCCAGTTGGTACAGCTTTTCATTCAGGGAGCCGTGGCCGGTCACCAAGAAGGACGTTTCAAGGCTGAGAGAGAACAAGGATCTTGCAGTTTTCGTCATTGCAAACTTTACCTCGGGAGGAATCTTTTGGTTACTGTGCCTTGTGGCGACGTGTTCCATCTGGTTTGCCAGACGTTGACCAGTTGGCTGTAACATCTTGTTTTTTCCCACTTATCATCTGCAGTGAGCTTAAGCTCAATATCCAGAATAAAGGTTGGTATTTTTTTCTGATTCTGAAGCAGAGCCCACGGAAGATTGTAAACAAATCAAGCGGGAGAGTTCCCGCAATTACCTGAATAGCTGTCGTGGAGACAGTCCTGTATATTCGGCGGGTGGCCAGGATCATTCCTCTTTGAATGGAGTTCAGTTTGTTTCTCATTTTAATAAGAACTGCACGCTGGAACCACACACCGGCGGCATAGGTTCCAATGGGTAGGAATACTGCTTTGTTGTATAGCGATAATGTTCTCTTAGACAATCCATATTCTGTACTATTTCTTTCACCTCTCCGCTTGTCTTCAGTTCTGACTGTTCAGATGCACGACCTGAAGAAGATGCTGAAGTTTTTGGGTGTCGGGTTTGATTGGTTGTGGGAGGTAGAACAGTCCTCGAGATGGTGTAGTAGATGCCGTCTTGGCTGCCGAGACATAGGATCTGAGTGGTAATTCTTCTTTAGTCTGTGAGGGGGGGGGGAGCTTCCAGTGCAGGATGAGAAACTGTTGCAGTGAGCTTGCATAAGGTATCAAGCACTCTTTCAAGGAAGCTTGTCTTGGACCTGAGCTCTTCATTAACTGCCCAGAGCTTTTCATTATCATTCAGGAGAGCTGTGGAGATAGTCTCCAGTCTAGCCCACAGCTCCTGCACAGTATTTTCTGCCGATCTAGTAAATCTGTTATCGTCGTGGTTTAGGAATTCCACTAGATTTTTATGCAACATAGAGATCACTTGATGAAGGGATGAGGAGTCAGCAGAAGCACCAACAGCAAGGGCAGAGGAGGCAGGAATGGCAAGCCTGTTCGAGGATGGGAGCCCTGATGTAACGGCCCGCTCAAGGGCAGAGAGTGATGGAGTAGCTTTTGGAGCTGATGTGGATGATGGAGTTGAGGTAGCCAGATTCGAAGAAGCAGAAGAAGAGGCTGCAGGATGAGCTGAAGTAGAAGGAGAAACAGGGGCAGCTGGTTGGATGGATAAAGGTAGAGCAGGTTGTGCTGAAGGGAGAGCAGGAGAAGTGTGGGCAAGCGATTACGAGATGGAGGCAGCAACTGGAGTAGAGATGCTGAAGTCAAATTTAGCTGAAATTGATTGTTCAGGATCAACAAAGGGTGCTCTACCATTATCATCAACTTGGGAAGGTTTGTTAGTGGAGCAAAGTGGACCAACCCTGGATCTCTTTTTACTCTTTTTTTTTTCTGAGATCGGCTATTTGCCTGAAGGGGGAGGAGGCTAGCTGGATCCGAGTCCTCACCAGCGGAGGAACTAGATTCCTCGCGGGAACTCATGACAGATACGCGTTATCTGTCATTCGGGATGAAAGTTTCAGTGTGCTGAGAACAGTCTACTGATTTCTCAGGAAGCTCCTGAAACGGTTCTACTGAAGAAAATCACAGTCTACCGAAAATTATAATTCAAACTATTGCCACCAGGGAGCAAGACAGGAAGGGGAGGAACTTGCATAGGATGTTCCACAGTGGCACATGACACATGGTGACGTCATAGTCAATTAACAGGATACCAAATTCACACTACCAAGTTTAGCAGAATATATAGCAGTAAATGAAAAATAAAGGCTACTTCCACATGACTTGTGTGATGCTTCTGATATAAATAACAACCAGTCGCAGTAAACTCTATTTCAGTCAACACTGGATGCTAAACACAGTTCCAGAGTTGGATGTTGTGATCACACTGCACTGCGACCACAATAGTTTTCTCTGTCTGTTATCTTTTTACTTTTTTTGGTACCGTATCTCGCCCTTTTTCAGCACCCCACCTTCTTTAGGTTCAGTTTCCGCACTAGCCATCATTCCCTCTCTGTCCCATGTTTTTTTTTCTCTCATTAGGCCGCCTGTGCTCTTGTTCTGTCCAGAGCATGGCCAGCCTTGTAAACATCCCTCCTATATATAAATATAAAAAAAAACACGTTACACAATATTTTCAGATTTTTTTCTTAAGCATCGAAATATTTACAACAAAAAAACATTGGAATGGTTAATATTAAAAACTGTATAGCTTTTTCATCAAAAACCAATATCGTTTGACTCCTCCACGAGATTTTATCACTGCTTTACACAGAATGTCAGAAGAATTCTGGCATTCTGGAGATTAATTTTATAACAGTGTCTTGACTAACATTATTCCAAGCGATCTGCAAGATTCTCTGGTAAATTTTGGGAAGAAGGGCAGACTTCACGGACTTGACAGTCTAGATGATCCTGTTAGAGTTGTATCAGGTTTAAGTCAGGCGATTGGGGCAGCCACACCATAATTTGCAATATTGTTATGTGTTTGCTGGACAGTCCCTGCTTCAAGTTATTCTCTTGTTGTAATATAAAATTTCTTCCACAAAGTCGAAGTCCAGAGGATATTGCATTATGTTCAATAATGTTATTTTAGCCTTCTTTATTAAATTTCTTTCAATTCTGAAGATGTCTCTCACTCCACAAAATCAGAAGCAACCAAGTCATGATGGAACCATCACCGTGCTTCACTGTAGGCGCGAAACAACGTGGCACCTTTTCTTCAGTTGATCGTCTCACATAAACTCTATGCTTGGATCGAAAAATCTCAAATTTGGATTCATCCGTCCACAGTATGTTTTTCCACTCTTCGAATGCCCAATGTTGATGGCTCCTGGCCAACCGTATCTCGCGATTTTCTTGTTTTAAAGAGAATTTGTGGGCATCTAGACAACCATGAATTCCTACTTGTTTAAAACGAAGTTTTAGAGTGGATATAGACACACAGTTTATCCGTTCCTATTGTACTCGACTCCGATTTCAAGTGCAGTAAGTCATCAATTGCTTTTCGAAATGAGTCTTTTGATCTTATCTTGTGCTTCCGTTGTTATGGGCGGTCGTCGTGGATTGTACTTTAAACTGCCAGTCTCCTTGAATCTTCGACTGGTAGTTTGTACTCCTTTAAATGAAACACCAAGTTTTATGACAATACTACACATATTTCCTTATTTCTTGCCATGTTTTTCAAGAAACAGACAAATAGTGCACCAAATACTCTTTCTGGATGATGGGTGTTCGATTTTATAAGTTACAGCTCTTTCTTCTTAATTTATATTATTGCAAAACACTCCAGATTCATCTATAATCTTTTATAATATTGAAACAACACTCCCACTTTCTAGAATCATCCACAATGTTCTATCACATTTAGGAGTCTTCTTCACCTTTCTGGAATGTTCTCGAATGTTCCAGAAATTTCTTAAATTTCATTTCAGTTTTAATTTGAATATTAATTTAAAAATTAATATAAAATATTTTAATAAAAATTGGTACCATTTTAATATAAACTTTGAAAATTAAAAAAAAAGATTAAACGTAATTCCAAACTTTTAGATGGAGTGTAAATATTATATATATATGATCTTTTCAGGATCGGACACTCGGTTAATCAATGCGCAGCATGGTGTTATCAACAGGACTTAAAGATTGTGTACTAATGTGAGGTTTTACTTAGTCGCTGATGCTCCGAAAAACCCAACAACAACGAGATTATAAGAACTCTACACACAATTTGCAAATCGGCATTTAAACACACAATCTTTTTTGGACAAAATACGCTCAGATGGATATTAACAACAAACTCCAAAAAGCTGCTCTCAAATTTCTATTAGAAATAATAAAAAAATAATTGATATGATCCTCACCTGTTTTAAAGCTCCAGTGGAATGGTTTCAGGCTACATTTGCGAGGACTACTTCTGTTATAACCTTGTTCTAAATAAAAGAGGTTTTGACAGACAGGCAGGAAGTGAAAGGAGGCGCAAGTGTAACTGTATTTCTATATTTATTGCACAGGTGATTGGTTTAATAAGTGTATTCCTTTATCTGATTTATTAGACCAGTGTGCTATTCGATAAATTGAGAGCACAGCTTATCGACATTGACTAAACCTTTTTTAAACTCCTTAAATGTAGTGAATGTAAGTTTTTAGTGAACTTACTTTTGGTTTAGACTATATACATTTTGAGAACATGCAGTATTTAGAGACCTCCAATACTGGCACGAGAATGCAGGGATTAATGTAGTTGCTTCATATTGACGTTTATTGGGTTATTAAGAGGCTGCCAAAATGTAAAAAAAAAACATTTAGTATGAGGAAAGCTATGTAAATCTTTATTATTGTAGTTGGGCATATATATATTCTGCAGAACGTACACTGATGACCCAGGGAGAAACGCAGGCCAAGGATTGATATATAGCTTGTGATATTTCTCATACTTTCCAGCCTCTTTTTATTCAGGTTTGCTTTTAAACGTAAGACACCAAGGACATGGTGAAACTACTTAAACATTAGATACCAAAAATTCTACTGGTGAAACATTGGCATTTCCTATTGAAAAAATACCTTGATTGCTTCAGCAGTCGTCCCCCAAGACGTGGACACCTGTAAGCGATGAAGGGACCTCATAATACCGCTTTCTCTCCAGATTAGTAGCAATGGGCTCCAACGCCCACGCTCTGCGCTCCAGTCTAATATCATATGGATCAGGACTGTTGGCTGTGACTCATGCAAATTCGGAAAGGGGATCCTGTTGGTTAAGGGGACAAGCTACAGCACTGCACTTTGATCTCCTCCTTTGGAAAGACGGGAATCATGGAATTGCTCTCCAAAGATCAATCGGTCATTGTAAAAATGTTAGGTGGCATTCATTTGAAGTCCTTTTCAAGACGATATGATTTAATAATTAAAGGGCTAAAAACAAGAAGTCATCATTTTTGAGATATCAAATATTAATCATAAATTACGAATTCAAAAAAGATGCTGTCGAAACAGCTGTGCAAAGCGACTTCCATTTTTGGTTAATACATTTAGAGCGACCAATCCGCGATTCTCTAGCATGTCTTATCACATATCACATCCGGGTATTCTTAAAAGTTTCGGGAAATTCCAAAATGCGTCTTGCCATTTCATCTTACATTTGTAATACGTGTAGGTCCTCGCGAATAGAACAGTGGATGTAATCACTCTCCAACCAACACCTGGCCGAAAAGGCATCAGTTCAAATCTTCTCAATTACACGAGGAATTTTCACAAAGTTGCTGAGTTACTTGATCTGAGGCGAGGGTTTCCTAGTTTATCTCCAAGGAAGAAGGGGTCTTCGTCCAGAAAACAGGCAAAACAATCACAGAACCTACGCAATTTAAAGACAAAATATATTTACACCTGATAGCTTTAGTTCCTTTGGTGCTTAACACACACACAATTATGAACTGGCCACTTCCACGCAAGTGGTCAGCTGATATGTTTAATTGGATCCCCGGACACTAAAATACCAGGAAACGAACAAACAAGCATATTCAGCTGTTAAAGTGCTTCAAATATTATCCCATCTGCTTTAAGGACGCCCAGTGTCGATTATAACACCGTTGGACAACGAACCTGAAAGAAACAGTGCTCAATCATGTGCTCCAGAGGACTGGACGATGTTTTTAACAATTCTTTAATTGCCAACATATTAGACAAGATTTAACTGCTAAACTAATCATCTTTTTCCTGATCATTCATGAACAGGAACTTCTAGCGAATTTTTCGCAGCGTTTTTCAACAAACAAGTATTTAATAGACTTCATAAACATGTGGCTTACTCCATTTATCTCCCATCCACTGATTCCTCTATTTTACCTTCCATCGTTATGGATATGAAGGTTTGACTCCTCTCTCTGGAAACCTGATGTTATGTTTTGCCATTCTTAATAATCGAATCGAGCGAGATTACAATCTCCCTTTGATTCATCTGATCTCTAGAAATTCTGGGACTGATAAGGCACCTTTTACTGCTGCCCTCTATTCCCTTCCCCTTTTTTGCTGGCCCCTGTGGGAGGTGAGTTTTTTCTGGCAAAGCTCCAGTGCCGATCAAACAATAACCCAAATTTTTCTAAGCTGGACATAACCCACAAAATTTGTATTAAAATAATAAGAAATAAATTCTATCACCCTCACCTGTTTTATATTGCAGACATTTTGAGGCAGACTTTCTAATGTCGCAATTAAATGTAGATGTACGCTGGTTTCGTAAACCATTTTGGTGTATCCAATAAATTCAAGAGTTATTCTCGTGTGATATTCGAAAAATTGCGAATGGACTCTGCTGGTGGTAGAGAACATGTTTTAGATTTCATAAGTTTGATAAAGGTACTAAGAGGAGGAAGAAGGGACAGTGTACAAAATGAAATACCCACTCGTAGAGATCGGAAGCCTTTGACACCTGTTTTTCACTTCACGACTGCTCTTCTGTCAGTGAAGTAGTGCAACGTTAACTGTTGTAACCTGTTTGGTGATTCAAGAACCATGTGAGATGCAAGCATCGGAAATGAGGGAACAATGGTGAAGGTGGTGTCGTGTTTCCTGTAGATTGAGGAACCGAACATAAACGAGAATAACACTATTTGTTGCATACTACATTATTACAACATGGCAGCTGCCCTTCACGGCTCACCAGGCTAGGGACCTTGCGTATATATACACTCACTAGCAAAAAAATTAGAAACCTTTATTCAATATATAGTAGAGCCACCTTTTGCCCAAATTGCAGCCAGCACATGTCGTATTATAGATTTCAGTAGGTGTCTGAAGGAGTCCTCTTCCAGGTGTGACCTTTCTTCCATCAGGATATTTGTCAGTTGCTCTATTGTGATAGAAAGAGAATTGCTGAGCCGAACTATCCTCTCCAACAGATCCAGACATCCTTTATTGGAATCAGATATGGAGAATTGGGCGGTCAGGTCAGATGAAAGAAATCTTGAGATTGTACCTCGTACCATTCAGATGCAAGTTTTGGACGGTGCATAGTTACGTTGTTATGACGAAGGAATCCATCGCAGTCCTGGAAAAAAATAAGCATTGCGGAGTGAAATTAGTTTTAGCCATCTAAGAACCCTGAACTCCAGGGCAAGGGGTTTCTTGACGGTTACTTGAGGAGCACCAGACCAGATTCCGGAAGCATAAGACAGAATGGGAAAGATGCATATTTGAACATGATTAATGACTGTTTTTTTTTTCGTCTCGAATTGCTGTTGTTTCTTGTTTGAATTGCCATTTTGCTTTTTCAATTTTTTGAGCAACATATAAATAGTGGGCTTTAAAGGAAAGATTTTTCTCAAAAACATCAACAAGGTCTTTATAAGCATAGACATTTGGAATTAGTAGTAGTAGTAGTAGTAGTGGCACATGATGCAAGAAAGCAAGTGTAGGAGCTTATGCAGCATCAGCCAAAAAAAAAAAAAAAAAAAAAATCATCACACCATTCCCTCCAAATGCCTGTCCAGTTCCTCCTTAAATTTATTTAACCTATCAACTTCCACAACGACAGATGGAAGTTTGTTCCAGCAATTAACCACCCGCTGGCTAAAGGCAAATTTCCGAACATCTATTCTACATCTGTCCTTTCTTAATTTGAACTTATGTCCCCGTAGGTTCGTAATCTGAACAAGTGGAAGGATCCCATCAGAATTCAGCGTGCTCAACCCATTCAAGGCCTTATAGACCTCAATCAGATCACCGCGCAGGTGCCTAGTCTCCAGCCACTGCAATTTGCAGAACTTAAGCCTCTCTTGGTAAGAGAATCCCTTCATTCCCCTCACCAATCGTGTTGCTCTTCTCTGTACACGCTCAAGCAAATCTACATCCTTCCTGAAATGAGGCCTCCAGACTTGTACGCAATACTCAAGGCGTGGCCTGACCATTGCCTTATACAGAGGGACAATCACCTCCTTTTCCCTGCTAGCAAAATTCCTATATATCATTGACAAAACCCCATGACCTGCCCTAGCAGCCTGTCTGCATTGCTCAGAAAACTTCATATCTGACTGCACAATTACTCCCAGGTCTTTTTCATTTTCTACCACCTTAAGTGTAGTACCACACAGTTGGTACGTTTCTCTGGGGTTACTTCTACCCATATGCAGTACTTTGCATTTGTCAAGGTTGAACTTCAGTTGCCACTTCTTAGCCCATCTGCCCAAATTATCTAGATCCTGTTGCAGTAGCACACTGCCATTACTGTCATTAACAACCCTGCCAACCTTTGTGTCATCTGCAAACTTCGACATTAAGCCTGATATACCTTCATCAATATCATTGATAAATACACAAAACAACAGTGGACCCAACACCGAACCCTGTGGGACTCCACTAATAACATTAGTCCACGAAGAGCAGCACCCATTGATTACCACCCTCTGTCTTCTCCCACTTAACCATCCTTTTATCCATTGTAGCAACTTACCCTTAATACCATTCTGCTCCAATTTGTACAGTAGTCTTCCATGCGCAACAGTGTCAAAAGCTTTCCTGAAATCCAAGTATATGATATCAAAATTATTTTTTGCATCCAGTTCCTTTGTGACCACATCATAATACCCAATCAAATTTGTCAGACAAGTCTTTCCCTTAACAAACCCATGCTGTGTCTGAATTATTGCTGCAGTCTTGTCTAGATGATCCTGCAATGCATCTTTAACCAGTGACTCCATTATTTTACCCGGAACAGAAGTTAAACTAACTGGTCTGTAATTACTCGTGTCACCCTTCGATCCACCTTTGTGAATTGGGGACACATTTGCACATCTCCAGTCCGTGGGAACCTCCCCTGAGTCCAAGGATGCTCTCATAATTATGGCTAAGGGTTTGCTTAGTTGCTTTGCCGCCTCCTTTAAAATAACTGGATAGATCCCATCCACCCCAGGTGCCTTTCTTATGTTTAACTTCAACAATTTCTCCTCCACTTTGCTCTCAGTTATTACAAAATCATTAAGCACACTGCTACAATTTGATAACCTTCTTCCATTTTCAAACTGTAATAATTCCTCACGTGTGAATGTAGATGCAAAATACTCATTCAGTTTGTTTGCTATCTGAGCAGGATCATCAACAGTGGAACCATCGATGTCAAGTGGACCAATCATATTCATCCCCTTCCTTTTAGAGTTTATATAAGTAAAGAAATCCTTGCTGTTTTTCTTAGCATCCTTTGCCAAAGATTTCTCGTAATCCGCCTTCGCCTGCCGAACCTCCTTTGTGACCTGATTACAGACTAGCTTATATCTGCCACAGGCTTCTGCGTCACCTGATAATTTATATGCATCCCATGCATTTTTCTTCTCTGTCACGAGTCTCATTAGTTCATTTGATAACCATTTAGGCCTAAACCTTGAACAATATTTCTTAATAGGTATGAAACTTTTAGTAGCTTCCACGATTAATTCCTTGAATGCTTCCCACTTAGAATTTACTGTTTGTAACATCGTCAGTCGATCCCACTGTACAGAATTTAAAAACTGTCTGAGACCACTGTACTCCCCTTTACGGAAGCAAAAACCCTTTCCTTTACCCCTGACGGTAGTTACCTCTTTGAGTAAATCCCACTTCAGCACACTGTGATCACTGCCACCTAGTGGTTCCTTTATCTGCAAATTCTTAATACACGAATGATCACTGCTGATGACCAGATCAAGAGTGTTACTTTCTCTGGTTGCCTCTCGAACATGCTGCTGCAGAAAACAATCGTCCAATAACTCCACAAAAGTCTGACTAGTGTGTGAGTGACCAACCCACAAGTTCCAGTCAATATCTGGGAAGTTAAAATCCCCCATTATAAGACATTCTGATTTACTGGCCCACTCTATTTCTCTGTACAATTGTTCATTGTACTCATTCAAGTCATTAGGCCTATAACACACTCCTACTCTTATTTTTCCTTTCGCAGTGCTTATCTCGCACCAAACTGACTCAACAGAGCACTGTTCATCTATATTAACTGGGTGCACTTCCTTTGATTTTATGTTTTTCTTAATTAACAGCATAACACCCCCTCCCTTTCTGTCCTGTCTATCCTTTCTGTACACATTGTACTCCCCAAATTCCAGTTCTGCATTCCTTATATCTTTGTGACACCACGTCTCTGCTATCCCAACAATATCCGCCTTTGATGTCTTGACCAACAATTCAATTCAAATTCAAATTGACACATCTATAAGTTTTATTTCTATGTGGTTTGGTTGTTTCTTCAAATAATAGGTTATTTGAGCAGATTTGTTTGAATTTATAGTCACATTGAGATCTTTCAGTTAATTGATCATTTTCACACATTCGCATCGTGGCTAACTTTGTGAATATCAACACAAGATTTGGAAATAAGAAATAACCTTAAAATCATCTGCATATGCCAGCATGTGATACAATTTACGCTGCTGATCTTCTATTCAAAAAGATGTTGTTTAATATCATCATTTTCTCCAAATTGTTTCCTAAGCATTAGCTCCAGGATAGTAAATAAGCTATCATTGTTGGGGGATGGTGTAGGACAGAGGGACAGGTAGGAAAGACCATCCGTTTGCGTGGAAGCATCTATAGTTGACTTACTTGTATGATGTGAAGGCTTAGGAGACCAGAGTAAATTGGTAGAAGGAGATCAAGGGTGATCAGAGATGCAAGAGAAATCAGCATCTGTTGAGGCATCCTGAAAATTTAGTTCGTGTTGACTAGAAGGAAATTAATTTGAACTGCCATTGTTAGCTCTTTTACAGGAAGAGTATCTTTATTTTTTTTAATAAACCTGATACCGTAGATTCGCATCAGGGTTTTATCGAAGAACACACATTACAAAACTCTTTACTGCATAAAACCTTTGCAGATGATCCAATTATGTACTGGTGGGTTATAAGAGAATTTCAGCCCGTTTCAAAGTCTACAGGACATAAGTTAAGATGGCCACAGCAAACCATACCAAATAACGAAGAATAAGGACATCCAACGACAAGAAGTTCTTCAAGAAGCCACATCTCAAAGTCTGTAGGACCGAGGTACCAAAATGAGGAAAGCCTGCATCATAATTAGCTGCCCAGGACAGAACTGGGCTACCAGGAGATGTAGCTCTTTAGTATCACGAACCAACAAAAGAAACTGCCAGTGACAATCACCAATATGCAAACAGACAGCACCGTGAAATGCCAGGGAATATCATGAGGAAACCGAAGACATCGGTTATATGAACGAGGTAGTGGGAGTCCACCTAGATTCTGGAACGGATTACCACATCCTTTCCCACTCGAAAACGAATTCATAAATTCTGTTGTGTCACGCGGCACAATTTTTCAAATGAAAACTATGAGACTTGTAAGCAAGCCGTGTAACTAAAATACACAGCTTTTATACCTGCATTCGCAGCTGAGTTCCAAAGCATTTCAAGAACACGTCTGCAGATAATAAGAGCTTGACCTATCGTAGTGTCATATTCGACCACCAGGGAAATCTCAATTTTGCCAATTAGAAAACCTACTGCTGCCAGAAGAGATAAGGATTTCAATGTGATTACACCACCACTAGGCCAACTGCTGCCAACAGAGTGGTGGGCATCGATACCATTTCTGGATCTAGTGATCATACTATGTGACAATTTACATTTGCATTGCTTACGTTAAATTACCTGTAAAGTCCTCCTGTTTGATGACTCTTCTGGGATTGAGAATAAACTCAAATTTCCGTCCGTGGTGTAACTTTGAGATTGTACAGAGGGAATATTGTCTACCTTGTCCAGTGAAGGTTGTATGGTTATAATTGTCCTTAGAAACTGGAGTTTTTTTTATCCTGCTAAACAGATGATATCGAATCTGTGATCATAACCAAAATTTCGAGACAAGCAATGGCTTGTCTCGAAATAAGAATCATGGTGTGTCGTGTTGAAGTATGAACGGTGTTACTTTGAAATCGTTCCCAACCACAATTATAGAAATGGAAGGAAAAGCATGAGAATACAACAGTACCGTCTTAATTTAACCGTTTGAAAACGAAGTTCTTGGACCCGTTGTGTGTCTAAAAGGGGCACAATAATAATGTTTCGTGGAGCTATTTTCCAGTTGTCACTAATATAAGGTTTATAAAAGTCAACAGAGCACTTATTGTGTATTGGTTGGTAGAGAATCATTTCTTCTTTATGATAACATAAAATTATCCTCGGGTTTGACAAGAAATTTATAAAGACGGTTGATTTTTTTTCAATATATCTATTCCACAGCTTAGTAGGATTTAGAAATAAGAAAATATTCGGAACAGAGATGGGTACCACATCGAGCAAACTATGGGTTTGTATAGAGTGGTACCCATACAAACTCATTCTTTGGAGATTGATTTTCATCAAAAATCGATCCTGTCTATAATGAACAAATAACCAGTAGCTTGTCACTCATATCGAAGCATCGGACACGTTTGGGAAAGGGTTAAGAGCATTTGCATAATGAAGAATTTGTCACGTAGTTCCTTGGTATGTTCCCTAACGTATCCAATGTATTACTCAAGGCGTTATGCAAATAATTGTATTGAAAAAAGTAACTTCTGTGGTTAGCAATATTAGATGTAATAATAAAATCAACAAGAGATTTAATTCAGTTTTTAACAAACACTCGTGTACTTATACAGAAAATTATTTTATTTATTTTTTAAATTTATTTATTGTATTAAGCGGTTCCTGCTAAATCGAGATAGCCACAAAAAACCATAGCAAATAACGGTGAATAAGGAAATCCAACCCCAAGGAGTTCTTGTTCTTCAAGAATCTACATGACAAAGTCTGTTGGAACGACGGACCCAACTGGAAAAATTCTGAAGAAGAAGCTACCTAGGACAGAACTGCCAGCACCAGGAGCTGGAGCTCTGTAGTATCACGAAACAGCACAAGGAGGTGCCCGTTACAATCACCACAATGCTGGCAGCACCATGAAATGCCAGGATATATCAAGAGGAAACCGAAGATGTTGATTATATAGATGCGGAAGTGGGAGTGGCTATCCATCCAGTTTAAAGAACGGAATACCATATCCTTGTGCACTCCAACCGAAAGGAGTTCATAAATTTTGTTCTGTCACGCAGCTCAAACCTTCATATGACGATTATGAGCCGTCCAAGCAAGACTTGTAACTAAAATACTGTACACAGCTTCAATACCTGCATTCGCAGCTGAGAGACAAAATATTTCAAGATCACCACCTGCAGATCACAAGAAATTGACCTACTGTCGTGTCATATTCGACCATCAGAGAAACTCCAGTTTTCCCAATTAGAAACCCTTCTCCTGCCAGAGTTCATGTGATGCAGTCACATTCAAATCCAGCCATAAGGATTTTAATGTGACAATTTTGAAAACAATTTTTCTATTGTTTTAAAAATCTTTGGACTGTTAAGCCAACATTATAAAAGCAAGGTAACTATCGCATACTGTTCAAATGCATCTAACAGCATTCAGTTTCACCATTCGGGAACCAACCCACTCTTATTTTTGATATTTTTAACAAAGAAACATGGCACGGACATTGACAACCACACCTATTACAAGACACTGTTACCAGTATTTTCAATCGCGGCCTTCTGATCAAAAAATGCAAACTTAAATACGAGGATTACTCAATTTTAAATATTAGGGGAGTTTGTGGTCAAGATTTAGGGAAGCAATTTCCTCCCATAACAGCAATCTGTTAGACAAGCCCATCTTATCATTCACGTGAGAAAACAAATATTCTCCATTGACAATCTTTTTCTTTTTGTCATCACGAATTCTTCCACCAGTGTGGTATCTATTTCCAATAGACTTTATGCCAACTTTCGCTTGAGCCGCTACAAAACCGGTGACATAAACATCATCCAGCCGAAAAAAAGGTACTGAGAGTGCAGCATTGTACAGGGATTCAATGACCTCTGGCGACATCACATAACCTACTCCAAAGCAAAAAGATGGATACACGTTACTCTGATATTCATCTCTACTTATGTACCACTTGGAAGTTTTGTTTCGTACAACTGGAGATCTTTTAAATTCATAACATAATAGATTTTTTCCAAGTTTCTCAGTGTCAAACAATCTGCGCAGAAGGTCAAACAATTTGAATATATTAATCAGCATATCATCGTCGCTTTTCAAAACATAAGTGTAACTAGAGCAGTGATCGAGAATCCATTTCATCGATGCAAGAGCCTTATAGGTCAGATTTCGATAAGTGTCCAGAAAATCGAACTGGACAATGTCACCAAATGTGCGCTTTTCTTGGTCAATCGATTTTTGAACTTGAGAATCATTCGTCAGGCCCATTACAAACACTGTGGCAAAGTCGAATCTGTCCATCATTTCAGGATGGCTCCAAGTGGACCTAATTATTCTTCTGTGGACAAAGTGATCGGTGGCAGAATGAATGTACGTTACTACAGATGGTGGAATGTTCTTACGTCGGCAAGTTTCGGAAACATTAAAGTGATTTACGTTGCGACATCTTGATACATGCGTGAAGTTGATTACTGAAAGGCCATATTGTATGATATTATTATCCCAGTTTAAGACAGAAAGAATGACAATAATCACGAGACAGAGCAGAATCATTCGTGGGAAGTTACGACCCATGTCTTTCGTTCTTCAATTCTGAAATTAAAACAGAATAATGATAATTAGTTTCGTGAGTGTGTATTGATTAAAACATGCATTTCAATAGAATATGCAAGTATGTAATTATTTAGTTTAATCTAGAAGGCAAGAATAAACCAATTTAAACAAATTAAAAATGCCTGTGATGAAAAAATTATTAAAGATTTATACTTACAAATATAAAAAATATAATCTTCAACAAAATATAAGTTGAGTATAAACCAATATTCAACAAAATAAAAACTTCAAAATATAGATTTATTGCGTTTTCGCGATCTTCTGAGATTTCAGTGTCAAGCCATCGTGGATAGCATTTGGTAGAATCGCTGTCCTCCGCACACCATGTGGAAAAGACCTTAGTTCGTGTCTCGTCGATGATGTGAGTAGTTTTATGGGTCTTTTTCTCAGATTGGCTGAATTAGTCTCAGGCGATGACAGCATGGTTTCACTCCAGAAAACTCGGGTTTTTCTTCCACAAAAATAGAAAATATCCGTCAGAAAGCACGCAATTTTCAGACAATATACACGGAGCAATATGGCCTTAGTCGCTTATGCTGATGAAACCGTAGAACAACAACAACAATAACAAAGCGAGCTGCATTTTTCTTTAAGACAACGTTTAAGGTGGCAAATCCGCCGTTTCGTGGTATGCCTTATCGCTTCAGAACTGTTCCTAATAGTTTTTGCAATTTCAAAAATGCGAATTCTCATTTCGTCTTGATTGGGTAATACGTATAGGTGTGAACAAGTAGCATACTGGATGTAATCACTGTCCAACAAAAGCTGGGTCCCATTGTGGTTCCAGCGGCTAAATGACCAGAGGAACAACGAGACACGACACTACACATACAAAATACATACACCTTTAAACCTCTGGCATTGACAGTGTTCTGTTTCACACACACACACACGCACAATGGGGGAAACCCCTGGTTTTCCAGATGGTAATTCCGCCTGGAAAATCTAAGTTCAAATCTAAGCTCAATGGCACATGGAATTTTTATGGGCTTTTCACAAAGTGGCTGTGTTATCCGTGCTCAGGCGAGGGTTGAATGTTTTTTTTTTTTGTCCAGTAAACATGAAATAGACGACAGAACATATGCAATTTACAGATAGAATTCATGAAGGCGTGACAGTTTTAGTTGCTTTGGTCCTTAACACACCCTCATCCACACATAATTAGTACAGTTGCATGCAACTGATCAGCTCATATAGTTTCTTGGATCGTGGACACACTGGAATATCAGTAAACGAGTAGGCTGGGCGTCAAAAGCGCTTAAAATGTGATCCCATCTGCTTCCAAAGCGCTTTTTGTCGAATATAACCATCTTGTATGAGTAACCTTTAAGGCACAGTGGTCAGTTGTCTGGGAAGAACAAACGCTAGAAGTAAAGCCAGTCCCCAAAGGATTATTGTCCAACTCGAGGAACAGAAAGGAAGAAAATCTACCTTCCAGACTGTTCATCAGTTGTAGACACTTCAATGACAATTGCACTGGCCGGCACTAAATTTCCTCCTTGAAATAATTTCGACAGAATCCCGTAGTAAAATTGTACAAAAACTCTGATGTGTGCTTAGAAAGTTCTCATCACCCTCAGTTTTCAAATATCGAACAATAATGACGGAAAACCAAGACCTGTAGTTGTTTTAATCATCTTTTCCTTCTGTGTTATCTATTCATTTTTTTCTAGAGCATCCGGGAGCTTTCTGCAGCATTAAAGAAGGTTCCGGAACGTTCTATAATATTGATATCTGCGGATGATGCGTTCTAGAAACATCTTGAGATGTTTCTGGAACGTTCTATAACTTTCGACAGAGTTCTTTGGAAATTTCTCTGCGGGTATATAAGAGTGGATTCCGCACCAACCAAGCATTTTCACACCTACAGATACTGGAAGATGGTACTGTAACCGGTGTACTCAGGTAATCCTACCACATGTGCGTCTGTTCCGAGGTGCCATTGGCACCGAGTTCGGGTTTATGGCTGATAACGTAACTCTACATCGCATTGCAGCTGTGATATTCTTTTGAAAAGCGAGGACATTGTTTGTGTGGATTGGCCCGCCCGTTCCATCGATCTAAATCCCATCGAACACATATGGGACGCTCTGGGGAGACGCCAAGCGCACATCCACATCGATCAGAAAATTATCACCAGCTGAAGATGGCGCTGAAAGAGGAATTGACGATGTTACCGCAAGAATTTATCAACAACATTGTTCTAAGTATGGCCAAGAGGTGCAAAGCCTACATCGACATTCAAGGTGGCCGTATCTCCTATTGAGGACCACCTTTTCCCTTTGTTCCATTTTTGGCAGTGATGCATCTGAATCATGGCAGCTAGGGCTATGTTGCCATTTTTGAATAAAGCCCCTTTGTACCGTTTTGTTTCCGTTGTTGTGTTACTCAAATCACGGTTTCAGCAGTGGAATCTTCTTGAAGAAGGTATCAGGATGTCTTTTTATAGGAAGAAGCAATCTATCGTAACGAACAATTACTCCATGATGATGCTTTGGTTTGCTGTAACAATGTCCAGGAATTAATGAAAGACTTTACATCTGGAGTACGCCCGCGAGCAGTGGAAACTTTTCATTGATTCATCCAAGGTCAGTTTGAAAACAGTTTTACTCCATTATGGAAATAAGTATCCATCTTTACCATTGGCCCATAAAATTCACATGAAGGAACGTGCGAGAACTTTCAGGTTCTTTTGCAAAAAATATGTTATCAAGAATATGAATGGAATATCTGTGCCGACTTATAAGGTGATACCTTTGCTGACTTGGTTGCAAAGTGGATACACTACACTAAATACTGCTGCTTTTTTGGTCAGACCGTTCAGAAACTACCCTAGGCCAGAAAAATGTAGCACATCCTCCTTTGGTGAATAAGACAAAAATCTATTTACCCCCATTGCACATCAAGCGGCCTCGTGGATAGCACAGTTGTTAGGATCGATGACCTCCCCACACTGGGTGGAAAAGACCTGAGTTCGAGTCACGTAGATGATGTGAGGAATTTATATGGGTCTCTTTCACAACGTGGCTGAGTTATCCGGTCTCAGGAGACTTCTATGGTTTTTTCTCCCAGAAACAGGTTTTTCCTACAGCAAACAGGAAATCGTTCACAGAACACACGGAATTTAGACAATATACACGGAGAAATATGATCCCGGGTGCCTAGCGTTTCTGTGGCAAACGATTTGCGACTTCCTGGAGTGATTTTTCTGGAGCGACTGAGTTTTTCCTTGTTTTTCTTGGTTTTATAAGTCCTTTTGTTAATTAGCTCCACTTTTTAAAAGTATAAAAATAGATCCAGGAAAAGGAAAGTACCTTTATCTTTACTCTTTATTAGTTTACTAACTACTAACTCCTACGCTTGGCCACAAGCGGCACTGCTCCTGCCACCCCGTGTGGGGCCGGTAACCTGGGTGGAAAAGCTAATCCCCCAGAGCGAAAAGGAGCTGACAATAGATAAAGAAAACTATCCAGCATTAGAGTCTTCGAGCTCAAACACCAAAGATGGTAGAATTCTGATCAAGGTAATGCGCACAGTAAAGCGCTTAAAAAAAGAAAGAGAATGTCCAACTTTTCTTATTATCCATTCGTTAACTAGTCAACCAGTGAGTGAACTCTTTCCGTTTATGATACAGAATCCTAGGAAATGCTTGCGGATCACCTAAAACGGTCAGAAGATTACAGTCAGGGGATTTACTAGTTGAAGCGACACAATCTAAACATTCCGTTAAAGCTTACAACTTTTGGAGGAATTCCTGTTAAAATCTCTCCCCACACAACCCTAAAGGTGTTATCTCTGAATGGGATCTATTGAATGTAACAGAAAAGGAGCTTGTGCAAGAAATGAAAGATCAAAAGGCTGTACAAGCTAGGAGAATTCTGACTCGTAGGGATGGCAATCTCATTCCAACCCGTAGTATAATACTCACTTTCAATACGCCAAACTTAACAAATACTGTTTAAAGCCGGTTTTCTAAATTGTCATATCCGCCCCTATATTCCAAATCCAATTCGCTGTTATAAATGCAAAAACTTCGGACACTCTCAGACAACATGTCGAGGAAACAATGTATGCCCAAAATGTGAATCCCAAGATCACGTTCAAACAGATTGTAATGCAACATCCCCAGTTTGCCCAAATTGCAAGGGAGATTGCAAGGCAAACTGGAAAAATATTTACTTTAAGCGCAGTTTTAGATAAATACTTCATTCAAAATAAAATCAATAGATGAAGCCACTGACCATATTACTAAACAGGCAGATAGTAGCAGCAGCTGATAAAGCTATTCCTCAGTCGTCGACTCATCCACGTAGACGAAAAAACTACTGGTGGAAGGATGAATGTAATAAGGCAAAAAAGGAAAAGAATAAAGCTTGGAATATTTTCCGCAAGGATCCATCCACCATCACCCCATTAGGCACCATGACCAACAACTGGCATGACACCGTCAACAACATTCTCAATGCCATCTTCAAACCTCTCCAAGAGGAAAGCACTCCTCAACAGCAACAGCAGTGCCATGTCAACAAAACCTACTAATCGGCGCGAGTGGAACAACCATTCACACCGCAAGATTTACAAACTGCCGTACAAAAAATAAAAACAAAATAACCCCTGGATTGGACATGCTTGAACCAGAACTAGCAAAAAAGGTGGTCGAGTACGCCCCGAACTTGCTGTTAGACTTATATAACCACTGTTTTCGTCAGGGGTGGTTCCCATCGGATTGGAAGTAGCCAGCATAAAATTAATCATAAAAAACCCATCAAAGCAGCCACATATACCGGAGTCCTACTATAGCCCTCCTGTCTGTATTCAGAAAATGTCTGGAACAACTTCTTAGACAGAGGCTTGCAGTACATTACACTGAAGCAAATTTAACAACAGAAAAACAATTTGGATTCAAACCGGGGAAATCCACTCTGGATGCACTAGAATATATCATGAATGCCGCGGAAAACTGCCAAGGAAAGTACCTTCTTCTCGTCTCTGTGGATTTTGTAGGGGCGTTCGACGACCTCTGGTGGCAGAGCATCCTCGCATGACTAAGAGCTGCCAACCTGCCAACAAACCTATATGGATGCATTCAGAGCTACCTGACCAATAGGAGGGTCCTAATGCAGAATCCCTACTGCAAGGTTGAGCGCCAGGTACACAGGGCCTGCTCTCAGGGCTCTGTATTGGGCCCGCTCCTATGGAACTACGTGCTGGATGAGTTCCTCTCCGAGGAATTTTGGGGCGTGCAAGCGCTCTCCTATACGCAGATTATATCTCCATAATCCTCTCTGCTGATTCAACAGCACAACTGGAAAGCCTTGCCAACTCAGCACTTTCCACACTAAGAGAGTGGACGGACTGAAATTCATCACCTTAATATCTCTGCCACCAAAACACAATCTATTCTACTAAAGCGATATCTAACTCCTACCAGGTCACCGCCGATAAAGATCCTCAACAGAATGATCAAGTTGGCTACAGATTTCAAGTACCTAGGAGTCATTCTGGAAAGAAATTTATCATTTACACCCAACTTAAAATATATCCAGAAGAAAATGAAAAATTACGCTGCCATGCTTGCCAGGTTTACCCGCCGCGACTAGAGGTTGAAAAGACGAACCCTAGCAATTCTTTACAAAGCAGCCATCATCCCTGCTATTGCATATGCTTCTGCTGTCTGACACCATAAGGCCTCTACTGCGGTAAATATTCGGCTACTCAACATCATTCACCGACCGATTTTATTAACCCTCACCCAGCACCGTATCTACTCATGCCCTGCAAGTGCTCACTGGGACCCTCCACCCCTTGATCTTCAAGTGGTTCACCTAGGCATGTTACAGCAGTTTGGACGTGGAAATCCAACTACCTTCCAGAATCACACCACAGACCCAACTGCAAATCGAACAGTGGAGAAGAAAAGACTAGATCTATCTGCGATCAATATGGTAGCAACGCTGGACAACCACCACAAAAGGGGAAGTCACGCGGAAGTTCCTCCCCGATCTACAGCAAAAATAACCACAGTATCCGGCATGGCTTTGCCCTGGATTGTACAGCACATATCTCCTAACTGGACAAGGAGCGATCCGCTACAAATTACACCTTCTGGGACTCGAAGACAACTCAATGTGTACAAGTGGCTCCTTGGAGACCTGGTGACACCAGATGCACGACTGAGAACGTTATGAAGATCTTCGTGTTCAATAAATCTCCCAAGCGCGTCTCAACCCCAAAAACCAGGAACACTGCTTACTGGAAGCCCAAGCCTCATATATAGCACTCACCAAGTTTGTCCAGAACTTATATGCCAGACGATTGACCATTTCTCTGCCTGCAAACCTCGAATAGACATGTCAAACACAGCATCCCAGATACCCCAAACCAGACTTCAGGTTTGACTGCCTCATCCATCATGCAGGACAAAACCGGCCACATTGGCGACCTGAGCCAGCTCCCTTGTCTGTCTCACTGTTTCACCTCTTCCTGGCACGGAGGGGAGTGGACAGTTTTCTGTGCCCTCCCCTCCCTTCCACCCCAATTGTTCCCTCTGGTGGGGCATGGGCATGCCACACTGTCAACTGGAGTTACCTTCCCTTTCGGCTTCATATTTCTTTCTATCTCCGCCCAGCCTTCTCCCCACTCTATCTGACAGCAACGTGAACACGAACACGCACCAACAATCTAAAGTCACCAATCTAAATTCATTTCGCCGAACATTTTGGACTTCTCCTACCGTTTCCCGAGACACTATCAATTTTTTTTTTAGATCGTAGCCACTGAAATCTCAGGAAATTAGGTGGCAGTACCTGCCAGAGTGAACTGTATACTAGTGGATACCTGGTCTGCCTCCACGTGGCGAACGTGGGGCAACGTCGGGCCTCAGTAGGGGTCTGCCGACTAAACGACCAGATGAACAACGGTACATAGTGTGTGCATAGTGTGTGCATAGTGTTAGGGTCGGGCGCCACCTGTGGTTTCCCACATCTGCGCCATATGTACACTGTGAAGAAATACAGAACACTGTAAATGCCAGAAAAAGTGTAGTGTGTTGAATGTGTATTATTGTGTTGGGTTCTGTTGTGTGTCCTGGCATTTGGCCGCAGGGCCCCTGGTCTCAGCTTCCTGAGCGGAGACCAAGTAAAAAAAAAATAAATAAATAAAATAAAATAATAATAAAAAAAAATAATAATAATAATAAAATAAAATAAAATAAAAAAATAATAAAATAAATAAATAAAAAAAAAAAAAAAAACAGCGATTAGATAGAGTGAGGTAGTACAGGGTGTACAGAAGAAGAGGGGGAATGAAAGTAAGAGTAAGGGGATGTAGGCGAAGGCATCCCCAACCAGTCAATGTACACTCAGTCAATCAGGTGAAGGCAAAGAAAGGGGAAAGAATGGGGTCGAAAGTGACTGTACAATTGAGCACAGATAGGATCGCCATTTGGCGCCTCTGTCATCGACATCGGCTGGTGTCCAATCCAGGGGTTTAATTCAATCCAATGGTAGCTTTCAAACTCCAATCGACGGATAGTTGTCCATTTGATGGTGTGACGGTCACGTTCATGACTGTCTAGTCTGGATGAAAGTCCATCATGGTCTCAGACCGTCTGTTGTCTTCCTTGGGACCGTTGTGGCGCAGGTACAGGAACTGCAGATAAGGTTTTCCTTCGGCTGAAGAGCTCTTGTGCGAAACGCGTGAAAGCTGTATATTCCTCCCTACTATCAAGCAGGTGTGTTTCTTGGTCTTTGGGTATGTAGGTCACGGAAGTGATAAAGGTGCAGCGAAGATCCTCATATAGGGGGCAGTCATACATAAGGTGCGACCAACTCTCAGTCCCACCACAGGTGCAAGTGGGATCATCGATGATTCCCAGGGCCGTCAGTTTGCCTTTTAATGATCCATGGCCAGTTAACAGGTATGTAGCATAAAGACCAGGTGAAAACCAGGGGGGAAGCCTGGGGAACACCCTGTTAATGTAAGGGAAGAACTTTCTAGTGATTTCGCCTTTGTTGGAAGTAGTCCATCTCGCTTGCCACGCCTGCTGCAGATGCGTGAGGAGACGCTTCTTTTCTGCTGTTCTGTCGTTTGCGGGGTCTGTTGTGAATTCGAGGATGGTCTTGGAATTTGCTTTGGAGAGGTGGAAGAGTAGTCCACAGCGGACCACCTCCAGGTCCAGTGGCATGGCGCCTGCCAGGATTTGCAGAGCATGGGTACTGACAGTGCAGCAGGCACGGGTAGTAGCAAGCAGGATGTTCCTTTGCAGAGAGTCGAGGATTCTTCTACCACTAGCAGTGATTGCTTTCGGGTACCAGATGCCTGCTGCGTACGTTATAATCGGGGTAAATATCACTTTATAGAATAAGGACAGAGTGTGCCTATTGAGTCCCCAGTCCCGTCTGGAGACCCTGGCGACAAAGGCGGTGTAATTACGTATCTTTCTTCTTAGGTATTTAAGATGTGGCTGGAAATTCAGTTTGCTGTCAAGTATAATTCCTAGATACTTGAGTTGAGTGGAGAATTTTATGGTCCTGTTGTCGATTTTTATCTGTGGCGGTCTGGCTTCATTGAGACTTCCTTTGAGAAGAATAGAATCTGTTTTGGCGGCAGAGATGGTGAGGTTATGGTGTTTAGCCCAGTCCTGTAGCTTCTGTAGTGCATTATTCGCCAAAGTCTCCAGTCGGGCCCTAGAATCGCCGGTAACGGTGATAATAAGATCATCTGCATAGGCTTGAGAGGTGACCTCTCCCAGGTCCATGCCAAGGAATTCATCAAACACAAGATTCCACAAGAATGGTCCCAAAACCGAGCCCTGTGGGCATCCTCTGTAGACCTATCTGGTGATTTTCATATATGGAGCATTGACAGTGATTGATCTGTTGGAAAGGTAGCTTTTGATGGAGTTATATAGGTTTACTGGAAGCTTTGATTGACGCAGTCTGCCTAGGACGCTCGGCCACCAAAGTGAGTCGAACGCCCCAGCAAAGTCGACAGCGATGACCAGAAAGTATTTCTTTTGGGTAATTCCTACTGCTTCAAGGAGATTGTGGAGTGCATCTACAGTGGAGTGCCCCGTTTTGAATCCAAATTATCTGTGAGAAGCCATGTTTGCATTGTTGTAGTGTTTGAGAAGTCTGTAGTAGAGTAGCCTTTCATAGAGTTTACTAAGTACCGACAGGAGAGCGATGGGACGGTAGGAGTTTGGGAGTTCAGGTGGTTTCGTCGGGTTCTTCAGGATCAGTTTTACGTTGGCCGACTTCCAATCTGTTGGGTAGTGACCATAACGTAGACAGGTATTGAATAGATGAAGTATTAATTCAGGGACACACTCCACTGTTTTCTTTATAATCTCAGGCTCCAGCAGGTCCGATCCTGGACATTTCCTATCTTTGATCAGGACCGCAGCAGTTTGTAGTTCTCCTAAGTCAAAGGGAGATTCCTGCTCTTCAGTGTGGTAAGTCTCATTCTCTGCACAGAGGGATTTTTGTTCCTGAGTGATTGGATTTGTTGCTGGTTGTAGGATGGTGTCCAAAATGTTTGTTATGGATTGCTGCCAGGTGGTTGCTTCCGTACCTTGTAATGACTTGGTTGAAGTGGTGACCTCTCCCCTGGGTAGTTTGTTTGTGGTGATCTTGTACACCACTCCCCAGGGGTCGGTATTGCCAGTGGTGGTGACCAGGTGTTGCCAGGATTCTTGTTTTCGTTTGCGGATCAGGGCCGTGTACTGATTTCGCACTTCCCTGTAGTTCTGTCTGAGCGCCTCCACTTCACGTGCCGGCCAGGTCCTCCGGGCACGCTGGAAAGTCTTTCTTCTAATAATTACTTCTCGGCGCAATCTATGCAGCTCTGGGCTCCACCAGGGCTTTGCGCCTGGGACAGGGTTTTTCCTTTTGATTGCCAAGTTGCTGGCCGTTGTGATCAAATCAGTGACTTGTCTTTGGAGGGCATCTGCGTTGTCGGGAAGTAGGTGGGGTTGGGTCTCATTAGTTAGGGTTGTCCTGAAGACGTCCCAGTTCGCCTTTTCAATTGCATATCTATTTAACATGACTCGTATGGCTGGGGATCTAGCTAGAGATCGATTTAGCTGGAAGGAAATAACCCTGTGATCCGAAGTAGTCCACGCCTCGTTGACCTTCCAGTTGGAAATGTTGCCGACAATGTTCCTTGAGGCCATAGTGATATCAATAGTGGCCTCCCATAGGGTGTTTGAGAAGGTGGTAGGATTGTTTGGTTGGTTAATGACTGTCATAGTCGAGTTTGCCAGGAAGTCTTCCAGGCGTTGGCCATTTGCAGTGCTCCGCCTGTCTGGTGTCAAACTATGCCAGACCGGTGATCGGCAATTGACATCGGCTCCGATGATGATTTTTGCGTTTGGCAGAGTTCTCAGGACATCTTCCAGGTATCTGATAGCATAGGTAATCTCTTCGCCTGGTCTACAGTATAGGGATATCACGTAAAAGGATCCCATGGAGCTAATCAGGTGGGCACAGGCAGCCCAGGCTGTACACAGTGCTGAGATTTTAGTTGCTGTGATTTCTGGATTTCGAATAACTATTGCAGCCCAGGGGGTATCCTGATCTGTTTGAATTATTTTGTAGGTCAGGGGGTAACCTCTCACCTGCCTCGTGTGAGTGTACGGTTCCTGTATAATGAGAATATCTGCATTTTCTTCGTCTGCCTTGATTCTTATCTGATCGGCCACCGCCCTGGCCCGCTGTGCGTTGATTTGAAAAAATTTATTAACTCCGTAGTTATATCTTTTAGGCTGTGAGCCCATAATCGGTTTTCATCTGGTATAAACTCTTGGCGCTTATATAGGACGGACACGTATTATCCCGAATAGAGTGGTGGTGGTCTAGTTTATTACTTTTACAATTTGCACAGACAGGCTCAGATTCTTTGTTAGGGCATGTGTTGTATTCATGTCCTTTCTCAGCGCAGTGGCCACAGGTCCTGACAGCCTGGGCACAGGTGTGTGAAGTGTGCCCGAACTTGCAACAACGGTACACGATACCACACATATACAAAGTCCACACTCTTTGAAATCTCTGGCTTTTCCAGCAAACTGGCACACCCATCACAATGCAAACTACGCGGAGATGGTGGAAACCCCTGGTGCCGTTTGACCCGAAACACACTTTACTGTTAAAGGTTCAAAAAAATGGCTGCCGTTGTGGAAGCACGTGTTGATTAACGCTCTGTTTATTTTGTGTTTAATTAGTGAGAAGTTCTGCTACTACAGTCAGGATTATCTGCATACCAAGGTTTTTAAGGACAAGGATCATCGTGGTGAGTATACATCTTAAGAAAATACTTAATTTCAAGAATTTTTCTGGCGCCCTAAGGCTGTTAGGGACCAAGATCTAGGCACTGCTTTTCGAAGATTTCAGAACTTCCCTTCCACTTTTCATCCAGCTGGAAAAGTGTAAATACATACCAAACATAGACATATTGACAGAACTCTGTCTTTAGGGTACTAGTAAGTATCCTATTAGGATTGAGAAGACAAGTTTAGAACAAGAGGATAGACAATAGTTACGTTTTTTTTTTTTTTTTAACCTACACTTATCTGACATGGACCATGACCAAGTTAGGATACTGACACAAGATATTGACATTGAGAATTCTTCTGAATCAGAGTCTACGGATTCATCTAAGAAAAAAAGGGTGCAGGGGGAAGAAAACTCCTAGAATTACCCAAGCTCGAGGAGATAAAAACTTTGTGGTGGAGGAGAGTCCCTCTGTTTCATTGGCTTCTGAGCCTCCGATGGTCATTGTCGAAAGTAACTTGGTTCCAACAGATTCATCTGAAGATCTTTCTCTAACAGAGGGATTGGACCTGGGTGGGTCTTTGAATGCTTCAATTCTATATGCTGCAGTTGACAAAATCAGGAAAGCTCTGGGACAGTTTTTATCAAAGGATTCTAGCAAGATAACTAAGTCTGCCTCTAACCGCATTCATAGTCTATGGGCGGAGCTAGAGGTAGTTACCACCGCAATCTTAATTGATAATGAACGACTTAAGACCAAAGCATCTGAATTGGAAATCAGAGCAGGTCTTTTGGACAAGATGATACAGATCCAACGTGGTCTACATCCTAATAAGACTTTTGCGGAAGCTATTCGTGGTAGTTCAAAGCGAAATAGACAGACTCCTGAAATAACAGAGATTCCATTGCTGACTTCTTCAGTGGAGGTGTTGGCTTCTTCGGGCAGATCAATTGCTGGTGAAGATAGGATGGATTCCGGAAGTGGGGTACTGATACCTAAGTATCAGTATGTTTTCTGATTCCGAAAACATACTGATACTTAGGCCTTCAGCAGAATCGTCCCTGGCGTCTAGTCAGGATGTCAGGAAGGCAGTTACTGAAGTGATTAAAAAAGATCACAAGGACATGAAAATCAAGGGTGTACGTCTTTTGAGAAACAAGGGTGTGTTGTTAGAGACAACAATTCCTGACGATGTCAAGAAGATCTCAAGTGCTTCTGCATTAAAAGAAGCAGGATTGTCAATGGAAAAACCCAGATTGTCCGATCCTACAGTTTTGATCTATGGTGTCCCGAAGGACTACTCAAAGGAGGATATTTTGGAGGATTTAATTAATAAAAATTTAAAAGACTTTGGTTTTAGCCAGAAGGAAGTTAAGAATGAGATTACATTCAGATTTAACTCTGGCACCGGAACCAGGGTGACCAATTGGGTTATTGGTTTCAGCCCACGCCTTATGGGATACGTGATTCAGAGTGACAAAATTTATCTAGGTTTTATATTTACATTTGTAAGTAAATGCTTCAGATATCTGGGATATGGTCACAGTGGGCAGTTCTGTTCCCATAAAGCTGTATCTTCTGGCCACTGTGGGGGTGGAAGCCATGTTTTTGCTGATTGTATCCACAAGGAGGAATCGCCTCAGTGCGTTAATTGTAAACGTAGAGCTAGGGATTGTAATCACTCGGTTAGGGATGACAAATGCCCTGAGTATCTTAAAGCTGTTGAATTGACAAACCGAAGAACCAGACATGAATAATACAATGGTAATTGATTCAAGTGTTAACCTACAATATGGCAAAATAAAAATTCTTTAAATTAATGGGCTTTCCTAATCTCGTGCCACGGTGGACGAGATTAGGAAAGCTGCTGATGATCTGGGGTTTGATATTGTATGCTTGCAAGAACCGTATTACTCTTCTCAGGTAGGGGGTTCAGCGTATAAAGTTATAGAATATCCAATTTCGGCAAGGATTATTGCCTCAAGTGACGATCGACCCAAGGCTGCCATAATTATCTTTAACAGTGAACTAGTAATAACAACTATCTCAAGTGAATGTTCTGCTACCACAGTTTGTATCCTGGTTTCCTCCAGAGACCAGTCGTTTTATCTGGTTTCCCAATATTTTCCTCCCTCGGAAGATATTCAGCCAGCCTTACACTGACTTGACAGGGTATGTAGCAGATTTTCAGCTAACAACTTACTAATTACAGCTGATCTCAACGCTAAGTCTACACTTTGGAACAGCGCCTTTTCTGACGCTCGAGGCGAGCAGTTGGTTGATCTGATCTTGGATCATAATCTATGTGTAAAGAACTTACCTAATAAACCACATACATTCTCGACGACAAATGGTGAATCTAATATAGATGCTACTTTAACCTCCATTAATCTGGTGGATATGGTGCAAGATTGGGACGTCAATCCGTATCTAATTAATAGTGACCATCGAGCAATCACCTTCACGGTTTTACCGGAGGATAGACTAGTAGATACAACAATAAGGGATTTAAGGCGTTTTCAGATAGACAGGGTGAACTGGACCAAGTTTCGTGAACACCAAGAACACCAAGTATTTGGGTTTAACTTTGGATGATCGTCTCAGGTTTCATATACATGTCACTAAAATCAATGAAAAAATCAAAACGTTCGTAGCTGCAGTTGTTAGAATTTCCCGCAAGGAATGGGTTTATCCAAAAAAACTCTGGTATTGTACTACAAGACGATATTTCTTCCCATTGTAGTTTATGGTGCTGGTATTTGGTTTGCGGCTGCTACCAAGGTTACAACTAAAGCCAAGCTTCTGTCCCTGCAACGTACAATGCTGCTTACAGTTATACGCGCTCCCAGGACAGTGTAGACAAATGCCTTACAGGTTATTGCAGGTACCATCCCCTTGGATTTACACATTGTTTTCCGAGATATTGTATATAACTTAAAGAAGGGAAGGACGTTACAAATGCTGAATATCACCTCTAATCCAAATAACAACATAAAGGAGGAAAAACTGAGAATTTGGGGTGAGTTTGTGAATTGCTAGCAGCAACGTTGGGATTTGAGTGAGTATGGAACCATTACAAGAGGGTTCATTCCAGCCGTAAGCTTTGTAATGGACAGGAGGGTGTCTTCTTGGTTTGCTCCCACCATGACCACGAGTTACTTAATCACTGGACATGGTTTAAGGGCCAAACTATTTGAAAGAGGATTAGAACCTGACTCCTACTGTTCGTGCGGTGAGGTTGAATCTTGGAGACATGTCATCCTTGAATGCGGAATGTATACTTCAGACAGGCAGAAATTACTAAATAGGTTACAAAACCTCACAGAGAATAATTTACCTCTCTTGGTTCAGAGGTGGGCCATCTTTGCTTTGCTTCAGGAATTCTCGGCCAAAGTTTTTAAAAGAAGACAGGAGCTAAGAAATCTATTGCAGGATACCAATTAAGGGAAGTGCTGCACATTTGACGACAGAACAATGCGTGCACTGTCATCTTTGTAGGATGTTTCTGGTTTGCAGTGCCATTTGACCTTCCGCTCCTGGATACTCAGATGCAGGCATTTGTGGATGGACTCTAAGTGGAGATAATGCTAATCTAAGTGTTAATTTTAATTTTTTCTAAGTGTTATTTTTAAGTTAATGTCATTCTAAGTGTATGTATTTGCTATTTACATGTAAAATACTGTAATTGTATAATGTTGCTTTTGTTTCAACAAGTATACATTGTTCCTAGTTGGAATTTTTTATTTTTTATTATTATTTATTTTTTTTTTCGCTGGCCTCCAAGTTTGGGCAGCCTTGGGGGCAGGATTGCTGGCACCTACAGTATAGCACCACTTCCGGTAGGTGCGGGGTTTGTGCATTACAGCACACACAGAGAATGGTTGATCCAGGTGTTGGTTAGTCCCTGGTGGCGAAATGGCCTGACGTAACACTCTTTTTTCAAGCCTGTTTTGCAGAGGTTCTGAGCTATTACAGGAGTAATAGGTGGAGATGGGCTTATGTCTAGGAGCCACCCTTCATATCAGGACACACACAAGCAAATTTACAGAAAGGCTACAACATATATAAGAGTAGGTATATAAAATCTGTATATAAATCTTGTATATAAATTGATTAATATGTATCTTGAGAATGTATACACAGTTGTGTGTTAATAAATAAAATAATAAAATAAGTCCAAAATCACCGGAACTAGACTTGCTAGAACCGGAAATTGTGAAAAAGGTGGCGGAGTATAATCCAAAGCTTCTCCTTTATCTCTTTAACCATTGTGTCCAGCGTGGATGGTTCCCAACAGACTGGAAAATGGCAAACATCGGGCTAATTTTGAAACATTCCAGCAAAACCCATGACCAACCAGATTCCTATAGACCCATCGCTCTCCTGTCAGTAATAAGCAAGTTGTTTAGCATCTTCTAAGACAAAGAATAGAAAGCTATTACAACAATGCCAACTTACTATCCCCAAATCAATAGTAATCAGAGTTGCTCTTGTTCTTCAGATGGGAAAAGCAGCGGACTTTAGCGAGTTTGACAAAGACCGAATTGTGCAGGGCATATCCGAAATGGCACCTCTGGTGGGATGCTCATGGTCAGCCGTGGTTACCGCCTACCGAAAGTGATCCAAGGAGGGAAAACCCACGAACTACCGGCGAGGTGTTGGCCGACCACAGCTCATCGATGCTCGAGATGGGCGAAGGCTCTCTCGGATGGTACGTGTCAACAGAAGGGCGACTGTGGCGCAACTCGCCGGTAATTGGCATGCTGGTGACAGGAGTAATGTGTCGTAACACCCAGTACTTCGACCCTTTCTGAAAATGGGGCTGTATAACCGAGTGCCCTTGCAAACCACCATTCACCAGCGACAGCGCCTACAATGAACCCTACAATGGAGCTAGACAAAATACCATTCTAGAGCAATAAAAACGAAGTGTGACAAACTAGGACCGAACTGGACCAATTCTTGACCATGACTGCAGCAATTGACTGCCACCAAAGATTTGGCAGCAGCAGATGTTCTCCCATGGCTGAACATCTGGCTCAGCCTGCTTTCACCCCTTTCCCTGGCAGGGGGGATACATTTCGTTGTTTCCTCCTCTCCTGTAATGACCCACATTTCCTTCTGGTGGGGCATAGGCATGCCCACTGCCCCATGGGGGTCTTCTTCTATCGACCCCTTTCTTCTGTTTTCCTACCCTCCAGTCTTCCACCACCCCTCCCATCACTTTCTCCTTACACAGTGTATTGCCCCACGAGTCCAAATTTAAATAATATCAAAATTCCTGCCCAACTTTTTAGGCTCTTAGAATTTATCATTTTAGCGTACAGCCCCGTCTGGCGTTTCTAATAACTACCTACTGAAAAAAAAAAAAAAAAAACAGCGATCATTTTATCTTTATTTTATTTTTATTTAGGTCCTAGCCGCCGAAATCTCAGGAAAATAGGTGTCAGGACCTGCCAGAGTAATATATTGAAAACTGGTACACCTGACTAACCTTCCCGTGGCGAAGTAAAGTGTAAAGTGTGTTTATGGTGAAACGGCACCAGGGGTTTCCCCCATCTCCTCGTGGTATACATTGTCTTGTGATACAGATGACTGTAAAGGCCAGAGATTTAAAAGTATATGGGTATTGTTTACGTGTAGTGTGGTGTATCGTTGTTTCTCTGTCCTTTTAGCCGCCAGACCCCTACTGAGGCCCAACGTTGCCCGCACTTTGCCCAGTGGAGTCAGACCAGGTACACAAGTACTTTAAGATTACTCTGGCATGTCCTGCCACCTAATTTCCTGAGATTTTAATGGCTAGGACCTAAAAAAATTTAAAAAAAAAAACAGCACACACATATGGAGTGATGATCGCGGCAGGGACAGCGCTAGAATATGAAGGGCCGAAAGTTTTATGGGCGAAGCAATTTGGGTGTTGTTAAATTTGGAAGTATAAGGTATTGGCACACAGATAGAGTGGGTGGGGAGACTAAAGGCTGGGATAAAAAGGTAGAAATATGGGGACGATAGAGAAGGTGACCCCAGAGAGTCAGTGACGCAGGCCTATGCCTCACTAGGTGAAAGGAGGGGTCGGCAGGGGGAGAGTAGACTGGGCTCGTCTCCTCTCCCCCTGCCAAGGGAAGGGGAGTTAAAAGGGGAACCAGGCAAGAGAGTCCAGTTCAGATCGCCAATATTGGCGTTGGGCAGTGTAGCTGCACTGTCATTCATGGTCCGGTCGGTCTAGTAATTTTTTTTTATCCTTGAGATGCAGGTCTGAGTTTGAGATGTTGTCATCTAGTACAGTTCTTTTTGATCTTGATGTAGCTGTCTTCTTTTAGTCCTTTTATAGTAATTAGTGAGTGTGGTTACATGCGGTGTTTTCGGTCCTGCGAGTTGGTAGTGTTCGAAATTCACTAGTGGGTAACCAATGGCTTGTCTTGTGTCTATTTGCTTTTTTTCAGGGTTAAACAGTAGGCTCTAGGGTAGTCACAGTAGGGTCCTTAGTCTGGTAAACATCTCTTGGGCAAATTGCGAGAAAGTCCGGTAATGGTCCTCCTCCAGCAGTATGAGGTGCTCCTGATCTTTTGGGTTGAAATGGATATTCGTGATGAGGTGGCAACGGAGGTCTTCGTAGAGGGGGTAATCGTGCATTAAATGCTCCACGTTTGCTCCTCACCGCAGTGGCATAGTGGCGATTCTACAATACTGAAGGCGGCCAATTTTGTATTGAAGCAGAAAAGTGGTGTAGAGGCCATGTGAGAACCAGGGTGGTTGACGTGGGTAGACTTACAAAATGTCAGGGATAAATTTCTGGATCACAGTGCCCTTGGTTGAATCCGTCCATCTGGATTTCCAGATTTGTCCAAGGAAAGTTGTAAGGCGTTTCTTCTCTGTTACAGTGTTATTGATTGGGTTGGTGGTGAAACCAATACAAGTTACTGTTCTTTCCTTTGAAAGGTGGTAGAATAGGCTGCAACGGACGATTTCCAAGTCTAGGGGAGACAGCCCACTAGGACCTGGAGTGCTTGCGAGCTCACAGTACATCGTGCCCTTGAGATTGTTAGTAGGATGGAGCGCTGCATAGTCTCTAATTTTCTTCTATTGACTGCCATGGTAGCTTTTTTAAACCAGACACCCGCAGCATATGAGAGGGCTGGGATAAATATATGGCTTTATAAAAGAGGGAGAGTGTCCTCTTCTTTAGGCTCCAATTCTTCCGAGTAACTCTGGCAATAAATGCTGAGTATCTCTTAATTTTTTTCTGCAGTTGTACAAGATGTGGGGTGAAAGATAAGTTCTTGTCAAGGGTAAGTCCGAGATGCTTCAGTTCTGTCGCTAGTTTTATTATGGTATCCTGTATCTTGATTTTTGGTGGCCTGCGTATGTCGAGAGAACCTTTCAGGAGTATCGAAAAAGTTTTGCTTGAGGAAATTCTCTGGTGATTGAGACTGACCCATTTCTGTAGTCTGTCAATGGCCTGATTTGCAATAGCTTCTATCTAGGCTCTGCTGTCCGCCTGTAGCATGAGGACAAGATCATCCACGTATGCCTGGGTATCTATTCCATCAAAGTCCAGGCCCAGGAAACTGTCCAGGACAAGGTTCCAAAGTAGTGGCCCCAGTACAGAGCCCTGTGGGTACCCCCGATGAACAGGTCGGGGGACTTGGCAGTAGGGAGTAGTTACAGTGACCATTCTTTCAGAGAGATAGGTTTGTATGCAGTAATATAGATTGCCCAGGATATTTGCCTCCCTGAGTCTGCCGAGAACTCTTGGACACCAATGTGAGTCAAACGCCCCGAAAAAGTCAATGGAAATGACCAGAAAATATTTTTTGTTGAAGTTTTGGACTGCACCTGTTATGCATTCAAGAGCGTCAACCGCAGAGTGCCCCCTCCGGAAGCCAAACTGGTTCGGGGAGGAGAGGCCCGCAGCAAGGTAGTGACTTTTAATTTTATTATAGAGAAGGTTCTCAAAGAGCTTGCTGATTACTGAGAGTAGTGCAATCGGCCTATATGACTCAGGGAGGTCTTGTGGCTTGGTTGGGTTTTTCAGTATGAGTCTGACTTTTGCCAATCTCCAGTTACGAGGAAAGAGGTCTGTAGAGAGGCAGTGATTAAATAAATTTAAGATAAGGTCCGGATGTATTCTACTGCCTTTTTAACAATCTCGGGTTCAAGGTAGTCCGCTCCTGGCGTTTTCCTGTTTCGCAATTTGTTCACTGCCTGGATGAGTGAAAGGGGCCTCCTGGAGCGCGGGTTTGTATTTGTTGTTCTCCTCGCAGGGCTGGAATTGTTCTGCAGAGTTAGGAACCATTTGAGGAAGAAAGGTAACATCCAGAATTTCATTTAGTGATTCATGCCACGTCTTGGTGTAGGTGCCCATGGGTGTTTTGATAGCTGGTATCACCTCCCCTCTGGGTAGTTTATTGGTTGGTATTTTGTATACAATTCCCCAAGGGTCAGTATTTTCAACAGTGGAGACTAGGTTCTCCCAAGTCTGTTTCTTCTTTTTTCTTATTAGAGCAGTATATTCGTTCCTGACCTCAAGATAACGCTGTTCTAGGGCTTCCACTTCAGATGCTGGCCAGGAGCGGCACGCATGCTGGAAGTTCTATGGAAACCCTGGGTCCCACAAGCGGCCCAGCGGCTAATACGTCAGACGATCAATGGGCACAGCATACTACACAACATATGATCCGCACACTTTTAAATCTCTGGCTTTGCCAGCGTACTGTCCTTGATACAAAGAACACACGCGGAGATGGGAGAAGTCCCTGGTGCCGTTATCGCCGGTAATACTTCATACATAAACATTATTAGTCTGCGCGTATAGCACAGTGGTATCGTCACCATCCTCCCGCCCGGGTGAAAAAGGCCCGGTTTCGAATCCCGTCGATGACGCGAGAAACTTTAATGGGCTTTTTTCACTCCAGGGCTGAGTTAGTCGGTCTCAGGCGTAGATAGCAAGGTTTTCCACCCAGAAACTGTTGGTTTTCGTCCAGCAAGACAGGCAAATCGACCATAGAACACACGCAATTAACAGATATAAGACACAGCACGGCAGATGAATTTAATTATTCAGGTGGCCTAAATATAATAGTTAGTTACCTAAACATCATTGCTGACCAGGTACACCCTTTCATTGCAACAGTTTCCCCTCTGGCAGTGCCGTCTTTCAGCAGGATAACACGCCATGCCACACCTGATTCCAGGTGTGGCATGGCGCACACCTCGAACCTGGTTAGCGGAACATGAGGAAGACTTCCAGTTTTACCCAGGCCTCCAAGCTCCGCAAACATCAATCCCATTGAGCATCTGTACTTTGTGATGGAAAAACAACTCCGATCTGCGGGGTCTCAATCACGAACCTTACAGGAGTTAAACGATCTGCTGGTTACGTGTTGGTACCAGATACCACAAGACACATTTAGAAATTTTTTAGCGTCCATGGCTCGCCGGGTACGAGCAGTTTTGGCTGCATGTGGAGGGCCAACATCATTTTGGTAGGTGGTCATAATGTTTTGGCTCATCGGTGTATTGTAATGCTACATAGAGAGCACTTATTTGACGATTGATTTAAAATAGCTATTAGTTAAATTAGGTATATTTAAAATGCATATAATTTAATTTACTAATTCAAACAAGAAACTAGATAGAGTACCTTTGAAATACTTTTAAATGACACGAAAAGAGTCAGCGCCAAAACGAATTACTTCACGGAGGATATTAGACCTATAGGTTCAGTTAGAGCCACATTTCCGGGTCAATCCAATTGAGCACAACTGGATCCAGAGTCACATTCATTATGAGAACTTGTATCCAAACTGCCAACGAAACATAACTGATTTGTAGTAATTGGACATTCGATATTGTAGTTCTTGTGCGTCATATTGTGGTTGAGATAATATTTCAGATAAGTTAACTCTCCCACTCCTTTCTGAGTATTGTTGAGGTTTCTTCTTTCAAGTAGACTATTATCCCATACTGATTAGAGCTGCCAACTGATAAGTTCACAAGAGGTACTCTGACTTGAACTTTGTGAATGTGAAGAACTGTATAAACAAAAATTTATAATTGTCAAGATAGAACTTCTTGACATCACCGGTCTTCAAGAAGACCGGTGATGTAAGCATCTTCAAGCCAGAAGAAAGGTACTGGGAATGAGGCATTCTAAACGTGTTCAATGACCTCTACACTGCCATTACATATCCCATTCCCGAGCAGTAAGGCGGACACACCTCTTTAAATTCATCTTCGGTTAGATACCATTTTGAATATTTTTTCTCGTGTAACTCCAACTCGTTTAAATTCATAACATAACAGATATTTTCCAAGTTTTTCTGATCCAGACAAATCACTCAACAGTCTGTGCAAACTGAATATATCGATCAGAACATCATCATCTGTTTTTTTAAAGCAAAAGTGTAGTTATAGCAGTAATCGAGAAGCCATTTCAAAGATGCAACAGCTTTATAATCCAGATTCCGGTAAGTGTCCAGAAAATCGAACTGGACAATGTCACCAAATCTTTGTTTTTCTTGATCAATCGATTTCTGAACATGAGGATCTTTTGTCTGGCATATTACAAATACTGTGGTGAAGTTGATCAATGAACAGCCATAGTGTATAATATTATTTTTCCAGTTTAAGATAAGGAGAATAAAACAAGTATGAGAAAGAGCTGAATAATTCTTCTTATATTATAACGTCCCATGTCTTCCGTTCTTCAATTCTGGAATGAAAATAAAATAATGTTAATTACTTTGTTGTGTGTGCGTGCGTGTCAATTAAAAACTGCATCTAGAATTGTGATTATTAAATTTAGGGTAGAAGGGAAGGATATAAGTAAAAGAATCCTCGCTGGAAACGCAGTGGTTAAATTATCCGTCCTCCCCCACCGGGTGGTAAATGTCCAGTTCGAATTCCGTCAATGACGCGAAGAAATTTTATGGGCTGTTTTGCCTCTTGATTTAGTCGGTCTCAGGCAAAGAAAGCGAGCATTACAAGATTTGGAAATAAGAAATAACTTTAAATCATCGGCATATGCCAACACGTGATACAATTTACGCTGCTGATCTATTCAAAAAGGTGTTGTTTAATATCACCATTTTCTCCAAATTGTTTCCTAAGCATTAGCTCCAGGGTAGCAAATAAGCTATCATTGTTGGGGGATGGTGTAGGCCAGAGGAAGAAGTAGGAAAGGCCATCCGTTTGGGTGGAATCATCTCCAGTTGATTTATTTGTGTGATGTGAGAGAGGTCAGCATCTGTTGAGGCATCGTGAAAATTTAGCTCGTATCGACTAGAAGGAGATTAAATTTGAACTGCCATTGTTAGCTCTTTTACAGGAAGAGTATCTCTATTTTTCTTAATACACTTGATGCCGAAGAAAATGTGTTTATCGAAGAACACACATTACAAAACTCTTTACTGCATAAAATCTTTGCAGATGATCCAATTATGTACTGGTGAGGAAACCCAGTACTCGTTACTACATTGTCTGTCAATACCCAACATGAACTCCCAAGTTATTTAAGGGACAGGTTTTCATTTGCGCTCTTTCATTGGTGCAACAAAAATTAAATAAGAGAATTTCAGCCCGTTTCAAAGTGTACATCATCATAAGTTAAGATAGCCACAGTAAACCATACCAAATAACGAAGAATAAGGACATCCAACGCAAAGGAGTTCTTCAAGAATGACATCCCAAAGACTGTAGGAAAGATGCGTCCAACTGAGGAAATCCTCCATCATAATTAGCTGCCTAGGACAGAACTGCCGCATCAGGAGATGGAGCACTTTAGTATCACGAACCAACACAAGGATCTGCCTGTGATAATCACCAATATGCTGACAGCAGCACGAAATACCAGGGAATATCACGAGGAAACCGAAGACATTGATTATATGGACGCGGTAGTGGGAGTCCATCCAGATTCAGGAACGGATTACCACATCCTTGCCCACTCGAAAACGAATTCATAAGTTCTGTTCTGTTACGCGGCACAATTCTTCATATGAAAATTATGAGACTTGTAAGCCTGCCCTATAATGAAAATACTGTACACAGCTTTTATACCTGCACTCGCAGCTGAGTTCCAAAGCATTTTAAGATCAGCTCTGCAGATATTAAGAGCTTGACCTACCGTCGTGTCATATTCGACCACGAGGGAAGTTTCAATGTTCCCAATTATAAAACCTACTGCTGCCAGAAGAGTTAAGGATTTGAATGTAATTACACCACAGGAACTCATGGTTCCAAAAAGCGAATTCTCAGAATTCTGTCTGAGAACTTGACTTTTGGGATTTTTCTACGTTGTTTTCTGTTGTATTACAAGTCTCTGCTTGGATTTTTAAGCCAACGTTATGAAAGCATAAAAGTATCGCATACTGTCCAAATGAATTTAACAGCATTCAGTTTCACCATTCGGGAACCAACTCACTCTCATTATTGATATTTTTAAGAAAGGAACATGTTGCTGACATTGACAACTGCACCTATTACAACGCGCTGTAGCCAGTATGTTCACTCGTTGCCTTCTGATCAGATCTGAACCTTAGATAAGAGAATTTCTCAATTTTAAATATTAGGGGAGTTTGTGGCCAAGGTTTATTGAAGCAATTTCCTCCCACAACAGCAATCTACTAGATAAACCCATCTCATCATTCATGTGAGAAAAACAAATGCTGTCCATTGACAATCTTTTTTCTTTTTGTCGTTACCAACTCTTCCACCAGTGTGGTATCTATTTCCAATAGACTTTAGCCGACTTTGGCTTCACGTGCTTCAAAACCGGTGACATAAACATCCTCCAGTCGACTATTTCATGGCTTTGAATGTTTGATTCCTCTCTGCCTGACGTGCTGTTACCGTTCTGCCATTCCCCAAGGTCTACCCAAGAGAGACTAATATCTCCACTTGGTTCTTCTAATCTGTAAAAATTCTGGGTCTGACTGGTCAACATTCTGTTCTTTCACTGCTTCCCTCTTTTCCCTTCCCCTTTTGTTCTGGTCTCTGTGGGAGGTAAGAACTTAAAATAAAATAATAATTTTAGTACATTTTCCAAAAAGTAATATTGCTTTATATTTAGATTTCATAAATTTTAAAATGACACCAAGATGAGGCTTGGAATATGCAGTATTTAGAATAATCGAATGCCGGAACAAGGGAGTAACCAATTACCAGAGTGTACTTCAACAGTGTAGTGGAGAAAAGCTGCCTCGTGCGTAGAAATATATTGTCCAGGCTGTGATGAGATATACACTGCCAACGTAAAAGACCCTCCCAATCTGATACTTGAACTTAACTACTAGTATAACTGATAAAATTTTTAATATAAGGAGAGCAAATATAAAGACGATCAGACCATGAATAACAAAGATATTTTATCTCATAAAAAGAGATTTATAACCATACAAAGAATCCAGCGATACCCTTCACGGCCTACCAGGTTTGGGATCTTGCGAATATATACACTCACTGGCAAAAAAATATTATTCAGTATATAGTAGAGCCACCATTTGCTTGAATTTCAGCCAGTACACGTCGTATCATAGATTCCAGTAAGTGTCTGAGGGAGTCCAGTACCAGGTGCGACCATTGTTCCATCAGGATATTTGTCCCCTACTATGTTATGGTAGTTAGAGACCTGCGAAGCCGAACTACCCCCCTCCGACACATCCAGACATTCTCCATTGGAATCAGATATGGAGAATTAGGCGGTCAGAGTAGATGTAGGTAATCTTAGGAATGTTCCGCGTGTCATTCAGATATGATTTTTGGATGTTGTATAGTTCCGCTGTCGCCATAAAAGAATCCATCGCAATCCTGGAAAAAAATGAGTATTGATTGCAGAGTAAACTTGGTCCAACACGACAGAAGACTATATACTGGTGGTAAAACGACATTTTAACGGTATGAATGGACCCAGTTTGTACCAACAGAATATACCTCATACCATGATACCACAACCAGCCACGAGACAGTCTAAATGTTCGGCTTCATGAAGTTAATGCCACACTTTAATCCTACCTTTAATCCTATCCTAGCAAAAAAGAGCAGAAATCGAGACTTGGGAGTCGAGGAGATTGCCCGCGTCAGATCCTCTAGATGAGGAAGAAATACAAAAAAAAAAAAGACACAGAAATAACTGATGTACAAGAAATAGTGGGGCAATGTGTTGTCGAAATGGTGATTTCTGGTGGTACGGCATTGGAAGAGGATGTGTCCCATTCTAAAAAGACAAAGAAGACTTCTGAAGGTTCCCGAAAGCCGCAGAAATCACCTCAGCTCAAGCTAGTTCTAACTCTTGAAGGAGAGAAAGGATCTCAGGAGATTACAGGGCTGAGTGGTTGCAGTTTCGTGTGAAGAAGATGTCGACGACAAGAACTGTAGTTGCAGCAGAGAAAAAGGATCAACAAGACCATGTTGAATCTCAGAAAGGGTCTGTTATAGAATCTGATGGTGGAGACTTTTCCTTCTCCCGATGAAGGCGACATAACTTAGAGATCTGAGGGAATCTGGAAGCTGAGGGAAGTTCATGGGAGATTTAGAAGTCTTGTAATGAATGAAGAATAAGAGATACCAAGGACAGTAATTTCAGAAATTATGACTCTGTGGGATGATGTTGAAGACGCTGTACTGAAGACTCATGAAGAAAATAAGATCCTATAGTTGAACTGTCGCAGACGATTTCGACAAAGGTGGCAGCTCCTATAAGAACTTATGCAAATGTCATTCGTCCAGAGCTACGGGAAGAAAGACCTAAAACTAAAACGGTTACCTTTAAATCCAATAAGGACAAAAATAAAAACAGTGAGGAGATCAAGACTGTACATCTTGAATTACCAGACACTAAAGTGATATCCGTGAGGTCCATACATGATAAGCGTATGACCTTGGAAGCCACATAATAGTGAATAAGATTATGAGCTGTCCTGTGGTTTCTGAACTTAGGCTCGAAGCAGAGAAATCTGCCAAGCGAAGACGGAGAATGGTGGTTTTTGATATCGACAAAGATGTCATAAGGAACCCCTTCTTGAAGGAGCCGTGGCAAAGAAACTTAATGGACAGTTTTCTGTAAAAAGATGAATTTGGCAATGCAGTTTCAGCGATAATTATAAATAAAATCCGTTATAAACCGGGTTAACTGGATTGACTTTGTGATTGAGTCTTCACCTGAAATCAAAAAGATCCTGATTGGAAAATCTGGCATATTTCTGGACAAGAGCTCGCACAGTGTGAGAACTACTGGTATGGCTGTTATCGACGTACGAGACTTACTGGTACCGACCCCTTGTTATCGCTGTATAGCCTTTGACCGTGTAACGAAATTTTATACGAGTGATGGCTTTTTTTTTTTTTTGGCTACTTTTAGAACATATGCCAAGAAAGCTCTCTTTCATGTGTCAACTGTTGGAGGAGAAGGCTGCCCCCTGAGCACTCTGGTATAAATGAGCTATGTCGGGAACAGGCCCGAATGGAAGATATCTTAAAGCGCAGATCGGATTATTGCAAGAAAACCAACGAATTCTGTAATGCAGAAAAATACGCAGAGGTCTCTGAATGTAGCCTCACAGTTGAGTGTAGTCACGCAGGAGAGAATGATTGACCTAATATCGTCGCAAGAGCCGTATACATTCAGGAATCACATTACTGGCTATGCTAAAGGATATAGGATTGCTGAGGAGCTCAGAGACCCCATAAGCAGCAGTTATAATCAGACACCATGACTTAATTGTCAATGCAGTCTCGACAGTGTGCTATTCGCACGGTTTGTGTGTTGACTTATTTCTCTGGATCCAATGTTCTTTTTATCCCTATATTTTATCCCTGTCTGGTTATACCACCCAATATGTAGAACATTTGGTACTAGTGTTGTGTAAACACTAGGCCAACTCCTGCCAACATAGTGGTGGGCATGGATGCCATTCCTGTATGGACTTGACTCTCGAGAGAGGGAGATGAGGATTGGGCTCTGATGAAAGAGTTGCTTTCATTTTCGAGGATGACTGGGATCAACGATGCGGAACTCCTGCCCACGTTCCCTTCTCTGGCCGGGGAGTCTTTTAAAAACGTAAAAACCTGAACTGGGTCGATTTAAGGGCTCTTGAAAAACTGGTTGGTCCCCATCACGAGTGTTTCCTCACGCATGTATGGCCTTCTTTGGAACAGTGATGAGTGGCAGGCGATGTCTGCCAACCAGAAAGTGGAGTTTCTTGACTTGTCTCTAAGAAGCGCGTGTGAGCAGCGTTTCAAGAGGAAGCGATGACCTGTAAGATCTGCGTCATGGTAGTCTGAGGAGTTCAGTACCCTTATAAATAAGTTCAAGCTGCATGAAACATTGAGGGAAGGTCAAAATTTTTCATTCGAGTGCGGGAGTGAACGTAAGCTGACTTACCAGAGGCTGAGGATTTCTTATACTAGTGCTATCGCTGCTGACAAGAGGACTTCTTACCAACACTTTATTCAGGTGAGGGGATCGGAGGACCCCGGCCATCAGTTTATAGACTGATAACAGAAAAATATTTAAATGAGGTGATGCCCTCAATTACTTAGTATTAGTATTAGTATTAGTAACGGCCGCATGGTGCAAGAAAGCCTATGGCTTATGCTGCACCAGCCAAAAAAAAAAAAAAAAAAATCCGAACAAAACAATGATAAAAACAAAAAATAAATAAATAAATAAATAAATAACTAAATAATAATAATTAATAAATAAAAAAAATAATAATAAAATAAAAAATAAATAAAAAGGAAATTAATCCTATCATCCTATGCGCTTCCCTTACCCGAAGGTCCTATCCAGATAACCTTTGAATTTGCCCCAAACTGTCGGCCTCTACCACCCATGAAGGCAACTTATTCCAGTAATTTATAACTCGCTGGCTAAAATAAAACTTCCTGCAGTCCAATCTAAACATTTCCCCCCGTAACTTGAATTTATGTCCCCTAGTTCTAGCATCATTTATAATCTTGAAAATTTCGTCCTCATTCATTTTACTGATGCCTCTCAGAGCCTTAAACACCTCAATCAAATCTCCTCTAAGGTGCCTAGTTTCCAAACTCTGCAACCCACATATTCGAAGTCTTTCTTCATAAGGACGCCCTTTTGCCGATCTCACCAGGCGAGTTACCCTTCTTTGCACCCTTTCAAGAAGCTCGATGTCTTTCTTCAGGTGCGGTTTCCATACTTGAACACAGTATTCCAAGTGTGGTCTAACAAAAGCCTTATATAATGGGATTATCACGTCCCTATCTCTACTTGCAAAAGTTCGATATATCATCGATAGGACACCATGGGCCTTCCTTGCAACCTGTTTACAATGCTCAGAGAATTTCATGTCTGACCGTATCGTAACACCCAAGTCCCTTTCCTCCAGTACTGGCTTTAGTTGAACTCCACCAAGTGAATAAGTTTTTTTGGGATTACTGTTTCCCAGGTGTAATACCTTACACTTTGTTGGATTAAAGCACAGCTGCCATTTTTCTGACCATTCCTGAAGTCTATCTAGGTCTCTCTGAAGAAGCTCAGCTTGACAGTGATCATTAACTACTCTTCCAATTTTAACATCATCTGCATATTTAGACATCACGCCCTCTATTCCTTCATCGATGTCGTTTATGAAAATTAAAATCAACAGTGGTCCTAATACTGATCCTTGGGGAACCCCACTTCTTACATCAACCCAATCTGAGGAATAGCCATTTATCACAATCCTCTGCCTCCTGCCCCGAGCCATCCTGCTATCCATCTAAGGATTTTCCCAGTGATTCCAACCTGTTCCAGCTTATAAAGCAACCGCTCATGTGGGACTGAGTCAAATGCTTTGCTGAAATCTAAATAAACAATGTCGAAATTATTCCCTAAATCCAGCTCGTGAGTGACCCTTTCGAAATAGCGAACCAGATTTGTTAAACATGATTTTCCCTTTACAAAACCATGCTGAGTATCCTTGAGAATTTCAATTCGATCCAAATGATCCTGAATTCCACCCTTGATCATTGCCTCCATGATTTTCCCTACTACTGAAGTCAGACTGACAGGTCGATAATTTCCAACTTCACTTTTAGAGCCACCCTTATGTATGGGAGATACATTTGCACTTTTCCAATCCAAGGGAATCTCCCCAGAGTCTAATGATGCTCGCATAATTAGCCTCAATGGTTCAATGCACTCGCTTGCCGCCTCTCTTAAGATTATAGGGTATATTCCATCAACTCCAGGAGCTTTACTGGTCTGTAGGCTCGAAAGGTTTTTCATTAAATAATCTTGCGAAATTTCAATATCATTAATTACATATTTTTTAACTTCGCTCCCACAATTTCCCTTTGCCACAAACTTGTAATGATACAGAATCACTGGGTTGGTTGGTCCAGCTCTGTTTCCCCGCAAATAGCTGTTTGTTACTAATGAGCTGTTTGTTACTAATTGCCCAGATGTGGATGATCGCCAGTTGAAAATCGTAAATGACAACCTGAACTACACTGGGGTGCAAAATATAAGGACCAGTCTGGCTTTCACCTGCAGCCTCTCATAGGAGTGGCCTGGATGTGGGAAAAGCATACCAAAGGAACCTCGTGAGGTACAGAAATGATGAAAGAAACAACACCGACACAACACCGGAAACAAAACGGTACAGAGGGACTTTATTCAAAAATGGCAACATAGCATTGGCTGCCATGATACAGATGCATCACTGCTAAAGAGGGAACAAAGGGAAGAGGTGGTCCTCAGTAGGAGATATGACCACCCCTAATATAGATGCAGGCTTTGCCTGTCGATACTTAACACCGCTTGTGGATACTTAGAAAAATGTTATTGATAAGTTCTTGAGGTAACATCGTCCATTCCTCTGTCAGCGCCATGGTGAACATTTTCTAGTGAATGTGGACGTGCCGCTAGGCGTCTACCCAGAGCGTCCCATATGTGTTCGATGGAATTTAGATCAATGGAACGGGCAGGCCAATCCCTACGAACAATGCCCTCACTTTCTAAAAGCATATCGACAGATGCAATGCGATGGGGTGTGGCGTTATCATCCATAAACATGAAATCGGGACCAATGGCACCTCGGAACAGACGCACATGGGGAAGAATTGCCTCAGTACAGTAGCGTGAAGCGGTTACAGTACCGCCTCCCAGTATGTAGAGTTCTGTACATCCATCCAAGATAACGCCTCCCCAGACCAGAACACCTCAACCGCCATACCAATCCCTTTCAGTGATGTTTGCGGGGTAATACCGTGTGCCAACCTCTCGCCAGATTAGCTGGCGTCCAGAATCGCTACTTAGACTGAATCTACTGTCATCAGTAAAGAGTACCTTAAGTAAAAATGTTATGGTTGTAACCTTCAGAAATAGTTTTGGTCCTATGTTTTGCACACCAGTACATGTAAATGAAAGGAGCGAGTTTGCCTTAAACCAGCACAGAGATAATACGGCTTCGGGAGAAGACTTTCTAGAGTCAGTTGTTCTAAAGAAGGTCCATGATGCGTGTCCTGGCTGGTTCCTTGACTTATTTAAGACTTTTTTACAGCCAGGAAATTTCCCTTCTGTCTGGAAAAGGGCGGTGGTCAGGCTTATCGTCAAGAGTACGGAGAAGCCCACGATTGAGCATCGGTCGTATCGACGAATAGCTTTTCTGCCTATATTGGGCAAGCTATTGAAGAGGCTTGTCCTTCGGTGCCTGATGTTAAATCATGGTACTTATCCTCTCCAGGATAATTTGGTTTTAAAAAGGGCTTCTCAGCTGAGGATACCATAAATGAACTTGTGACCATTTCGCTCAACAGGACACGCATCATGGGCCTTTGAACGTTGCTTCCCTCAGAGATCTGTTCTCAGGCCTCTTTTCTGGAATATGGTACCACCGATTCGCTCGTGATGTGGATGACCTTAACATTTATTTATTATTAACACATAATATACACAACAGGCGAACGCCCAGTAAAAGTGTATAAGAGAACAGAAAATGTAAATATACAAATATTGTACATTAACATTTAAATAAATAAAAGAATACATACTATTTAATCATAACTTTCACCTTGAACCCAACTGTCAACCAGCCAACTTTCTCCAGTTAGTTCTGTGAGACCGTTTCTGTCCACAGCCATATCCAGATTATACTTGTTCATAAGACCCATAGTTCTTTTAAAGAAAGAGTTATTGGATATTTCTAACCTTCAGTTACTGATGTGGGATGTCGTCTTCTGTCTGGTAGCAACGGTTGGAACGTGGAGATCAATATGTCATAAAATATCAGGAAGGTATGTTGAACCAGTGATGGTATGGTAAGATCAGGAAGGTATGTTGAACCAGTAATGGTATGGTAAGATCAGGATGGTATGTCGAACCAGTGATGGTATGGTACAGCAGTTTTAGATCGAGAACAGTCCGCTAAGATTCCAAAGATTGAAGCATGAAGTAAGAGCAGAGATTGAAGTAGAGAATTCGGTGGTAGAACATGGGTTTACGTCTGAAAAGAGTGGAAATATTTCATTTGTAGTGATTCAATTTGCTGTATCAAATATGTATAGTGCGGGTTCCATATGGGAGCATCAAACTATAGTAAAAGGAGTACAGTTTCTTTGAATAGAAGCACAGAGAACTGTGGATCTTTGAATCTATATGTCTGCCGTTTTATGTATCCAATTTGTTTTTTTAGATGGAAATAATATATATTTTTGATATATGTTTATCACACACACATATAACACCCAGATCTTTAACATCGGCAACTCTGGTAATCGGTATATCCTTAATGTAGTATCGATTTACTAAAATCATAGATTTTCTCGAATTGCAAAGGAAATCGAGCTGCATTTCTTAGGATTTATCTCCAGACCGTTTCAAGAAACCGAATTAGCTAAAGAGTCCAGAGCAGCTTAAAGATGATCTCCATCAGCTTGACTGTTGATCGGTGAGTAAAGCTTCACGTCATCTGTCAACATTAAAATCTTAACACCACCTCCCTCTACAAAATTGAAGTAATAATACCACCACCCTCTTCATCGACAAAGATGGTGAATAAGAGAGGCCTAAGAGATGATTCATCAAACTCCTTTTGATGGAATGAATTCCCTTGAAATTTTCTGTTCGATGAACATTATTGTGAGCATTAGTATTAGTAAAGGCATATGATGCAAGAAATCAAGCTTATACAGCATCATCCAAAAAATAAAAAAAATCCTTTCCGTTTCACCCATTCATTCACTCCATAAGTTTTGTTCAGTTCATCATTTGATTTATTTAAACTGTCAACTTCCACAGCGAGAGATGGAAGTTTGTTCCAACAATTAACTATCCGCTGACTAAAGGCAAATTTCCGCGCATCTATTCTACAACCCACTTTCCTCAATTTGAATTTATGCCCCCTCAGTGCGGAATCTGAGCAAGAGAAAGAATCCCATCAGCATTGAGCTTGCTGAAACCTTTCAAGGCCTTGTACACCTCAATCAGATCACCGCGCAGGTGCCTATTCTCCAGCCACTGCAATTTGCATTAAGCCTCTCTTGGTAAGAGAATTCCTTCATTCCCCTCAACAATCTGGTTGCCCTTCTCTGTACTCGCTAAAGCACCTCTACATCCTTTCTAAAATGAGACTTCAAGACCTGTACGCAGTATTGTTTTGTAGTTTGTTTATTTGGTTTTTAGGAGCATTAGCAACTAAGGCCATATTGCTCCGGGGATATGCAGTGGTCATTCTCTTTCCGCATCCTCCGTATTCAGTGGTCAAGGGCTCGAACCCCGATGTAATCAAGAAGCGTGTGCTACGCACTGCTACTCCTGCCCACCTGGCTACGGAGGCGCCGTACGCAGTACTAAAGGCGCAGTACTGAACATTGCTTTATAAAAGTGGATGATCACATCCTTGTCCCTGCTAGCAAAATTCCTTTATATCATTGACAAGACACCATGTGCTACTCTTGCAGCCTGTCTTCACCTCTCAGCCCATCTGCTCAACTTTTCCAGATCCTGAAAATTGCAGTAGCGTACTGTCCTTACTGTCATTAACAACCTTACCAACCTGCGTATCATCTACAAACTTGGACATTAATCCTGATATACTTTCATCAATATCATTGAAGAATACAGCAAACAACAATGGACCCAACACGGAACAATTGTACTCTGGCTCCGACGGTTAATACGTTTCGATTGGGGTAATAATGTGAGGGCCCTCTACGTCCTATATGATTACATCTATTCTCAATAGTGACATGTGCAACCAGGGCTCTAGGAGGGAGAGCCCCAATAGTGCAGTCCGGAAGTCCTTTCTTTCCTGGATAGAGTTGTGCTACTCTCGGCATCACCAGGACACGTAAAACGGTCGTCCACAGATGTTCTACTACGTGTTTTTGCGGACAGCTTCCTGACGACCTACTTGTGGTGGCATCTTGTTTAGTGCATGACCTGAAGAAACAGGTCCCTAGAAAAATGTTTGGCGGGCAGTCGAGGCCTGATTTTGACCTCTGAACGGAGGCGTATCCGTAGCGAAATGGGTACCACTTTGAAAGGACAATGAGCAAATTCTGAGAACGGAAGGCATCATTTTACACCCTTATCTGCTGTTTGATGACTTTTCTGGGATTGAGAATAAACTCAAATTTCCGTCCGTGGAGTAACTTTGAGCTTGTACAGAGGGAATATTGTCTGAATTGTCCATTGAGGGTTGTATGGTTAAAAGTGTCCTTAGAAACTGCAGTTATTTATCCTTCTAAACAGATAATATCGAATCTGTGATCATAACCATAATTTTGAGACAACCAATGGCTTGTGAAGACTCATGGTGTGTTTAATTGAAGTATGAACGGTGTTACTTTGAAATCGTTCCCAAACAAAATTACAGAACTGGAAGGAAAAGTGGAAGGTTTATAAAAGCCAACAGAGCACTTATTGTTTATTGGTTGGTACAAAATCTTTTCTTCTTTATGAGGACATAAAATTATCCTACGGTTTGTCAAGAAATTTATAAGGACTGTTGATTTTTTTCGAAAAATCTATTCCAAAGCTTGGTAGGATTTTGAAATAAGACAATATTCGGAACAGAGATGGGTAACACACCCAGCAAATTATTGGTTTGCATGGTGTGGTACCCATCCGTCACAGACTCGGATTGCTGCCTCGCAGAATTCTTTGGAGATTCATTTTTGATCAAAAATCGATCCTGTCTACCTTGAACAAATAACCAGTAGCTTGCCACTCATATCGGAGTATCAGCCAGTAGTTTGGGAGAGGGTTAAGAGCATTCACACAATTAAGAATTTGTCATGCAGGTCCTCGGTATGGTCCCTAACGTATCCAATGTATTCCTCGAGGCATTATGTAAATAATTGTATTGAAAAAAGCAACTTCTGTGGTTAGCAATATTAGATGTAATAATAAAATGAACAAAGAATTAAATCAGGTTTTAGCAAACACTCGTGTATTTTACAGAAATTTATTTTATTTATTTTTTAAATTTATTAAGCGGTTCCTGCCAAAATTTGGCAACTGCGTTCTGAATTTATAAATATTGATAACTACAATATATTCCCGTCCCTGTTTTTGGCCCCATTGCAACATGGGAAGACCCTCTAAAACGACATATTAACTGTAAACCACGCACACAAAGTTCAAGGTTCAGGTTAGTTCCAAATCCAGGTTATAAATATCTGTCAGTCCATTTCAAACTCCACAGTATCATGAATTGAAATCGCCTCAACAAACCATACAAAATAACGGTGAATAAGGAAATCCAACCCCGAGGAGTTCTTCAAGAATTCAAATCGCAAAGTCTGTAGGAACGATGCACCCAACTGGAAAAAGCCTGAAGAAGCAGCTACCTAGGACAGAACTGCCAGCACCAGGAGCTGGAGCTCTGTAGTATCACGAATCAGCACAAGGAGCTCCCGTTACAATCACCACAATGCTGGCAGCACCATGAAATGCCAGGATATATCAAGAGGAAACTGAAGACGTTGATTATATGGATACGAAGTAGGAGTAGATATCCATCCAGTTTGAGGAACGGAATACCATATATTTGCGTACTCCCACCGAAACGAGTTCATAAACTTTGTTCTGTCACGCAGCTCAATCCTTCATATGAAGACTATGAGACGTGCAAGGCAGCCTTGTAAATAAATACTGTATACAGCTTCAATACATGCATTCGCATCTGAGTTCCAAAGCATTTCAAGATCACCACCTCCAGATCACAAGAAATTGACCTACCGTCGTGTCATATTCGACCACAAGGGAAACCCCAATTTTCCCAATTAGGAACCCTACTCCTGACAGAGTTCATGTGGTGCAGTCACATTTAAATCCAGCCATAAGGATTTGAATATGACTGCACCACATGAACTCTTGATTCCAACAACCAAATCTCAGAATTCTTGCTGAGAACGTGACTTTTGTGATTTTCTTCGATGTCAGTTTTCTATTGTCTTAAAAATTTCTGTTTGGACTGTTAGGCCAACTTGGACTGTTATAAAAGCATGCAACTATCGCATACTGTGCAAATGCATCTAACAGCATTCAGTTTTACCATTCGGGAACCAACCCGCTCTCATTATTGATATTTGTAACAAAGAAACATGACACGGATATTTAAAACCACACCTATTACAAGGCGCTTTTGTCAGTATGTTCACTTACGGCCTTCTGGTCAATATATTCAACCTTAAATACGAGGATTTCTCAATTTTAAATATTAGGGGAGTTTGTGGTCAAGATTTAGGGAAGCAATTTCCTCCCATAACAGCAATCGGTTAGACAAGCCCATCGCATCATTCAGGTGAGAAATCAAATGCTCTCCATTGACAATCTTTTTCTTTTTGTCATCACCAAACATTCCACCGATGTGGTATCTATTTGCAATAGACTTTATGGCAACTTTCGCTTCACGCGCTACAAAACCGGTGATATAAACATCATCCAGCCGAAAAAAAGGTACTGAGAATGCAGCATTGTACAGGGATTCAATGACCTCTGGCGACATAACATAAGCTACCCCAGAGCAGAAAGATGGATATACGTTGCTCTGAAATTCATCTCTACTTATGTATGTCTTGGATGTTTTGTTTCGTACAACTGCTCGTCTTCTAAATTCATAACATAATAGATTTTTCCCAAGTTTCTCAGAGCCAAACAATCTGCGCAGTAGGTCAAACAATTTGAATATATTAATCAGGATATCATCGTCGCTTTTCAAAACATAAGTGTAATTAGAGCAGTGATCGAGAATCCATTTCATCGATGCAAGAGCCTTATAGGTCAGATTTCGATAAGTGTCCAGAAAATCGAACTGGACAATGTCACCAAATGCTCGCTTTTCTTGGTCAATCGATTTTTGAACATGCGAATCATTCGTCAGACCCATTACAAACACTGTGGCAAAGTCGAATCTGTCCATCATTTCAGGATGGCTCCAAGTGGACCGAATTATCCTTCTGTGGACAAAGTGATCGGTGGCAGAATGAATGTACGTTACTACAGATGGTGGAATGTTTTTACGTCGGCAAGTTTCGGAAACATTAAAGTGGGTTACGTTGAGACATCTTGATACATGCGTGAAGGTGTTCACTGAAGTGCCATATTTTATAATATTAAAGTCCCAGTTTAAGACAGAAAAGACGACAATAATCACGAGATAGAGCAGAATCATCCGTGGGAAGTTACGACCCATGTCTTTCGTTCTTCAATTCTGAAATTAAAATAAAATAATGAGAATTAGTTTCGTGGTGTGTATTGATTAAAACATGCATTTGAGTAGCATATACAAGTACGTAATTATTTACTTTAAGCTAGAAGGCAAGAATAAACCACTTTAAACAATTTAAAAACGCCTGTGATGAAAAAAAATGATTACATATTTTATACATAGAAATATTTATAAACAAAATATAAGTTGAGTATAAACTAATATCAACAAAATAAAAACTTCAATATACATTTATTGCGTTTTGGCGTCTTCTGAGATTTTAGTGGCAAGCCATCGTGGATAGCATTTGGTAGAATGGCTGTCCTTCGCATACCATGTGGAAAAGACCTGAGTACGAGTCCCGTCGGTGATGTGAGTAATTTTTATGGGCCCTTTTCTCAGATTGGCCAAATTAGTCTCATGCGATGACAGCATGGTTTTACTCCAGAAAACTCGGGTTTTTCCTTCATCGAAACAGAAAATCCCCTCAGAACGCACGCAATTTACAGACAATGTACACGGGGCAATATGGCCTTAGTCGCTTATGCTGATGAAACCGTAGAACAAACAATAACAAAGCGAGCTGCATTTTTCTTTAAGACAACATTTAGTGAGCATCCACCGTTCTGTGGCATGCCTTATCGCTTCAGGACTATTCTTAATAGTTTCTGCAACTTCCAAAATGCGAATTCTCATTTTGTCTTGAGTGGGTAATACGTAGAGATCGTCACCAGTAGCACACTGGATGTAATCACTGTCCAATAAAAGCTGGGTCCCATTGGGGTTCCAGCGGCTAAATGACCAGAGGAACAACGAGACACGACACTACGCATTTACAAAATCCATACACCTTTAAAACTCTGGCATTGACAGTGTTCTGTTTCACACCCACATAGTGTCAAAGTGTCAGTGTTTTGTGGAAGAAGACACCGGTGGTTTCCCACATCTTCGCCATGGTACGTTTTGAAGAATTACAGAATCTCTGTAAAAGCCAGAAAACGTATGGTGTGTCGTTTCTGACAGTGTAGTGCTATGTTCTGTTGTTCTGTCTCTGGCTGCTTGGCCCAGGGCCCCAAATGGAGCTCCTCGTTGCCCGCCTCTACCACTGGGAGGTGAGCTAGGCTGTCCATTATACTCTGGCTGGCATCTGCTAGGGTTGCCTGAGCTTCCTGACGGAGACCAAGTAAAAAAATAATAATAGCAAAATAATAATAATAAATAAATAAATAATGTAATAGATTAAAAAAAAAAAGAAGGGAGCGCTAGAAAAGAGGGGCATAGAAGAAGAGAAGATTGAAGGTGAAATTAATTTGGGTTGGTTGACAGGGGACAATTAATCCACTCTAGTTTAGGCGAAGTATAGGAAAGGCTGTGGGTTTAAAAGTCACAGGGAACAGGCGTCCCTCTGTAATTGCCAATGGCATAGTGTCTGTAGATCCCGCACTGGGGTCAATTCCAGCAATCCCACACCTAGATCGCTGCCAGCAGTATATCCTACCCATTTCGGGTTCGAATTGACTTTTAAATCCCGCACTCCGAGGAGTGCCAGCATCCCACACCTTAGATGGTGCCTGCAATAAATCCTACCCTATTCGGGTTAGCATGGTCATGTCTGTGTTGTTTTGGGAGGATGGAGAGTTATCCCACGCCGGTCTGCCTTATTTCTTGGGCTCTGAGTTCTGCAATCTAAGCTTGCCTAAGTGCAAATGTTTCATGCGCGTAGATGGTTAATGCCTTATCTTCCTCGAGTAGCAGAGTGAATTCTTGATTGCGAGGGTTTTTCTGTATTGTGGTGAGGAATTTAAGCCTAATATAACATGTAGATAAGGCGGTTCCCAAACGCTAGTTCAACTCCCCCATGGTACACTGTGATGTTACAAAAATTTTGCCCAGAATGTGTGTAATGCTATGTTTGTGCCGTGTTCGTGTACGTGTTATGTTGTTTAGTTGTTTCTGGCCGCTTTGCTATCAGGAAGCAACAAGCACCAGGGTGGTGCGTCCTGATACCCGTCTACGCCGCGAAGAGGCGGGCTACAACTGAGCGCGAACCGCAGAAAACCTCGAGTGTCACGTACTGAATGTCCAGATCATTCAAAATATGAGCAAATAAAGTTAATTTTAACAATAAATTATAAAAAATAATAATAATAAAATAATCAGAAAAATAAAATAAAAATAAAATAAAATAAAAATAAAGATAAAAATAAGTTAATAAAATTGAAAAAAAATAATAATAATAAAAAATCATCCTGCACCAGTGTAAGGATGCGGACCCTGCCTCATGACCAGCCTGAGGATAGCAGGAAATAGATGTCAAGAAGACACAGTGATATCACTCGGCGTAGTACAAGTTTGATAACCAACTGTCCAAGTCGAAGATGGTGGTGAAGATGGTACCTGAGCTAAAAATGGTGGTAGTGACGATGGTGGTGGTATCACGAGATGGCGATGATAGAGATGCTGGTCTGAACTGGCGGTAGAGCCTGATAGGATTAGTTCCTGAAATTGGAGCACTACCCATGAGTTGTCCACGTCTGGCAAAGGCTTTATGTGCAAAATCTTGCGGAAGATGAAATTTTTCTTCTTTGGAGTCCAAGAGAGAAGATTCATTGCCTGGGGAGAATGGTTGACACAGAGCAGACAGAGGCTGACGAAGATCCAAGTAATATGGACAGGTGAAAAGAATATGCTGCCACAGTTACAGAGGGATGAATCAGACAGATTAAACTTAGCAAGTTTAGCACGACGGGAACCATGGCCAGTTAGAAGAAAACGAGTGCGGAGACTCGGACTGAACCATTTTAGAATAGACTTTTGTAAGGCAAAGGACACAGATGGAATAAATTTTCTTGTGACCATACCTTTTGAAGAAGAAAACCACCGATCTTGCCAGAGTTGAACCAAATGGGTCCAGCAACGAGTTTTTCGGTTTTAGGATCGCAGTGGATATTAACAGTGAAGTCTAAAAAGTCAACTGGAATGGCATGTCTAAGGTAAAACCTCGATAAGCGATTTGGAGACCCAGAGGTAGGCAACCGTTTAAAACCTGGAGCGCAGCTGTCGAGACAGTGCGACAAGTACGACTCATTGTTAAGAGCATACGTCTTTGGACACAGGAAAGTTTCTCTTGGATGGCAATCTTCTTAGTAAACCAAAACCAGGCGCCCGCGCCATAGGTACAAATCGGAACAAACACCACTTTTTACATAAGACGAAGGGTATGATGGTGAATACCCCAGGATTTATGCGAAAGACGGACAAGCATAGATGTATACTTGGCTGTTTTATCGTGAAGGTGTAAGATATGTTTCTGGAAGTTTAACTTACGATCTAGAATAATACCCAAAAATTTATGCGAGTCAACCATGAAGAGAGAACGACCAAAACGTTTAACAATCGGAGGCCTGAAAATGTTAAGGTTGCCCTTAAGATAAGTTCCAAAGTCTTGTTAGGAGAAATGGTAAGTTTATTAATAGCGGACCAAGAGTACAGATCATTCATAATGCTACTGGCAGTACTTTCCAGAGAAGCGCGAGAATATACTAAGGACAAGAAGGGTTAGATCATCGGCATACGCTAGTTTAGAAGCATTGGGAGTTGAACGGAGAAGCCAAATCCCAGATTTGGCTTCTCCAAATCCCAAATCCTAGAACCAAATCCCAGAGGAGTGGGCCGTACCTTGTGGGCATCCTCGAGAGACAGAAAGACAAAGTTGCTGAGTTCCAGAAATGACTTGTACAGAACGGTGGAGAAAGTAGTTGCAGGTTAATTTGTAGAGTTGTGAGGAGCATAGAGCAGCCCTGAGGTGAGCAAAGAAGCTGTCCCACGAAAGGGAGTCAAAGGCTCCAGAGAAATCTACGAAAATAGCCATAGCATATTTAAAAGTGCAGATGTTTACTCTGGAGAGAAATTCAACCAAGGCCTCCTCAGTTCCACGGCCTGTACGAAAGCCAAACTGGTCGGAGGATTTTAATGAGTGTTCAGTAAATAGACAATCTAGACGGGCAGCAATAAGTCGCGCAAGAGTTTTACACAAGTTGGACAATAAGGCGTTAGAACAACAGGCCTTAGCAGAGATAGGAGTACCAGGTTTGGGAATTAATTTTAACAATGCCGTCTTCCAAAGGACAGAAAAAGTCTCGTTCAAGAATTTATTATACATTGTGACAAAAACAGATGGATACAGTTTGTGTAGTCGCTTAATAAAAATGCCCACGAGGTTTTCAATTCCAGGACAGCTATTATTATTGATTTTGGAGATGGCCTGGATGAGCTTTCCTTTTGTAATGATCATGGATGCAAGGGTATCTCGCTGACAACTGTTGTGAACGTTCTTATGGTCTAATGCAGACTTGGGCTTAAATCTTGTAATGTAGTCAAGCCATTCGATCGGATTAATTTGTTGAGGGAAATCATCATGTCCTGCCTTAAACGGTGTCTTCCCTACCTTGAGTGTTTTATCAATGTAGCCTTTCATGGCTTTAGATTTACTTCTGTTAAACTGAGCACGGTTTCTTGAGTATGCTAACCTGTATATTGGGTGTGATGTGGCTTTCCATTTCGCATGAAGCCTTTGCTTATTCTGAAATTCGAGGCTGAGCTGTTGGTTCCACCATGCATTGCTCCGGTGAGAAATTGATACAGTTTTTGACGCTGCAGATCGAGCAATGGAATTCAACCAGCAGACAAGAAAGTGCAGCCCAAACTGTGGATGACATTGGTTTATGGCATCCCAAGGAAAGATGGATGCTGCAAAGCAGCATTTCTATGGATCGAGGAGTGAAGGGCTAATCACAGTTTTCTTAACTTGTATCTGATGTTGCTATGGTGTCTTGGATGCAATTGGGAGACAGAGGGCTACAGGTAAGTGGTCTGACATGAAGTCTTTTTCAGGCTGGCTGTCTAAGGTGAGTGTGTCTGTTGCAAAGATTAGTTCTAACAGGTTAGTCCCTCTAGTAAGGGCAAAGTTCTGTAGGGTCAATCGTACTGCAGCCAGTTTTGAGGATAACAATCTGTGAAGACTGTGTTGGTCTGATTTAATATTGAAGTCTCCACACACAAGTAAACTTGTTTTGTGGTGACATTAATTATTGATCCAGTTAGAGACCTCTTGTACAGTGTTCTTAACTGAAGGTGAGGGGGATGTAGACTGTGCACACGTCAAGTCTGTTGTCTTAGACACTGAGTGAGACTCTTGCAGCTTCAAACAGTTCTGTCTTTAAAGTGGCTGAGCTAGTCAGTGAGAATTTCTGTGTTGAAGAGAATGCCTACACCGCCGCCAGTCCTCTGCTCTCTTCAGGCAAAAATGCCAGAGAAACAAGCAGGTTGAGAGAAGGCGAGGTCCTCTTCATTAGGGGAGAGCCAAGTCTCTGTAATTCAAATCACCTCATACAACCTTGACAGGAAAAGAATTTCCATTGTATGAAGCTTATTTCTCAGGATTCTGGCGTTTTAGTAGAAAATAGTACACATTATAGAAGTTTTAATATATGTCCTTGTTGGAGCTCTGGTGGCCTTCGAATATCGGCTCTGATTCGTTTGGAAGTAATCCTCACTTTAACCTTCATATGTCCCTCAGCAGTTGGCTGGTGTTCTTGTTGCTGGCTTGCTTCTATGAGGCTGTTCGCACCTTTGGAGAGGTTCGGAACAGTACATCCTGAATGCTTCTCCCCTTTCTTAGACTTGATGGTGGGTCTGAGTCAACTCTTCCTTTCCTTAGTCGTGGTTTCATACCGTTCAGGAAACTGCATTCCGACAGAGAGACGCTTGGAAGGGTAGAAATGTTTCACAAGTGCCTCGGTAGACCAAGATGATGCAAGGCTGATTAGTTTGTAGTTAGATTCCGCAGAAGTGATTTTGAATGATGCATAGTATGGTTGTTTGGTGGTAAGCCTAGTAACTTCTGCATCTATACCTAAGTCTTCATTCAGATATGATCTCATCTGTTCAACTGTTGTCTGTGGGCAAAGCCGTGTGACAAAAATTGATCTATTACGTGTCGAGATTTTAAGCGTAATCGCATAAATTTTCGTTGGGTTTGCAGTACCGATGAACTGTAATATTTGCAACTACCACTTGGTGGTAGTGGCAGATATTACAGTTCCATCGAGTGTTGGGACTATTATTGTAGGGGTTGGTCTGAGAGAGAACACCATTAGCTTTATTTTTTGTGGGTTGATTGAAAGCCCATACTGTTTGAGGAAAGAGGCGACGTTGATGAGACTATTATTAATGCTTGATGTAGCTTCAAGGTGATTGTTGGAAGCAGTAGGCGTTAGAATCTTTATATTTTCTGCATAGGTGATGATTTTCTCACTGTTACGGACAAGAGGCGCAATGATAGCTGTAAATAAGCCAGAAAACAGAGGATATTACCTTGGATTAGATAGTGGTCTTCCAGTAAGCGGAGGAGCGCCGACACGTTGATGGCATCAAAGGCAGCTTCAATATCCAGGTACGTGATTGCGAGTTCCTCTTGCTGTTCAAAGGCGGACAATATATTACATGTGGTTGCAAGGAGGTTCCTCACTGTGGATCGGTTTCGGATTGCGTAGTGGACCTGTGGCGGACTATCTCCAATAATCTGATTCATTAAGGTGGGCAACATAGTTTTTTTCCAGGATTTTCAGGAGCGTTGAGAAGTTAGATATCAGCCGAAAGTGCCTGGGTAGAGCGGGGTTTCGAACTTTTGCACATGGTCTGACAAGGTAGCTATTCCAGGTTTTAGAACAATTTCTTGTGGTTAGAATTCCGTTGAAGATGGACTTCAGCGGTTGGAGGATGAACGGACTGAGGCATTTTACCATGCATTGTGGCACATTGTCGGCCCCCGCGGTTCCTGCCGCCGGAAGGGAGTTTATCGCTGCTGTCAGCTGGTGTGTATAGATGGTTATGGAATGCAAGATGTCTTGTTGTTATTCATTGTCGGGAGTCTTTGCGAAGACTCTCCCGGATGGTACGTGGCAACAGAAGGGCGCCTGTGGCGCAACTCGCCGGTAATTGGGATGAGGTGACGGGAGTAATGTATCACAACACACAGTACATCGAACCCTGCTGAAAATGGGGCTGCAAAGCCGCAGGCTGCTCCGAGTGCCCATGCTAACCACGATTCACCGGCGACAGCGAAGAATCGTGGGCACGCGAGCATCGAAACTGGACCTTGAGTGATTGAAAGAAGGTCGTCTCGTCCGATGAATCACTTTTCCTGTTGCACCATGTCGATGGCCGTGTATGTATGCGTCGTTTACTTGGGGTAAACGACGCGATGACACCTGGATGCACCGTGGGAGGAAACCATAGAACACACGCAATTAACAGACATAAGACACACAGCATAGCAGATGAATTTAATTATTCGGGTGGCCTAAATATAATAGTCAGTTAGTTACCTAAACATCATTGCTGACCAGGGACACCCTTTCATGGCAACGGTCTCCCCCTCTGGCAGTGGCGTCTTTCAGCAGGATAATGCGCCATGCCACTCCACCCCAAATTGTTCGAGACTGGTTCGCGGAACATGAGGAACACTTCCAGATATTACCCTAGCCTCCAAGTTCCCCAAACATCAATCCCATCTGCCGCGTCTCAATCACGGACCTTACAGGAGTTAAAGGATCTGCTGCTTACGTGTTGGTACCAGATACCACAAGACACATTTAGAAATCTTGTAGCGTCCATGCCTCGCCGGGTACGAGCAGTTTTGGCTGCACGTGGAGAACCAACATCATATTAGGTAGGTGGTCATGATGTTTTGGCTCATGGGTGTATTGTAATGCTACATAGAGAGCACTTAGTTGACGATTGATTTAAAATAGCTATTAGTTAAATTAGGTATATTTAAAATGCATATAATTTAATTTACTACTTCAAACAAGAAACTAGATAAGGTACCTTTTAAATGACACAGAAAGAGTCAACACCAAAACGAATTACTTCACGCAGGATATTAGACCTTTAGGTTCAGTTAGAGCAACATTTCCGAGTCAATCCAATTGAGCGCAATTGGATCCAGAGTCACATTCATTATGATTACCTGTATCCAAACTGCCAACGAAAAATAACTGATTTGTAATAATTGGATATTCGATATTGTAGTACGTGTGGGTTAAATTATGGTTGAGATAATATTTCAGATAAGTGAACTCCCCCACCCTTTTCTGAGTATTGTTCAGGTGCCTTCTTTCAAGTAGACTATTATCTCATTCTGATTAGAGCTGCCAACTGATAAGTTCACAAGAGGTACTCTGACTTGAGCTTTGTGAATGTGAAGAACTGAATAAACAAACATTTACAATATACATTCGAGTGTATAATAGACTACTAAAAATATCCAGACAGCTGCGTTTTCAAAGTTCGCTGGACCGTTCCGAATAAACAAGTGACTCAGACCGGTATTGCATAAAGAAGACGAATGGGCCACACAGGTTAAATGTTCCTCTGATTGATTCCAAGCTGATTTAGAGAGGAGTCTTATCGTTCTATGTCACATTACTGCCGTACGCTCGTGCAACTGCTGACATCTAATGCGATCCAAAGTCAACCCCCGTGATGTTAATATGAAATGAAAGCATAGTGGGACTGCTGTCCAGTGATGCACATGATTACCTCGGAGGCTGGCTCCACATGTCCAGAGGATACTCGAAGGGGTTTCGTAAGACATCCTTGCAAAATATAAAACAGGAATTTAAGGCGTCAACAGGGATTGAGATCAGTATGAATACTATAAACAGAGCAGTACGGCCCCAGTTTTCACAAGGAAGCCACAGCGCATGAACCAAATATCGGCAACAGCAATCACCGGTTTCGTCTTGCATGCTGCAATGAACATCGTATTTGTTCTACAGAGAAGTATTCTGTCCTCTACTCCCACATCCACATGAGCGGGTGTCAGAGAAGAAGATGCCTAGAGATCATCTTCTTTTGGAATACATTGTTCCAACGATGGAGAAGGTGGGGTTATATTGGGCTCTGTTTCTCCTGGTATGACCGAATTTCTTTCGTACTTGAGCAGGGAACTGTGAACAGTAACGGTTACCATGAAATATTTGGATAATTTAAACGATGTGGCAGTTCATTGGTATAAAATCAATGTTTAATCAGGATAATGCCTTGCCAGTGTGCCATATCACTGGTGAATAATTTAAGAAAATTAACGTACTGCAGCTGGGATGGCCAGTGCAAAGTTCGATTTGAATTCTTTGGAACACCTGTGGGATAAACTCGAATGTTTCGTGAGAGCTAGAGCAAGACGTCCCACACTTGGTCACTGTTCTGCAGTAAGAATGGACGCCTATACCACGCTGAAGTGTATCTTTATTTGAATGAAAGCCTATCCAGGAGAGTTGAGCGTGGCCTAGTGACCGAGAGGGAATCGACAAGCTTATCAATTGAGTTGCAGCCATATCGATGTGAAACCGACGTGTGTATGGATCCTTCTTAGGACAGCGTGTATAACTGTGATAGAATCAGGTATACGCATAACAGTAAATAAGAGTTATTGATTATACTGTAAACAAACCTATCCCAATGGGGTTGAAAATTTTCTTCTCTAAGTGCTGTTTCCTGTTTTCAATGTGGATTTCGCAGTTGTTACCCTCTTTGATCGTAAATTAATTGTTCCTTTTGTCTTTATTATGCAGCCATTAAATTCTGGTCCGCCGCTACCTATCATTTCAGAAGACTTAGAAATAGTTGCAAGCTTTCATGTACATCAACAAATACATTATTAAAGACAGATCCTTGTTGAATTCCTTTATGGTCGACCTGTGTTCCATTTCCCTTCCAAACTTTGATTTGAGGTTTACTATATATAAGAATGTTTAATTGTATCACATAAATCTTTCAATTAAATTTCCTAACTCTAGGTTTCAGTAAAAAGCTAAACAATCACACTCAACACTATTCTTTAATTTTTGGGAACTACACCATAGTCATTCTTAATATTTTTAAAGAAAGAACATGGGAAAGATGTTATCAACAATGACTGTTCTTCTGGTGCTGGCGAGGACATATTTTCTTGGGTTCTTCTTATTAATATATTAACAATAAACAGCTGGATTTCTCAATTTTAAATATCATGGAAGTTTGTGATCAAGATTTAGAGAGGCAATTTCCTCCCAAAACAGCAACATGTTGGACAAACTCATGGGACCATTCATGTGAGAAAACAAGTACTCTCCATTGATAATCTTTTTCTTTGTGGAAGAACTAACTTTTCCTCCAGAGTGATATCTATTTCTAATAGACTTTAAGCCAATCTTCGCTTCACGGGCCAGAAGACGGGTAATGTAAATATCATCAACCCAGAAGAAAGGTACTGAGAATCAGGAGGAGAAAAGGGATTCATAGACCTCCGGTGTCATAACATACCCCATTTCCGAGCAGTAATTCTGATACACCTTCTCTTTAAATTCATCTTCGGTTATGTACCATTTGGAATGTTTGTCTCGTGCAACTCTAGAACTTTCTAATTCATAACATAACAGATTTTTTCTAAGCTTTTCTGATCCAGAAAAATTACTGAACAGGCTGTGCAAACTGAATATATCGATCAGAACATCATCATCTGTTTTTAAAGCAAAAGTATAGTTAGAGCAGTGATCGAGAATCCATTTCAAAGATGTAACAGCTTTATAAGACAGATTCCGGTAAGTGTCTAGAAAATCGAACTGGACAATGTCACCAAATGTGGCATTGTCCAGTTCGATTTTTCTTGATCAATTCGATTTTTTTCTTCATCAATCGATTTTTGAACATGAGGATCTTTCGTCTGGCCCATTACAAATACTGTGGCAAATTTGATCAATGAACTGTCTGTCATATTGCATAATCTTATTTTTCCAGTTTAAGACAAGGAGGATAAAAACAAGTATGAGAAAGAGCTGAAGAATTCTTCGTATATTAAAACGTCCCATGTCTTCCGTTCTTCAATTCTGGAATGAAAATAAAACAATGTTAATTACTTTGTTGTGTGTGCGTAAATATTGCTTCTAGAATTGTGATTATTTAATTTAGAGTAGAAGGGAAGGATGTAAGTAATTAAGCTAATAACCAAAGAGAATGCTATACGTACGAGTCCAAATGAAGTGAAAAGGTTCTAGTGGAGAAAATTATTAACGATTTATTCAAATAAATATAAACAAAGTATATCACTAATTAAAACATAGTGTACAGTTACTGAATCAGCAAAACTATTCGTTTCTTATTATGCTTTACTACTACTAGCTAGTTCAGGAGATTGGCTGCAAGGTTAATCGTAAATCATATTTGTACTATAAAATTCAACGGGTTTCTCGAAAACATCAACCAGATCGATTGATAACAATTTATATTGAATTATAACAACTATCTATCAACTCAAAATCTCTGAGAACAAGTGGGAGAGAACGCATGTTAGAAAAGGAATATGCAAGTGGCAAAGAATCCTCGCGGGAAACGCACTGGTTAAATTACCCGTCCTCCCATACCGGGTGGTAAATGTCCACTTCGAATTCCGTCAATGACGCGAAGAACTTTTATGGGCTGTTTTGCCCCCTGAGTGTGCACAGATGATTCCTGCGTCCACCGCCCCACTCAGTGTCAGTAAGATGGCCACCAAAAAGTCCTGACCTGACACCATTAGACTTTTTCTTGTGGGGTTACCTAAAGAACAGCGTCTACGCAGAAAAGATTCGCGATCTGCACCATTTAGGAGAGAGGTTCCCAGCTGCAATAGCAACTGTTATGCCGGAAATGATTGAGCGCACATGGACAGAGATCGACTACCGGTTGGATGGTTACGAGCAACGACCGGTGCTTATATTGAAACATATTAAAGTATGAAATAAAACTTGGGATATTCTTTTAGATCAGCTTTTCTCAACCTTTTTAACCTGAAGGAACCCTTGAAATAATTTTTATCATAAATTTCTACAATTTGCTAATGCAGTATGGTATATGCATGAATAGTTCCTCCCCCGATTTAAAACTAAAAAGGATTTTTAGCCAACCTTTCATTTAAAAATAGCTTTAAGATTAGTTTAGGATTAATTCCACCCTCAATTCTGGGTCGAACTTGAGATAACCACACACTGATTTCATCTTCTACTGAACTGAGACAATTTCTGTCCTTGCTCTTGATGCTTGTTAAAAAAGAAAAAGGTGGCTCACACATGTACAAAGTTGAAAACTGCGGCAAAATGTTCATTGCTTTCCCGTGAATAGCAAGATACTCTTTTTTCAAAGATCTATACAACTCGTCTAGTGGCAGATAAGTAAATCTCATCTTGAGTGTACAGTCAGACTGCAGCTCACAAAGTTCTTCCTCTTCTCTCAAAGTGAAATTCTCAGGCTGAGCAGAAGGTTCAGAGAAAGGGTCCCTCACCCAATGATACACTTGTGTTGAAACGGAGGGAAAAATACTGTTCAATTTTGATCTTCATTTCTTCCAGGTAGTTTTCAATAAGGCTTGAGACTTCCTCATATCCTTTCTCACTCTCAAGCCCAAGCAGCAGTGGAAACATTTGAAGATTTCCTTTTGAAGCATGATTTTTCCAAAGATTCGGTTTCCTTTTAAATCCAAGAATCTTGTCACTTGAAGTGGAGGCGTTTGTTCAACGAGTTCATGTGATGAAAAATGTCTGCTAAGTAGGCTAATTTTCTGCAGCTATTCTTCATCTTCAAATTACTCAACAAAATCTGGACTACTATTTTCTTGAAAGTACACCTTTCAGTTCAAACACCCTGTTGAGAACTCTTCTGCTAAGCCACCGGATTTCTGAATGTAGCAGGAGATTTATGTGCTCTTTGCCAAGGTTTTCACACAGTTTTAAACACTCTTGAGCGAACTGGTCTTTGTTTAATAAAGTTAACCATATTGGTAGCATCATCCAGAACTTTTTTCATTTCATCTCCAAGAGATTTTGACACGAGCACCTCTTTGTGAAAAAAGCAAGGTGTTGTGACAACGTCAGGTTTATCTTTTTTTTTACAAGAGAGGCGAAACCTCTCATGGAGCCAACCACTGAGAGGTTTCGAGCACCATCAACGGTGGCTCCATGAGAAGATGCCAACACAGTTCCTCAGAGACAAACCTTTTGTTTCTTGGTATGACGAGAAAACATTAAATATATCTTGGCCTTTGCTTGTTTCGGGCAGCTCTTTGAAGCAGAAAATGTTTCCTTAAATTTCACCATCATTTACAAACCTTACAAATGCTACAGCATCACATTTATTGGCGAAATCTGTTGAATCATCAACCTGGATAAAGAAGCTGTTGTTTTCCGGTTTATTACACAAAACTTCTTCAGCATCGTGTTCTGAGCCTTTTCACAGAACGTATCTTTTTTTAACAAAGGCTTTACTCTGTTTGAGATTACAATAGCCGTTTAAAATAATCAGTACTTTACTTGTCAAGTGTCTGTGATTTGTAGTTAAATGTCTTTTCAGTTTTTGGTGGATCCATTTTTGCATTTTTAAGCTAGTTGCCACAGACGAAGCACAATGGACAGGACAACTTTGATTACCAGCCGATGTAAAACCCATTGATAAATAGCTTTCATTGTAAAGACGGACTTTTTGTGTCCCTTGTTGCAGTAGTGCAATGAAATGACTCAGTAACTTGTAATTCTTCATCACTGACCTCGTCCGAATTGTCCCTAGGTCTAGAATTCTCCTCTTCCATCACATACCTCGTTCAAAAATCGCCACATTGGACCTTCAGTCATTTTCGTAAAACACGAACGCTAATAAAATATAAAAGAGAAGGGCATAATAAATAACTAAATGAGAAAATCGCAAAAAAAATATGAAATTTCACAATACAATTCACTTCTAACCTATAAAAACAAATCTTGCAACGTTTACAAACACAGCAGTTGGAGGATATAATACGGGAGGGAGAGGCATCAGCTTACCATTCTTCCCTCTGTGCAATTGAGCACTCACCAATTAACTAATTATCAACGGCCTCCAATATCTTGCGTCAAAAACTGAAAATGGACTCAATGAAATTAATACGGTCCTATTGCGCACTGCCCGAACAGTGCTCTGCCAGGGACCAGCCTCGTCAGACGTTGTAATCCGCTGCTGGCCCGGCTCCTCGTGCCGTAGACGGATGCTTGGAGTGATGCCTTCCTTAGTGACCGTACTCCCAGTAACTAAGAGGTCAAATGACCAAAACAAACCAAACAACACATAACTTACGGTACCCAACATAATTCACACTCATCTGGTCTTCCAGCGTCCTTCATCTTTTCAATGCCACTGAGCGCGGTTTTGATGGGAACCACTGCCACTGCCTAACAAAGACACTTGTCCGCTGCCAGATGGGGATGAAAGACCCTTAACGAAATTGCTAACGTGGATGGTCGGTCACTGTCCATCACTGGGAGCGCTAGCATCGCGCGGCGCACGAAGTTCAAAAAACGATGTTTGTTTTGTTTTTTTCAATCACGATTTCTCGCGGAACCCCTAACGACATCTCGTGGAGCCCTACGGTTCCGTGGAACCGTAGGGCTCCACGAGAACCTGCTGTAGATATTAATAAATAAATCAATTGATTGATGTAAGTATTTGCGTTGTTATTTTATCATGAAATCACTGACACGTTTTTCGATGACCCTTTAAACCAAAGATATTTTCTTCACAGATTTTAAGAATTTAGTCGGCACCAACATTAGATCTGTAACCTTTTATTAGATGGATTTTTAGGGTGGTCGCATTGGTAAAAAGTGATTGTTAACCATTGGATGAATAATGCAGATTGTTATTTGGTAATTATGATACCAATAGCATGTTCTTTTTCCCAATTTGGGCGCTGGGCTTTAATTTCTCGATTCAATAGTGGCTATTTTCTTGGACGACGTGCTACTAGTCCCCAATGAAAAATGGGTCTACGTACTATAGCAGTACTGCCTTTACTTCTCTGTCCTCCTCTCATGTTGTTTTGAGATTTGTCGATGAAGATCTGTTTCGAACACACAGACGGACCAGAAATCTGTCTTACGCTGCTGAAGATATTCATGTACATCCACTTCATTTCTTTCCTTCTGGTTAGATTGTCAGTTTATGATCATGAGCATTAGCATTAGTAGAGACATATGATGCAAGAAAACAAGATTATACAGTATCTACCAAAAAAGAACCTCTACATTTCACCCATCCATTCCTCCTAAATTTTACGCAGTTCTTCCGTGAATTTATTTAAGCTATCGGCTTCCACACCGACCGATGGAGGTTTACTCCAGCAATCAACAACCAGCTGGCTAAAGGCAAATTTCCACACATCTATTCTACAACTACCTTTCCTCTATTTGAACTTATGCCCCTCTGGTGTGGAATCTGAGCAAGAAGGAGAAGAATTCCATCAGCATTGAGCCTGCTCAAACCATTCAAGGCTTTATACACCTCAATCAGATCACCTCCTAGGTGCCTACTCTCCAAAAGATGCAATTTGCAGAACTTAAGCCTTTCTTCATAAGAGCACCCCATTGGAGACATTCGTACATAACGTGTTCCCAGGACTCCTCTTCACCACAGTGGCAATATGGTTATTTTCTATTCCTGTGGCTGTTAATTTTTGCTGGAACGGTCCATGTCCCGTAAGCAGGAAGGTGCCTCGCAATCCAGGCGAGTACCAGGGAGGAGGCTTTGGGGAAGTCCGACTTATTGAGGGAATAAACCTTTTGGTGATTGCTCCTTTCGGCGTTGTGTCCCATGTTTCTTGCCAGAGGTTTTGTAGGTGGTCTGCAATTTTTCTTCTTTCCTTCTTAGGGTCATTTGAATGGTTCAACTGCAGATTTAACAATTGCGTTTGGATTCCCTTCTTCAGGCGCTGGAAGAGACCCCCCTCTTGACAACTTCCAGATAGAGAGGTAAGTATCCTGCAATGACTTGTAATGCAGGGGTGCTGACAGTACAGCACGTCCTGGTAACCGATAGTAACATAAATCTTTGAATGGAATCAAGCTTGCACTCGTTCCTTTCCAGGATTGCCTTGTCACACCAGATGGAGGCTCCATAGCGCACAATCGGGACATATACTGCCTTATATATTGATGATATAGCTTTATTCTTTAGGCCCTAATCCGCTCTACTAATCTGCCTTATCATTGCAGTGTGTTTTCGGATTTTAGCTGACAGTATTTTAAGTGTGGGTTGAAGGATAAGTTGGCGTCTAGATACAGGCCCAGATACTTGATTTCTGTGTAGAGACGGATCGGGGTGTTGTTAATTTTCATCACTGGTGGCCGTCGGATTCCAAGCTTTCCTTTTAGAAGGATTGACTTTGTTTTTTCACTGGAGATTGTTAATTTGTGCATGGCAGCCCAGTCTTGAAGTTTTCCCAGTGCAAAGTTGGCTTGCACTTCCAATGTGGCTCTAGTACCAGAATGAACAACCAGTACGAGATCATCAGCAAAGGCCAGTGGCTTGACCTCGCCGAGATCCATCCCCAGGAACTTGTCCAAGGCAATGAACCAAAGAAATGGCCAAGAACGTTTGACATTTGAACAGAGAGGACAATCTACGACTGTTTGATATTTGAACAGAGCCTTGAGGACAGCCTCGCAGTATATTCCTGGTGACTGTTTGATATTTGTTGGTTACCTGCACTGTTCTAATGCTGAGTTAGGACTTTATACTGTTATATAGACTGCTGGACGTCTTGGCCTGCCGAAGTCTTTGAAGTATGCTGGACCACCATAGTCGATCGAAGGCCCCCGCAAAGTCCACCATTATGGCTAGAGAGTATTTATATTCTGTCTGGGTAGCTAGAGAGATTAATCTGTGGATAGCATCTTCTGTGCCGCAGGCTGTTTTAAATCCAAATTGAAGCGGAGATGGTAATTGTTGCTCTGTGTATTAGTCGGTGAGACGGGAGAGAAAAAGACATTCTTGGAGTTTGGCCAAAACAGAGAGCAGGGCTATTGGTCTGTAAGAAGTCGGTACTTGAGGTGGTTTTTTCGGGTGTTTTAGGATTAACTTGAGTGTTGAAACTTTCCAGAAGTCAGGAAATGTTCCTTCAGCAAGGCATCTATTAAATAAACTTAAGAGAGTTATAGGATAGTGTTCTGCGAACATTTTTACTATGTCAACTTCCAGCAAGTCCAAGCCTGGGGTTTTACTCGCCTTCGTTTTGCCCAGGGCCAAATTCATTTCCAGGGAAGTGGAGAGCGGTTCACTAGTATCTGATATGTATGCCCTGTTTCTGTCAATAATTTCTTGCTGCTCCAGTGTCGGTGCCAAGTCATCAGTTGGGTAGATATTGTCCAGTATGCTGTTGAGAGAATCAGACCAAGAGTATGTCGAAGTTCCATCCGGCCTCAGTGTGGTTTTAAAACTTCACTTCTGAGTAGCCTGTTTGTAATGATCCGAAATACAATGCCCCATGGATCGTCATTTCCCACTGTGGAAACTAGAGTTTGCCATGACTCCTTCTTAGATCTGCGTATTTCTTTGGAGTATGCATTTCTTATCACACGGTATGCCTCCCGTGCCGCAGCTACTTCTCTGGGGGAAGGTGTACACGGGCTCGTTGAAATGTCTTTCTGGCTATGTGGACTCTTATTCTCAGATTTTGCAAATTTGTATTCCATCAGGGGACCGCATACCTGTATTGTCTTCTACGCGGGATGGAAGCATCACAGGCACTCCTGATGGCAGTTGGTACCTTGCTACCGTTTTCTTCAGGTGTGAGTGTAATAGGTAGTGGAATGTCTTAAGGGCGAAACTTGACCAATTCCTCCTGGAATCGGCCCTAATCTGATTTTTGGTGTTGTATCTCACTATTTCTCTAGGAATTGGTGGTGCACATTCCACAGAACGAACGATAGGGAAGGTGATCGCTCTGTGGTCTGACGTTGTCCATGACTCTTGAACAGCCCAATTGATCAGTTTACTTTCAATGTCAGGTGTTGCTATAGGGACATCAATTGTTCTCTCCCAGAGGGAACTGCTGAAGGTGGAGAGGTGACCTGGACGATTCAGGATCCGCAGACCGGACGAAATTATGTAATCTTCAAGTCTTGTACCATTTCTGGTTGGTGTTCTGTCTGGAGTTAGGTTGTGCCAGAGTGCTGAGCGGCAGTTAGCATCCATGCCTATCAGCAACCTCCCACCTGGGAGGAGATGGAGTGCTTCCTGGATGACGGAGATTGCAGTAGTAATATCCTCACCCGGGTGAGGATATAGTGAGAGAGGATATAGGGACCCGAGAGATGTTATAATCCGCGCACAGGCGCTGATGGAGGTGCATAATGGCGCGAAGCCCATGGATGGTCTTCAGTGCAGTGAATGATTTTATATGAAGTGGGATATCCCACGACGTTCCCAGAGTGGACGTAGGGTTCCTGCAACATCATGGCATCAATTTGATTTTCCTCAGCTTTGATCTTTAGCTAGTCTGCGACTACTCTCGCTCTCTGCGCATTTAGTTCCAGTAACTTGATCTCTTATCGTCTGTTTCTTGTGGGGCATCTATCCATAATTTACTCTCATTTGGTAAAGGCTCTTCACTTTTTTGTATACAGGGCAGTTTGTGTCACGAATCGAATGATCGTGTGGTACCCTAGCAGCCTTACAGTTTGCGCAGCTTGGTGACTGTTCCTTGTTGGGGCAGTCCTTAAAAACATGGCCCTTTTGAGCACAGTGGTCGCAGGTGGTCTCACGCTGGTTGCAGGTATGGGACGTATGCACAAAGCGGAGACACCTATAGCATTTAGGAACCGATATGTGCTCTTGGCACATTCCATTTCATTTATTTGTACACACAATTATTTACAAATTATAAATAAAACTTACAAAGAAGATATATACAATTTCATATATACATTTGCATTCTTATTATAGTTTTATAAAATACTATATTATATATGAACACGTGGACGTGTGGTGTGTGTGTTTTACCTGTATCAAGGGTGGCTCCTAGGCCTTAGCCCATCTCCATCTTGCACGTCTGTGTTGGTGCAGAAAATCTGCAAAGCTTTTTACCGCTTGTATACGTCCACCTTGCCACCAGGGAGCAGCCAACACCTAGGCAGCCGCTGCCCGCCCCCAGGCACAAGCAGCCGAGCCTGGGTCTACTATCACCTTTAGTGCCTTGTGCACAAATCCCGCACCCACCCACTGGAGATAGTGCAATACCGGTGGGTGCCAGCAATCCCGTCCGCAGGTTGCCCAAACCTGGAAACCAGCAACAACAAAAAAAAAAAACTAGTGGAAAAATATCCAAGCCTCAGCAGATACAAGTCAATTTGAAAAACTCCAATAAACTTAGCGAAGTAAATATTTACATTTGTACAAGATAATAGAATTTTAACTCTAAATCCTAGCAATACAATTAAATTTACATATCTTACAACAATTCATTCCATTTATATTTAATGGGATACATATATACAGGGTGTTTCAGTCAAAGGTTTCAGAACTTCTAAGAGGGGTAGGGTACATCCTGACAACTCGAAATCATATAGCAATGTGGGGTCGGAAATGCTTTCCTGAAGCGGTGTTGTACACAGAAGCACCATAAAGAAAAGAGACCGTAAGTGAGAAATCGTTTTAATAATACATGAAAAGAAGCAAAAGGTACATGGATTAAAGTAAGTGTTCGAAGTTTCTTCCACGGGCTACAATGCACGCCTCACATCTCCGACGCATGGACATCCGAACATTCTGGAATACTCCAGGCGAATTTCGAATTTCTTCGGCAGCTACTGCGATTCTTGCAACCAGCTCCTCAGCATTGTCAACAGGGGTGTCATAAACTAGCGATTTCATATGACCCCAGAAATAACAATCAAGACATGATAGGTCGGGTGACCGAGCAGGCCGACGCACGGGACCACCACGTCCGATCCACTGTTGACCAAATGTGACATCCAGGTAGTTACGAACATCTCCGCTATAATGGGCAGGGGCTCCATCGTGTTGGAACCACATTGTCTGTTGCGTCGATGCAGAAATCTGTTCATCTCTCAAAAGTTGTGGCAATACTTGCTGCAGAAAGATCAAGTAGATAGGTCCGGTTAGACGACACGGTAACAGGTAAGGTCCGATGAGGTGATCTCCCATAATACCGGCCCATACATTGACCGAAAATCGAATCTGTGCTGCACGACGTCGTATTGCATGCGGGTTCTCGACCGCCCAGATATGGTCGTTATGCGTGTTGAAAATTCCTTCCCTTGTGAAGGAATTTTCACGGTCATATGAAATCGCTAGTTTATTGACAATGCTGAGGAGCTGGTTGCAAGAATCGCAGTAGCTGCCGAAGAAATTCGAAATTCGCCTGGAGTATTCCAGAATGTTCGGATGTCCATGCGTCGGAGATGTGAGGCGTGCATTGTAGCCCGTGGAAGAAACTTCGAACACTTACTTTAATCCATGTACCTTTTGCTTCTTTTCATGTATTATTAAAACGATTTCTCACTTACGGTCTCTTTTCTTTATGGTGCTTCTGTGTACAACACCGCTTCAGGAAAGCATTTCCGACCCCACATTGCTATATGATTTCGAGTTGTCAGGATGTACCCTACCCCTCTTAGAAGTTCTGAAACGTTTAACTGAAACACCCTGTATATATTGACTTCTCGGTTGTCAGATTTATATTCGACTTTGGATTTGAGTTCTTAGTTTTAAGTCTTTTCTTAAAGACAGATTCTGCAAAGGTCTGGAAAGTCTCAAAGTTTGTTTTGTTCTCAACTAGTATTTTTACATTGTCCTCACCTAGACCTGGAAATTGATTAAGTAGCAATACTCGATGGTCTGTATATTGCGGACAAAATGGTAAAACATGGATCCAGTCCTCCATTTGACCACAGGTGCAAAAAGGATCCGGCTCCAAACCTCTGTCGAAAAGTTTGGCCCTCAAAGATCCATGGCCTGCTAATAAATACGTCGTAAACATGCTTGGTGCAAACCATGAAACAGAAGGTTGAGTAGAAACAAACTCAACATTTTCAATATACTTCTTTGTGCCTTCACCATGCACAGACTCATTCCATCTACTTTTTCAAATACTAAGCACTTCACTCCATAATCTTTTCCGTTCTGTCTTCAAGTTACTAACTGGGTCTGTTGTAATTCCTATACCTGCAGTCCTTTCTTATGTTTATAAATCATGCCACGGTATAAGATAAATAAATCTAAAGGATGTTCTCCTCCAAGGATTTGGAGGGCATTGTTTGATACTGTACGAGGGGTATTATTTAGTGCCAGAAGCACTGTTCTTTGAATTGATAATAGCTTATTTTTGATTTTCACCTTAACGATGTTCTGATGCCAAATACCTGCTCCGTACGAAGCGATAGGCAGAAATATTGCTCTTTAAATTTTGTTTCATGGTCTTTTTATTCAAACCCCAGTCTCTTTTGGAGATTCTTATGACCGAAGCAGTAAAATTTCTAATTTTTTCCCTTCAGTTTGGTGACGTGAGGGAGAAAGGTTAATTTATCATCGTAGATTATGCCAAGATATTTGTTTTGAGGAACATAAGGTATCTGTGAACCATTCAATTGAATTCTTGGTGTTCTTCCATAATTAAAGTGGTTTTCAAATGTCATGAAATTTGTTTTTCTCGGAGATATCTTGAGCTTGTTGATTTCAGCCCATGCCACCAAATCATCTAAGATGGGTTGAATTTTGTCCTCTAATACCTTACGTGACCTTCCTTCTATAGCAATCATGACGTCATCGGCATAGGCCACCTTTAGAGAATTCTCGTGTGTTCTCGTGAGCCACTGATCTAATACGGTAATCCAGAGGAGAGGCCACAACACCGACCCCTGGGGGCATCCTCTCGAAACCTGGGCATTATAAGACAGATGCTTTGCCTTGATCATGATGGATTTCTTATTAAAGTATGATCTCAGTACCCTGTACACATAATTATCATATTTAGCCAACCTTAAAGACCTGAGGGCACTCTCCCACTAGAGGGAGTTGAAAGCGCCCTCGAAGTACACAAAAATTGCCAAAACATATTTAGAAGATGAATTCTAGATAAAGTTAGTCAACGTAAGAATAGCATCGTCGGTGGACCTCCCTTTTTTGAAGCCCAACTGACAACTTGAGCATAATTGGTTTTCCTCAAATTTCTTTAGTATTCTAGGAGCCAGAAGATGTTCGAATAACTTTCCCAGATTAGCAAGTAAGGAAACTGGCCTGTAAGCTTGGGTATAGGATGTGTTTTTCCCTGTCTTGTGAAGAATCTTGAGCAATGCCAATTTCCACTGATTTGGAAAGTATTCTTCAGGAGGCATTTGTTCAAGAGATTTAGCAGTACTTGTGGGTATAAGTTGAAAAACTTGATGATAACAAGATTCTCCTCAAGGTCAATTCCGGGGCATTTCTTGCTGTTTAGTCTAGCTATAGCAGAACCCAACTCCAACAGATTAAAACACTCAATATCAGTTGAACCCGTATACATACTATTTTCAAGACGTATCTGACCTTGCTCCAATGTATCCAACACTGGAATATCTTTAGGGAACAGACTTGACACTATAGCATGTACCGTACAGCTCCAGTCCTCAGATTCTGCTCTGTTTATTCTTACTATTTTTTTTTTTTTTTTTATGAAAACCCCAAACACGAAAGGTATCAAAACCTATAGTACTTAGTACCGTGCATGGGTTGAAGGAGAAGTATGGGAGGAGGGGGGGGGGGATGCCGGAAACTTTGCTCTAGAGACTAAACATGGGTTTCACCACTTCAAGCCTCCAATAAGCAAAGTGGTGGTATTTCACCAGTTGATGAAAGTCATCTACCACCTGACGTATTGTACACTTCTCCACAGATTAATTTGTTTCTGGAGATTTTGTAAACTAATCCCCACGGTTCTGAATTCCCAACCTGTTTGACAAATCCTTGCCAACAATCTATTTTAGCATTAGCTATTTCCTTGTGGTATCTCCTCCGAAGATCTCTATTAGAATCCTTGTATGCTTGAACATCCTTGAGACAGCTGTCTGTGTTTTTGATATTCCTTCCTTGCGTTCTGAACTTGCGATCTTAAATTTGCAAGATCTGAATTCCACTAAGGGACAGGAGTTGTCTTGTTGTGTTTTTTCTTTGCTGCATAATCCGTGGCCAGATACAACTGGGTTTGAACAAAATCAACAATCTCCTCAGCCATTAATATATTAAGGGATTCAATCATTTCTGTCGTAAAGACAGCAGAGAGAAATTCTTTAAATTTGTTCCATTTAATACTGTTAATGGAAAATCTCCTAAGATCAGTAAGTTGAAGGTCATCGAGTCGCTGCCCAGGAAGAAGACCATAAACTATGGCACGGTGGTCACTGTTGATTAACTCTAGGACAACATCCCAATGAGAGATAGAACAATCAATTTTGACAGAGGTCAAAACCTCTGTCAAAATTGATTGACAGAGGTTTTGACCTCTGTAATATCAATATTGCTTTCACCGTTAACGGTCGAAAAAGTGTAGGGTTTATTAGGCAAATTTTGAACAGTAAGTCCATGAGCAAGAATAACATCTTCCAGGGCCGAACCACGAGGGTCTTGGCACAACTAGACCCAGGAGCGAGAGGCTCTAGGAACGGGCAGCAGATGGAGGAATTCCTAGCCAACAGCAGCTGTGTCGTCATCAATCGCGCCACCAATCTTCCCACATTTAGTTCGACACTCTGGGAAGCCACCCTGGATGCCACCATGGCCACTAGATCTCTAGCTGCTCACCTCAACGATTAGATCATGCAAGAGGATTGTACTACTTCCAACCACAGTTCCATCACCTTCAATATGCATTTGCATAGGTCACTCCATCGAATCCAGGTAAACAGTTACAAGCAGGAAAGATATGCTGTCAATAAACCAGACTGGGGTAAATTCAAAGTGGCCATCACCAGAAACGCACACAACCTGTCATCCAACCAACTCCAGAAACAGACCCCTGACTAACATCAACGCGGTGTAACCAAAGCCATAATAAATGCAGTTAATCAATCAATCAGGAGGAGGACCTCCCAGGCGGGAGCTGTCCCGTAGTGGTCGCAAGAGCTCGACCAGCTTAGAAGAACAATGAACCAGAAGAGAAGTGCCTTTCAAAGAGTCAGATGGACCTGGCCACCCCCTGAGGTGGATACTCTTGGGCAACAGTACAGGGTGACCAGGAACACCTATACTGCGATGATCAGGCAGCAGAAAAAGCTGTCCTGGGAGCATCTGGTCTCTACTATCTGCAAGTCTGACCCCTGGATCATTATCGACAGGATAACCACAAGCAAGCTGCCTAGGGGGAGGTAACCCCTTCCATCATCACCCCACAAGGTGTCACGACCAACAACTGGCACGACACAGTTAATAACATAGTAGACGCCACTTTCAAAACAATCGAAGGAAACAACACCATTGAAGACCAACTGCTATGCCAGGCCAATGAAGTATACAAATACCCCAGAACGGAGGACCCCTTTACCCACCCAGAACTACAAACTGCCATAAGCAAGATAAGAAATAGGAAAATCCCAGGGCTAGATATGCTTGAGCCATAGCTGGTTAGGAAAGTGGCTGAGTACACGCCAGACCTGCTCCTGAATCTTTAATAACACTGTCTCCATTCAGGCTGTTTCCCTCTCTACTGGAAAGTGGCAAATCTCAAATTGATCCTACAAAATCCATCCAAACCGCATCATAAACCGGACTCCCATCGACCAATTGCCCTACTGTCTGTGCTTAGAAAAGTACTGGAGCAGCTTGTCAGACAGAGGATTGAAGTGCACTACACCACTGCAAGCTTAACAGCAAACAAACAATTTGGATTTAAACCAGGAAATTCAACGGTCGACGCACTGGAATCCATCCTTAACATGGCGGGGAGCTGCCGACAAAAATACTTTCTACTCATCTCTATTGACTTTGCAGTGGAGTTCGACGCTCTTTGGTGGCCGAGCGTCCTCGCAAGACTCGGGGCTGTACGATTGCCGACAAATCTCTATGATTGCGTAAAAAGCTATTAGATCAACCGACGTGTGTCCTGGTGCAGGCCCCCTGCAGCAGTGATTACACTGCGAGAATGGACAGAAAGTCATCGACTCACCATATCGGCCACCAAGACCAAATCCATCTTACTTAAGGGCTACCTAAGTATGGAGGTCTTGTACTCACCAGGCCTCCATTCCACGTTTCTATTGACAGGCCACGGACCCTTTAAATGAAAGTTAACATCCCTAAGCGTAGAAGATGATCCATCTTGTCACTGCGGGGCTGAAGAATCGTGAGAGCACGTGTTCAAGTGCCATGAATATGACTCGTTCCGGCTAAGGTTTGCCACTAAAATCCAAGAAAATCCCCGGCATTGTTAGCACCTGAATGGCAGGGCTGCGCTATGCCGCCTTTACTGAGTTTGCGCAGTCTGTCTTCACTGCCAGACTGGTAAGGCACCGACACACCATCCATTGAAGATCAAAATAAGAAACTTCCTGGATATGATGACATTCCTCTCACAGAGAAAAAAAAAAAAAAAAAACTCCTTCCTTGGTTCGTCCCAGGAGTGACACAACCACCAGCACAGCTCAGCTGCTGCCATTAGGCCTCCCTAGCCACGTTCCCTTGCATGGTCCTTTGCCTCCACTCCCCGGGCAGAAGGGAGAGGTCATCCCTGGTCTAACTCCTCGCCGTCCTCTTTTTTTTACTCTGGTGGAGCATGAGTCTGCTCCATGACTTGGGGTCATCATCTCTGTGGATCCCGTATCTCTAAGTTCCCCCCAGTCTTCAGTCTCCCTCCTCTTTTCTAACTTACAACTAGCATCCGAATCAACTCCAAACTGCTTGAGACCCACACCCAAAAAACGTAATATCAAATCGCCCAACTAGTACTCCTTTTGTTTTGGCTGACCCCTATCTATAGCGGTTTTTTTTTTTTTTTTTTTGGTTTTTTTTTAGGTCCATGCCACTAAAATCTCAGGAAATTAGGTAGCAGGACCTGCCAGAATAAATAACTATGATACTGGTGTACTTGGTTTGCCTCCACGGGGTGGAGTGGGCAATTTTGGGTCCCATTAGGGGCCCAGCGACTAAATTACCAGAGGAACAACGATACACGACACTACTCATATACAAAATCCATACACTTTGAAACCTCTGGCATTGACAGTGTTCTGTTTCACACCCACAATGTACAGCACGCGGAGATGGGGGACACCCCTGGTGCCGTTTGACACTAAACACACTACACTCTACACTCTACTCTACTCTACTACATGCATCACTGCCTACAATATCAGGATCTAAGCTGTATAATGATAACGCGGACACGATATCTCCAAAAGGAATGGAGCATCATTTTCTGGACTCGGAGCATGAATACAGGGCCCTAACAGAATATGTGCAGGAAGTCTCCTCAAGAAGAACACTAAATGACAAATATTACGACTGAAAGGTGCACGACAAAATAAAAAAAAGAAGGGAAAAGAAAAAGAGAAGGAAAGGAAAAATATAGGACTGCAACTCAAGAACTAGCTACATGACATGACACCCAAACTCTTGGATCAATCCAGAACCCCCAGAAATGGAACTCACTGACTGACAGACTTACAATCACTCCTACTCATGGACGACTTGGCCCGTCCTATCACCCTAGAATATTGCCTCAACCAAATTGGACCTTACTGAACTAGACTTACCTTACTCACATGGACTCATACAAACCGACTGATTCTGGTTCCCCTGAAGTGGATTTTCCAGTAGGGACCCCACCCGGACGTTAAACACTGACCTGGACTGACCATTCTGCCATGCTGCTGTTCAGCTGGCGGGCGATCCAACACTCAATCGCCCTAGCATCGTACTTTTAACCACTGTCCTAAGGCAAGGTGGGCCCCCGCGTTATCTCTTCGTCGCTCTCCCCTATTTTCACCTGCCTAGCCTAGACTATACAAATAATCCGGCGAACTAGTGTAAACTCGACAAAAAATGCCTTCTCACCCATCTACAGCAGGCCTGGCAAACCCGCTGGACGACTTCGACAAAATGGGAACTCACATATTCATATCGGATAATCAACTAGTGTTTCCCAAACTGGATTTTACCAGGATTGCTGACGTCTTACCTACTCACTGGACACGGCGCAATAAGAGCAAAACTCTCAGTTTCCGTTTGAATGACACTCCTCTCTGCTACTGTGGACAGCCAGAGACGTGGGAGCACCCCATGCACCACTGCCAACTATACGAAGACCTCCACTGTCTCTTGATAACCAGAATACGTTTCTCGCCAAAAAACCAAGAACAATATCTCTGGGAGAGCGAAGACAATTATAAATCCTTAAGGCAGTTCGCGCAGGATCATTTTACTAGAAGAAGGACATACCCGCAACCTTAGCATAATTTTCCTCCAAGCCAACCACTCGTCATCCAGAATAAAGATCCTTAGAGGCCTCAACCAAACAAAAACCTAACAGCTACAATCTGAAGAACAACTAATTGTTAACCTAACCTGGGCTTGACCACTGGCTTAATCTGGAGTCATTATCTGGACTTGATCACTCACACGGACGGGACAACATGTCCCAGGAATAGCATAGGAAAACCCGACAAAGACATTGTGCAGTTTGCTGCCGAAACGTCATTTGGCGATGTGAACCGGGTACCCTCACCCGGTTCACTTACCTTCCCTTCCCTTGGCAGGGGGATGGAAACTCTGTAATGATCAGTGGGGCATGGGTCTGCCCCATTGACCATTACAGGAGCCATCTAACCTATTGGCTCCTTACTTCCTTTCCTCCTCATCAGCCTTCAATGTCTCTCTATTACCTATCAACTTATATAGCCATCGCCCCACACGTGAATATTAAAAACATCAAAATTAATAGGCCAGAAGAACAATGGGAACTTGACATTACACACCACAAGATCCATATGCTTATGGATCTTAGGTTGTGTAACGGATTTAAGTCTATTGGATTAATGTAGGTGACTGGGATATTATTTTTATTTTTCTTATTTCTATAAATTTTGTAATTTTTCCATTTGTTTATAATTTGGTATTTAATTAATTAATTTCATTTTGTATTATTCTGCTTTATCTGTTTTCAATAAAAATTTGTAATCAGTTGATTTCTGGTTTTTCTTAACTGAATATTTATACATCACCTTGTGGTTGTAGGTAGACAGAAGTAGAAGGGATAATCTACCCACCCTGCTTGGAGTTTTTTGTCAGATACATCAAACTTCTTTTCTTTTTTTCATACAACATTTTCTTCAATTTTTATTTGTGGAGTCTCTCGATTAGCTTCCTATAAAGAGGGGATCTTTACGAACAGTTTCTACAAATTTGTAACAGATTTATTTGGACATTTTTACAGCAACACATACACCGATCAGCCAAAATATTATGACCAGCGAGTCGTTATGCAAATCGCAGCAACTGCAAGCTCGTGCGCGAGTCGGGACACGGTAAAAAAAACACCTGATACTGTTCTCCGTTAATCAGAGTTACTCTTGTTCTGCAGATGGGAGAGGCAGCGGACTTTAGCGAGTTTGAAAAAGACCAAATTGTAATGGTCTGATGACTTGGTCAGGGCATATCCGAAATGGCACCGCTGGTGGGATGCTCATGGTCAGCCGTGGTTACTGCCTACCGAAAGTGATCCAAGGAGGGAAAACCCACGAACTACCGGCGAGGTGTTGTTCGACCACTGCTCATCGATGCTCGAGGTGAGCGAAGGCTCTCCCAGATGGTACGTGTCAACAGAAGGTCGACTGTAGCGCTACTCGCCGGTAATTAGGATGAGGTGACGGCAGTAATATATCACAACACACACTACATCGACCCTTTCTGAAAATGGGGCTCCATAGCTGCTCTGAGTGTCCATGCTAACCACGATTCACCGGCGACAGCGGTTGGAATGATTGGAAGAAGGTCGTCTGGTCCGATGAATCACGTTTCCTGTTGCACCATGTCGATGGCCGTGTATGTATGCGTCGTTTACTTGGGATAAACGACGTGATGACGCCTGGATGCACGGTGGGACGAAAACAAGCCGGTGACGGCGGTGTCATGCTTTGGACGATGTTCTGCTGGGACATCTAGGTCCAGTCTTCGATGTGTGGGGCACTCTGACGTCTACCACCTACCTAAACACCATTAGTCTGCGCGTGTAGCACAGTGGTATCGTCACCGTCCTCCCAACACTGGGTGGAAAATGTTTTAATGGGCTTTTTTCACTCCGTGGCTCAGTTAGTCGGTCTGAAGCATAAATAGCAAGGTTTTCCCCCCTGAAACTGGGGTTTTTCGTGCAGCAAAACAGACAAATCGACCATAGAACACACGCAATTAACAGACATAAGACACACAGCACAGCAGATGAATTTAATTATTCGGGTGGCCTAAATATAATAGTTAGTTAGTTACCTAAACATCATTGCTGACTAAGGAAACCCTCTCATGGAAACAGTCTCCCTCTCTGGCAGTAGCGTCTTTCAGCAGGATAATGCGCCATGCCACTTCACCCCGAATTGTTCGAGACTGGTTCGCGGAACATGAGGAAGAGTTCCAGGTATTACTCTGGCCACAAAGTTCCCCAAACATCAATCCCATCGAGCATCTGTGGTTTGTGTTGGAACAACAACTCCGATCTGCCGCGTCTCAATCACGGATCTTACAGGAGATAAAGGATCTCCTGGTTACGTGTTCGTACCAGATACCACAAGACACATTTAGAAATATGTAGCGTCCATTCCTCGCCGGGTACGAGCTGTTTTGGCTGCAAGTGGAGGACCAACATCATATTAGATAGGTGGTGATGATGTTTTGGCTCATCGGTGTGTTGTAATGCTACATTGAGAGCACTTAGTTAACGATTAATTTAAAATAGGTAAACTAGTTATCTTTAAAATGCATCTAATTTAATTTAGCACTTCAAATATGAACCTAGTTGAAGTACCTCTGAAATACTTTTAAATGACACGAAAAGAGTCAGCACCAAAACGAATTACTTCACGCAGGACATTAGACCTCTAGGTTTTGTCAGAGCCACATTTCCGAGTTAATCCAATTGAGCACAATTCGATCCAGAGTCACATTCATTATGCGTACCTGTATCCAAACTGCCAACGAAAATTAACTGATTTGTAGTAATTGGATACTCGATTATGTAGCATGTGTGCGTCATATCATGGTTGAGATAATATTTCAGATAGGTCAACCCTCCTACCCGCTTTCTGAAGTATTCAGGACACGAAGTATTGCTCAGGCTGCTTCTTTCAAGTAGACTATTATCTCATACTGATTAGCGCTGCCAACTGATAAGTTCACAAGAAGTACTCTGACTTGAGCTTTGTGGATGTGAAGAACTGTACAAACAAACATTTACAATACTTAGTACAACTCTCAAACCGGATGGCTCTTCAACCTTTACCTGGTCTGACTCAATAAACAATATTCTTGATTCCATTTACCCTACTGAATTTACAGCGATGTCACTGGAGCAGCAGCAGTTCATCGACAGTAATCAGGCTTATCAGCCAGAGGCTACGGAACCGCCCTTCACTATGTTAGAGATGAATATGGCTCTGGCTAAAATGAAAGATGGCAAAACGCCAGGTGCTGACTTACTCGAAGTCGACGTAGTCAAGAAATTCGCTGAAGCCTATCCCACCACACTCTTGAGCCTCCTCAACAGGTGCCTTGCTGAAGGAACTTTCCCTGTACCCTGGAAGACTGCTACTCTCAAGCTGATCCTGAAAAATCCAGATAAACCGCCCCAACTTCCTGCTTCCTACCGACCAATTGCTCTGCTCTCCGTTTTAGCCAAGCTTCTAGAACGACTTCTGCTGTATCGCCTTTCCATCTGCTATACCGATAAGCAACTCACCTCACCATGTCAGTTTGGATTCAAGACAGGCTCCAGCACTGAAGATGCTATACACAACTTGATTACCCAGGCCACACATACAACTTCAAAGTATACTCTAGCCATCATGGTGGACTTTGCTGGTGCCTTCGATCGACTGTGGTGGCCCAGTGTCCTTCGGAGGTTTCGGCAGGCAAACACGTCCAAAAACCTATACAATAGTCTAAAATCCTATCTCAGCAATAGAAAATTACAAGTTGTAAACAAATACCAGACTATGACAAGATGCGTTCACCGGGGTTGCCCCCAGGGCTCTGTCCTTGGGCCATTCCTCTGGTCCATTGTTCTGGACGAGTTCCTTGGGTTTGACCTGGGTGGAGCCAGACCCTTAGCCTTCGCTGATGATCTTGTTCTGGTGGTGCAAGGTGACACAAGAGCGGCACTGGAAGCAAAAGCAAATACAGCTCTGGAAAAACTCCAAAACTGGGCAGCACTCCACAACCTCTCAATTTCTGGTGAGAAAACAAAATCGATTCTCCTCAAAGGAAAGCTACAAATACGCAGGCCTCCAACAATGAAGTTAAATAACATCCCTATACGTCTCTACACAGAAGTCAAATACCTGGGAATCTACATTGACACCGGTCTTACCTTTCACTCTCTCATCTGAAGTACTTACCCACAAAAATCCGAAAGTATACGGCTATGATAAGAAGAGTCAGCAGAGCGGACTGGGGTTTGAAGCATAAAGCTTTGTCACTCATCTATAAAGTGGCGTTTCTCCCAATTGTGTGTTATGGAGCCTCAGTTTGGTGTACAAAGGCTATCCTGGAAAAGAACAAGCGTAAACTTGACTCAATACAAAGATTCATGATGTTATCTATCTGCAGGGCATGTCGCACTGTCAGCACCCCTGCCCTACAGGCTATTACTGGATGCTTGCCACTCTATCTTGAGGTGATTAAAAGGGGACTTTACCATCGATTAAAGAAGGGAATTCCGACACAGTTGTTAAATCTTCAACTGCAACTTACCAATGACCTGAAACAAGAAAGAAAACGTATCTTCACACACCTTCAAGGAATTTGGCAGCATTCATGGGAAACCACGCCCAAAGGAGAAATTACCAGAAGATTCCTCCCATCCATTGACATGACTTTCCCGAAGTCTCCTTCCTGGTTTTCACCTGGTCTGCAAGTTACATTCCTGATCACAGGACATGGGCCCTTTCAACAAAAATTGACAGCAATGGGAATTGAAAGCAATCCATTCTGCCACTGTGGCGAAGAGGAGTCATGGGGGCATCTCATGTATGAGTGCCCTGCTTACGATGATTGTAGGCTCAAATTTTTAACTGAAATCCAGGAGAACCCTCGTAATCATGAAACATACCTGCTTCAGAATGAAACGACATACAAAGCCTTAACGAGTTACGCACAAGCCGTCTTTACCATCAGACGGGCAAAGTTTGCTGAACTTAGAGCTGCTCAGAACAACGACCCTCAAGTACAAACACAAACTGGGGTCGGATAGCATTTTCCCAACTGATAAAAGAGTAAGACTGAAGATTAAAATACTATGCTGGCATCATCATGGTTGGCACTCCTTGAAAAGCTGACTCCCAGAGAGTGCTTGGCCTTTGGCACTCGCACAGTGGCGCCTGCCCCTGTGACTTTTGATCCCTCTACCCATCCCCTATTTCTCCTTACTCGGGTGGACTGCCTTCTCTATCTGTCCACTTTAGCTTGTTCCTCACATTCAGACCCCCCTTCCTCTTGTTCCCCAGGCCTTCTCTTCTCTTCTTCTCTTTTTTTTTTTTTTTTTTTTTTAACTTGGTCTTCGTCCAGGACGCTCAGGCGACCCTGGCGGAGACTAGCCAGAGAATAATGGGCAGCCTGGCTACCTCCTAGCGGTGTGTGCGGGCAACGTGAGGTCCCACCAGGGGCCCTGCGGCCAAATGCCAGGACACCCAACAGAACCTAACGCAATATGTCATATACAACAGACAACACTTTTCTGGCATTTACAGTAGTTCTGTATTTCTTCACAGCGTACATATGGCGCAGATGTGAGAAATCACAGGTGGCGCCTGACCCTAACACTATGCACACTATGCACTATGCACATTCGAGTGTATAATAGACTATTAAAAATATCCGGACAGCTGCGTTTTCAAAGTTCACTGGACCGTTCCGAATAAACAAGTGACTCAGGCCGGTATTGCATAAGGAAGACGAATGGGCCACACAGGCTAAATGTTCCTCTGATTGATTCCAAGCTGATTTAGAGAGGAGTCTTATCGTTCTATGTCACATTACTGCTGTACGCTCGTGCAACTGCTCACAGCTAATGCGATCCAAAGTCAACCCCCGTGATCTTAATATGAAATGAAAGCATTGTGGTACCGCTGTCCAGTGATGCACATGATTACCTCGGAGGCTGGCTCCACATGTCCAGAGGATACTCGAAAGGGTTTCGTAAGACATCCCTGCAAAATATAAAACAGGAATTTAAGGCGTCAGCAGGGATTGAGATTAGTATGAATACTACAAACAGAGCAGTACGACCCCAGTTTTCACAAGGAAACGACGGCGCATGAAACAAATATCGGCAACAGCAATCACCGGTTTCGTCTTGCATGCTGCAATGAACATCGCGTTTGTTCTACAGAGAAGTATTCTGTCCTCTACTCCCACATCCACATGAGCGGATGTCGGAGTAGAAGATGCCTGGAGAGCATCTTCTTTTGGAACACATTGTTCCAACGATGGAGAAGGTGGGATTATGTTGGGCTCTGTTTCTCACGGTCTGACCGAATTCTTTTCGTACTTGAGCAGGGAACCGTGAAAGCCAACGTTTACCATGAAATGTTTTGATAATTTTTTGATAATGGCTTGCCAGTGTGCCATATCACCAGTGAATAATTTAAGAAAATTAACGTTCTGGCCAGGGCAGGGCAAAGTATCGATTTGAATTCTTTGGAACACCTATAGGAACACCTTCTCGATTAGACCATCATCATCTGTTTTTAAAGCAAAGTGGAATCGGTGGAAAAGTAGAATCTGTCCATCAATTCTGCTGGAATTAAGCTAATAACCAAAGAGAATGCTATACGTACGAGTCCAAATGAAGTGAAAGGGTTCTAGTGGAGAAAATGATTAACGATTTATTCAAAGAAATATAAACAAAGTATATCACTAATTAAAACATAGCGTACAGTTGCTGAATCAGCAAAACTATCCGTTTCTTATTATGCCTTCAAACACCAATTGCGATAAAGTGATCAGTTGAAATGCAAAATGTCACTTATTCCAGTAAAGTAACGTACTCCACAAGCGTCCTCGCGCGATTACACCAACGATCATTATTTGTTAGGGTTTTACTTGATTAAATAACCTGGGTTTGCTTTTAAAATAAATATTGTATAAATGCATAATTTAAATATTAGTCCTTGTTTTATTCCTTTCTTTGTTTTTAATATTAATTAAAAATAGGATCATTAGTGCAAGAAAAATGAACTAATTTAATAATGTAGATCATCTGAAATAACGAAGTCAACAAGAGATTTAACTCAGTTTATTTCGTAAAAAAGAGTACAGAAAATTACTTTGATCACAATATTTACCACTTCTACTCTTTTTCTATGCTGATAGTTTCTGTTGTATTCAAAATCTCTTACGCTGATATTATAAAAGCATACAACTATCGCACACCATCCAAATGCATCTATCAGAATTTAGTTATCCATTTTAGGAACCAATCCACTCTTATTATTGATAATTTGAACAGCGGAACATGGAATGGACATTGGCAACAACATCTATTACCAGACAGAATGTTCACTAGCGTCCTTTGGTCATTTATCAACCTTAAATACGTGGATTTCCCAAATCTATGTACCAAGGGAGTTTCTGATCAAGATTTCGAGAGGCAATTTCATACCATAATGTCAATATATTAACCAGGCTCATATCATCGTTCATGTGAGAAAACAAATACTCTCCACTAATAATCTTTTTCTTTGCATTATAACCAACTTTTCCACCAGTGTGGTACCTATTTCCAATAGATTTTACACCAATCTTGGCTTGACGTGCCAGAATACCGGACATGTACACATCATCAACCCAAAGAAAAGGTACTGAGAATGAAGCATTATAAAGAGGTTCAATAACTCCTTGCGGGATTATATACAATGCTCCTGAACAGTAGGTTGGATAGACCTTACCTCGAAATTCATCTTCAGTTACGTACCACTTGGAAGTTTTGTCTCGGATAACTTCCTTTTCATCCATTCTATAACATAATATATTTTGTCCGAGTTTCTCAGAACCAGATAAACTATTCAACAGACCATGCAAATTGAATATATCAATCAGAATATCGTCATCGGTTTTCAGAACAAACATATAATTAGAACAGTGATGGAGAATCCATTTCATCGATGCAAGAGCTTTATAGGTCAGATTCCGGTAAGTGTCCAGAAAATCAAACTGGACAATGTCACCAAATCTTTGTTTTTCTTGATCAATCGATTTCTGTACATGAGGATCTTTCGTCAGACCCATGACAAATACAGTGGCAAAGTCGAATCTGTCCATCAGTTCTGGATGGCTCCAAGTGTTGCGAATTATTCTTCTGTGAACAAAGTGATCGGTGGTGGAATGGACATAAATTACTACAGAAGGTGGAATTCTGTTACGTCGGCAAGTTTTGGAAACATTAAAGTGAGTTACGTTGACTGATCCGAACGCATAGATGGAGTCGATCGTTGAAATGCCATATTGTATAATATTATTTTCCCAGTTTAAGATATAAATCATTAAAACAAGTATAACACAGAATAGAATAATCCTTAGGATATTACGTTTCATGTCTTTAGGTTCTTCAGTTCTGAACTGAAAATAAAATAATGTTAATTAGTTTTGTAGGAGTATTATTATTTAGAGAATCATTTAATCACTGAATTGCTATTTCCCGAAACTATTTGCATATTACATTACATAAAGATTGTATTATATACAAAGCATGTAATATTCACTGAAGTCTTGAGGTTCCTTCACCAGTAGGGTATCAAGTTACCGTCAGCAAAAGGGCATCATTGCAAGGGTGTCCTTAGGAGAAGAGTTCATGGTTGAGTCCATCAACAATCCGTTTTCGATACCTTGGCCCTTAGAAGAATCTGACGAAATCATTCTTCATTTGGACCAGGGTAAGCAACTGATTGGGGATAGACGAAGAACGAGAAGTGTGTGATGTGCATCCAATGTTTATTGTGACAGAGAGACGGGGGTAGTTCTTAGCCCACGCGGGGATCCTCCAGTGACAGAATTCCCACTCCTGGGAAACGTCAGTACCAGCAAGAAGTTTAATAGTGGTTGTTAGCTTAGTCATTTATTCTTGTTGGCAATCCGGAAATGCTTATTACTGTTGCGAGGTTGCTGGTCCCAGCACCAGCTAGGATTATTTGCAGCCATCTCAGCAACCAGAATTCCTGTGCCAACAGTCGATAATGGATTTAGTAGGTTTTGTTTTCATTGCACAAGTGGCAATGTATTCTGGTAGTTGGCTGAGATCGTAGTTAGCTGGGTTATAACCTCGGGATCGTCATGTGCCTGAATGCTTGTCATTAGCTTGATATCATCAGCATAGCTTTTGATGTTTCGCTTTTCTTTAAAGAATGGTAGCGAACAGTAATCCTGACAACACACCACCGTTAGCAGTCCACGCTCTTATATGTCTGGATGATGTTTTTGGCCACATTGTGGGTCTAGCACTGTTTCTGGTAATAGGGATTTTATTAATTTTATTGTCACTCGATATTAAAATAATGCTCGGTGAGCTGGAGTAGCCCTTGGTAGTTGATAGAATCAAAGTCCTTTGGAACATCTCTGACAGAATATTCTGTTCGCATAACAGGAAATATGCCTTGGTTGAGGACAGCATTTCAGATGCTGATAGGGAGCTTATAATGTATGGACCTGGACCCCTTAACATGAAATGAGGGACACTATTGTCCCAATGGCAGTGACGGAATTAATAGGAGTGATGAAAATCTGCCTAGTTAGTTAAATTTTTGCAAGATATCAAAATCCTGATCTTCACACAGAAGAAGAGGAAAGGAGTGTGTTACAGATGTATTAAATCTTGATATGTAGTCCATCCATTCGTTTGGACTACATAAACATTAGTGCTTTTGAGAAAGCAACTCTCTCTCTCTCTCTCTCTCTCTCTCTCTCTGTTCTATGTGGCATGATTCATTCCACGCCTTGTGCATGTTCATTTTGTCTTGAAATGCTGTTGATAGCTCAGGTGTCCAGCATACTTTGGATCTGCTGATTCTGATGATTGTGTTCGTAGCAACATGGGAGTTAGTAAGGTTAAGCCATCTTGTCATGATGTGTATTGCACGATCAGGGGACATTTCTCTTGGTCCTTTCAGGGAAAGGGAGTTGCAGCATGTATGCCTTTCTGTTGGTCTAGGAACCTGGAGCCAATACCTGTCATGCGTGTTGTGTGCTTTATTTGATTCAAGTTAGGAACTGAGATTAGAGATTTAGCAGTATTTGGTTGATGGTCTGACTGGAAACTAAGCAATGAAGAGATGATAAGGGAGAGGTCTTCCGATGAGAACCGAAGATCAAAGCAATGAGGTCCTCTAGTGGAGTCATGATTGTAAAAGGTCATTTCCAATGATTTGAGTGCGTCAGAGAACTGTGTCACAAGTTTGCTGCGCTGGCCAGGAAGGCTGAAATCTCCACACACAACTTGTGAAGCATTCGTACGTTGTGTGTGGAGACACAGCGTGTGAAGCATTCATATGAAGCTCATTAATGAGCCAGCGAATACACACATCAATGATATTTGGTATCAGAAATTGGGGGGGTGTAGATAGTTGAAAAATTACTACGCTTTGTTTTGCTCTTTAGTATCACTCTTAATGCATCAAAATTCCGGGATGGTGCTGTGTGGGGTGATTTTTGTTTTCTTTCTTTTCTTTTATTATTCTTTTATTATTATTATCTTTCTTCTTATTATACATTTAACTCAGGTTTTCCTAGGTGCCCTCACACCTACAAGACCCCACTCTTTGCCACCTGACTGAGGAAAAAATCAATTTCCATTGAATCCCCTTAATCAGAGACCAGGACTCTCTTGCCTAATTGCGAGAGAGCAAGCTCTTAACGAGGCAAGCAAGGCATGTGTTGATTAGACTAACAGGAATCAAGTGAAAACAAAACATGAAATTTATTACATACACATTGAATAAAAGAAAACATAGAGTCCTAATATACAAAGTTGACTCAGAGATACCTTGCATAATCATTCTAATTACAGTTTCCATTCACTACATAATCTGAATTTACCATTATATGAAAACACCGGATTCATTCTTCTTGCTCGAATTAACTCCTAATACTTATACATTCACTATACGCATTTCATTACTCCTGGATACAATTCCGTTTCTTATATTAACAATCAAATATACTACTTTCATCATTATGCTCCGTGGTCTCAACACTCGGTTACAATAGAGTGTTGAACTCTGTTAAAATTTGTAGACTCAGACTCCGAGGTAGACTCGGATAGATGCAATTCAAACTCATGAATTTCATCTGTCCATCTCCGCCTTTGTCTTTCTGGTTTTCTTCTAGCTCCTCTTGGGTACCATTCTGTTATTTTCTTAGTCCATCTGTCATCATGTCTTCGAGCTATGTGTCCTGCCCAAGACCATTTTAGTTCTTTAGTTTTGATAAGAATGTCCTTTACTTGAGTTTGCTGCCTAATCCATGTGTTTCTCTTCTTACCTAACAGTCTGATTCCCAATATAATTCGTTCCATTCTTCGCTGTGTAGTTCTCAGCTTCTCTTCCATTCTTTTGGTGAGTTCCCAAGTTTCACTTCCATAAGTCATGGTGGGGAGTATACATTGATTCATTATTTTACGTTTCAGACAAACTGGGATATTGTTCTTCAGTATGTGACTATATTTCCTGAATGCTATCCATCCAAAATTTATTATTCTCTTGACTTCCAGCCATTTATCATTATTACAGCTAATAACTTGTCCCAGATAAGTATATGACTCCACCTTTTCAATTACTGCTCCTTCAATCATTATTTCCCTTTCCATGGCATACTTGTTCATCATTACTTTTGTTTTAGCCATATTCATCTTTAGTCCAAAATCCTTACTAACTTTGCATAACTGATTAAGATTTTTCTCTAATTCTTTGAGATCGTGGCTTATGACCACAAAGTCATCTGCAACAGGCAAATTATTATTATTAATATCAATTTATTTCCGAAGAACTGTCCTTTTACAGCTATGCAGCTAGAGGACATGAGTTATATACAGAGAAAAAAACATAAAATACAGACATATGCATTGCATACAGAGCCAGATACAATATACGGCCTTAAACAGCCACTGGTGAAGATACAAAAACATAAAGTAACAACAAGTACAAAAACATAAAGTTACAACAAGTACAAAAACATAAAGTTACAACAAATAAAAGTGCATCCGGATACATCGAAGCGTGGATATTGCGGTATCACAGAGAGTCCACCTAGAGCATGACTAAGGCATACACGTCTGCAAGAATGGAAGATCTGTAGGTTCTGTCCTTGCAAAGTTTCTCAGCGTCTATGGCTAATCTGTTAAATATTTGGAAGGAGTTGTGTGGAAACATGTTGTCCAAGGAGGACATGCTACGCAGCTTCGACCTGTATGGGGAGGTGTTGGACTGGCTTCTTCTACTGTCGGACGGTCTGGCGATGATATCCCAAATATCGGGTGACTTCAGTTTTCCGGATAGAAGCTGAGAGAGGGTAAGAAGGTTCCTAGAGATGATGTGATACCTCCAAGGAAGCGTATTAAGATTGGTGACCAGAACAGATTTTGAGATTGTAGGTGTTAGCCCAGCAACCCTATTTAGCCATTTCAAGATCCAGAATTCCAGGGAGAGGAACCTGGCTTGGTATGATGAGGGTGCTGAGGACCATATAGTCGAGGCATATAATGGAATTGGGAAAATACAACGAAGAATGTATTTGATGATAAGGTCCGGGTTATGGAAGTTGGAGATCTCTTGTTTTACTGCCCATAAAGCCGAATATGTTTTCGTTCGAGTGGCATTAAAGTGAGGCAAGAAGGTGAGGTCTTTGTCCCAGATGATACCCAAATCTTTATGTTGGGTGACTTTTTTAACTGGAGAATTCGCAATAATGATGTCCACATCGTTGGTATTTTTCTTCTTGGTGATAGAGAGTTGTGCAGTTTTCTCTTTATTAATGGAGAGCCCAATCGCATGAAGGTAGTTTTCCAGTTCATGTAGCTGTCGGTTGGAGCTCACAGTAATAGACTGGAGAGACTGGGGGCATTTTGTGATGACGAAGAACTTAATATCATATGCGTAGGTGGTAAAATTAGTACGGTTTGATAGGAAGGGTTCTAAAGCTGCGGCGAAGAGGGCGGCAGAGAGAACGCCCCCTTGGGGGAGCCCTCTGGAGCAGAGAATGTGGTGATTATGGTTTTGATTTCTGATCCATAGGATCCTGGACTGAAGGAGTTTCCTAAGGAGAACTAAGATGTTGCCAGAGATTTTGAAATAGTTGCACAGTATGGTACATAATGCATGGGTGGACAGATTGTCAAAGGCCGCCTTAATGTCGAGAAACACAATATCCAGTTGCTCTTTGTTGCTTAAGGTACTTTCAATTCTGAACAGTGTGTCCAAGAGGTTGGTGATCGTGGAACGTCCAGGTAGTACACTATGGAGGTATGGAGGTTTGTGGCCGAACATGTGATGGATGAGAGCAGGAAGTATGGCTCTTTCCAAGATTTTGAGAAAAGTGCATCCTACAGAAATTGGTCTGTAGTCATTAGGCAATTTTGGGTTAGACTTTTTTGGAACTGGAGAAACATAATATGTGTTCCAGATAGCAGGGTAAACTCCTGTTACGAGGACGGAATTGAATGCATCAAGCAAGAGATCAATGATATATACACTGCACAGTTTAACCATGAAAATAGGGAATCCATCCGGGCCAGTGGTAGACTTGTTGGGAAGACTGTTGATGACCTCAGTAAGGCGTTCCTTTGTGATGGCTATTTTATCCAGTGATGTCTGGTTAGCTGGTGGATTAACCCGAATAAAGGGGTTTGGGGCAGATAGGGGCTTAGTTGCGAGCGAGTTAGCCCATGCAAGGAAGGTGTCAGTGGACATGGGGGACTGTTGATTCTTGTTGGTGAAGATTCTTTTCCCAAGTTTCATTCTGTGTGCAATCCAGTCATTCTGCGCCTTCCTCCGAATGCGTAGGAAGCGTGCCCGATGTTTTTTATAGAGTTGGTAGTCGGCTAGATCCCGTGTTTTTTGCCATTTCCTGTATAGTTTCTGTTTCATGATGAAGGCGAGTTTTGCGTCGCTGGTAAACCAGTTCTTGGTCCTGGGAGACAGGCGTACAGATTTGGAGGCCCCTTCACAGGCGATGTCTTTTAACAAGTTTGCTAAATTGGTAAGCGTTTGATCAGGATGGCTAGCAGCAATTTTTTTCCAGTCTGTAGCTTTTAGTCTTTGTAGGATGATTTGAGGTTGCATATATTTTAATGAGAAGATCTTGAGTTGGGATTCTTTATGGTCATGCTGTTCAAGTTGTCGGGGAGAACATAGACATTCACTATCAAAGGAAATTGGGAGGTGATCTGATGCAAACTTAAAAATCGGCGTTGTGAGAGTAAGATGGTCAAGGTTATGAAATAAGAGGTCTAGGTTTTGATGTCGTCTTGTAGGTTGCGTATGGGTTAGTCTAAGGCCTAGAGATGAGAAGGAGCGTACGACGTCCTTCAAAGCAGCTTCGTGTCTTGGGGAAGGCATGTTGAAATCTCCTAAAACAAAGGTGAGCATGTGAGGCTTGAGGTGGGTTATAATCCAGGTAGTTAGCTCATCCCTTGTGTCGGGATTATGGTCAGGAGGTAAATATACCGCTACAACTTGAGTTCTCACTTCTTTAACTGTAAAAATTGCAGAAATGGCTTCAAATGCAGGGGAGTCGCTGAGTTGTGCACACACAAGGTGATGGATGTCTTTGTAAATGATGGAGACGCCACCTCCACGTTTGAGGTCCCTGCCGTTGCAAACATTTTTGTAATGGTGAGGAGTGGCCAAGTGGGTGAGTTGTCAGCGAACGCATTCAATTTACAGATAACACGTATATGGGTATTTGTAATCAATTACGGATAACCCTAATATAATAATAATTTTTAAAAATTTACAATTACATCAACTGCGGAGCCTTACTTGCCTTTATGCTCAAAAGTTTTTCTAATAAACAATAATCTGTAATTATGACATCACTAACTCCATATGGCTCAGCCTCTTCTCAGAAGAAACCGTCTTTCGTCAGTAAAGACAGATGCAATGTACCTGTTCGATTCATTGGCAAATTCAGTTGTGTTGTCTAACGTCCTCCAACACCCAGTGCACAAGTGTCCGATCTGATTTGTTTTTTCTTCCTTCTATTCACATACATGAAAAATTCATTGTCCCTATTCTTTGCTCTCTTAGCCAATGCTTTCTCATACGCAGCCTTGGCCTCCCTGACCTCTTTTGTGGTACTATTGCAGACCAACCTATGCCTGTCATAGGCTTCAGTATTTTAATCTCTCTGTGACTGTCGTATGCTATCTTTTTCTACTCTATTTTACACCAGCTCTGCAATCATCCATTTCGGCATCCTCCTCCTGCAATATTTTCTTAAAGGTATGTATGCGTTCATGGCTTTTGTGATCCGATTCACCGATCATATATCGCCTTAAATTGTCAAAGTGCCCTCTTCTGAAGTTAAAACCCTTGCTTTTACCTTCATCTACTGCAACATCTTTCTTCGGATTCCAGCTGACGATTGCATGATCCCTTCCTGACAATGGTTCGTTTAGTTTAAGCCCTGTGTTGTCACTTGAATCGTTGGTAATGATTAGGTCAAGAATATTCCCATTAACAGTAAATTGCTGGATCAGGGATTCCAGGAAGACGCGTTCTGTTCTTGTGGAGACGAGGAAACTTGGCACCACATCGTGAATATCTTTTCAATATCATGACCTTAGACTGAACCTCCTGAAGATTCTGGGTATAACGTCATTTCAACCTGAACATCAGATTATTGAATTCAAAGAAGCTTTCAAATCTTTTATTCCCTATGCTAAAGATATTGTTATTGTTGTTTTAGTAGGTTTTTAGGAGCATCAGTGACTAAGACTATATTGTTCCGTGTATATTGTCTGTAAATTGCATTAGCATTAGCATTAGCATTAGTAAAGGCATCTGATGCAAGAAAGCAAGCTTATGCAGCATCAGCCAAAAAAAAAAAAAAAAAAAAAAACCACTTCCACTTCACCCCTCTGTTCGTTCAAAATACCTGTACAGCTGAGCCTTAAACTTATTTAGGCTATCAACCTCCACCACAAGGGATGGAAGTCTGTTCCACCAACCAACCACCCGCTGGCTAAAGGCAAATTTCCGCACGTCTATCCTACATCTGTCTTTCCTCAATTTGAATTTATGCCCTCTCAGGTGATTTTTCTGAGCTAAAGGAAGAATCCCATCAGCATTGAGCATGCTTAAACCATTCAAGGCTTTATACACCTCTATCAGATCACCTCGCTGGTGCCTAGTCTCCAGACACTGTAATTTGCAAAACTTAAGCCTTTCTTCATAAGAGCACCCCTTTGTTCCATTCACTAATCTTGTTGCCCTTCTCTGTACTCGTTCCAGCAGCTCTACATCCTTCTTGAAATGAGGCCTCCAGACCTGTATACAGTTCTCTAGGTGTGGCCTGACCATTGCCTTATACAATGGAATAATCACCTCCTTATCCCTGCTGGAAAAATTCTTGTACATCATTGACAATACTCCATGAGCTACTCTTGCAGCCCGTCTGCACTGCTCAGAGAACTTCATATCTGCCTGCACAACCACCCCCAAGTCCCTTTCATTCTCTACCACTGTCAGTGTAGTACCACAGAGTTGATACGTTGCTCTGGGGTTGCTGTTTCCCATGTGTAGTACTTTACATTTGTCATGTTAAACTTCATTTGCCACCTCTCAGCCCATCTGCTCAACCTTTCCAGATCCTGTTGCAGCAGCATAGTGTCAGTACTGTCCTTGACAACCCTGCCAACCTTTGTATCATCTGCAAACTTGGACATTAAGCTTGATATACCATCATCAATATCATTTATAAATACAGAAAACAATAATGGACCCAACACTGAGCCCTGACGGACTCCACTAATGACATTAGTCCACGATGAGCAGTGTCCATTGATTACCACTCTCTGTCTTCTCCCCCTCAACCACCCCTTTATCCATAGCAGCAATTTGCCTCCAATGTCACACTGCTCCAATTTGTGTAGCAGTCTTTCATGTGCAACAGTATCAAAAGCCTTTCTAAGATCCAAGTATATAATATCAAAGTTATTCCCTGCATCCAGTTCTTTTGTGACTGTATCATAGTATCCAATCAAGTTGGTCAGGCAAGACTTCCCCTTAACAAAACCATGCTGTGTCTGAGCTATAACTGAAGTCTTGTCTAAATGATCCTGCAGTGCTTCTTTAACCAGTGCCTCCATTAATTTTCCTGGAACAGAAGTTAAGCTCACAGGTCTATAATTACTTGTGTCAGCCTTTGATCCTCCTTTGTGAATTGGGGTCACATTTGCATATTTCCAGTCTATGGGTACCTCCCCTGAGTCCACGGAAGCTCTCATAATTATGGCTAAGGGTTTGCTTACTTCCTTTGCTGCCTCCTTTAATATAACTGGATAGATCCCATCCACCCCGGGTGCCTTTCTTGTGTTTATCTTCAACAGTTTCTCCTCCACTTTACTCCCAGTTATTTCAAGATTCTGTAGCTTACTGCTAGAGTTGAATACACCTCTGGCATTCCCCTCGCTGAATAACTCCTCATGTGTGAATGTCGATGCAAAATATTCATTTAGTTTGTTAGCTACCTGAGCAGGATCATCAACAGTTGACCCATCGATATCAAGTGGACCAATCTGATTCATCCCCTTCCTTCTAGAGTTTACATAAGTAAAGAACTCTTTGCTGTTTTTCTTTGCATCCCTTGCCAAGGATTTCTCGTAATCTGCCTTCGCCTGCCTGCCGTAATCTGCCATTGCCTGCAATCTGCCATTGCTTTTGTTCTGAGGTCGATTTTATGTTTTGCTGGACAAAAAACCCGAGTTTATGGGAGGAAAAACCATGCTACCCTCGCCCGAGACAGATTAACTGAACCAGGATGTAAAAAGAGGCCAGTAAAAATTCCTCACGCCATCGACTGCTCTCGAACTGAGGTCTTTTCCACTAGGTGTGAGTACGACAGCGATTCCACCAACTGAGCTACCTACGAGGGTACTAAAGATATCAAATGTCACACATTTCAACAGCAAGAATTACATCCACCAGTGAATGCAACAGCTTCGGCCACTTAATGCCCATTTGTATTAACTCAGGTACAAAATTCCGTCCTCAGCCCTTACCTGTTATGACTGGCGCTCATGCTGTTCCCACCGTCGAGCTACCATGTTGGCTGGGGACCCTCCAGAGAAAGATTCCTCCAGATTGCGTCCTGAATCTGATACGTTAAATTTGTCCTTCCAGTTAGAATACTATTTAAGCGTGTTCTGATCTTCTACCAGACTGCATATGGCACACATTGTGCAAATAGTGTTTACTCACCAAGCCAAGCAGCGAAGCCTTCTGACGCAGGTCTTGTCCTTGGTGGGATAGTTGGTTGTGGGACTTGACTCCTCATACGACAGAGTCTTCGTCCATTGTTTCGTCCATAATGCTGACGGAATACTACCTTCCGTCAGATCCCCCACTCCCCTCTAAGTTCCTTTGGGATTCTGGAGTTTTTCCTGTGTGGGATGTTGTGATCACACTGCACTGCGACCACTATAGTTTTCTCTCTCTGTTATCTTTTTACTTTTCGTGGTACCGTATCTCGCCCTTTTTCAGCACCCCCACCTTCTGTAGGTTAAGTCTCTGCGCTATTCATCATTCTTTCTCTGGACCATGTTTTCTTCTCTCATTACGCCGCCTCTGCTCTTGTTCTGTCCACAGCTGGGCCAGCCTTGTAATTTGCTTTTCATAGAAGACCATAATAAATTGTAAGGCATCGATTAAGAATAAGGCAATCAAAATAAAGTTAAATAAGGGGCAATTAATAATAATTTTGCTCTAACTAACCAGCATGGAAAATGCTGGATCTCTAATATGGGTTCTGGAATTATAGTACACAGATTTAGACAGTATCAAGGAAAACGAAATGGGGAACATATACTCTCGCCTAAAAGTTTGGTATCAAATGGTACGACAACAGTTTTCGTTAATTGTTTTGAAATTAGCTCTGAAAATATAAAGTTTAATATATACTGCCTTAGACAGAAGAATTCTGGCATTCTGGAGATTAATTTTATAACAGTGTCTTGACTAACATTATTCCAAGCGATCTGCAAGATTCTCTCGTAAATTTTGGGAAGAAGGGCAGACTTCACGGATTTGACAGTCTAGATGATCCTGTAAAAGCCGTATCAGGTTTATGTCAGGCGATTGGGGCAGCCATACCATAATTTGCAATACTGTTGTTTCTTTGCTAGACAGTCCCTCCTTCAAGTTATTCTCTTGTTGTAATATAAAATTTCTTCCACAAAGTCGAAGTCCATTATGTTCAATAATGTTATTTTAGCCTTCTTTTATCAAAATTCCTTCAATTCTGAAGATGTCACCCACTGCACAAAAACAAAAGAAACCGCAGGTCATGATGGAACCACCACCGTGCTTCACTGCAGGCGCTAAACAACGTGGCACCTTTTCTTCAGTTGATCGTCTCACATAAACTCTATGCTTGGATTCAAAAGTCTCAATTTTGGATTCATCCGTCCACGGTACGTTTTTCAACTCCTCGAATGCCCAATGTTGATGGCTCCTAGCCAACCGTTTATTTCGATTTTCTTTTTTTAAAGACGATTTGCGGGCCTCTAGATAACCATGAAGTCCTACTTGTTTAAGATGACGTTTTACAGTGGATGTAGACAGAGAGTTTCTCCTTTCCTATTGGACTCGACTCCGATTCAGGTGCAGAAAGTCGTTGATTGCTTTTAGAAATCAGTGTTTCGGTCTTATCTTGTGCTTCTGTTGTTATGCGCGGTCGTCGTGGATTATCCTTTAAACTGCCAGTTCCTTTGAATCTTCGACAGGCAGTTTGTACTCCTTTAAATGAAACACCCAGTTTTTTGACAACACTTCTCATGAAATAACTTTCTTTTTCCAGAGATGTAATAGCATTTCTTCTTTTAACACTTATTTCTTTATTTCTTGCCATGTTTTTCAAGAAACAGACAAATAGTGCACCAAATACTCTTTTTGGATGATGGGTGTTCGATTTTATAAGTTACAGCTCTTTCTTCTCAATTTATATTATTGCAAAACGCTCCAGACACATCTATAATCTTTTATAATATTGAAACAACACTCCCACTTTCTAGAATCATCCACAATGTTCTACCACATTTAGGAGTCTTCTTCACCTTTCTGGAATGTTCTCGAATGTTCCAGAAATTTCTTAAATTTCATTTCAGTTTTAATTTGAATATTAATTTAAAAATTAATATAAAAGATTTTAATAAAAATTGGTACCATTTTAAAATTTGAAAATTAAAAAAAAAGATTAAACGTAATTCCAAACTTTTAGGTGGAGTGTAAATATTATAAATATATATGATCTTTTCAGGGTGGGACACTTGGTTAATCAATGTGCAGCATGGTGTTATCAACAGGACTTAACGATTGTGTACCAATGTGAGGTTTTACTTAGTCGCTGATGCTCCGAAAATCCAACAACAACAACAACGAGATTATAAGAACTCTACACACAATTTGCAAATCGGCATTTAAACACGCAATCTTTTTTGGACAAAATACGCTCAGATGGATATTAACAACAAACTCCAAAAAGCTGCTCTCAAATTTCTATTAGAAATAATAAAAAAATAATTGATATCATCCTCACCTGTTTTAAAGCTCCAGTGGAATGGCTTCAGGCTACATTTGCGACGACTACTTCTGTTATAACCTTGTTCTAAATAAAAGAGGCTTTGACAGAAATGCAGGAAGTGAAAGGAGGCCCAAGTGTAACTGTACTTCTATATTTATTCCACAGATGATTGGTTTAATAAGTGTGTCCATCCAGTTATCTGATTTATTAAACCAGTTTGCTATTCGATAAATTGAGAGCAAAGCTTATCGACATTGAATAAACCTGTTTTTTAAACTCCTTAAATGTACTGAATGTAAGTTTTTAGTGAACTTACTTTTTGTTTACACTACATATATTTTGAGAACGTGCAGTATTTAGAGACCTCCAATACTGGCACGAGAATGCAGGGATTAATGTAATTGCTTCATATTGACGTTTATTGGGTTACTAAAGAGGCTGCCAAAATGGAAAAAAAAAACATTTAGTATGAGGAAAGCTATATGAATCTTTATTATTGTAGTTAGGCCTATATATGTGCTGCAGAACGTACACTGATGACCCAGGGGGAAACGCGGGCCAAGGATTGAAATATAACTTGTGACATTTCTCATCCTTTCCAGCCTCTTTTCATTCAGGTTTGCTTTTAAACGTAAGACACCAAGGACACGGTGAAACTACTTAAATATAAGATACCAAAAGTTCTACTGGTGAAACAGTGGCATTTCCTGTTGAAGAAATATCTTGATTGCTTCAACAGTCCTCCCCCAAGACGTTTACACCTGTAAGCGATGAAGGGACCTCATAATACTGCTTTCTTTCCAGATTAGTAGCAATGGTTCCAACGCCCACTCTGCGCTCCAGTCTAATATCATATGAATGAAGAGTGTTGGCGGTGACTCATGGAAATTCGGAAAGGGGAATCCTGGTGGAAAAGGGTACAAGCTACAACACTGCACATTGATCTCCTCCTTTGAAAAGACGGGAATCGTGGAATAGCTCTCCAAAGATCAATCGGGCATTGTATAAATGTTAGGTTTGAAGTCCTTTTCAAAGGACTTCAAATGAATCCAAAAATGAAACTGTCGAAACAGCTGTGCAAAGCGATCACCATATTTGTTAATACATTTAGAGCAACCAGTCCCCGATTCTGTAGCATGTCTTATTACATATAACATCCAGTTATTCTTAGAAGTTTCGGGAACTTCCAAAATGCGACTTGCCATTTCATCTTACATGTGGAATACGTGTACAGGTCCTCGTGAATAGCACTGGATGTAATCACTCTCCAACCAACACCTGCCCGAAAAGGCCTCAGTTCAAATCTCCTCAATTACACGAGGAATATTTATGGATTTTCACAAAGTTGCTGAGTTAGTCGATCTGAGGCGAGGGTTGCCTAGTTCATCTGCAAGAAATAAAGGTTTTTCGTCCAGCAAACAGCCAAAGCAATCATAGAACATACGCAATTTAAAGACAAAATATATTTACACCTGATAGTTTCAGTTGCTTTGGTGCTTAACACACACACACAGTTATGAGCTGGCCACTTGCACGCAAGTGGTCAGCTGATATTTTTTGTTGAACCCCCGGACACTAAAATACATAGGAAACGAACAAACAAACATATTCAGCTGCTAAAAGGGTTTCAAATATGATCCCATCTGCTTTCAGGACGCCCTGTGTCGATTCTAACACCATTGACAGCGAACCTTAAAGAAACAGTGCTCAATCGTGTGCTCCAGAGGACTGAAGCGATTTATTTGCTAAACTACATCATCGTTTTCCTGATCATCCATGAACAGGAACTTCGAACGAATCAAGATAATTTCGCAACTTTATAAGATTTCACCAAACAAGTCATAAACTTGTGGTTTACTCCTTTCTGCTCCCATCCACTGACTCCTGTGTTTTACCTTCTATGGTTATGGATTTGAACGTTTGACTCCTCTCCCTCCAGAATCCTGATGTTAATGTTTTAGCATTCTACATAATGTAATCGAGCAAGATTACAATCTCTCATTGATTCATCTGATTTGTGGCAATTCTGGGACTGATGACCAAACTGTCTCGTGTCCGCGCGTACCATTAGAAGGTCGTGTTACCTCCACTGAATTTCTTTCTGTCCTATCGGACCAACTTCATCTCATTTTACTGCTGCCCTCTATTCCCTTCCCCTTATTTGCTGGCCCCTTTGGGAGGTCAGTTTTTTCTGGCAAAGCTGCAGTGCCGATCAAACAATAACCCAATTTTTCTTAGTTAGACATAAACCCACAAAATTTGCATTAAAATAATAAGAAATAAATTCTATCACCCTCACCTGTTTTATATTGCAGACGTTTTGAGGCAGACTATAATGCTGCAATTAAATGTAGATGTACGCTGGTTTCGTAATCCATTTCTGTATCCAATAAATTCAAGAGTTATTCTCGTTTGATATTCGAAAAATTGTGAATGGACTCTGCTGGTAGAGAACATGTTTTAGATTTCATAAATTTGATAAAGGTATTAAGAGGAGGAAGGGGGGTTAGCGTACAAAACAAAATACATACTCGTAGAGATCGGAATCCTTTGACGCCTGTTTTTCCACGTCAGATGCAATCACCGGAAATGAGGGAACAATGGTGAAGGTGGTGTCGTGTTTTGTGTAGGTTGAGGAAGCGAACATAAATGAGAATAACACTGTTTATTGCATACTACAATATTACAACTTGGCAGCGGTCGTTCACGGCTCACCAGGCTGGGGGCCTTGCGTATATGTACACTCACTAACAAAATAATTAGAAACCTTTATTCAATATATAGTAGAGCCACCTTTTGCCCAAATTGCAGCCAGTACACGTCGTATTATAGATTTCAGCAGGTGTCTGAGGGAATCCTGTTCCAAGTGTGTCCATTCTTCCATCAGGATATTTGTCAGCTTCTCTATTGTGGTAGAGAGAGAACTGCTGAGCCGAACTATCCTCTCCATCACACCCAGACATTCTTTATTGGAATCAGATATGGAGATTTGGGCGGTCAGGTCAGTTTGATGAAAAATTGGGATTGTACCTCGTACCATTGAGATAGAATTTTTTGGACGGTGCATAGTTACGTTGTGGTCATGAAGGAATCCGTCGCAGTCCTGGAAAAAATGAAACATTGCGGAGTGAAATTAATCCGTCACGACAGAAGGCTAATATTTTGCATCGACATTCACACATGAGGAGTTATTCAGCAAATGGAATGCCAGAGGTGGATTCAACTCTAGCAGTAAGCTACAGAATCTTGAAATAACTGGGAGTAAAGTGGAGGAGAAACTGTTGAAGATAAACACACGAAAGGCACTCGGGGTGGATGGGATCTATCCGGTTATATTAAAGGAGGCAGCAAAGGAAGTAAGCAAACCCTTAGCCATAATTATGAGAGATTCCTTGGACTCAGGGGAGGTACCCATAGACTGGAAATGTGCAAATGTGACCCCAATTCACAAAGGAGGATCAAAGGCTGACACAAGTAATTATAGACCTGTGAGCTTAACTTCTGTTCCAGGAAAATTAATGGAGGCACTGGTTAAAGAAGCACTGCAGGATCATTTAGACAAGACTTCAGTTATAGCTCAGACACAGCATGATTTTGTTAAGGGGAAGTCTTGCCTGACCAAATTGATTGGATATTATGATGCAGTTACAAAAGAACTGGATGTAGGGAATAGCTTTGATATTATATACTTGGATCTTAGAAAAGCTTTTGATACTGTTGCACATGGAAGACTGCTACACAAATTGGAGCAGTGTGACATTGGAGGCAAATTGCTGCTATGGATAAAGGGGTGGTTGAGGGGGAGAAGACAGAGAGTGGTAATCAATGGACACTGCTCATCGTGGACTAATGTTATTAGTGGAGTCCCTCAGGGCTCAGTGTTGGGTCCATTATTGTTTTCTGTATTTATAAATGATATTGATGATGGTATATCAAGCTTAATGTCCAAGTTTGCAGATGATACAAAGGTTGGCAGGGTTGTCAAGGACACTACTGACACTTTGCTGCTGCAACAGGATCTGGAAAGGTTGAGCAGGTGGGCTGAGAGGTGGCAAATGAAGTTTAACATTGACAAATGTAAAGTACTACACATGGGAAACAGCAACCCCAGAGCAACGTATCAACTCTGTGGTACTACACTGACAGTGGTAGAGAATGAAAGGGACTTGGGGGTGGTTGTGCAGGCAGATATGAAGTTCTCTGAGCAGTGCAGATGGGCTGTAAGATTAGCTCATGGAGTATTATCAATGATATACAGGACTTTTTCCAGCAGGGATAAGGAGGTGATTATTCCCTTGTATAAGGCAATGGTCAGGCCACACCTAGAGAACTGTATACAGGTCTGGAGGCCTCATTTCAAGAAGGATGTAGAGCTGCTGGAACGAGTACAGAGAAGGGCAACAAGATTAGTGAATGGAACAAAGGGGTGCTCTTACGAAGAAAGACTTAAGTTTTGCAAATTACAGTGTCTGGAGACAAGGCACCAGCGAGGTGATCTGATAGAGGTGTATAAAGCCTTGAATGGTTTAAGCATGCTCAATGCTGATGGGATTCTTCCTCTAGCTCAGAAAAATCACCTGAGAGGGCATAAATTCAAATTGAGGAAAGACAGATGTAGGATAGACGTGAGGAAATTTGCCTTTAGCCAGCGGGTGGTTGGTTGGTGGAACAGACTTCCATCCCTTGTGGTGGAGGTTGATAGCCTAAATAAGTTTAAGGCTCAGCTGGAACTCTGTTTGGAACGAACAGAGTGGTGAAGTGGAAGTGGGTTTTTTTTTTTTTTTTTTGGCTGATGCTGCATAAGCTTGCTTTCTTGCATCAAATGCCTCTACTAATGCTAATGCTAATGCTAATAGCTGGTAGTAAATTGACTTTTTAACAGCATGAATGGACCCAGTTTGTACCAAGAGAACATATCTCATGCCATCATTCAACCTCCAGTCACTTCAGTGGCAGGAGTCGATCTCACGATTCCAACAAACGAAGTTCTTTGAGGACTTGGCTTTAGTGATTGTTCGATATGTTGAGAGTTTTCTGTTGTATTAAAAATCCCTGCTTGGACTGCCACCTCTGAATGCCAACATTATAAAATGCATCTATCAGCATTCATTTTAGCTGCTTTGGTAATTAAAGCACACATCAGCTCATGTTGTTGGTTGGATTCCTGGACACATTCGAATGCTAAGAAACGATCAGGCAGGCTGTCAAAAGCTCTTCAAATGTGATCCCATCTGCTTTTAGGAGGCTTTGAATTAATTTTAACTGCGTTGTGAGATTAACCTGTAAGAATAGTGGTCAATGGTATTGGAAGAACAAACTTTAGAAATGAAGACTGTACATAAATGATTATTGTCAAATCCGAGGAACAGAAAGGAAGAAAACATGCCGGCCACAATGTGCATTAGTCATAAACACCTCAGTTACAATTATCTACGCACAAAATAGACGCGATTACAGTCCATAATTGCCAATGTTCACTCGTGGTAAAGCTGATCATCATCATGGATTTTCCATTATATCTAAAGGGAGGGACAACTTTCTTTTTCCATACTGCTTTATAATCGAAATCATTTACGATTACAGAGTGGTCTAGGAGATCGACAGGGAATGGATAGCCTGTTTCGTTTTATGAAATCGAGGCCTTGTTATCGCACTTCGAATTGAATGCAAACTCGACCGTAGCTGGCGATAAAAGCTGGACAAATGCTGACTCGTTCTTTACCTTTGAATTTGATTATTATATTCAAAGAATGTCTTATTAAATTTCGAAAGGTTATACTCTTTATTTTCTTGGAATAACTTTTGATCCTCAAGCAGATTCAAAATCTGAAAAGGGTAAATGCTGCTTGAAATTGCATTCGTTCATGTCGAAGGCACGATAGGTGGTAAAATTGTCTTAAAGGCCCTGTAACCGAGTTCTTCATTCCAAATATCAATTTCACATCTTAACGCGATACCCAGAAGTGGTTCTATCCGGAACTTCAAAAATAACATATACTAATCGGACGTGATTGTCTTAATGCTCCATCTGCAGATTTAATCTTGTTAATTCAGCAAAAATGTACCTATGGTGCTCCAGAGGAATAGAGCTATATTTTATTCTTTGGTCTAATTACTAAGATATTAGATAAGGTTTATCTGCTAAGATACATGATCTTTCTCATGGTCATGAATAGCAACTTATAGCGAATCATGATAATTTCACAGCATTACAAGATTTCACCAAATAAATATTTGATAGACTTCAAGAAATTATGGCTTCCTCCACCTCTGTTTCTATCAACTAATTCCTGTTTTTTACCTTCCGAAGTTATGGCTTTGAATTTTTGATTCCTCTCTGCGTGACCTGATAGTAGGTCTGCCATTCCACAAAATCTACTCAAGAGTGAGACTAATATCTCCACTTGAACAGAGTGCTTTGACGACACGGGTGTGGAAAAGTTATGGAAAAGGTATGAACCCTATCGACCATCTTTGGGATCTATTGATTCCTCGGTTACGTGCAAGTCGAGATCTTCCAAAGAACAAGGCCGAACTGGTGGATGCCTTAAAAGTCAAGTGGAGGAACATATCACATGACATTTAGAAAAAGCTGGTTGAGAGTATATCCCGAAGATTGAAGACCGTCATAAAAGAGAACGGTTTCAGCACAAAATGTTAAATGACAAAATAAAAAGCTCTTTTTTAATCTAAAGGCTTGTGCCCGGATGTTATGGTAGGGCAGTGTACACTGGCTTTAAGTAAATCTTTTCTGTTCTACAGAAACCTATAAAAATTAAAATTTTAGTCCATTTTCCAAAAAGAAACGAATAATCGCTTTCTTTTTAGATTCCATGAATTTTAAAATGATAGTAAGATGACGCCTTGAATATAGTACAGTGTCTAGAGTAATGGAATACCAGCACGATGGAGAAGTGAAACGAGCAATTGCCCCACAAAAAATGTAGCATTGTGGAGTGATATTAGTCCGTCATACAGAAGGCGGTAAAATGACTTTTTAATGCTATGAATGGACCCATTTGTATCAAAAGAACATGCGTCATACCACCTCCAGCTACTTCAATGGCGGTTACGAGACAGTCTAATGCATGGCTTCATGAAGTTAATGCCACACTTTCGTCCTAGCATTGCTGGAAAAAAAAGTATAAATCGAGACTTCGAGGTCGAGGAGACTGCCTGCATCAAATCCTCTACACGAGGAAGAAATACAATCTGTTGTTGAATCTCTGTCACAATCTAGAGATAACTGATATACAAGAAACACTGAGGCAAGATGTTGGGGAAATGCTGATTCCTGGTGGCACGGCACCGGAAGAGGATTAGTCTATTGGTAAATTAGAAGGGTTCTGACGATCCCCAAAAAGTTTAAGCCTAAGCCAGCGCTAACCCCTGTCAGAGAGAATATACCTCAGGAGACTGCTGGGCCGAGTGGTTGAAGCCACGTTTGAAGAAAGTGTCGAGGACAAGAGCTGCGTTTGCAGCAGAGAAAAGGGATGAACGAGACCAAGTTGAATTTCAGGAACAGATTATTATAGAACCTGGGGGATTGCCCAGGTGGAGAATTTACGAGATCCCGAGGAAGGCGACATAACTCAGAGTACTGAGATGTACTAAGGGATATTCTTGGGAGATTTAGTAACCTTCTAATCAGTGAAGAATAAAAGATACCCAGGATGGTAATTGCATAGATTGTTACCCTGTGGGATGATCTTAAAAATGCTGTTCTAAAGGCTCGTAAATAAAATCAGATCCTAATGTTCAAGCTGTGGCAGATGGTTTCGACAAAAGTGGAAGCTCCTATTAACACTTTTGCAGAAGTAACTCGTCCAATGCTACGGGAAGAAAGACCAAAAACAAATCCGGTTATCATTAAAGATAACAAGTATCAAAACAGTATGAGTTCAAGATGAAACTTTTCAAGAGTACACCACCTGTATTACCAGACACTAAAGTGATAGTCACGAGGGCCATACATGATAAGCGAGTGGCCTTGGAAGCTGCATCAGAGTGATTAAGATTATAAACTGTCCTATGGTTTCTGAACTTGGGCTTGAGGCAGAGAAATCTGCCAAGCGAAGACCGAGAATGGTAGTTTTTGATATCGACAAAGATGTCATAAAGGACCACTTCTTGAAGGAGTCGTGGCAAAGAAACTGATTGAATATTTTACTGTAAGAAGATCAATTTCGCAATGCAGTTGCAGTGCTTACTAGAAATAAAATCAGTGAAAAAACTGGGTTAACTTTGTATTTGAGACTTTAGCTGTGATTAAAACATCTTAACAGCGAGATCTCGCATATTTCTGGACTGGACCTTGCACAGAATGAGAGACCTCCTGGAGTCGACCCAGTGTTATCGCTGCATGAATTTTGGCAATGTAACGAACTTTTGTAAGAGTGATGGCTTAGCTGGCCACTTTTAGAACATATGCCAAGAAGGAAGGCTCGGTTTCATGTGTCAACCGTAGGTGTTGAAGGATGCCCTCTAAGCACGCTGCTATAAATAAGCTATGTCCGCAATATACCCGAGTGATAGATATCTTAAAGCCCACACTGGATTATGGCTAGAAATCCAGCATATTATGCAATGCAGATAAAAGCTCAGAGGTCTTCAAATGTAGCCTCACAGTTGAATGTAGTCATGGAGGAGGGAATGATTGATCTTGTGTTGTTCCAGGAGCCATATGAGTTGAAAAATCACGTTGCTGGTAATTCTAAGAGATATAGGGTTGTTGAAGGCTCAGAGACCCCATATGCAGCAATTGCAATCAAAGATTATGACCTGTTGTCACCGCGATCTCGCTGTGCTTTTCGCGCGGTTTGTGTACTGAGGATCGATTCTCTGGTGGATTGGGGATTGGGCTCTCATGAAAGGGATTTAGATTTCGAACAGTTCCTTTCATTCTCTGGAACGAGTGTGATCAGCGACCCAGGGAAACTACCTAGGTTCTCTTTTCTAGACTGGGAGTCTTTCACATTGGTGTGCAAAACATAAGGACCAATCAGGTTTTCACCTGTAGCTTCTCAAAAGAGTGGTCTGGATATGGGAGAAGAATACCAAAGGAACGTCGTGACGTACAGAAATGATGAAGGAAACGACACAACAACGGAAACAAAATGGTACAGAGGGACTTTATTCAAAAATGGCAACACAGCACTGGCTGCCGCGATATAGATACATCACTGCCAAAAATGGAAGAAAGGGAAGAGGTGGTCCTCAGTAGGAGGAGATTGGCCACCCCCTAATGTTGATGCAGGTTTTGCGCCGCCTGTCCACCATACCTAGAACATTGTTGTTGATAGGTTCTGGCGGTAACATCGCCCATTCCTCTGTCAGCTTCATCTTCAGATGGTGAACATATTCTGGTGGGTGTGGATGTGCCGCTAGGCGTTTGCCCAGAGCGTACCATATGTATTCGATTGGATTTTGATTAGCGGAACGGGCAGGTCAGTGCATACGAACAATGTTCTCACTTTCCAAAAGCATATCAACAGCTGCAGTGCGATGGGATGTGGCGTTATCATCGATAAACACGAACTCGGGGTCAATGGCACCTCGGAACAACGGATAAATATGGCCTTAGTTGCTAATGCTCCTAAAAACCATATAACAACAACACAACCTCGGAACAGACGCACACGAGGACGATTAACTCAGTACAGTAGCGTGCACCGGTTACAGTACCGCCTTCCGGTATCTGGAGTTGTGTACGTCCATCCAAGGTATCAGAAAAAAGGCGCCTCCGTAGCCAGGTGGGAAGGAGCAGCAGTGCGTAGCACACGCTTCTTGATTAGACCGAGGTTCGAGCCCGTCACCACCAAATACGAAGGACGTGGAAAGGTCAGGGAATGACCACCGCATATCCCGGAGCAATATGGCCTTAGTTGCTAATGCTCCTAAAAACCAAATAACAACAACAACAACATATCAGAAAAAAAAAAATAAATATGATATTTGGAGTTCCCTGTAAATGATTAAATCTAACCATATTTATTTTGACAGTAAATTGCATGTGTTCTCTAGTCGATTTCCCTGTTTGCTGGACGAAAACCCCTTTTTGTCTGGGGGGAAACCTTGCTATCTACGCCTGAGACTGATTAACCCAGCCGCGGAGTGAAAAAAGACCACTAAAATTCTTCGCGTCATCGACTGGATTCGAACCCGGGCCTTTTCCACCCTGTGTGGGGAGTGACGATACCACTGTGCTACCCGCACAGACCATCCATGATAATGCCTCCCCAGACGAGAACACCTCGACCGCCATATCGATCCCTTTCAGTGAGATTTGTGGGGTGATTCCGTGTGGCAACCTCTCGTCAGATTAGCTGACGTCCAGAATCGCTGCTGAGACTGAAAATACTCTCATCAGTAAAGATTACCTTAAGTAAACATTTCGTGGTTGCAACCTTCAGAAATAGTGTTGGTTCTTAAGTTTTGCACACCAGTGTTTAAACTTAACTACCTGTACTGGTTCAATTTTAAGGCTCGTGAAAAACTCGTTGGGCTCCCTCACGCTTATTTTAGCTTCTTTGGAACAGTGATTAGAGTGTCAGAAGATATCTGCCAAACAGAAAACGGAGTTTTTTGAAGTGTCTCGAAGAGGCACGTGTGAGCAGTGTTTCAAGAGGAAACGAAGACCTGTTAGGTCTGTGTCATGGTGGTCTGAGGAGTTGAGTGCCCTCCAAAAGAAAGTTCAAGCTGCACAAAACGTTGATCTGAGTGTGCAAGTGAACGTAAGCAGACTTATCAAAGAGGATGAGGAGGTCTTATTCTAGTGCTATCATGCTGCCAAGAGGACTTCTTGGCAAGACTTTGTTCAGGTGAGGGAATCAGCTGAACTGTGATCTTCAGTTATAGATTGATGAAGGACAAAATCTATTTAAATATGGTGATGTCATCAACTACTTGTAATGATACGGAATCTCAGGGTTGGTTTAGCTCTGTGCGCAGGATTCTGGAAGAACTGTTTGTTGCCATTGGCCCATAGGAGAATGATCGCTAGTTGGCAATCGTAAATGACAACCTGAGATATGTAAATGAAAGAAGGGAGTCTCATTTCGCTCCAAAGCAGCTTGGGGCTGCTTTTAACAAGAGCAGAGATAACAGAGTTCCTGGAGGAACTTTTCTGTAGGTAGTGGTTCTAAAGAGGGTTCATGATGCGTGTCCTATCTTCTTCCTTTGCTTAATTTAACACTTGTCTACAGGCGGGAGTTTTCCTTTGTGTGGAAAAAGGCGGTGTTCTGGCATGTCCTCAACGAGTCTTCCTCGTATCGACCAATAGCCCTTCTGCCTATATTGAGCATGGTGTTGAAGAAACATGTCCTTCTGCTCCAAGTGTGCGCGGGTAGCAGGGTGGTATCGTCACCGACCTCCGCACAGCGGGCGGAAAAGCCTCGAGTTCGAATCCCGTCGATGACGTGAGGAACTTTAATGGGCTTCTTTCACTCCGTGGCTGAGTTCGTCGGTCTCAGGCGTATATAGCAAGGTTTGCCCCCAGAAACTGGTGTTTTTCGTGCAGAAAAGCAGACAAATCGACCAAAGAACACAAGCAATTAACAGAAAAAAGTAACACTGCATGGCATATGAATTTAATTATTTCAGTGGCCTAAAAATAATACTTTAGCTTTTTGGTTGTTTTGACCATTTTCAATCAACTGCTTAGTCTACATGGCCTCAGCTTCTTCATGGACTTTCGAAGGATGTTTGATGCTCTTTGGTGGGACAGTGTCCTCCGCAGACTTTGGGTGTCTCTATCGGCTAATCTTTGACTATTTACAACGGAGGCAATTGGTGATCTGGACAGCTTTCTCTGAACAAATTAGGATCTTTGAGCGTTGCTTCCCTCACAGATCTGTCCTTAGTTGTGTTTCCTGGAATATAGTACTACCAATTAGCTCATGATCTGGAAGACGTTGACAGATTCGCTTACGAGGACGATTTCGTTTATTTTAGGGGGGGAACTACCGAAGGGAGTCCCCCCCTAAAATAAACTAAATCTTCCTCGCCAGCGATGATGTCTTACCTTCTGCTCAAGTTTTCCATATCCTGCTGTAGTAGCGTACTGTCCTTACTGTCATTAACAACCCTACCAACCTTCGTATCGTCTGCAAACTTGGACATTAAACGTGGTTTACCTTCATTAATATCATTAATAAATAGAGAAAATAACAATGAGCACAACACGGAAGCGTGGGGGACTCCACTAATAACTTTCGTCCACGACGAACAGTGCCCATTGATTACCACTCTCTGTCTTCTGCCAATCAACCATTCCTTTATCCATTGTAGCAGCTTACCCATAATGTCATACTGCTCCAATTTGTACAGTAGTCTTCCATGTGCAACAGTATCAAAACCTTTCCTAAAATCCAAGTGTATGATATCGCAGTTATTTTTGGCAACTAGTTCCTTTGTGACCACACCGTAGTGTCCAATAAAATTGATTGGAAAAGAATTCTCCCTAACGAACCCATGCTGTGTCTGAACTATAACACTGCAGTCTTGTCTAGATGACCCTGCAGGGCTTCTTTAACCAATAACCTCGTTATTTTCTCCCGAATAGAAGTTAAACTAACAGTTCTGTAATTACTCGTGTCACCTTTCAACCCCCCCCCCTTTGTGAATGCATACATTTGGGGAACATTATCGCTTTCGCAGAAGATTTGGTCATTGTAGGGAAAACTGAAACCCCCCATGAGACCTTGAGGAAATGTGGCAGACTGCCTGGACCGATTATTATATTATCGTGATACAGTCTGTATAAGCTTTAGGTCCCCACACAGAAGTAAGTTGCTCTGTTGCTGAAGAATCCGCTTAGTTTGTTGCTGCTATCTGTTTGTCGTTCTCAGGGTCCCTCATTGAGGGTGTTTAGGCAGGTCATGTACCTAGTTGTCTGCCTTGAATAGAAAAATGTTTGAGGACGCTTTGGATATGGACGCTTCCTTTGTTTTCTCAATTATGATTTCTGCTAGACGTGCTCCTCCAATAACACCTTTCTGAAAATCGGAAAGATCACCTGCCTTTCCCTATAACCAGATCGACTAACAATCCCCAGGAATGCGGACACAATTCACCTGATATCAAGGACCTAGTGATCATACCATGTGACAATTTACATTTGCATAGCTTACGTTTAATTACCTGTAAAGTCCTCCTGTTTGATGACTTTTCTGGGATTGAGAATAAACTCAACTTTCCGTCCGTGGAGTAATTTTGAGTTTGTACAGAGGAAATATTGTGTGAATTGTCCAGTGAGGGTTGTATGGTTAAAGGTGCCCATAAAAACTGGAGTTTTGTATCCTGCTAAACAGATGATATGGAATCTGTGATCATAACCAAAATTTCCAAACAAGCAATGGCTTGTGAAGACTCATGGTGTGTTTAGTTGGAGTATGAACGGTGTTGTTTTGAAATCGTTCCCAACCAAAATTATAGAAAGGGAAGAAAAAGCATGAGAATACAACAGTACCGTCTTAATTTAAGCGTTTGAAATGAATTTTTGGACCCTTTGTGTGTTTAACAGGGGCACAATAATAATGTTTCGTGCAGCTATTTTCCAATTGTCACCAATGTAAGGTTTATAAAAGTCAACAGAGCACTTATTGTATATTGGTTGGTAGAGAATCTTTTCTTCTTTATGATAACATAAAATTATCCTCGGGTTTGACAAGAAATTTATAAAGACGGTTGATTTTTTTCAATAGATCTATTCCACAGCTTAGTAGGATTTAAAAATAAGAAAATATTCGGAACAGAGGTGGGTACCACACCGAGCAAACTATGGGTTTGGATGATGTGGTACCCATTCGTCACATACTCGGATTACGGCATCGCGAAATTCTTTGGAGATTGATTTTCATCAAAAATCGATCCTGTCTAATATGAACAAATGACCAGTAGCTTGCCACTCATACCAAAGCATCGGACAGTAGTCTGGGAGAGGGTTAAGAGCATTTGCATAATGAAGAATTTGTCACGCAGTTCCTTGGTATGTTCTCTAACGTATCCAAGGTATTTCTGAAGGCGTTATATAAATAATTGCATTGAAAAAAGTAACTTCTGTGGTTAGCAATATTAGATGTAATAATAAAATCAACAAGAGATTTAATTCAATTTTTTAGCAAACACTCGTGTACTTATACAGAAAATTATTATTATTATCTTTTTTCAAATTTATTTCTTGTATTAAGATGTTTCTGCCAAAATCTGGCAACAGCGCTCTAAATTTCTAAAGATGGATAACTGCTAAATACTCCATCCCCTGTTTCTGCCCAATTGTAAGTGGTAAGACAAGCCCTCTAAAACAACACATTATAGCAAAACACACACACACACAGTCCAAGATCTGTCAGTCCATTTCAAAGTCCACATTATCATAAATTGAGATCACCACAGCAAACCATACCAAGTAACAGTAAATATGGAAATCCAAACCCAAGGAATTCTTCAAGAATCCGCATCGAAAAGTCTGTAGCAATGATGCATCCAACTGAGAAAAGTCTGAAGAAGAAGTTATCTAGGACAGAACAGCCAGCACCAGGAGCTGGAACTCTGTAGTATCATGAACCAGCACGAGGAGTTGCCAGTTACAACCACCACAATGCTGGCAGCACTGTAAAACGCCAGGATATATATAAAGAGGAAACTGAAGATGTTGCTTATATGGATACGGAAGTGGGAGTAGATATCCACCCACTTTCAAGAATGGAATACCATATCCTTGTGTACTCCCTCCGAAACGAGTTCATAAACTTTGGTCTGTCACGCAGCTCAATCCTTCACATGAAGACTATGAGCTGTGCAAGGTAGCCTTGTAAATGAATACTGTATACAGCTTCAAAACCTGTATTTGAATTCCAAAGCATTTCAAGATCGCCACCTCCAGCTCACAAGAAATTGGCCTACAGTAATATCATATTCAACTACTAAGGAAACCCCAATTTTCCCAATTAGGAACCCTACTCCTGACAGAGTTCATGTGGTGCAGTCACATTCAAATCTATCCATAAGGATTTGAATGTGACTGCAATTTGTACAGTAGTCTTCCATATGCAACAGTATCAAAACCTTTCCTAAAATTGTTGGAATCACATGAACCCGTGATTCCAATAACCAAGTTCTCAGAATTCCAGCTGAGAACGGGTCTTTTGTGATTTTTCTAGGTTGTCAGTTTTCTATTGTCTTAAAAATCTGTTTGGACTGCTAAGCCAACGTTATAAAAGCAAGGCAACCATCGCATACTGTTCAAATGCATTTAACAGAATTCAGTTTCACCATTCGGGAACCAACCCACTTTTATTGTTTTTATTTTTAACAAAGAAACATGGCACGGATATTGACAACCACAACTGTTATAAGACGCTGTTGCCAATTTTTTTCACTCGCGGCCTTCTGGTCAAATATCAAAATTGAATACGAGGATTTCTCAATTTTCAATATTAGGGGAGTTTGTGGTCAAGATTTAGGGAAGCAATTTCCTCCCATAACAACAATCTGTTAGACAAACCCATCTCATCATTCACGTGAGAAATCAAATACTCTCCATTGACAATCTTTTTCTTTAGGTCATCACCAAACGTTCCACCAATGTGGTATCTATTTCCAATAGACTTTATGCCAACTTTCGCTTGAGCCGCTACAAAACCGGTGATATAAACATCCTCCATCGGAAAAAAATGTACTGAGAATGAAGCGTTGTACAGGGATTCGATGACGTCTGGCGACATTACATAAGCTACTCCATAGCAGAAAGATGGATATACGTCGCTCTGAAATTCATCTCTACTTATGTACCACTTGGAAGTTTTGTTTCGTACAACTGCAAGTCTTCTAAATTCATAACATAATAGATTTTTTCCAAGTTTCTCAGAGCCAAACAAGCTGCGCAGTAGGTCAAACAATTTGAATATATTAATCAGCATATCATCGTCGCTTTTCAAAACATAAGTGTAATTAGAGCAGTGATCGAGAATCCATTTCATCGAGGCAAGAGTTTTATAGGTCAGATTTCGATAAGTGTCCAGAAAATCGAACTGGACAATATCACCAAATGCGCGCTTTTCTTGGTCAATCGATTTTTGAACATGCGAATCATTCGTCAGGCCCATTACAAACACTGTGACAAAGTCGAATCTGTCCATCATTTCTGGATGGCTCCAAGTGGACCGAATTATTCTTCTCTGGACAAAGTGATCGGTGGCAGAATGAATGTACGTTACTACAGATGGTGGAATGTTTCTACGTCGGCAAGTTTCAGAAACATTAAAGTGAGTTACGTTGCCACATCTTGATACATGCGTGAAGTTGATCACTGAAGTGACATATCGTATAATATTATTATCCCAGGTTAAAACAGAAAGGACGATAATAATCACGAGAAAGAGCAGAATCATCCTTCGAAAATTACGACCCATGTCTTTCGTTCTTCAATTCTGAAATTAAAACAGAATAATGATAATTAGTTTCGTGAGTGTGTATTGATTAAAACATGCATTTGAGTAGAATATGCGCATGTAATTATTTAATTTAAGCTAGAAGGCAAGAATCAACCACTTTAAACAAATTAAAAACGCCTGTGATGAAAAAATTATTAAAGATTTATACATACAAATATAAACAAAATATAATCTTCAACAAAATATAATATGCATCTCGGAGCTAGTCAGGGACTCAAGACTGCAGCAATCTACCAAGGGATGCACACCCGATTGGAGCCTCAAAACAGAAAAACCAAGTGCAAACTACTCTGGTTAAAAAGGACATTGTTTTATTATTATTCATGTGAGGACTAATGACATTAAACGTACACGATCGGACGATTTGTTGGAAAAATACAGGACCATGCAGAGGAAATGCCGCGAGCTAGGCCACAATGTCTTGTGTCTGCAATTCTGCCCAGACACGATAGGAAGGATTATATATTAAAAGCTTTCGGGATTAACTCAAGACTTGAAGGAATCTGCAAGGCTTTATGGGGGCAAATTTCTATCAGCATGGCCCAAACTTGTAGGTAGAAGGAATTTGTCTTGTAGAGACGGGATACACTTAAACAAAGGTGGTGCAAAAGTTTTTGCCAGTATTGTTGAGGATACCTTAAAGGTTCTGGGAAACTGCTAGCTAGGGGGAATGTGAGTAATACTGACACGCGTCTGTCTGATAATATTGGTCAAAGTAACTCTTGCACATACCCCAAGAGTTCTTATCTGTTACCCCAACTGGTCGTATTATCTAAATGTTCTGGGGGCAGAAACGTTTCAAGTGAGCAGGGAAGAGAGCCTAAAAAACATCAAGTGTTGTGTTAGGGTTCTTAAATATACAAGAACAGTAAGTCTTAATTTTTTATACAGTAATGTTAGAAGTGTCGTCAATAAAATGAGCAAATTCGTACTGCTGATTAAAACAAGTATCGCGGACATAATAGGGCTTGCGGAAATGTGGTGCCACCCGGAAATTGGGGATGATGAGTTTCAGTACGGCCTGTATATGGTGGATGGGTCATGTTCAGGAAGGTCTAGTCCAGGTGTTGTCATTGGGACTCCATTTGGTGAGTCTGTGTCGCATCCTGACTGAAGGCTGGTCCAGTAGTCCATGATAACGAATAGTGGGGTGGTCAAAACCGGGAGACCAAGATATGATGGTCAAGTACAGAGATCGATGGTAGGTCTCTTCTTGATGAGATGTGTCACGTCTAGTCAGGAGAAGTTGGTCCAGGAATCAATGATGAGGAATTTATCAAGGTATGTGTGGACCCTGTCTTTGATTGCAGTGCTAGTATTGTCCCAACCAAGTGGGGAGACCAGTTGACTACTTGACATGTGAGGGATCAAGTTAGGTTCGGTACTCCGGATTGTTTGTTGGTTCAATCTTGTGTGAGTTGGTCCAGGGCGTTAGCATCCATGGCTCAATGATGCGCAGCAACAGTTGGCAGTCATAGTTGTTATGACATTGATTCGGATGCTAAGGTGGTGGTAGCGCTTTCTGCCTGGTAAATAGGTCCATTGCAAATTGAGTCAGGGCTCTGTAAGTTTCTTCATTCTGTAGGGTGAGGTGTTCTTGATTTTGGTAGTTGAAGCGTAGTCTCGTTATCAGGATCCTCCTGAAGTCCTCGTAGATTTCACAGCTGTGGGCAAAATGCTCCCACGTCTGATCCTCTCCACAGTGGCAGCGGGGTGAGTCTGAAATTCTGAAGTCATGTAGTCTTTTCTGGAAGGAGCCATGTCCAGTGAGGAGGTAGGTAGCATAGAGTCCCGGTGAAAAACAGACAGGTGTGAAGGGGTAGGAGGCCGTGACATCCGGGAAGAATCTTTTGGTGACAGCGCCTTTAGTTGAGGTCTGCCATCTTTCTTGCCAGGTGTCTGTTAGATGTTCATTAAGTCTCTTCTTGTCAGCGTTTCTATTATTTGCTGGGTCACTGGTGAAACCTGCGCAGGTAATTGCTCTTCCTTTGGATATTTGATAGAGCAACCCATGACGAACAATCTCCAGGTCCAGTGGAAGAGATCCAGTGAGGACTTGGAGCGCATGGGTGCTGACAGTGCGACAGGCACGCGAGATCAGAAGGAGAAAGGAGCGCTGGATAGTTCCTAGGCGCGATCGGTTTACTACTGTATTGGCCTTCTTGTACCAGACTCCGGAGGCATAGGTGATAACCGGGATGAAAACTGCCTTATAGAAGAGGGACAGCGTTCTCTTCTTTAAGCCCCAGTCCTTCCAGGCAACTCTTGAGACTTGGGCAGCATACTTCCTGATCTTAATCCTGAGTTGATCTAGATGAGGAGTGAAGGAAAGGTTTTTGTCTAAGATCAAACCTAAAAATTTAAGCTCTGTTTTTAGTTTTACTGTAACACCATTGACCTTGATTTGGGGTGGTCTTCTCAAATCAAGGGTACCTTTTAGTAGGATGGAATTGGTTTTCTCTGGGGAGATCTTTAGGTTGTTTTGCTCTGCCCAAGCTTGAAGGGTGGAGATGGCCTGGTTGGCAGTTGCTTCTAGTTGGGCTCTGTTATTGGCAGAAAAGAGCATGGCCAGGTCATCTGCATAGGCCTGGGTCTGTACAATGTTGAGTTTGGTGTTCAAGAAATCATCCAGCACCAGATTCCAGAGGGGAGGCCCCAGGACAGATCCCTGAGGGCATCCCCTGAAGACTGGTCTGGAGACACTGCAGTGGGGAGCAGACACGACAACTCGCCGGTCCTGGAGATAGGTCTTGATGCATCCATATAAGTTTTCTGGGACTTGCGCCCTCCGAAGCCTCCCGAGCACGCTGGGCCACCAGAGGGAATCGAAGGCACCAGCAAAGTCGAAGGAGATTAGTATAGAATATTTGGAGTTGCAGTTGGTAGCAGCATCAATGATTGTTTCCAGTGCATCTACCGTGGAGCATCCCTTCCGGAAACCGTATTGGTTAGGTGAGGAGAGACCAGCGTCATTGCAATGGGCTTCTATTCTATGGGAGATCATCCGTTCGAGAAGTTTGCTGAAGACTGGCATCAGTGCAATGGGCCGGTAAGATTGTGGCAGATCATGTGGTTTGGTTGCATTCTTCAATATAAGTCTAACGGTTGCAGTCCTCCACTGTGTGGGGAAGCATCCTTGGTGAAGACAGTGGTTTAACAGGTTGAGTATGGTAGTGGGAATAAGTTCAATGGCTTTCTGAACGATTTCTGGATCGAGCATGTCTCTGCCTGGAGCCTTTTTATTTCTTATTCTAGATGCAGCTAAGTTGAGCTCAGTTGGGGTGAAGGGTTCTTCAATTGCAGTTGTGCGATATGTTTCATTTTCCATGCAGAGCTCTAGCTGTTCCGATGTGTGTGGGTCAGCAGGCTGCTGGAATGTAGTGTCAATGATATTATTGATAGTGTCTTGCCACGATCTGGTGTAGAGTCCGTTCGGTAATTTTGTGGTTGATACGACCTCGCCTCTGGGGAGCTTCTTAGTGGTCACTTTGTACTCAACTCCCCAGGGATCGGCGTTCCCTTCAGTGCTTACCAGGGCTTCCCATGAGCGCCTTTTACGCTGTTTTATTGTTGTGGTGTACTAGTTCCTGGTCACTCGATATTGCTGCAGTGAAGCCTCTGTTTCTTCTGGAGGCCACGTTCTTCTTGCACGTTGATAGCGTTTTCGTCGGTAAATTACTTCGCGTCTAAGAGCCTGGAGTTCTGATGACCACCAGGGGACAGCACCAGCTGTGAATCTCTTCTTTTTGATAGCCTTGTTTGCAGCATTAGTGACGAACTGTGTAATTGCGCATTGATGGTGGTCTGGGCTGAGGCCGCTAGGACTGAAGCGGCTAGCTGCACTGGTCAATTCCTCCTTAAAAAGGCTCCAATCAGCCTTATTCAGGGCATATCTTCTTTGTTGAGTTCGGTTGGTTGGTTGAGTTACTAGCGAACGGTGTAGTTGGAAGGTTAGTACCCTGTGGTCAGAGGTGGTCCAGTCCTCACGGACTGTCCAGGAATCAAGGTGCTGAGCAATGAAGCTTGAGGCTAAGGTGACATCTATGGTAGCTTCCCACAGGGTACTGGAGAAAGTTGGCAAGCAGTTAGGTTTGTTTAGAATGACCAGATTGCTGTTAGACAAGTAGTCCTCAAGACGTTGGCCATTTCTATTTCCTCTGTGATTTTGAGTTCGGCTGTGCCAGGCCGGGGACCTGCAGTTAACATCAGCCCCTATAATGAGTTTTGCATTTGGCATTTGAGCTGGATGGTCTGTAGATATCGGGTGGCAGGAAGAATATCTTACCCCGGTCGACAGTATATCGACACTAAGTAGAATTGCCCCAGTGGTGAAATTACATAGGCGCACACAGCCCAGCTAGTACACAGATCAGTGATTTTGGTGACAGTCAGTTCGGGATTGCGAACGACAATGGCAGCCCAGGGTGTGTCACCATCAACTTGGACCACTTTAAATCTCAAGGGGTAGCCTTTTAGTTCCTTGTTATGAGTATATGGCTCCTGAAGAAGCAGCACAACTATGTTCTCTTCATCTGCCTTTTCGACCAGTTGTGCAGCAACAGTCTTGGACCTCTGAGCGTTATGTTGTGCTATTTTCACAGTGTGGATATTTAGGTTTGGTCTATTACTCCCCATATTCTATTCTTGATTGTTGAGCACTTCTGGCTTTGAGATAGACTGGTCAATTGCTGTCACGGAGTGAATGGTTGGCTGGCGCCTTCAGGGCCTTGCAATTGGCACATGTGGGAGGTTGAGACTTTTTGGGACATGTAGCATACTCATGTCTCATTTCGGCACAGTGGCCACAGTTGGGCAGATTTTGCCTGCACGTGTGCGTGGTGTGGCCGAAACGGCAGCACCTGAAACATTTGGGGACGGCTACATGCTCCCTAAAGCGGTGGCTGCCCCAGTTGATGTAAATTCTTGTTTGCTGGGAGAGGATCTTCCAGGCCTTGGGTGATAGCTGAAAGACCCAGTTAATAGTGTGCCCAACTCTCGTTTTTGTTTGGAATTTAGGGATTATGTGAGAAGTCGGTTCTTCATCTGGGAGTTCCTGTTTCAAGTTTCTGTGGAAAATTTCGCTTTGCAATTCCTCTGGAGGGAGATCCTTGTCCACGTCTAGTACCAGTATACAAGGGCCCTTTTGTCTAGGGGGCTCGGCCAGGAGTCCCAGAGATGGTATTTTAGGGTTCTTAACAATCAGTTCAGCATCCTCTTTTGTGGCTGTTTCTATAATTACTCCTGTATTTCGCGTTTTGCGAATTGACTTGATTTTAGTATTCTTTAAGTCATCTGTCAAGGAGTCCATGACGGTCTTCTTGACCTCCTCACTGGGCATACCACCTACATTGGTAAGGGGTTTAAGTACCACTAGGTTAGGTCTGGGTGATAGCGTTTTCTTCGGTGTAGCCCTTAGGTTGGCACCTGAATTGTGTGGCTGGTAGCTCAGTTCCTGAGATTCGGGAATAAAGTCCGGTGGTGGCTTCCTCAGCGCTTGGGTATATGTGGAGTCGCGCTGTCGAATTTGTTTTTCTCCAGAGTCAGTGTAGGCTTCCAATTTTGCAATTGGCTTTTCGCTTTCCAGGTGAGTCTGGATAATCAGCGAATCCAGTTTATTCCATAGGGTGACGATTTCTGCCCTAAGAAGTGTTGTGACTCTGTTAGTTGGCTCTTTGAGCAAGTTCTCCTGTGCTACTTTGAGTTGTAGCGATTGTTGGATAACTGTCCCCTCAGGCATGTTGGGGTCAAGGGGGAGGTCAGGTTGTCTCATGTCTGTGTACTCGGTTTGGGAGAGGGTGGATTCCCTGGTCCCTCTGTTTTGAGATTTTGACCTGGTTTCCCGATCAAATTTGGTACTGATTGGTTTTTTGTTCTTCTTAATGGGGGGTTCAGTTTGAGGTTCTTCGTGTTGCTCTGCTATTTTAGGGTTGTCGGTCACTGGCAGGGTTGTGTTTACAGCCAATTTCCTCGATTTACCCTCCATTTGAGCAGATACGAATTGGGGAGTTCACTGCGGATGAGCGAGTAGCGAGACAGTCTCACAGAAGGAGCTCAGAAAATGAGGGCAGATGATACTCACTGCAAATTAGTAGGTGAATCAACTTAAGAAGTGCTGGAACATCTACCACCAATAGGATTTACAGTATAAGTCACGTGCTATTTGTCCTGGGATGACTTCCATATGGCCATTATAATTGTATTAAGTTAGACCAGTGATTATTATTTATAGCTTGCAAAATTATTTAAATCAAATGGCATAATTCAATTTCTGCCGAAACCGTGGGGGCAAAATCAACCGTTCACATCCAGTATCTGGGCACACTGCGAATGTGTCGCCGACGACTTCCTTGTCACAAGACAAACTATATTCGGCGTAATGCAGAGGCACACGACATTTAGTAACGTCTTTTAAGTTTTTGTTTTCTAATTCGAGTGCAGTAGGGAGGTGAATGCTGTGAGAAGCAGGTGATCGCGGGAGGGCAATTACTGCCAGAGGCGTAGAGCGCGACTAAGTAGCTCTCACTAAAGGTAAGCCTGAGCAACAAGTGACCTTCAGCTATGATTGTACTCACACAGGGGGTTACCCTCCACAGTCAATAGTGCAATTCAGCCGTGGTAGCAACCGAAATATGTGTTTGCTACACTCTCCAATGTGGGCAGACACATTGTTACTAGCGTTGGATACGAACGAGTTGAAATGCACGAGAATGGCCCAGAAAAACGAAAACCTGATCTCACCACTGAGTTCCTCTTCCTTAAATACCCTTGTATGGCACAAATCCAGAAGCTGGCACTATTTTAAACTGATTAAAACTATCTCTATGCACAGACTGATTTGCAGCACGTGTTACCAAAAAGGCAGCCATTTTGGCCCTCAGAATCTATATGGTATAAGATAGTTCGAAACAAAGGTATAATGCGAGTAGGAGTAATCTACAGACCAGGTGATTGTGAAGATTATGACGGGATACATGCGCAAAGCCTCTACATGCAAATGGAATGCGCAAGTAAGCGTCAATGTCTCATTATGGGTGATTTCATTTTGCCTCTAATTGATTGGAGTAAATGGGAAGGAAACTCGACATGGGGAACAAAATTTTTAAATCAACTAGATGACTGTTATTTGTATCAACATGTCAGGGAAAGTACTAGAGAAAAGAATATCCTAGACCTCATCATCACACATGAATCAGATGACATAACAGGGCTGACAGTAGAGGAACCAGTAGAAGAAAGTGATCACAAAGTTCTATGGTGGATGATGACGAGAGAGGTAGCAGAAGTAAAAGGCAAAGGAATGGGTTTTAATTTCAGAAAAGGAAATTACGATGCCTTAAGGTACTACATGGCCTCTATTAACTGGGTAGATATCGCGCAGAGAATGAATACAATTGAACTGTGGTACGCTTTTAAAACACTAATCACAGATGCCTTGAATGCGTATATACCATTAAAAAAATACTCCACCAGAAGGGTTCCAAGTTGGATGAATAGTGAAGTTGCCGCACTACTTGAGCAGAAAAAGGTGTCATGGAAAGGTTACAGAGTAATAAAAAGTACCGAAACCTATAAGAGCTACAAGGTGATGTGTAATAGAGCCACAGAAAAGGTTCGACAGGCGAAGGCAGTTTATGAGAAATTGCTAGAAAATAGAGCAAATGCGGGGAATAAGGAATTCTTCACATATATAAATGCCAAGAAGAGCAGGACAAACCAGATCGGACCTTTACGTAAGGGAAAGGGGGTAGTATTAAATACACCAGCTGCCGTTGCAGATGAACGCAAAGTTATTTTGCATCGATATTTACAAATGAAAAACCTTTTGTGGCAATGGGAAATTGTGGGAGCGAATTTAAAAAATATGTAATTAATGATATTGAAATTTCGCGAGATTATTTAATGAAAACACTTTCGAGCCTACAGACCAGTAAGGCTCCTGGAGTTGATGGAATATACCCTATAATCTTAAGAGAGGCGGCAAGCGAGTGCATTGAACCATTGAGGCTAATTATGCCAGCATCACTAGACTCTGGGGAGATTCCCTTGGATTGGAAATGTGCCAATGTATCTCCCATACATAAGGGTGGCTCTAAAAGTAAAGTGGGAAATTATTGACCTGTCTGTCTGACTTCAGTGGTAGGAAAACTCATGGAGGCAATGAACAAGGGTGGAATTCAAGATAATTTGGATAGAATTGAAATTCTCAAGGATTCTCAGCATGGTTTTGTAAAGGAAAAATCATGTTTTACAAATCTGGTTCGCTACATTCAAATGATTACTTACGAGCTGGTTGTTGTTGTTGTTGTTGTTATTTGGTTTTTAGGAGCATTAACAACTAAGGCCATATTGCACCGTGATAAAGCAGTGGTCATTCCCTGACCTTTCCGCATCCTCCGTATTTGGTGGTGACAGGCTCGAACGCCGGTCTAATCAAGAAGGTGTGTGCTACGCAATGCTGCTCCTTCCCACCTGGCTACGGAGGCGCCTCACGAGCTGGATTTAGGGAATAATTTCGACATTGTTTATTTAGATTTCAGCAAAGCTTTTGACTCAGTCCCACATGAGCGGTTGCTTTATAAGCTGGAACAGGTTGGAATCACTGGGAAAATCCTTAGATGGATAGAAGGATGGCTTCAGGGCAGGAGGTAGAGGATTGTGATAAATGGCTGTTCCTCAGATTGGGTTGATGTAAGAAGTGGGGTTCCCCAAGGATCAGTATTAGGACCACTGTTGTTTTTAATTTTCATAAACGACATTGATGAAGGGATAGAGGGCGTGATGTTAAAATTGGTAGAGTAGTTAATGATCACTGTCAAGCTGAGCTTCTTCAGAGAGACCTAGATAGACTTCAAGAATGGTCAGAAAAATGGCAGCTGTGCTTTAATCCAACAAAGTGTAAAGTATTACACCTGGGAAACAGTAATCCCAAAAAAACGTATTCACTTGGTGGAGTTCAACTAAACCCAGTACTGGAGGAAAGGGACTTGGGTGTTACGATACGGTCAGACATGAAATTCTCTGAGCATTGTAAACAGGTTGCAAGGAAGGCCCATGGTGTCCTATCGATGATCTATCGAGCTTTTGCAAGTACAGATAGGGACGTAATAATCCCATTATATAAGGCTTATGTTAGACCACACTTGGAATACTGTGTTCAAGTATGGAGACCGCAGCTAAAGAAAGACATCGAGCTTCTTGAAAGGGTGCAAAGACGGGTAGCTCGACTAGTGAGATCGGCAAAAGGGCGTCCATATGGAGAAAGACTTTAAATATATGAGTTTGGAAACTAGACACCTTAGAGGAAATTTGATTGAGGTGTTTAAGGCTCTTAGAGGCACCAGTAAAATGAATGAGGATGAAAATTTCAAGATTATAAATGATGCTAGAACTAGGGGACATGAATCCAAGTTACGGAGGGAGATGGTAGATAGGATTGCAGGAAGTTTTATTTTAGCCAGCGAGTTTTAAATTACCGGAATAAATTGCCTACATGGGTGGTAGAGGCTGACAGTTTGGGGAAATTCAAAGGTCATCAGGATACGATCTTGAGGTCAGGGAAGCGCATAGGATGGTAGGTTTCATTTCCTTTCCTTTTATTAATTATTATTATTTATTCATTTTTATTTATTTTTTTTAATCATTGTTTTATTCAGTTTTTTTTTTTGGCTAGTGCAGCCTATGGGTTCTGGAATTATAGTACACAGATTTAGACAGTATCAAGGAAAAAGAAATGGGGAACATACACTCTCGCCTAAACGTTTGGTATCAAATGGTACGACAACAGTTTTCCTTAATTCTTTTGAAATTAGTTCTGAAAATATAAAGTTTAATATATACTGCCTTACACAGAAGAATTCTTGCATTCTGGAGATTAATTTTATAACAGTGTCTTGACTAACATTATTCCAAGCGATCTGCAAGATTGTCTCGTAAATTTTGGAAGAAGGGCAGACTTCACGGACTTGACAGTCTAGATGATCCTATAAAAGCTGTATCAGGTATAAGTCAGGCGATTGGGGCAGCCACACCATAATTTGCAATACAGTTGTTTCTTTGCTGGACAGTCCCTGCTTCAAGTTATTCTCTTGTTGTAATATAAAATTTCTTCCACAAAGTCGAAGTCCATTATGTTCAATAATGTTATTTTAGCCTTCTTTTATCAAAATTCCTTCTATTCTGAAGATGTCACCCACTGCACAAAAACAGAAGAAACCGCAGGTCATGATGGAACCACCGCTGTGCTTCGCTAAACAACGTGGCTCCTTTTCGTCAGTTGATCGTCTCACATAAACTCTATGCTTGGATTCAAAAGTCTCAAATTTGGATTCATCCGCCCACGGTACGTTTTTCTACTCCTCGAATGCCCAATGTTGATGGCTCCTAGCCAACCGTTTATTTCGATTTTCTTGTTTTAAACAGGATTTGCGGGCCTCTAGATAACCATGAAGTCCTACTTGTTTAAGATGACCTTTTACAGTGGATGTAGACAGAGTGTTTCTCCTTTCCTATTGGACTCGACTCCGATTTCAGGTGAAGAAAGTCGTCGATTGCTTTTAGAAATCAGTGTTTCGGTCTTATCTTGTGCTTCTGTTGTTATGCGCGGTTGTCGTGGATTATCCTTTAAACTGCCAGTTCCCTTGAATCTTCGACAGGCAGTTTGTACTCCTTTAAATGAAACACCCCGTTTTTTGACAACACTTCTCATGAAATAACTTTCTTTTTCCAGAGATGTAATAGCATTTCTTCTTTTAACACTTATTTCCTTATTTCTTGCCATGTTTTTCAAGAAACACACAAATAGTTGCACCAAATACTCTTTCTGGATGATGGGTGTTCGATTTTATAAGTTACAGCTCTTTCTTCTTAATTTATATTATTGCAAAACACTCCAGATTCATCTATAATCTTTTATAATATTGAAACAACACTCCCACTTTCTAGAATCATCCACAATGTTCTACCACATTTAGGAGTCTTCTTCACCTTTCTGGAATGTTCTCGAATGTTCTAGAAATTTCTTAAATTTCATTTCAGTTTTAATTTGAATATTAATTTAAAAGTTAATATAAAATATTTTAATAAAAATTGGTACCATTTTAAACTTTGAAAATTAAAAAAAAAGATTAAACGTAATTCCAAACTTTTAGGTGGAGTGTAAATATTATATATATATGATCTTTTCAGGGTCGAACACTTGGTTAATCAATGTTCAGCATGGTGTTATCAACAGGACTTAAAGATTGTGTACCAATATGAGGTTTCACTTAGTCGCTGATGCTCCGAAAAACCCAACAACAACAACAACGAGATTATAAGAACTCTACACACAATTTGCAAATCGGCATTTAAACACACAATCTTTTTTGGACAAAATACACTCAGATGGATATTAACAACAAACTCCAAAAAGCTGCTCTCAAATTTCTATTAGAAATAAAATTGATATCATCCTCACCTGTTTTAAAGCTCCAGTGGAATGGTTTCAGGCTGCATTTGCGAGGACTACTTCTGTTATAACCTTGTTCTAAATAAAAGAGGCTTTGACAGAAAAGCAGGAAGTGAAAGGAGTCCCGAGTGTAACTGTACTTCTATATTTATTCCACAGATGATTGGTTTAATAAGTGTATCCATCCAGTTATCTGATTTATTAGACCAGTTTGCTATTCGATAAATTGAGAGCACATCTTATCGACATTGACTAAACCCTTTCTTAAACTCCTTAAATATACTGAATGTAAGTGTTTAGTGAACTTACTTTTGGTTTAGACTACATACATTTTGAGAACGTGCAGTATTTAGAGATCTCCAATACTGGCAAGAGAATGCAGAGATTAATGTAGTTGCTTCATATTGACGTTTATTGGGTTACTAAAGAGGCTGCCAAAATATAAAAAAAAACATTTAGTATGAGGAAAGCTATATAAATTTTTATTATTGTAGTTAGGCCTATATATGTGCTGCAGAACGTACACTGATGACCCAGGGGGAAACGCGGGCCAAGGATTGAAATATAGCTTGTGACATTTCTCATCCTTTCCAGCCTCTTTTCATTCAGGTTTGCTTTTAAACGTAAGACACCAAGGACATGGTGAAACTACTTAAACGTAAGATACCAAAAGTTCTACTGGTGAAACCGTGGCATTTCCTATTGAAGAAATATCTTGATTGCTTCAACAGTCCTTCCTCAAGACGTTTCACCTGTAAGCGATGAAGGGACCTCATAAAACTGCTTTCTTTCCAGATTAGTAGCAATGGTTCGAACGCCCACACTCTGCGCTCTAATATCATATGAATCAAGAGTGTTGGCGGTGACTCATGGAAATTCGGAAAGGGGAATCCTGGTGAAGTGGACAAGCCACAACACTGCACGTTGATCTCCTCCTTTGAAAAGACGGGAATCGTGGAATAGGTCTCCAAAGATCAATCGGGCATTGTATAAATGTTAGGTTTGAAGTCCTTTTCAAAGGACTTCAAATGAATCCTAAAAAGAAACTGTCGAAACAGCTGTGCAAAGCGATCACCATTTTTGTTAATACATTTATAGCGACCTGTCCGCGATTTTGCAGCATGTCTTATCACATATCACATCCAGTTATTCTTAAAAGTTTCGGGAACTTCCAAAATGCGACTTGCCATTTCATCTTACATGTGAAATGCGTGTATAGGCCCTCGTGAATAGCATTGGATGTAATCACTATACAACCAACACCTGGCCGTAAAGGCCTCAGTTCAAATCTCCTCAATCACACGAGGAATTTTTATGGACTTTTCACAAAGTTTCTGAGTTAGTCGATCTGAGGCGAGGGTTGCCTGGTTTATCTCCAAGAAATAAGGGTTTTTCGTCCAGCAAACAGGCAAAGCAATCATAGAATATACGCAATTTAAAGACAAAATATATTTACACCTGATAGTTTCAGTTGCTTTGGGGCTTAACACGCACACAGTTATGAGCTGGCCACTTGCACGCAAGTGGTCAGCTGATATTTTTAGTTGAACCCCCGGACACTAAAATACCAGGAAACGAACAAACAAACATATTCAGCTGCTAAAAGGGTTTCAAATATGATCCCATCTGCTTTCAGGACGCCCTGTGTCGATTATAAGACCATTGCACAACAAACCTTAAAGAAACAGTGCACAATAATGTGCTCCAGAGGACTGAAGCGATTTATCTGCTAAACTACATCTTTTTCCTGGTCATTCATGAACAGGATCTTCTAACGAATCAAGATAATTTCGCAACTTTATAAGATTTCACCAAACAAGTTATAAACTTGTGGTTTACTCCTTTCTGCTCCCATCCACTGATTCCTGTGTTTTACCTTCTGTGGTTATGGAATTTGAACGTTTGAATCGAGCAAGATTACAATGTCTCATTGATTCATCTGATTTGTACCAATTCTGGGAGTGATGACCAAACTGTCTCGTGTCCGCGCGTACCATTAGAAGATCGTGTTACCTCCACTGAATTTCTTTCTGTCCTATCGGACTAATTTCATCTCATTTTAAAGCTGCCCTCTATGCCCTTCCCCTTATTTGCTGGCCCCTTTGGGAGGTCAGTTTTTTTCTGGCAAAGCTGCAGTGCCGATCAAACAATAACCCAAATTTTTCTTAGCTGGACATAATTCACAAAATTTGCATTAAAATAATAAGAAATAAATTCCAACACCTTCATCTGTTTTATATTGCAGACGTTTTGAGGCAGACTTTATAATGTTGCAATTAAATGTAGATGTACGCTGGTTTAGAAATCTATGTTTGTATCCAATAAATTCAAGAATTATTCTCCTGTGATATTCGAAAAATTGCGAATGGAGTCTGCTGGTAGAGAACATGTTTTAGATTTCATAAATTTGATAAAAGCACTAAGAGGAGGAAGGGGGGATAGCGTAAAAAACAAAATACATACTCGTAGAGATCGGAATCCTTTGACGCCTGTTTTTCCACGTCAGATGCAAGCACCGGAAATGAGGGAACAATGGTGAAGGTGGTGTCGTGTTTTTTGTAGATTGAGGAAGCGAACATAAATGAGAATAACATGTTTTATTGCATACTACAATATTACAACATGGCAGCGGCCGTTCACGGCTCACCAGGCTGGGGGCCTTGCGTATATGTACACTCACTAACAAAATAATTAGAAACCTTTATTCAATATATAGTAGAGCCACCTTTTTCCCAAATTGCAGGCAGTACACGTCGTATTATAGATTTCAGCAGGTGTCTGAGGGAGTCCTGTTCCAGGTGTGACCATTCTTCCATCAGGATATTTGTCAGCTTCTCTATTGTGGTAGAGAGAGAACTTCTGAGCCGAACTATCCTCTCCATCACACCCAGACATTCTTTATTGGAATCAGATATAGAGATTTGGGTGGTCAGGTCAGTTGGATGAAAAATTGGTATTGTACCTCGTACCATTGAGATAGAATTTTTTGGACGGTGCATAGTTACGTTGTGGTCATGAAGGAATCCATCCCAGTCCTGGAGAAAATTAAACATTGCGGAGTGAAATTAATCCGTCACGACAGAAGGCTAATATTTTGCATCGACATTCACACATGAGGAGTTATTCAGCAAGGGGAATGCCAGAGGTGGATTCAACTCTAGCAGTAAGCTACAGAATCTTGAAATAACTGGGAGTAAAGTGGAGGAGAAACTGTTGAAGATAAACACACGAAAGGCACTCGGGGTGGATGGGATCTATCCGGTTATATTAAAGGAGGCAGCAAAGGAAGTAAGCAAACCCTTAGCCATAATTATGAGAGATTCCTTGGACTCAGGGGAGGTACCCATAGACTGGAAATGTGCAAATGTGACCCCAATTCACAAAGGAGGATCAAAGGCTGACACAAGTAATTATAGACCTGTGAGCTTAACTTCTGTTCCAGGAAAATTAATGGAGGCACTGGTTAAAGAAGCACTGCAGGATCATTTAGACAAGACTTCAGTTATAGCTCAGACACAGCATGGTTTTGTTAAGGGGAAGTCTTGCCTGACCAAATTGATTGGATATTATGATGCAGTTACAAAAGAACTGGATGTAGGGAATAGCTTTGATATTATATACTTGGATCTTAGAAAAGCTTTTGATACTGTTGCACATGGAAGACTGCTACACAAATTGGAGCAGTGTGACATTGGAGGCAAATTGCTGCTATGGATAAAGGGGTGGTTGAGGGGGAGAAGACAGAGAGTGGTAATCAATGGACACTGCTCATCGTGGACTAATGTTATTAGTGGAGTCCCTCAGGGCTCAGTGTTGGGTCCATTATTGTTTTCTGTATTTATAAATGATATTGATGATGGTATATCAAGCTTAATGTCCAAGTTTGCAGATGATACAAAGGTTGGCAGGGTTGTCAAGGACACTACTGACACTATGCTGCTGCAACAGGATCTGGAAAGGTTGAGCAGATGGGCTGAGAGGTGGCAAATGAAGTTTAACATTGACAAATGTAAAGTACTACACATGGGAAACAGCAACCCCAGAGCAACGTATCAACTCTGTGGTACTACACTGACAGTGGTAGAGAATGAAAGGGACTTGGCGGTGGTTGTGCAGGCAGATATGAAGTTCTCTGAGCAGTGCAGATGGGCTGTAAGATTAGCTCATGGAGTATCGTCAATGATATACAGGACTTTTTCCAGCAGGGATAAGGAGGTGATTATTCCATTGTATAAGGCAATGGTCAGGCCACACCTAGAGAACTGTATACAGGTCTAGAGGCCTCATTTCAAGAAGGATGTAGAGCTGCTGGAACGAGTACAGAGAAGGGCAACAAGATTAGTGAATGGAACAAAGGGGTGCTCTTACGAAGAAAGGCTTAAGTTTTGCAAATTACAGTGTCTGGAGACTAGGCACCAGCGAGGTGATCTGATAGAGGTGTATAAAGCCTTGAATGGTTTAAGCATGCTCAATGCTGATGGGATTCTTCCTCTAGCTCAGAAAAATCACCTGAGAGGGCATAAATTCAAATTGAGGAAAGACAGATGTAGGATAGACGTGAGGAAATTTGCCTTTAGCCAGCGGGTGGTTGGTTGGTGGAACAGACTTCCATCCCTTGTGGTGGAGGTTGATAGCCTAAATAAGTTTAAGGCTCAGCTGGAACTCTGTTTGGAACGAACAGAGTGGTGAAGTGGAAGTGGGTTTTTTTTTTTTTTTTTTGGCTGATGCTGCATAAGCTTGCTTTCTTGCATCAAATGCCTCTACTAATGCTAATGCTAATGCTAATGCTAATAGCTGGTGGTAAATTGACTTTTTAACAGCATGAATGGACCTAGTTTGTACCACGAGAACATATCTCATGCCATCATTCAACCTCCAGTCACTACAGTGGCGGGAGTCGAACTCACGATTCCAACAAACGAAGTTCTCTGAGGACTTGGTTTTTGTGATTGTTCGATATGTTGAGAGTTTTCTGTTGTATTAAAAATCCCTGCTTGGACTGCCAACTCTGAATGCTAACATTATAAAATGCATCTAACAGCATTCATTTTTAGCTGCTTTGGTAATTAAAGCACACATCAGCTCATATTGTTGGTTGGATTCCTGGACACATTCGAATGCCAAGAAACGATCAGGCAGGCTGTCAAAAGCTCTTCAAATGTGATCCCATCTGCTTTTAGGAGGCTTTGAATTAATTTTAACTGCGTTGTGAGATTAACCTGTAAGAATAGTGGTCAATGGTATTGGAAGAACAAACTTTAGAAATGAAGACTGTACATAAATGATTATTGTCGAATCCAAGGACCAAAAAGGAAGAAAACATGCCGGCACAATGTGCATTAGTCATAAACACCTCAGTTACAATTATCTACGCACAAAATAGACGCGATTACAGTTCAATAATTGCCAATGTTCATTCGTGGTAAAGCTGACCATCATCATGGATTTTCCATTATATCTAAAGAGAGGGACAACTTTCTTTTTCCATACAGCTTTATAATCGAAATCATTTACGATTACAGAGTGGTCTAGGAGATCGACAGGGAATGGATAGCCTGTTTCGTTTTATGAAATCGAGGCCTTGTTATCGCACTTCGAATTGAATGCAAAATCGACCGTAGCTGGCGATAAAAGCTGGACAAGTGCTGACTCGTTCTTTACCTTTGAATTTGATTATTATATTCAAAGAATGTCTTATTAAATTTCGAAAGGTTATACTCTTTATTTTCTTGGAATAACTTTTGATCCTCAAGCAGATTCAAAATCTGAAAAGGGTAAATGCTGCTTGAAATTGCATTCGTTCATGTCGAAGGCACGATAGGTGGTAAAATTGTCTTAAAGGCCCTGTAACCGAGTTCTTCATTCCAAATATCAATTTCACATCTTAACGCGATACCCAGAAGTGGTTCTATCCGGAACTTCAAAAATAACATATACTAATCGGACGTGATTGTTTTAATGCTCCATCTGCAGATTTAATCTTGTTAATTCAGCAAAAATGTACCTATGGTGCTCCAGAGGAATAGAGCTATATTTTATTCTTTGGTCTAATTACTAAGATATTAGATAAGGTTTATCTGCTAAGATACATGATCTTTCTCATGGTCATGAATAGCAACTTATAGCGAATCATGATAATTTCACAGCATTACAAGATTTCACCAAATAAATATTTGATAGACTTCAAGAAATTATGGCTTCCTCCACCTCTGTTTCTATCAACTAATTCCTGTTTTTTACCTTCTGAAGTTATGGCTTTGAATTTTTGATTCCTCTCTGCGTGACCTGATAGTAGGTCTGCCATTCCACAAGATCTACTCAAGAGTGAGACTAATATCTCCACTTGAACAGAGTGCTTTGACGACACGGGTGTGGAAAAGTTATGGAAAAGGTATGAACCCTATCGACCATCTTTGGGATCTATTGATTCCTCGGTTACGTGCAAGTCGAGATCTTCCAAAGAACAAGGCCGAACTGGTGGATGCCTTAAAAGTCAAGTGGAGGAACATATCACATGACATTTAGAAAAAGCTGGTTGAGAGTATATCCCGAAGATTGAAGACCGTCATAAAAGAGAACGGTTTCAGCACAAAATGTTAAATGACAAAATAAAAAGCTCTTTTTTAATCTAAAGGCTTGTGTCCGGATATTATGGTAGGGCAGTGTACACTGGCTTTAAGTAAATCTTTTCTGTTCTACAGAAACCTATAAAAATTAAAATTTTAGTCCATTTTCCAAAAAGAAACGAATAATCGCTTTCTTTTTAGATTCCATGAATTTTAAAATGATAGTAAGATGACGCCTTGAATACAGTACAGTGTCTAGAGTAATGGAATACCAGCACGATGGAGTAGTGAAACGAGCAATTGCCCCATAAAAAATGTAGCATTGTGGAGTGATATTAGTCCGTCACACAGAAGGCTATTCACTAGCGGTAAAATGACTTTTTAACGCTATGAATGGACCCATTTGTATCAAAAGAACATGCGTCATACCACCTCCAGCTACTTCAATGGCGGTTACGAGACAGTCTAATGCATGCTTCATGAAGTTAATGCCACACGTCCTAGCATTGCTGGAAAAAAAAGTATAAATCTAGACTTCGAGGTCGAGGAGACTGCCTGCATCAAACCCTCTACACGAGGAAGAAATACAATCTGTTCTTCAATCTCTGTCACAATCTAGAGATAACTGATATACAAGAAACACTGAGGCAAGATGTTGGGGAAATTCTGATTTCTGGTGGCACGGCACCGGAAGAGGATGAGTCTATTGGTAAATTAGAAGGGTTCTGACGATCCCCAAAAATTTTAAGCCTAAGCCAGCGCTAATCCCTGTCTGAGGGAATATACCTCAGGAGACTGCAGGGCCGAGTGGTTGAAGCCACGTTTGAAGAAAGTGTCGAGGACAAGAGCTGCGTTTGCAGCAGAGAAAAGGGATGAACGAGACCAAGTTGAATCTCAGTTACAGATTATTACAGAACCTGGAGGATTTCCCAGGTGGAGAATTTACCAGATCCCGGGGAAGGCGACATAACTCAGAGTACTGAGAGATTCAGAAAGCTAAGTGATGTTCATGGGAGACTTAGTAGCCGTCTAATCAGCGAAGAATAAAAGATACCTAGAATGGTAATTGCACATATTATTACCCTGTGGGATGATCTTAAAGATGCTGTTCTGAAGGCTCGTGAATAAAATCAGCACCTAAAGTTCAAGCTGTGGCAGATGGTTTCGATAAAAGTGGAAGCTCCTATTACAACTTCTGTAGAAGTCATTCGTCCATTGCTACGGGAAGAAAGACCAAAAACAAATCCGGTTATCATTAAAGATAACATGAACAAGTATCAAAACAATATGATTTCAAGATGAAACTTTTCAAGAGTACACCACCTGTATTACCAGACACTAAAGTGATAGTCACGAGGGCCATACATGATAAGCGAGTGGCCTTGGAAGCTGCATCAGAGTGATTAAGACTATAAACTGTCCTATGGTCGTGGCAAAGAAACTTATTGAATATTTTACTGTAAGAATATCAATTTCGCAATGCAGTTGCAGTGCTAACTAGAAATAAAATCAGTGAAAAAACTGGGTTAACTTTGTATTTGAGACTTTAGCTGTGATTAAAACATCTTAACAGCGAGATCTCGCATATTTCTGGACTGGAGCTTGCACAGAATGAGAGACCTCCTGGAGTCGACCCAGTGTTATCGCTGCATGAATTTTGGCAATGTAACGAACTTTTGTAAGAGTGATGGCTTAGCTGGCCACTTTTAGAACATATGCCAAGAAAGAAGGCTCGGTTTCATGTGTCAACCATAGGTGTAGAAGGATGCCCTCTAAGCACTCTGCTATAAATAAGCTATGTCCGGAATATGCCCGAGCGGTATATATCTTAAAGCCCACACTGGATTATGGCTAGAAATCCAGCATATTATGCAATGCAGATAAAAGCTCAGAGGTCTTCAAATGTAGCCTCACAGTTGACTGTAGTCATGGAGGAGAGAATGACAGACCTAGTGTTGTTCCAGGAGCCATATGCGTTGAAAAGTCACGTTACTAGTTATTTTAAGAGATATAAGGTTATTGAAGGCTCAGAGACCCCATATGCAGCAATTGTAATCAAAGATCATAACTTGTTGTCACCGCGATCTCGCTGTGCCTTTCGCGCGGTTTGTGTACCGAGGATCGATTCTCTGAGGGATCGATTCTGGATCGATTCCCTGGGGTTGTGGGGATTGGGCTCTGATGAAAGAGATTTAGATTTCAAAGAGAACGTAGGGAAATTACCTACGTTCTCTTTTCTAGACTGTGAGTCTTTTACATTGGTGTGCAAAACATAAGGACCAGTCAGGTTTTCACCTGTAGCTTCTCAAAAGAGTGGTCTGGATATGGAAAAACATATTAAAGGAACGTCGTGACGTACAGAAATGATGAAGGAAACGACACAACAACGGAAACAATAATGGTACAGAGGGACTTTATTCAAAAATGGCAACACAGCACTGGCTGCCGCGATATAGATACATCACTGCCAAAGATGGAAGAAAGGGAAGAGGTGGGCCTCAGTAGGAGATTGGCCATCCCCTAATGTTGATGCAGGCTTTGCGCCGCCTGTCCACCATACCTAGAACATTGTTGTTGATAAGTTCTGGCGGTAACATCGCCCATTCCTCTGTCAGCGCCATCTTCAGATGGTGAACATATTCTGGTGGGTGTGGATGTGCCGCTAGGCGTCTGCCCAGAGCGTACCATATGTATTCGATGGGATTTTGATTGGCGGAACGGGCAGGCCAGTGCATACGAACAATGTTCTCACTTTCCAAAACTATATCAACAGCTGCAGTGCGATGGGGTGTGGCGTTATCATCGATAAACACGAACTCGGGGTGAATGGCACCTCGGAACAACGGATAAATATGGCCTTAGTTGTTAATGCTCCTAAAAACCATGTAACAACAACACAACCTCGGAACAGACGCACACGGGGACGATTAACTCAGTACAGTAGCGTGCACCGGTTATAGTACCGCCTTCCGGTATCTGGAGTTGTGTACGTCCATCCAAGGTAACAGAAAAATAAATAAATAAATATGATATTTGGAGTTCCCTGTAAATGATTACATCTACCCATATTTATTTTGACAGTAAATTGCATGTGTTCTCTAGTCGATTTCCCTGTTTGCTGGACGAAAACCCCTTTTTCTCTGTGGGGAAACCTTGCTATCTATGCCTGAGACTGACTAACCCAGCCACGGAGTGAAAAAAGACCACTAAAATTTTTCACGTCATCGACTGGATTCGAACCGGGGCCTTTTCCACCCGGTGTGGGGAGTGACGATACCACTGTGCTATCCGCAGAGACCATCCATGATAATGCCTCCCCAGACGAGAACACCTCGACCGCCATATCGATCCCTTTCAGTGAGGTTTGCGGGGTGATACCGTGTGGCAACCTCTCGTCAGATTAGGTGACGTCCAGAATCGCTGCTGAGACTGAAAATACTCTCATCAGTAAAGATTACCTTAAGTAAACATTTCGTGGTTGCAACCTTTAGAAATAGCGTTGGTTCTTAAGTTTTGCACACGAGTGTTTAAACTTAACTACCTGTACTGGTTCAATTTTAAAGCTCGTGAAAAACTCGTTGGGCTCCCTCACGCTTATTTTGGCTTCTTTCGAACAGTGATTAGAGTGTCAGAAGATATCTGCCACACAGAAAGCGGAGTTTTTTGACGTGTCTCGAAGAGGCACGTGTGAGCAGTGTTTCAAGAGGAAACGAAGACCTGTTAGATCTGTGTCATGGTGGTCTGAGGAGTTGAGTGCCCTCCAAAAGACAGTTCAAGCTGCACAAAACGTTGATCTGAGTGTGCAAGTGAACGTAACCAGACTTATCAAAGAGGCTGAGGAGTTCTTATTCTAGTGCTATCATGCTGCCAAGAGGATTTCTTGGCAACACTTTGTTCAGGTGAGGGAATCAGCTGAACTCTGATCTTCAGTTATAGATTGATGACGGACAAAATCTATTTAAATGTGGTGATGTCATCAACTACTTGTAATGATACGGAATCTCCGGGTTGGTTCAGCTCTGTGCGCAGGATTCTGGAAGAACTATTTGTTGCCATTGGCCCATAGGAGGATGATCGCTAGTTGACAATCGTAAATGACAACCTGAAATATGTAAATGAAAGAAGGGAGTCTCATTTCGGTCCAAAGCAACTTGGCGCTGCTTTTAACAAGAGCAGAGATAACAGAGCTCCTGGAGGAACTTTTCTGGATGTAGTGGTTCTAAAGAGGGTTCATGATGCGTGTCCTATCTTGTTCCTTGACTTAATTTAACATTTGTCTACAGGCGGGAGTTTTCCTTTGTGTGGAAAAAGGCGGTGTTCTGGCATGTCCTCAACAAGTCTTCCTCGTGTCGACCAATAGCCCTTCTGCCTATATTGAGCAGGGTGTTGAAGAAACAAGTCCTTCTGCTCCAAGTGTGCGCGGGTAGCAGAGTGGTATCGTCACCGACCTCCGCACAGCGGACAGAAAAGGCTCGAGTTCGAATCCCGTCGATGACGTGAGGAACTTAATGGGCTTTTTTCACTCCGTGGCTGAATTAGTCGGTCTCAGGCGTATATTGCAAGGTTTTCCCCCAGAAACTGATGTTTTTCGTGCAGAAAAACAGACAAATCGACCAAGGAACACAAGCAATTAACATAAAAAATTCACACTGCATGGCATATGAATTTAATTATTCCGGTGGCCTAAAAATAATACTTTAGCTTTTTGGTTGTTTTGACCATTTTCAATCAACTGCTTAGTCTACATGGCCTCAGCTTCTTTATGGACTTTCGAAGGATGTTTGATGCTCTTTGGTGGGACAGTGTCCTCCGCAGACTTTGGGTGTCTCTATCGGCTAATCTTTGACTATTTACAACGGAGGCAATTGGTGATCTGGACAGCTTTCTCTGAACAAATGAGGACCTTTGAGCGTTGCTTCCCTCACAGATCTGTCCTTTGTTTTCTGGAATATGGTACTACCTATTAGCTCATGATCTGGAAGACGTTGACAACATCGCTTACGAGGACGATTTCGTTTATTTTAGGGGGGAACTCCCGAAGGGAGTCCCCCTAAAATAAACCAAATCTTCCTCGCCAGCGATGATGTCTTACCTTCTGCTCAAGTTTTCCAGATCCTGTTGTATTAGCGTACTGTCCTTACTGTCATTAACAACCCTACCAACCTTCGTATCGTCTGCAAACTTGGACATTAAACGTGGTTTACCTTCATTAATATCATTAATAAATAGAGAAAATAACAATTAGCACAACACGGAAGCGTGGGGGACTCCACTAATAACTTTCGTCCACGACGAGCAGTGTCCATTGATTACCACTCTCTGTCTTCTGCCAATCAACCATTCCTTTATCCATTCTAGCAGCTTACCCATGATGTCATACTGCTCCAATTTGTACAGTAGTCTTCCATGTGCAACAGTATCAAAACCTTTCCTAAAATCCAAGTGTATGATATCGCAGTTATTTTTGGCAACTAGTTCCTTTGTGACCACATCTTAGTGTCCAATAAAATTGGTCGGAAAAGAATTCTCCCTAAAAAACCCATGCTGTGTCTGAACTATAACACTGCAGTATTGTCTAGATGATCCTGCAGGGCTTCTTTAACCAATAACCTCGTTATTTTCTCCCGAACAGAAGTTAAACTAACAGTTCTGTAATTACTCGTGTCACCTTTCAAACCCCCCTCCCTTTGTGAATGCATACATTTGGGGAACATTATCGCTTTCGCAGAAGATTTGGTCATTGTAGGGAAAATTGAAACCCCACTTGAGACCTTGAGGAAAGGTGGCAGACTGCCTGGACCGATTATTATCGTGATACAGTCGGCATAAGCTTTAAGTCCCCACACAGAAGTAAGTTGCCCTGTTGCTGAAGAATCCGCTTAGTTCGTTGCTGCTATCTATTTGTCGTTCTCAGGGTCCCTCAATGAGGGTGTTTAGGCAGGTCATGTACCTAGTTGTCTGCCTTGAATAGAGAAATGTTTGAGGACGCTTTGGATATGGACGCTTCCTTTGTTTTCTCAATTATGATTTCTGCTAGACGTGCTCCTCCAATAACACCTTTCTGAAAATCGGAAAGGTCCCCTGCCTTTCCCTATAACCAGATCGACTAACAATCCCCAGGAATGCAGACACAATTTATCTGATATCAAGGACCTAGTGATCATACCATGTGACAATTTACATTTGCATAGTTTACGTTTAATTACCTGTAAAGTCCTCCTGTTTGATGACTTTTCTGGGACTGAGAATAAACTGAAATTTCCGTCATGGAGTAATTTTGAGTTTGTACAGAGGGAATATTGTGTGAATTGTCCAGTGAGGGTTGTATGGTTAAAAGTGTCCTTAGAAACTGAAGTTTTTATCCTGCTAAACAGATGATATGGAATCTGTGATCATAACCAAAATTTCCAGACAAAGCAATGGCTTGTGAAGACTCATGGTGTGTTTAGTTGGAGTATGAACGGTGTTGTTTTGAAATCGTTCCCAACCAAAATTATAGAAAGGGAAGGAAAAGCATGAGAATACAACAGTACCGTCTTAATTTAAGCGTTTGAAATGAAGTTCTTGGACCCGTTGTGTGTCTAAAAGGGGCACAATAATAATGTTTCGTGCAGCTATTTTCCAGTTGTCACCAATGTAAGGTTTATAAAAGTCAACAGAGCACTTATTGTATATTGGTTGTTTGAGAATCTTTTCTTCTTTATGATAACATAAAATTATCCTCGGGTTTGACAAGAAATTTATAAAGACGGGTGATTTTTTTCAATAGATCTATTCCACAGCTTAGTAGGATTTAGAAATAAGAAAATATTCGGAACAGAGATGGGTACCACACCGAGCAAACTATGGGTTTGGATGATGTGGTACCCATTCGTCACATACTCGGATTACGGCATCGCGAAATTCTTTGGAGATTGATTTTCATCAAAAATCGATCCTGTCTAATATGAACAAATGACCAGTAGCTTGTCACTCATATTGAAGCATAGGACAGTAGTCTGGGAGAGGGTTAAGAGCATTTGCATAATGAAGAATTTGTCACGCAGTTCCTTGGTATGTTCCCTAACGTATCCAATGTATTTCTGAAGGCGTTATATAAATAACTGTATTGAAAAAAGTAACTTCTGTGGTTAGCAATATTAGATGTAATAATAAAATCAACAAGAGATTTAATTCAGTTTTTTAGCAAACACTCGTGTACTTATACAGAAAATTATTATTATTATCTTTTTTTAAATTTATTTCTTGTATTAAGATGTTTCTGCCAAAATCTGGCAACAGCGCTCTAAATTTCTAAAGATGGATAACTGCTAAATACTCCATCCCCTGTTTCTGCCCAATTGTAAGTGGTAAGACAAGACCCTCTAAAACAACACATTTTAGCAAAACACACACACACACAGTCCAAGATCTGTCAGTCCATTTCAAAGTCCACATTATCATAAATTGAGATCACCACAGCAAACCATACCAAATAACAGTGAATATGGAAATCCAAACCAAAGGAGTTCTTCAAGAATCCACATCGAAAAGTCTGTAGGAACGATGCATCCAACTGAGAAAAGTCTGAAGAAGAAGCTATCTAGGACAGAACAGCCAGCACCAGGCTGAAACTCTGTAGTATCACGAACCAGCACGAGGAGTTGCCAGTTACAACCACCACAATGCTGGCAGCACTGTAAAACGCCAGGATATATATAAAGAGGAAACTGAAGATGTTGATTATATGGATACGGAAGTGGGAGTAGATATCCACCCACTTTCAAGAATGGAATACCATATCCTTGTGTACTCCCACCGACACGAGTTCATAAACTTTGGTCTGTCACTCAGCTCAATCCTTCACATGAAGACTATGAGCTGTGCAAGGTAGCCTTGTAAATAAATACTGTATACAGCTTCAAAATCTGTATTTGCATCTGAGTTCCAAAGCATTTCAAGTTCGCCACCTCCAGCTCACAAGAAATTTTTCTACAGTAATATCATATTCAACCACTAAGGAAACCCCAATTTTCCCAATTAGAAACCCTAATCCTGCCAGAGTTCATGTGGTGCAGTCACATTCAAATCTATACATAAGGATTTGAATGTGACTGCAATTTGTACAGTAGTCTTCCATGTGCAACAGTATCAAAACCTTTCCTAAAATTGTTGGAATCACATGAACCCGTGATTCCAACAACCAAGTTCTCAGAATTCCAGCTGAGAACGAGTCTTTTGTGATTTTTCTAGGTTGTCAGTTTTCTATTGTCTTAAAAATCTGTTTAGACTGCTAAGCCAAAGTTATAAAAGCAAGGTAACCGTCGCATACTGTTCAAATGCATCTAACAGAATTCAGTTTCACCATTCGGGAACCAACCCACTTTTATTGTTTTTATTTTTAACAAATATCAAAATTAAATACGAGGATTTCTCAATTTTCAATATTAGGGGAGTTTGTGGTCAAGATTTAGGGAAGCAATTTCCTCCCATAACAGCAATCTGTTGGACAAACCCATCTCATCATTCACGTGAGAAATCAAATGCTCTCCATTGACAATCTTTTTCTTTAGGTCATCACTAAACGTTCCACCAATGTGGTATCTATTTCCAATAGACTTTATGCCAACTTTCGCTTGAGCCGCTACAAAACCGGTGATATAAACATCCTCCATCGGAAAAAAAGGTACTGAGAATGAAGCGTTGTACAGGGATTCAATGACCTCTGGCGACATTACATAAGCTACTCCATAGCAGAAAGATGGATATACGTCGCTCTGAAATTCATTTCTACTTATGTACCACTTGGAAGTTTTGTTTCGTACAACTGCAAGTCTTCTAAATTCATAACATAATAGATTTTTTCCAAGTTTCTCAGAGCCAAACAAGCTGCGCAGTAGGTCAAACAATTTGAATATATTAATCAGCATATCATCGTCGCTTTTCAAAACATAAGTGTAATTAGAGCAGTGATCGAGAACCCATTTCATCGAGGCAAGAGTTTTATAGGTCAGATTTCGATAAGTGTCCAGAAAATCGAACTGGACAATGTCACCAAATGCGCGCTTTTCTTGGTCAATCGATTTTTGAACATGCGAATCATTCGTCAGGCCCATTACAAACACTGTGGCAAAGTCGAATCTGTCCATCATTTCTGGATGGCTCCAAGTGGACCGAATTATTCTTCTGTGGACAAAGTGATCGGTGGCAGAATGAATGTACGTTACTACAGATGGTGGAATGTTTTTACGTCGGCAAGTTTCGGAAACATTAAAGTGGGTTACGTTGCGACATCTTGATACATGCGTGAAGTTGATCACTGAAGTGACATATCGTATAATATTATTATCCCAGTTTAAAACAGAAAGGACGATAATAATCACGAGAAAGAGCAGAATCATCCTTCGGAAATTACGACCCATGTCTTTCGTTCTTCAATTCTGAAATTAAAACAGAATAATGATAATTAGTTTCGTGAGTGTGTATTGATTAAAACATGCATTTGAGTAGAATATGCGCATGTAATTATTTAATTTAAGCTAGAAGGCAAGAATCAACCACTATAAACAAATTAAAAACGCCTGTGATGAAAAAATTATTAAAGATTTATACATACAAATATAAACAAAATATAATCTTCAACAAAATAGAATATGCATCTCGGAGCTAGTCAGGGACTCAATACTCCAGCAATCTACCAACTGATGCACACCCGATTCGAGCCTCAAAACAGAAAAACCAAGTGCAAACTACTCTGGTTAAAAAGGACATTGTTTTATTAGGAGACTCCATTGTCAGGGAATATATTTATAATAAGGATAGGTGGAATAGAAGCAGGGTATGTCTGCCAGGAGCAACTGTTGATGATGTCAACAACAGATTGTCAGATTTTAAAGGGGGTAAAGAAAATATTATTATTCATGTGGGGACTAATGACATTAAACGTACACGATCGGACAATTTGTTGGAAAAATACAGGACCATGCTGAGCAAATGCCGCGAGCTAGGCCACAATATCTGGTGTCTTCAATTCTGCCCAGACATGATAGGAAGGATTATATATTAAAAGCTTTGGGGATTAACTCAAGACTTGAAGGAATCTGCAAGGCTTTATGGGGGGAAATTTCTATCAGCATGGCCCACAATTGTAGGTAGAAAGAATTTGTTTTGTAGAGACGGGATACACTTAAACAAAGGTGGTGCAAAAGTTTTTGCCAGTATTATTGAGGATACCTTAAAGGTTCAGGGAAACTGCTAGTTAGGGGGGGGGGATGTGGGTAATACTGACACGCGTTTATCTGATAATATTGGTCAAAGTAACTCTTGCACATACCCCAAGAGTTCTTATTTGTTACCCCAACTGGACGTATTATCTAAATGTTCTGGGGGCAGAAACGTTTCAAGTGAGCAGGGAAGAGAGCCTAAAAAACATCAAGGGTTGTGTTAGGGTTGTTAAATATACAAGAACAGTAAGTCTTAATTGTTTATACAGTAACGTTAGAAGTGTCGTCAATAAAATGAGCAAATTCGAACTGCTGGTTAAAACAAGTAATGCAGACATAATAGGACTTACAGAAACGTGGTGTCACCCGCAAGTAGTGGAAGATGAGTTTCAGTACGGCTTGTATAATGTATTTATGAAGGATAGGGGGAAAAAAAGAGAGAGAGATACCCTGCAAGTGCAGAGTAGGTATAGCTAGTACGACCAGTCAGTTGGAGCCGACACTTTGTGGAAATCCAGCAGTGTCAGTGCTGCTATGGTGGATGGGTCATGTTCAGGAAGGTTTAGTCCAGGTGTTGTCATTGGGACTCCATTTGGTGAGTCTGTGTCGCATCCTGACTGAAGGCTGGTCCAGTAGTCCATGAAAACGAATAGTGGGGTGGTCAAAACCGGGAGTCCAAGATATGATGGTCAAGTACAGGGATCGATGGTAGGTCTCTTCTTGATGAGATGTGTCACGTCTAGTCAGGAGAAGTTGGTCCAGGAATCAATGATGAGGAATTTATCAAGGTATGTGTGGACCCTGTCTTTGATTGCAGTGCTAGTATTGTCCCAACCAAGTGGGGAGACCAGTTGACTACTTGACATGTGAGGGATCAAGTTAGGTTCTGTACTCCGGTTGGTTTGTTGGTTCAATCTTGTGTGAGTTGGTCCAGGGCGTTAGCATCCATGGCTCAATGATGCGCAGCAACAGTTGGCAGTCATAGTTGTTATGACATTGATTCGGATGCTAAGGTGGTGGTAGCGCTTTCTGCCTGGTAAATAGGTCCATCGCAAATTGAGTCAGGGCTCTGTAAGTTTCTTCATTCTGTAGGGTGAGGTGTTCTTGATTTTGGTAGTTGAAGCGTAGTCTCGTTATCAGGATCCTCCTGAAGTCCTCGTAGATTTCACAGCTGTGGGCAAGATGCTCCCACGTCTGATCCTCTCCACAGTGGCAGCGGGGTGAGTCTGAAATTCTGAAGTCATGTAGTCTTTTCTGGAAGGAGCCATGTCCAGTGAGGAGGTAGGTAGCATAGAGTCCCGGTGAAAACCAGACAGGTGCCAAGTCCAGTGGAAGAGATCCAGTGAGGACTTGGAGCGCATGGGTGCTGACAGTGCGACAGGCACGCGAGATCAGAAGGAGAAGGGAGCGCTGGATAGTTCCTAGGCGCGATCGGTTTACTACTGTATTGGCCTTCTTGTACCAGACTCCAGAGGCATAGGTGATAACCGGGATGAAAACTGCCTTATAGAAGAGGGACAGCGTTCTCTTCTTTAAGCCCCAGTCCTTCCAGGCAACTCTTGAGACTTGGGCAGCATACTTCCTGATCTTAATCCTGAGTTGATCTAGATGAGGAGTGAAGGAAAGGTTTTTGTCTAAGATCAAACCTAGAAATTTAAGCTCTGTTTTTAGTTTTACTGTAACACCATTGACCTTGATTTGGGGTGGTCTTCTCAAATCAAGGGTACCTTTTAGTAGGATCGATTTGGTTTTCTCTGGGGAGATCTTTAGGTTGTTTTGCTCCGCCCAAGCTTGAAGGGTGGAGATGGCCTGGTTGGCAGTTGCTTCTAGTTGGGCTCTGTTATTGGCAGAAAAGAGCATGGCCAGGTCATCTGCATAGGCCTGGGTCTGTACATTGTTCAGTTTGGTGTTCAAGAAATCATCCAGCACCAGATTCCAGAGGAGAGGCCCCAGGACAGATCCCTGAGGGCATCCGCTGAAGACTGGTCTGGAGACACTGCAGTGGGGAGCAGACACGACAAATCGCCGGTCCTGGAGATAGGTCTTGATGCATCCATATACGTTTTCTGGGACTTGCGCCCTCCGAAGCCTGCCGAGGACGCTGGGCCACCAGAGGGAATCGAAGGCACCAGCAAAGTCGAAGGAGATTAGTATAAAATATTTGGAGTTGCAGTTGGTAGCAGCATCAATGATTGTTTCCAGTGCATCTACCGTGGAGCATCCCTTCCGGAAACCGTATTGATTAGGTGAGGAGAGACCAGCGTCATTGCAGTGGGCTTCTATTCTATGGGAGATCATCCGTTCGAGAAGTTTGCTGAAGACTGGCATCAGTGCAATGGGCCGGTAAGATTGTGGCATATCATGTGGTTTGGTTGCATTCTTCAATATAAGTGTAACGGTTGCAGTCCTCCACTGTGTGGGGAAGCATCCTTGGTGAAGACAGTGGTTTAACAGGTTGAGTATGGTAGTGGGAATATGTTCAATGGCTTTCTGGACGATTTCTGGATTGAGCATGTCTCTGCCTGGAGCCTTTTTATTTCTTATTCTAGATGCAGCTAAGTTGAGCTCAGTTGGGGTGAAGGGTTCTTCAATTGCAGTTGTGCGATATGTTTCATTTTCCATGCAGAGCTCTAGCTGTTCCGTTGTGTGTGAGTCAGCAGGCTGCTGGAATGTAGTGTCTATGATATTATTGATAGTATCTTGCCACGATCTGGTGTAGAGTCCGTTCGGTAGTTTTGTGGTTGATACGACCTCGCCTCTGGGGAGCTTCTTAGTGGTCATTTTGTACCCAACCCCACAGGGATCGGCGTTCCCTTCAGTGCTTACCAGGGCTTCCCATGAGCGCCTTTTACGCTGGTTTATTGTTGTGGTGTACTGGTTCCTGGTCACTCGATATTGCTGCAGTGAAGCCTCTGTTTCTTCTGGAGGCCACGTTCTTCTTGCACGTTGATAGCGTTTTCGTCGGTAAATTACTTCGCGTCTAAGAGCCTGGAGTTCTGATGACCACCAGGGGACAGCACCAGCTGTGAATCTCTTCTTTTTGATAGCCTTGTTTGCAGCATTAGTGACGAGCTGTGTAATTGCGCATTGATGGTGGTCTGGGCTGAGGCCGCTAGGACTGAAGCGGCTACCTGCACTGGTCAATTCCTCCTTAAAAAGGCTCCAATCAGCCTTATTCAGGGCATATCTTCTTTGTTGAGTTCGGTTGAGTTACTAGCGAACGGTGTAGTTGGAAGGTTAGTACCCTGTGGTCAGAGGTGGTCCAGTCCTCACGGACTGTCCAGGAAGCAAGGTGCTGAGCAATGAAGCTTGAGGCTAAGGTGACATCTATGGTAGCTTCCCACAGGGTACTGGAGAAAGTTGGCAAGCAGTTAGGTTTGTTTAGAATGACCAGATTGCTGTTAGACAAGTAGTCCTCAAGACGTTGGCCATTTCTATTTCCTCTGTGATTTTGAGTTCGGCTGTGCCAGGCCGGGGACCTGCAGTTAACATCAGCCCCTATAATGAGTTTTGCATTTGGCATTTGTAGCTGGATGGTCTGTAGATATCGGGTGGCAGGAAGAATATCTTACCCCGGTCGACAGTATATCGACACTAAGTAGAATTGCCCCAGTGGTGAAATTACATAGGCGCACAAAGCCCAGCTAGTACACAGATCAGTGATTTTGGTGACAGTCAGTTCGGGATTGCGAACGACAATGGCAGCCCAGGGTGTGTCACCATCAACTTGGACCACTTTAAATCTCAAGGGGTAGCCTTTTAGTTCCTTGTTATGAGTATATGGCTCCTGAAGAAGCAGCACAACTATGTTCTCTTCATCTGCCTTTTCGACCAGTTGTGTAGCAACAGTCTTGGACCTCTGAGCGTTATGTTGTGCTATTTTCACAGTGTGGATATTTAGGTTTGGTCTATTACTCCCCGTATTCTATTCTTGATTGTTGAGCACTTCTGGCTTTGAGATAGACTGGGCAATTGCTGTCACGGAGTGAATGGTTGGCTGGCGCCTTCAGGGCCTTGCAATTGGCACATGTGGGAGGCTGAGACTTTTTGGGACATGTAGCATACTCATGTCTCATTTCGGCACAGTGGCCACAGGTGGGCAGATTTTGCCTGCACGTGTGCGTGGTGTGGCCGAAACTGCAGCACCTGAAGCATTTGCTGACGGCTACATGCTCCCTAAAGCGGTGGCTGCCCCAGTTGATGTAAATTCTTGTTTGCTGGGAGAGGATCTTCCAGGCCTTGGGTGATAGCTGAAAGACCCAGTTAATGGTGTGCCCAACTCTGGTTTTTGTTTGGAATTTAGGGATTATGTGAGAAGTCGGTTCTTCATCTGGGAGTTCCTGTTTCAAGTTTCTGTGGAAAATTTCGCTTTGCAATTCCTCTGGAGGGAGATCCTTGTCCACGTCTAGTACCAGTATACAAGGGCCCTTTTGTCTAGGGGGCTCGGCCAGGAGTCCCAGAGATGGTATTTTAGGGTTCTTAACAATCAGTTCAGCATCCTCTTTTGTGGCTGTTTCTATAATTACTCTGTATTTCGCGTTTTGCGAATTGACTTGATTTTAGTATTTTTTAAGTCATCTGTCAAGGAGTCCATGACGGTCTTCTTGACCTCCTCACTGGACATACGACCTACATTGGTAAGGGGTTTAAGTACCACTAGGTTAGGTCTGGGTGATAGCGTTTTCTTCGGTGTAGCCCGTAGGTTGGCACCTGAATTGTGTGGCTGGTAGCTCAGTTCCTGAGATTCGGGAATAAAGTCCGGTGGTGGCTTCCTCAGCGCTTGGGCATATGTGGAGTCGCGCTGTCGCATTTGTTTTATTCCAGAGTCAGTGTAGGCTTCCAATTTTGCAATTGCCTTTTCGCTTTCCAGGTGAGTCTGGATAATCAGCGAATCCAGTTTATTCCATAGGGTGACGATTTCTGCCCTAAGCAGTGTTGTGACTCTGTTAGTTGGCTCTTTGAGCAAGTTCTCCAGTGCTACTTTGAGTTGTAGCGATTGTTGGATAACTGTCCCCTCAGGCATGTTGGGGTCAAGGGGGAGGTCAGGTTGTCTCATGTCTGTGTACTCGGTTTGGGAGAGGGGGATTCCATGGTCCCTCTGTTTTGAGATTTTGACCTGGTTTCCGGATCAAATTTGGTACTGATTGGTTTTTTGTTCTTCTTAATGGGGGGTTCAGTTTGAGGTTCTTCGTGTTGCTCTGCTATTTTAGGGTTGTCGGTCACTGGCAGGGTTGTGTTTACAGCCAATTTCCTCGATTTACCCTCCATTTGAGCAGATACGAATTGGGGAGTTCACTGCGGATGAGCGAGTAGCGAGACAGTCTCACAGAAGGAGCTCAGAAAATGAGGGCAGATGATACTCACTGCAAATTAGTAGGTGAATCAACTTAAGAAGTGCTGGAACATCTACCACCAATAGGATTTACAGTATAAGTCACGTGCTATTTGTCCTGGGATGACTTCCATATGGCCATTATAATTGTATTAAGTTAGACCAGTGATTATTATTTATAGCTTGCAAAATTATTTAAATCAAATGGCATAATTCAATTTCTGCCGAAACCGTGGGGGCAAAATCAACCGTTCACATCCAGTATCTGGGCACACTGCGAATGTGTCGCCGACGACTTCCTTGTCACAAGACAAACTATATTCGGCGTAATGCAGAGGCACACGACATTTAGTAACGTCTTTTAAGTTTTTGTTTTCTAATTCGAGTGCAGTAGGGAGGTGAATGCTGTGAGAAGCAGGTGATCGCGGGAGGGCAATTACTGCCAGAGGCGTAGAGCGCGACTAAGTAGCTCTCACTAAAGGTAAGCCTGAGCAACAAGTGACCTTCAGCTATGATTGTACTCACACAGGGGGTTACCCTCCACAGTCAATAGTGCAATTCAGCCGTGGTAGCAACCGAAATATGTGTTTGCTACACTCTCCAATGTGGGCAGACACATTGTTACTAGCGTTGGATACGAACGAGTTGAAATGCACGAGAATGGCCCAGAAAAACGAAAACCTGATCTCACCACTGAGTTCCTCTTCCTTAAATACCCTTGTATGGCACAAATCCAGAAGCTGGCACTATTTTAAACTGATTAAAACTATCTCTATGCACAGACTGATTTGCAGCACGTGTTACCAAAAAGGCAGCCATTTTGGCCCTCAGAATCTATATGGTATAAGATAGTTCGAAACAAAGGTATAATGCGAGTAGGAGTAATCTACAGACCAGGTGATTGTGAAGATTATGACGGGATACATGCGCAAAGCCTCTACATGCAAATGGAATGCGCAAGTAAGCGTCAATGTCTCATTATGGGTGATTTCATTTTGCCTCTAATTGATTGGAGTAAATGGGAAGGAAACTCGACATGGGGAACAAAATTTTTAAATCAACTAGATGACTGTTATTTGTATCAACATGTCAGGGAAAGTACTAGAGAAAAGAATATCCTAGACCTCATCATCACACATGAATCAGATGACATAACAGGGCTGACAGTAGAGGAACCAGTAGAAGAAAGTGATCACAAAGTTCTATGGTGGATGATGACGAGAGAGGTAGCAGAAGTAAAAGGCAAAGGAATGGGTTTTAATTTCAGAAAAGGAAATTACGATGCCTTAAGGTACTACATGGCCTCTATTAACTGGGTAGATATCGCGCAGAGAATGAATACAATTGAACTGTGGTACGCTTTTAAAACACTAATCACAGATGCCTTGAATGCGTATATACCATTAAAAAAATACTCCACCAGAAGGGTTCCAAGTTGGATGAATAGTGAAGTTGCCGCACTACTTGAGCAGAAAAAGGTGTCATGGAAAGGTTACAGAGTAATAAAAAGTACCGAAACCTATAAGAGCTACAAGGTGATGTGTAATAGAGCCACAGAAAAGGTTCGACAGGCGAAGGCAGTTTATGAGAAATTGCTAGAAAATAGAGCAAATGCGGGGAATAAGGAATTCTTCACATATATAAATGCCAAGAAGAGCAGGACAAACCAGATCGGACCTTTACGTAAGGGAAAGGGGGTAGTATTAAATACACCAGCTGCCGTTGCAGATGAACGCAAAGTTATTTTGCATCGATATTTACAAATGAAAAACCTTTTGTGGCAATGGGAAATTGTGGGAGCGAATTTAAAAAATATGTAATTAATGATATTGAAATTTCGCGAGATTATTTAATGAAAACACTTTCGAGCCTACAGACCAGTAAGGCTCCTGGAGTTGATGGAATATACCCTATAATCTTAAGAGAGGCGGCAAGCGAGTGCATTGAACCATTGAGGCTAATTATGCCAGCATCACTAGACTCTGGGGAGATTCCCTTGGATTGGAAATGTGCCAATGTATCTCCCATACATAAGGGTGGCTCTAAAAGTAAAGTGGGAAATTATTGACCTGTCTGTCTGACTTCAGTGGTAGGAAAACTCATGGAGGCAATGAACAAGGGTGGAATTCAAGATAATTTGGATAGAATTGAAATTCTCAAGGATTCTCAGCATGGTTTTGTAAAGGAAAAATCATGTTTTACAAATCTGGTTCGCTACATTCAAATGATTACTTACGAGCTGGTTGTTGTTGTTGTTGTTGTTATTTGGTTTTTAGGAGCATTAACAACTAAGGCCATATTGCACCGTGATAAAGCAGTGGTCATTCCCTGACCTTTCCGCATCCTCCGTATTTGGTGGTGACAGGCTCGAACGCCGGTCTAATCAAGAAGGTGTGTGCTACGCAATGCTGCTCCTTCCCACCTGGCTACGGAGGCGCCTCACGAGCTGGATTTAGGGAATAATTTCGACATTGTTTATTTAGATTTCAGCAAAGCTTTTGACTCAGTCCCACATGAGCGGTTGCTTTATAAGCTGGAACAGGTTGGAATCACTGGGAAAATCCTTAGATGGATAGAAGGATGGCTTCAGGGCAGGAGGTAGAGGATTGTGATAAATGGCTGTTCCTCAGATTGGGTTGATGTAAGAAGTGGGGTTCCCCAAGGATCAGTATTAGGACCACTGTTGTTTTTAATTTTCATAAACGACATTGATGAAGGGATAGAGGGCGTGATGTTAAAATTGGTAGAGTAGTTAATGATCACTGTCAAGCTGAGCTTCTTCAGAGAGACCTAGATAGACTTCAAGAATGGTCAGAAAAATGGCAGCTGTGCTTTAATCCAACAAAGTGTAAAGTATTACACCTGGGAAACAGTAATCCCAAAAAAACGTATTCACTTGGTGGAGTTCAACTAAACCCAGTACTGGAGGAAAGGGACTTGGGTGTTACGATACGGTCAGACATGAAATTCTCTGAGCATTGTAAACAGGTTGCAAGGAAGGCCCATGGTGTCCTATCGATGATCTATCGAGCTTTTGCAAGTACAGATAGGGACGTAATAATCCCATTATATAAGGCTTATGTTAGACCACACTTGGAATACTGTGTTCAAGTATGGAGACCGCAGCTAAAGAAAGACATCGAGCTTCTTGAAAGGGTGCAAAGACGGGTAGCTCGACTAGTGAGATCGGCAAAAGGGCGTCCATATGGAGAAAGACTTTAAATATATGAGTTTGGAAACTAGACACCTTAGAGGAAATTTGATTGAGGTGTTTAAGGCTCTTAGAGGCACCAGTAAAATGAATGAGGATGAAAATTTCAAGATTATAAATGATGCTAGAACTAGGGGACATGAATCCAAGTTACGGAGGGAGATGGTAGATAGGATTGCAGGAAGTTTTATTTTAGCCAGCGAGTTTTAAATTACCGGAATAAATTGCCTACATGGGTGGTAGAGGCTGACAGTTTGGGGAAATTCAAAGGTCATCAGGATACGATCTTGAGGTCAGGGAAGCGCATAGGATGGTAGGTTTCATTTCCTTTCCTTTTATTAATTATTATTATTTATTCATTTTTATTTATTTTTTTTAATCATTGTTTTATTCAGTTTTTTTTTTTGGCTAGTGCAGCCTATGGGTTCTGGAATTATAGTACACAGATTTAGACAGTATCAAGGAAAAAGAAATGGGGAACATACACTCTCGCCTAAACGTTTGGTATCAAATGGTACGACAACAGTTTTCCTTAATTCTTTTGAAATTAGTTCTGAAAATATAAAGTTTAATATATACTGCCTTACACAGAAGAATTCTTGCATTCTGGAGATTAATTTTATAACAGTGTCTTGACTAACATTATTCCAAGCGATCTGCAAGATTGTCTCGTAAATTTTGGAAGAAGGGCAGACTTCACGGACTTGACAGTCTAGATGATCCTATAAAAGCTGTATCAGGTATAAGTCAGGCGATTGGGGCAGCCACACCATAATTTGCAATACAGTTGTTTCTTTGCTGGACAGTCCCTGCTTCAAGTTATTCTCTTGTTGTAATATAAAATTTCTTCCACAAAGTCGAAGTCCATTATGTTCAATAATGTTATTTTAGCCTTCTTTTATCAAAATTCCTTCTATTCTGAAGATGTCACCCACTGCACAAAAACAGAAGAAACCGCAGGTCATGATGGAACCACCGCTGTGCTTCGCTAAACAACGTGGCTCCTTTTCGTCAGTTGATCGTCTCACATAAACTCTATGCTTGGATTCAAAAGTCTCAAATTTGGATTCATCCGCCCACGGTACGTTTTTCTACTCCTCGAATGCCCAATGTTGATGGCTCCTAGCCAACCGTTTATTTCGATTTTCTTGTTTTAAACAGGATTTGCGGGCCTCTAGATAACCATGAAGTCCTACTTGTTTAAGATGACCTTTTACAGTGGATGTAGACAGAGTGTTTCTCCTTTCCTATTGGACTCGACTCCGATTTCAGGTGAAGAAAGTCGTCGATTGCTTTTAGAAATCAGTGTTTCGGTCTTATCTTGTGCTTCTGTTGTTATGCGCGGTTGTCGTGGATTATCCTTTAAACTGCCAGTTCCCTTGAATCTTCGACAGGCAGTTTGTACTCCTTTAAATGAAACACCCCGTTTTTTGACAACACTTCTCATGAAATAACTTTCTTTTTCCAGAGATGTAATAGCATTTCTTCTTTTAACACTTATTTCCTTATTTCTTGCCATGTTTTTCAAGAAACACACAAATAGTTGCACCAAATACTCTTTCTGGATGATGGGTGTTCGATTTTATAAGTTACAGCTCTTTCTTCTTAATTTATATTATTGCAAAACACTCCAGATTCATCTATAATCTTTTATAATATTGAAACAACACTCCCACTTTCTAGAATCATCCACAATGTTCTACCACATTTAGGAGTCTTCTTCACCTTTCTGGAATGTTCTCGAATGTTCTAGAAATTTCTTAAATTTCATTTCAGTTTTAATTTGAATATTAATTTAAAAGTTAATATAAAATATTTTAATAAAAATTGGTACCATTTTAAACTTTGAAAATTAAAAAAAAAGATTAAACGTAATTCCAAACTTTTAGGTGGAGTGTAAATATTATATATATATGATCTTTTCAGGGTCGAACACTTGGTTAATCAATGTTCAGCATGGTGTTATCAACAGGACTTAAAGATTGTGTACCAATATGAGGTTTCACTTAGTCGCTGATGCTCCGAAAAACCCAACAACAACAACAACGAGATTATAAGAACTCTACACACAATTTGCAAATCGGCATTTAAACACACAATCTTTTTTGGACAAAATACACTCAGATGGATATTAACAACAAACTCCAAAAAGCTGCTCTCAAATTTCTATTAGAAATAAAATTGATATCATCCTCACCTGTTTTAAAGCTCCAGTGGAATGGTTTCAGGCTGCATTTGCGAGGACTACTTCTGTTATAACCTTGTTCTAAATAAAAGAGGCTTTGACAGAAAAGCAGGAAGTGAAAGGAGTCCCGAGTGTAACTGTACTTCTATATTTATTCCACAGATGATTGGTTTAATAAGTGTATCCATCCAGTTATCTGATTTATTAGACCAGTTTGCTATTCGATAAATTGAGAGCACATCTTATCGACATTGACTAAACCCTTTCTTAAACTCCTTAAATATACTGAATGTAAGTGTTTAGTGAACTTACTTTTGGTTTAGACTACATACATTTTGAGAACGTGCAGTATTTAGAGATCTCCAATACTGGCAAGAGAATGCAGAGATTAATGTAGTTGCTTCATATTGACGTTTATTGGGTTACTAAAGAGGCTGCCAAAATATAAAAAAAAACATTTAGTATGAGGAAAGCTATATAAATTTTTATTATTGTAGTTAGGCCTATATATGTGCTGCAGAACGTACACTGATGACCCAGGGGGAAACGCGGGCCAAGGATTGAAATATAGCTTGTGACATTTCTCATCCTTTCCAGCCTCTTTTCATTCAGGTTTGCTTTTAAACGTAAGACACCAAGGACATGGTGAAACTACTTAAACGTAAGATACCAAAAGTTCTACTGGTGAAACCGTGGCATTTCCTATTGAAGAAATATCTTGATTGCTTCAACAGTCCTTCCTCAAGACGTTTCACCTGTAAGCGATGAAGGGACCTCATAAAACTGCTTTCTTTCCAGATTAGTAGCAATGGTTCGAACGCCCACACTCTGCGCTCTAATATCATATGAATCAAGAGTGTTGGCGGTGACTCATGGAAATTCGGAAAGGGGAATCCTGGTGAAGTGGACAAGCCACAACACTGCACGTTGATCTCCTCCTTTGAAAAGACGGGAATCGTGGAATAGGTCTCCAAAGATCAATCGGGCATTGTATAAATGTTAGGTTTGAAGTCCTTTTCAAAGGACTTCAAATGAATCCTAAAAAGAAACTGTCGAAACAGCTGTGCAAAGCGATCACCATTTTTGTTAATACATTTATAGCGACCTGTCCGCGATTTTGCAGCATGTCTTATCACATATCACATCCAGTTATTCTTAAAAGTTTCGGGAACTTCCAAAATGCGACTTGCCATTTCATCTTACATGTGAAATGCGTGTATAGGCCCTCGTGAATAGCATTGGATGTAATCACTATACAACCAACACCTGGCCGTAAAGGCCTCAGTTCAAATCTCCTCAATCACACGAGGAATTTTTATGGACTTTTCACAAAGTTTCTGAGTTAGTCGATCTGAGGCGAGGGTTGCCTGGTTTATCTCCAAGAAATAAGGGTTTTTCGTCCAGCAAACAGGCAAAGCAATCATAGAATATACGCAATTTAAAGACAAAATATATTTACACCTGATAGTTTCAGTTGCTTTGGGGCTTAACACGCACACAGTTATGAGCTGGCCACTTGCACGCAAGTGGTCAGCTGATATTTTTAGTTGAACCCCCGGACACTAAAATACCAGGAAACGAACAAACAAACATATTCAGCTGCTAAAAGGGTTTCAAATATGATCCCATCTGCTTTCAGGACGCCCTGTGTCGATTATAAGACCATTGCACAACAAACCTTAAAGAAACAGTGCACAATAATGTGCTCCAGAGGACTGAAGCGATTTATCTGCTAAACTACATCTTTTTCCTGGTCATTCATGAACAGGATCTTCTAACGAATCAAGATAATTTCGCAACTTTATAAGATTTCACCAAACAAGTTATAAACTTGTGGTTTACTCCTTTCTGCTCCCATCCACTGATTCCTGTGTTTTACCTTCTGTGGTTATGGAATTTGAACGTTTGAATCGAGCAAGATTACAATGTCTCATTGATTCATCTGATTTGTACCAATTCTGGGAGTGATGACCAAACTGTCTCGTGTCCGCGCGTACCATTAGAAGATCGTGTTACCTCCACTGAATTTCTTTCTGTCCTATCGGACTAATTTCATCTCATTTTAAAGCTGCCCTCTATGCCCTTCCCCTTATTTGCTGGCCCCTTTGGGAGGTCAGTTTTTTTCTGGCAAAGCTGCAGTGCCGATCAAACAATAACCCAAATTTTTCTTAGCTGGACATAATTCACAAAATTTGCATTAAAATAATAAGAAATAAATTCCAACACCTTCATCTGTTTTATATTGCAGACGTTTTGAGGCAGACTTTATAATGTTGCAATTAAATGTAGATGTACGCTGGTTTAGAAATCTATGTTTGTATCCAATAAATTCAAGAATTATTCTCCTGTGATATTCGAAAAATTGCGAATGGAGTCTGCTGGTAGAGAACATGTTTTAGATTTCATAAATTTGATAAAAGCACTAAGAGGAGGAAGGGGGGATAGCGTAAAAAACAAAATACATACTCGTAGAGATCGGAATCCTTTGACGCCTGTTTTTCCACGTCAGATGCAAGCACCGGAAATGAGGGAACAATGGTGAAGGTGGTGTCGTGTTTTTTGTAGATTGAGGAAGCGAACATAAATGAGAATAACATGTTTTATTGCATACTACAATATTACAACATGGCAGCGGCCGTTCACGGCTCACCAGGCTGGGGGCCTTGCGTATATGTACACTCACTAACAAAATAATTAGAAACCTTTATTCAATATATAGTAGAGCCACCTTTTTCCCAAATTGCAGGCAGTACACGTCGTATTATAGATTTCAGCAGGTGTCTGAGGGAGTCCTGTTCCAGGTGTGACCATTCTTCCATCAGGATATTTGTCAGCTTCTCTATTGTGGTAGAGAGAGAACTTCTGAGCCGAACTATCCTCTCCATCACACCCAGACATTCTTTATTGGAATCAGATATAGAGATTTGGGTGGTCAGGTCAGTTGGATGAAAAATTGGTATTGTACCTCGTACCATTGAGATAGAATTTTTTGGACGGTGCATAGTTACGTTGTGGTCATGAAGGAATCCATCCCAGTCCTGGAGAAAATTAAACATTGCGGAGTGAAATTAATCCGTCACGACAGAAGGCTAATATTTTGCATCGACATTCACACATGAGGAGTTATTCAGCAAGGGGAATGCCAGAGGTGGATTCAACTCTAGCAGTAAGCTACAGAATCTTGAAATAACTGGGAGTAAAGTGGAGGAGAAACTGTTGAAGATAAACACACGAAAGGCACTCGGGGTGGATGGGATCTATCCGGTTATATTAAAGGAGGCAGCAAAGGAAGTAAGCAAACCCTTAGCCATAATTATGAGAGATTCCTTGGACTCAGGGGAGGTACCCATAGACTGGAAATGTGCAAATGTGACCCCAATTCACAAAGGAGGATCAAAGGCTGACACAAGTAATTATAGACCTGTGAGCTTAACTTCTGTTCCAGGAAAATTAATGGAGGCACTGGTTAAAGAAGCACTGCAGGATCATTTAGACAAGACTTCAGTTATAGCTCAGACACAGCATGGTTTTGTTAAGGGGAAGTCTTGCCTGACCAAATTGATTGGATATTATGATGCAGTTACAAAAGAACTGGATGTAGGGAATAGCTTTGATATTATATACTTGGATCTTAGAAAAGCTTTTGATACTGTTGCACATGGAAGACTGCTACACAAATTGGAGCAGTGTGACATTGGAGGCAAATTGCTGCTATGGATAAAGGGGTGGTTGAGGGGGAGAAGACAGAGAGTGGTAATCAATGGACACTGCTCATCGTGGACTAATGTTATTAGTGGAGTCCCTCAGGGCTCAGTGTTGGGTCCATTATTGTTTTCTGTATTTATAAATGATATTGATGATGGTATATCAAGCTTAATGTCCAAGTTTGCAGATGATACAAAGGTTGGCAGGGTTGTCAAGGACACTACTGACACTATGCTGCTGCAACAGGATCTGGAAAGGTTGAGCAGATGGGCTGAGAGGTGGCAAATGAAGTTTAACATTGACAAATGTAAAGTACTACACATGGGAAACAGCAACCCCAGAGCAACGTATCAACTCTGTGGTACTACACTGACAGTGGTAGAGAATGAAAGGGACTTGGCGGTGGTTGTGCAGGCAGATATGAAGTTCTCTGAGCAGTGCAGATGGGCTGTAAGATTAGCTCATGGAGTATCGTCAATGATATACAGGACTTTTTCCAGCAGGGATAAGGAGGTGATTATTCCATTGTATAAGGCAATGGTCAGGCCACACCTAGAGAACTGTATACAGGTCTAGAGGCCTCATTTCAAGAAGGATGTAGAGCTGCTGGAACGAGTACAGAGAAGGGCAACAAGATTAGTGAATGGAACAAAGGGGTGCTCTTACGAAGAAAGGCTTAAGTTTTGCAAATTACAGTGTCTGGAGACTAGGCACCAGCGAGGTGATCTGATAGAGGTGTATAAAGCCTTGAATGGTTTAAGCATGCTCAATGCTGATGGGATTCTTCCTCTAGCTCAGAAAAATCACCTGAGAGGGCATAAATTCAAATTGAGGAAAGACAGATGTAGGATAGACGTGAGGAAATTTGCCTTTAGCCAGCGGGTGGTTGGTTGGTGGAACAGACTTCCATCCCTTGTGGTGGAGGTTGATAGCCTAAATAAGTTTAAGGCTCAGCTGGAACTCTGTTTGGAACGAACAGAGTGGTGAAGTGGAAGTGGGTTTTTTTTTTTTTTTTTTGGCTGATGCTGCATAAGCTTGCTTTCTTGCATCAAATGCCTCTACTAATGCTAATGCTAATGCTAATGCTAATAGCTGGTGGTAAATTGACTTTTTAACAGCATGAATGGACCTAGTTTGTACCACGAGAACATATCTCATGCCATCATTCAACCTCCAGTCACTACAGTGGCGGGAGTCGAACTCACGATTCCAACAAACGAAGTTCTCTGAGGACTTGGTTTTTGTGATTGTTCGATATGTTGAGAGTTTTCTGTTGTATTAAAAATCCCTGCTTGGACTGCCAACTCTGAATGCTAACATTATAAAATGCATCTAACAGCATTCATTTTTAGCTGCTTTGGTAATTAAAGCACACATCAGCTCATATTGTTGGTTGGATTCCTGGACACATTCGAATGCCAAGAAACGATCAGGCAGGCTGTCAAAAGCTCTTCAAATGTGATCCCATCTGCTTTTAGGAGGCTTTGAATTAATTTTAACTGCGTTGTGAGATTAACCTGTAAGAATAGTGGTCAATGGTATTGGAAGAACAAACTTTAGAAATGAAGACTGTACATAAATGATTATTGTCGAATCCAAGGACCAAAAAGGAAGAAAACATGCCGGCACAATGTGCATTAGTCATAAACACCTCAGTTACAATTATCTACGCACAAAATAGACGCGATTACAGTTCAATAATTGCCAATGTTCATTCGTGGTAAAGCTGACCATCATCATGGATTTTCCATTATATCTAAAGAGAGGGACAACTTTCTTTTTCCATACAGCTTTATAATCGAAATCATTTACGATTACAGAGTGGTCTAGGAGATCGACAGGGAATGGATAGCCTGTTTCGTTTTATGAAATCGAGGCCTTGTTATCGCACTTCGAATTGAATGCAAAATCGACCGTAGCTGGCGATAAAAGCTGGACAAGTGCTGACTCGTTCTTTACCTTTGAATTTGATTATTATATTCAAAGAATGTCTTATTAAATTTCGAAAGGTTATACTCTTTATTTTCTTGGAATAACTTTTGATCCTCAAGCAGATTCAAAATCTGAAAAGGGTAAATGCTGCTTGAAATTGCATTCGTTCATGTCGAAGGCACGATAGGTGGTAAAATTGTCTTAAAGGCCCTGTAACCGAGTTCTTCATTCCAAATATCAATTTCACATCTTAACGCGATACCCAGAAGTGGTTCTATCCGGAACTTCAAAAATAACATATACTAATCGGACGTGATTGTTTTAATGCTCCATCTGCAGATTTAATCTTGTTAATTCAGCAAAAATGTACCTATGGTGCTCCAGAGGAATAGAGCTATATTTTATTCTTTGGTCTAATTACTAAGATATTAGATAAGGTTTATCTGCTAAGATACATGATCTTTCTCATGGTCATGAATAGCAACTTATAGCGAATCATGATAATTTCACAGCATTACAAGATTTCACCAAATAAATATTTGATAGACTTCAAGAAATTATGGCTTCCTCCACCTCTGTTTCTATCAACTAATTCCTGTTTTTTACCTTCTGAAGTTATGGCTTTGAATTTTTGATTCCTCTCTGCGTGACCTGATAGTAGGTCTGCCATTCCACAAGATCTACTCAAGAGTGAGACTAATATCTCCACTTGAACAGAGTGCTTTGACGACACGGGTGTGGAAAAGTTATGGAAAAGGTATGAACCCTATCGACCATCTTTGGGATCTATTGATTCCTCGGTTACGTGCAAGTCGAGATCTTCCAAAGAACAAGGCCGAACTGGTGGATGCCTTAAAAGTCAAGTGGAGGAACATATCACATGACATTTAGAAAAAGCTGGTTGAGAGTATATCCCGAAGATTGAAGACCGTCATAAAAGAGAACGGTTTCAGCACAAAATGTTAAATGACAAAATAAAAAGCTCTTTTTTAATCTAAAGGCTTGTGTCCGGATATTATGGTAGGGCAGTGTACACTGGCTTTAAGTAAATCTTTTCTGTTCTACAGAAACCTATAAAAATTAAAATTTTAGTCCATTTTCCAAAAAGAAACGAATAATCGCTTTCTTTTTAGATTCCATGAATTTTAAAATGATAGTAAGATGACGCCTTGAATACAGTACAGTGTCTAGAGTAATGGAATACCAGCACGATGGAGTAGTGAAACGAGCAATTGCCCCATAAAAAATGTAGCATTGTGGAGTGATATTAGTCCGTCACACAGAAGGCTATTCACTAGCGGTAAAATGACTTTTTAACGCTATGAATGGACCCATTTGTATCAAAAGAACATGCGTCATACCACCTCCAGCTACTTCAATGGCGGTTACGAGACAGTCTAATGCATGCTTCATGAAGTTAATGCCACACGTCCTAGCATTGCTGGAAAAAAAAGTATAAATCTAGACTTCGAGGTCGAGGAGACTGCCTGCATCAAACCCTCTACACGAGGAAGAAATACAATCTGTTCTTCAATCTCTGTCACAATCTAGAGATAACTGATATACAAGAAACACTGAGGCAAGATGTTGGGGAAATTCTGATTTCTGGTGGCACGGCACCGGAAGAGGATGAGTCTATTGGTAAATTAGAAGGGTTCTGACGATCCCCAAAAATTTTAAGCCTAAGCCAGCGCTAATCCCTGTCTGAGGGAATATACCTCAGGAGACTGCAGGGCCGAGTGGTTGAAGCCACGTTTGAAGAAAGTGTCGAGGACAAGAGCTGCGTTTGCAGCAGAGAAAAGGGATGAACGAGACCAAGTTGAATCTCAGTTACAGATTATTACAGAACCTGGAGGATTTCCCAGGTGGAGAATTTACCAGATCCCGGGGAAGGCGACATAACTCAGAGTACTGAGAGATTCAGAAAGCTAAGTGATGTTCATGGGAGACTTAGTAGCCGTCTAATCAGCGAAGAATAAAAGATACCTAGAATGGTAATTGCACATATTATTACCCTGTGGGATGATCTTAAAGATGCTGTTCTGAAGGCTCGTGAATAAAATCAGCACCTAAAGTTCAAGCTGTGGCAGATGGTTTCGATAAAAGTGGAAGCTCCTATTACAACTTCTGTAGAAGTCATTCGTCCATTGCTACGGGAAGAAAGACCAAAAACAAATCCGGTTATCATTAAAGATAACATGAACAAGTATCAAAACAATATGATTTCAAGATGAAACTTTTCAAGAGTACACCACCTGTATTACCAGACACTAAAGTGATAGTCACGAGGGCCATACATGATAAGCGAGTGGCCTTGGAAGCTGCATCAGAGTGATTAAGACTATAAACTGTCCTATGGTCGTGGCAAAGAAACTTATTGAATATTTTACTGTAAGAATATCAATTTCGCAATGCAGTTGCAGTGCTAACTAGAAATAAAATCAGTGAAAAAACTGGGTTAACTTTGTATTTGAGACTTTAGCTGTGATTAAAACATCTTAACAGCGAGATCTCGCATATTTCTGGACTGGAGCTTGCACAGAATGAGAGACCTCCTGGAGTCGACCCAGTGTTATCGCTGCATGAATTTTGGCAATGTAACGAACTTTTGTAAGAGTGATGGCTTAGCTGGCCACTTTTAGAACATATGCCAAGAAAGAAGGCTCGGTTTCATGTGTCAACCATAGGTGTAGAAGGATGCCCTCTAAGCACTCTGCTATAAATAAGCTATGTCCGGAATATGCCCGAGCGGTATATATCTTAAAGCCCACACTGGATTATGGCTAGAAATCCAGCATATTATGCAATGCAGATAAAAGCTCAGAGGTCTTCAAATGTAGCCTCACAGTTGACTGTAGTCATGGAGGAGAGAATGACAGACCTAGTGTTGTTCCAGGAGCCATATGCGTTGAAAAGTCACGTTACTAGTTATTTTAAGAGATATAAGGTTATTGAAGGCTCAGAGACCCCATATGCAGCAATTGTAATCAAAGATCATAACTTGTTGTCACCGCGATCTCGCTGTGCCTTTCGCGCGGTTTGTGTACCGAGGATCGATTCTCTGAGGGATCGATTCTGGATCGATTCCCTGGGGTTGTGGGGATTGGGCTCTGATGAAAGAGATTTAGATTTCAAAGAGAACGTAGGGAAATTACCTACGTTCTCTTTTCTAGACTGTGAGTCTTTTACATTGGTGTGCAAAACATAAGGACCAGTCAGGTTTTCACCTGTAGCTTCTCAAAAGAGTGGTCTGGATATGGAAAAACATATTAAAGGAACGTCGTGACGTACAGAAATGATGAAGGAAACGACACAACAACGGAAACAATAATGGTACAGAGGGACTTTATTCAAAAATGGCAACACAGCACTGGCTGCCGCGATATAGATACATCACTGCCAAAGATGGAAGAAAGGGAAGAGGTGGGCCTCAGTAGGAGATTGGCCATCCCCTAATGTTGATGCAGGCTTTGCGCCGCCTGTCCACCATACCTAGAACATTGTTGTTGATAAGTTCTGGCGGTAACATCGCCCATTCCTCTGTCAGCGCCATCTTCAGATGGTGAACATATTCTGGTGGGTGTGGATGTGCCGCTAGGCGTCTGCCCAGAGCGTACCATATGTATTCGATGGGATTTTGATTGGCGGAACGGGCAGGCCAGTGCATACGAACAATGTTCTCACTTTCCAAAACTATATCAACAGCTGCAGTGCGATGGGGTGTGGCGTTATCATCGATAAACACGAACTCGGGGTGAATGGCACCTCGGAACAACGGATAAATATGGCCTTAGTTGTTAATGCTCCTAAAAACCATGTAACAACAACACAACCTCGGAACAGACGCACACGGGGACGATTAACTCAGTACAGTAGCGTGCACCGGTTATAGTACCGCCTTCCGGTATCTGGAGTTGTGTACGTCCATCCAAGGTAACAGAAAAATAAATAAATAAATATGATATTTGGAGTTCCCTGTAAATGATTACATCTACCCATATTTATTTTGACAGTAAATTGCATGTGTTCTCTAGTCGATTTCCCTGTTTGCTGGACGAAAACCCCTTTTTCTCTGTGGGGAAACCTTGCTATCTATGCCTGAGACTGACTAACCCAGCCACGGAGTGAAAAAAGACCACTAAAATTTTTCACGTCATCGACTGGATTCGAACCGGGGCCTTTTCCACCCGGTGTGGGGAGTGACGATACCACTGTGCTATCCGCAGAGACCATCCATGATAATGCCTCCCCAGACGAGAACACCTCGACCGCCATATCGATCCCTTTCAGTGAGGTTTGCGGGGTGATACCGTGTGGCAACCTCTCGTCAGATTAGGTGACGTCCAGAATCGCTGCTGAGACTGAAAATACTCTCATCAGTAAAGATTACCTTAAGTAAACATTTCGTGGTTGCAACCTTTAGAAATAGCGTTGGTTCTTAAGTTTTGCACACGAGTGTTTAAACTTAACTACCTGTACTGGTTCAATTTTAAAGCTCGTGAAAAACTCGTTGGGCTCCCTCACGCTTATTTTGGCTTCTTTCGAACAGTGATTAGAGTGTCAGAAGATATCTGCCACACAGAAAGCGGAGTTTTTTGACGTGTCTCGAAGAGGCACGTGTGAGCAGTGTTTCAAGAGGAAACGAAGACCTGTTAGATCTGTGTCATGGTGGTCTGAGGAGTTGAGTGCCCTCCAAAAGACAGTTCAAGCTGCACAAAACGTTGATCTGAGTGTGCAAGTGAACGTAACCAGACTTATCAAAGAGGCTGAGGAGTTCTTATTCTAGTGCTATCATGCTGCCAAGAGGATTTCTTGGCAACACTTTGTTCAGGTGAGGGAATCAGCTGAACTCTGATCTTCAGTTATAGATTGATGACGGACAAAATCTATTTAAATGTGGTGATGTCATCAACTACTTGTAATGATACGGAATCTCCGGGTTGGTTCAGCTCTGTGCGCAGGATTCTGGAAGAACTATTTGTTGCCATTGGCCCATAGGAGGATGATCGCTAGTTGACAATCGTAAATGACAACCTGAAATATGTAAATGAAAGAAGGGAGTCTCATTTCGGTCCAAAGCAACTTGGCGCTGCTTTTAACAAGAGCAGAGATAACAGAGCTCCTGGAGGAACTTTTCTGGATGTAGTGGTTCTAAAGAGGGTTCATGATGCGTGTCCTATCTTGTTCCTTGACTTAATTTAACATTTGTCTACAGGCGGGAGTTTTCCTTTGTGTGGAAAAAGGCGGTGTTCTGGCATGTCCTCAACAAGTCTTCCTCGTGTCGACCAATAGCCCTTCTGCCTATATTGAGCAGGGTGTTGAAGAAACAAGTCCTTCTGCTCCAAGTGTGCGCGGGTAGCAGAGTGGTATCGTCACCGACCTCCGCACAGCGGACAGAAAAGGCTCGAGTTCGAATCCCGTCGATGACGTGAGGAACTTAATGGGCTTTTTTCACTCCGTGGCTGAATTAGTCGGTCTCAGGCGTATATTGCAAGGTTTTCCCCCAGAAACTGATGTTTTTCGTGCAGAAAAACAGACAAATCGACCAAGGAACACAAGCAATTAACATAAAAAATTCACACTGCATGGCATATGAATTTAATTATTCCGGTGGCCTAAAAATAATACTTTAGCTTTTTGGTTGTTTTGACCATTTTCAATCAACTGCTTAGTCTACATGGCCTCAGCTTCTTTATGGACTTTCGAAGGATGTTTGATGCTCTTTGGTGGGACAGTGTCCTCCGCAGACTTTGGGTGTCTCTATCGGCTAATCTTTGACTATTTACAACGGAGGCAATTGGTGATCTGGACAGCTTTCTCTGAACAAATGAGGACCTTTGAGCGTTGCTTCCCTCACAGATCTGTCCTTTGTTTTCTGGAATATGGTACTACCTATTAGCTCATGATCTGGAAGACGTTGACAACATCGCTTACGAGGACGATTTCGTTTATTTTAGGGGGGAACTCCCGAAGGGAGTCCCCCTAAAATAAACCAAATCTTCCTCGCCAGCGATGATGTCTTACCTTCTGCTCAAGTTTTCCAGATCCTGTTGTATTAGCGTACTGTCCTTACTGTCATTAACAACCCTACCAACCTTCGTATCGTCTGCAAACTTGGACATTAAACGTGGTTTACCTTCATTAATATCATTAATAAATAGAGAAAATAACAATTAGCACAACACGGAAGCGTGGGGGACTCCACTAATAACTTTCGTCCACGACGAGCAGTGTCCATTGATTACCACTCTCTGTCTTCTGCCAATCAACCATTCCTTTATCCATTCTAGCAGCTTACCCATGATGTCATACTGCTCCAATTTGTACAGTAGTCTTCCATGTGCAACAGTATCAAAACCTTTCCTAAAATCCAAGTGTATGATATCGCAGTTATTTTTGGCAACTAGTTCCTTTGTGACCACATCTTAGTGTCCAATAAAATTGGTCGGAAAAGAATTCTCCCTAAAAAACCCATGCTGTGTCTGAACTATAACACTGCAGTATTGTCTAGATGATCCTGCAGGGCTTCTTTAACCAATAACCTCGTTATTTTCTCCCGAACAGAAGTTAAACTAACAGTTCTGTAATTACTCGTGTCACCTTTCAAACCCCCCTCCCTTTGTGAATGCATACATTTGGGGAACATTATCGCTTTCGCAGAAGATTTGGTCATTGTAGGGAAAATTGAAACCCCACTTGAGACCTTGAGGAAAGGTGGCAGACTGCCTGGACCGATTATTATCGTGATACAGTCGGCATAAGCTTTAAGTCCCCACACAGAAGTAAGTTGCCCTGTTGCTGAAGAATCCGCTTAGTTCGTTGCTGCTATCTATTTGTCGTTCTCAGGGTCCCTCAATGAGGGTGTTTAGGCAGGTCATGTACCTAGTTGTCTGCCTTGAATAGAGAAATGTTTGAGGACGCTTTGGATATGGACGCTTCCTTTGTTTTCTCAATTATGATTTCTGCTAGACGTGCTCCTCCAATAACACCTTTCTGAAAATCGGAAAGGTCCCCTGCCTTTCCCTATAACCAGATCGACTAACAATCCCCAGGAATGCAGACACAATTTATCTGATATCAAGGACCTAGTGATCATACCATGTGACAATTTACATTTGCATAGTTTACGTTTAATTACCTGTAAAGTCCTCCTGTTTGATGACTTTTCTGGGACTGAGAATAAACTGAAATTTCCGTCATGGAGTAATTTTGAGTTTGTACAGAGGGAATATTGTGTGAATTGTCCAGTGAGGGTTGTATGGTTAAAAGTGTCCTTAGAAACTGAAGTTTTTATCCTGCTAAACAGATGATATGGAATCTGTGATCATAACCAAAATTTCCAGACAAAGCAATGGCTTGTGAAGACTCATGGTGTGTTTAGTTGGAGTATGAACGGTGTTGTTTTGAAATCGTTCCCAACCAAAATTATAGAAAGGGAAGGAAAAGCATGAGAATACAACAGTACCGTCTTAATTTAAGCGTTTGAAATGAAGTTCTTGGACCCGTTGTGTGTCTAAAAGGGGCACAATAATAATGTTTCGTGCAGCTATTTTCCAGTTGTCACCAATGTAAGGTTTATAAAAGTCAACAGAGCACTTATTGTATATTGGTTGTTTGAGAATCTTTTCTTCTTTATGATAACATAAAATTATCCTCGGGTTTGACAAGAAATTTATAAAGACGGGTGATTTTTTTCAATAGATCTATTCCACAGCTTAGTAGGATTTAGAAATAAGAAAATATTCGGAACAGAGATGGGTACCACACCGAGCAAACTATGGGTTTGGATGATGTGGTACCCATTCGTCACATACTCGGATTACGGCATCGCGAAATTCTTTGGAGATTGATTTTCATCAAAAATCGATCCTGTCTAATATGAACAAATGACCAGTAGCTTGTCACTCATATTGAAGCATAGGACAGTAGTCTGGGAGAGGGTTAAGAGCATTTGCATAATGAAGAATTTGTCACGCAGTTCCTTGGTATGTTCCCTAACGTATCCAATGTATTTCTGAAGGCGTTATATAAATAACTGTATTGAAAAAAGTAACTTCTGTGGTTAGCAATATTAGATGTAATAATAAAATCAACAAGAGATTTAATTCAGTTTTTTAGCAAACACTCGTGTACTTATACAGAAAATTATTATTATTATCTTTTTTTAAATTTATTTCTTGTATTAAGATGTTTCTGCCAAAATCTGGCAACAGCGCTCTAAATTTCTAAAGATGGATAACTGCTAAATACTCCATCCCCTGTTTCTGCCCAATTGTAAGTGGTAAGACAAGACCCTCTAAAACAACACATTTTAGCAAAACACACACACACACAGTCCAAGATCTGTCAGTCCATTTCAAAGTCCACATTATCATAAATTGAGATCACCACAGCAAACCATACCAAATAACAGTGAATATGGAAATCCAAACCAAAGGAGTTCTTCAAGAATCCACATCGAAAAGTCTGTAGGAACGATGCATCCAACTGAGAAAAGTCTGAAGAAGAAGCTATCTAGGACAGAACAGCCAGCACCAGGCTGAAACTCTGTAGTATCACGAACCAGCACGAGGAGTTGCCAGTTACAACCACCACAATGCTGGCAGCACTGTAAAACGCCAGGATATATATAAAGAGGAAACTGAAGATGTTGATTATATGGATACGGAAGTGGGAGTAGATATCCACCCACTTTCAAGAATGGAATACCATATCCTTGTGTACTCCCACCGACACGAGTTCATAAACTTTGGTCTGTCACTCAGCTCAATCCTTCACATGAAGACTATGAGCTGTGCAAGGTAGCCTTGTAAATAAATACTGTATACAGCTTCAAAATCTGTATTTGCATCTGAGTTCCAAAGCATTTCAAGTTCGCCACCTCCAGCTCACAAGAAATTTTTCTACAGTAATATCATATTCAACCACTAAGGAAACCCCAATTTTCCCAATTAGAAACCCTAATCCTGCCAGAGTTCATGTGGTGCAGTCACATTCAAATCTATACATAAGGATTTGAATGTGACTGCAATTTGTACAGTAGTCTTCCATGTGCAACAGTATCAAAACCTTTCCTAAAATTGTTGGAATCACATGAACCCGTGATTCCAACAACCAAGTTCTCAGAATTCCAGCTGAGAACGAGTCTTTTGTGATTTTTCTAGGTTGTCAGTTTTCTATTGTCTTAAAAATCTGTTTAGACTGCTAAGCCAAAGTTATAAAAGCAAGGTAACCGTCGCATACTGTTCAAATGCATCTAACAGAATTCAGTTTCACCATTCGGGAACCAACCCACTTTTATTGTTTTTATTTTTAACAAATATCAAAATTAAATACGAGGATTTCTCAATTTTCAATATTAGGGGAGTTTGTGGTCAAGATTTAGGGAAGCAATTTCCTCCCATAACAGCAATCTGTTGGACAAACCCATCTCATCATTCACGTGAGAAATCAAATGCTCTCCATTGACAATCTTTTTCTTTAGGTCATCACTAAACGTTCCACCAATGTGGTATCTATTTCCAATAGACTTTATGCCAACTTTCGCTTGAGCCGCTACAAAACCGGTGATATAAACATCCTCCATCGGAAAAAAAGGTACTGAGAATGAAGCGTTGTACAGGGATTCAATGACCTCTGGCGACATTACATAAGCTACTCCATAGCAGAAAGATGGATATACGTCGCTCTGAAATTCATTTCTACTTATGTACCACTTGGAAGTTTTGTTTCGTACAACTGCAAGTCTTCTAAATTCATAACATAATAGATTTTTTCCAAGTTTCTCAGAGCCAAACAATCTGCGCAGTAGGTCAAACAATTTGAATATATTAATCAGCATATCATCGTCGCTTTTCAAAACATAAGTGTAATTAGAGCAGTGATCGAGAACCCATTTCATCGAGGCAAGAGTTTTATAGGTCAGATTTCGATAAGTGTCCAGAAAATCGAACTGGACAATGTCACCAAATGCGCGCTTTTCTTGGTCAATCGATTTTTGAACATGCGAATCATTCGTCAGGCCCATTACAAACACTGTGGCAAAGTCGAATCTGTCCATCATTTCTGGATGGCTCCAAGTGGACCGAATTATTCTTCTGTGGACAAAGTGATCGGTGGCAGAATGAATGTACGTTACTACAGATGGTGGAATGTTTTTACGTCGGCAAGTTTCGGAAACATTAAAGTGGGTTACGTTGCGACATCTTGATACATGCGTGAAGTTGATCACTGAAGTGACATATCGTATAATATTATTATCCCAGTTTAAAACAGAAAGGACGATAATAATCACGAGAAAGAGCAGAATCATCCTTCGGAAATTACGACCCATGTCTTTCGTTCTTCAATTCTGAAATTAAAACAGAATAATGATAATTAGTTTCGTGAGTGTGTATTGATTAAAACATGCATTTGAGTAGAATATGCGCATGTAATTATTTAATTTAAGCTAGAAGGCAAGAATCAACCACTATAAACAAATTAAAAACGCCTGTGATGAAAAAATTATTAAAGATTTATACATACAAATATAAACAAAATATAATCTTCAACAAAATAGAATATGCATCTCGGAGCTAGTCAGGGACTCAATACTCCAGCAATCTACCAACTGATGCACACCCGATTCGAGCCTCAAAACAGAAAAACCAAGTGCAAACTACTCTGGTTAAAAAGGACATTGTTTTATTAGGAGACTCCATTGTCAGGGAATATATTTATAATAAGGATAGGTGGAATAGAAGCAGGTATGTCTGCCAGGAGCAACTGTTGATGATGTCAACAACAGATTGTCAGATTTTAAAGGGGGTAAAGAAAATATTATTATTCATGTGGGGACTAATGACATTAAACGTACACGATCGGACAATTTGTTGGAAAAATACAGGACCATGCTGAGCAAATGCCGCGAGCTAGGCCACAATATCTGGTGTCTTCAATTCTGCCCAGACATGATAGGAAGGATTATATATTAAAAGCTTTGGGGATTAACTCAAGACTTGAAGGAATCTGCAAGGCTTTATGGGGGGAAATTTCTATCAGCATGGCCCACAATTGTAGGTAGAAAGAATTTGTTTTGTAGAGACGGGATACACTTAAACAAAGGTGGTGCAAAAGTTTTTGCCAGTATTATTGAGGATACCTTAAAGGTTCAGGGAAACTGCTAGTTAGGGGGGGGGGGATGTGGGTAATACTGACACGCGTTTATCTGATAATATTGGTCAAAGTAACTCTTGCACATACCCCAAGAGTTCTTATTTGTTACCCCAACTGGACGTATTATCTAAATGTTCTGGGGGCAGAAACGTTTCAAGTGAGCAGGGAAGAGAGCCTAAAAAACATCAAGGGTTGTGTTAGGGTTGTTAAATATACAAGAACAGTAAGTCTTAATTGTTTATACAGTAACGTTAGAAGTGTCGTCAATAAAATGAGCAAATTCGAACTGCTGGTTAAAACAAGTAATGCAGACATAATAGGACTTACAGAAACGTGGTGTCACCCGCAAGTAGTGGAAGATGAGTTTCAGTACGGCTTGTATAATGTATTTATGAAGGATAGGGGGAAAAAAAGAGAGAGAGATACCCTGCAAGTGCAGAGTAGGTATAGCTAGTACGACCAGTCAGTTGGAGCCGACACTTTGTGGAAATCCAGCAGTGTCAGTGCTGCTATGGTGGATGGGTCATGTTCAGGAAGGTTTAGTCCAGGTGTTGTCATTGGGACTCCATTTGGTGAGTCTGTGTCGCATCCTGACTGAAGGCTGGTCCAGTAGTCCATGAAAACGAATAGTGGGGTGGTCAAAACCGGGAGTCCAAGATATGATGGTCAAGTACAGGGATCGATGGTAGGTCTCTTCTTGATGAGATGTGTCACGTCTAGTCAGGAGAAGTTGGTCCAGGAATCAATGATGAGGAATTTATCAAGGTATGTGTGGACCCTGTCTTTGATTGCAGTGCTAGTATTGTCCCAACCAAGTGGGGAGACCAGTTGACTACTTGACATGTGAGGGATCAAGTTAGGTTCTGTACTCCGGTTGGTTTGTTGGTTCAATCTTGTGTGAGTTGGTCCAGGGCGTTAGCATCCATGGCTCAATGATGCGCAGCAACAGTTGGCAGTCATAGTTGTTATGACATTGATTCGGATGCTAAGGTGGTGGTAGCGCTTTCTGCCTGGTAAATAGGTCCATCGCAAATTGAGTCAGGGCTCTGTAAGTTTCTTCATTCTGTAGGGTGAGGTGTTCTTGATTTTGGTAGTTGAAGCGTAGTCTCGTTATCAGGATCCTCCTGAAGTCCTCGTAGATTTCACAGCTGTGGGCAAGATGCTCCCACGTCTGATCCTCTCCACAGTGGCAGCGGGGTGAGTCTGAAATTCTGAAGTCATGTAGTCTTTTCTGGAAGGAGCCATGTCCAGTGAGGAGGTAGGTAGCATAGAGTCCCGGTGAAAACCAGACAGGTGCCAAGTCCAGTGGAAGAGATCCAGTGAGGACTTGGAGCGCATGGGTGCTGACAGTGCGACAGGCACGCGAGATCAGAAGGAGAAGGGAGCGCTGGATAGTTCCTAGGCGCGATCGGTTTACTACTGTATTGGCCTTCTTGTACCAGACTCCAGAGGCATAGGTGATAACCGGGATGAAAACTGCCTTATAGAAGAGGGACAGCGTTCTCTTCTTTAAGCCCCAGTCCTTCCAGGCAACTCTTGAGACTTGGGCAGCATACTTCCTGATCTTAATCCTGAGTTGATCTAGATGAGGAGTGAAGGAAAGGTTTTTGTCTAAGATCAAACCTAGAAATTTAAGCTCTGTTTTTAGTTTTACTGTAACACCATTGACCTTGATTTGGGGTGGTCTTCTCAAATCAAGGGTACCTTTTAGTAGGATCGATTTGGTTTTCTCTGGGGAGATCTTTAGGTTGTTTTGCTCCGCCCAAGCTTGAAGGGTGGAGATGGCCTGGTTGGCAGTTGCTTCTAGTTGGGCTCTGTTATTGGCAGAAAAGAGCATGGCCAGGTCATCTGCATAGGCCTGGGTCTGTACATTGTTCAGTTTGGTGTTCAAGAAATCATCCAGCACCAGATTCCAGAGGAGAGGCCCCAGGACAGATCCCTGAGGGCATCCGCTGAAGACTGGTCTGGAGACACTGCAGTGGGGAGCAGACACGACAAATCGCCGGTCCTGGAGATAGGTCTTGATGCATCCATATACGTTTTCTGGGACTTGCGCCCTCCGAAGCCTGCCGAGGACGCTGGGCCACCAGAGGGAATCGAAGGCACCAGCAAAGTCGAAGGAGATTAGTATAAAATATTTGGAGTTGCAGTTGGTAGCAGCATCAATGATTGTTTCCAGTGCATCTACCGTGGAGCATCCCTTCCGGAAACCGTATTGATTAGGTGAGGAGAGACCAGCGTCATTGCAGTGGGCTTCTATTCTATGGGAGATCATCCGTTCGAGAAGTTTGCTGAAGACTGGCATCAGTGCAATGGGCCGGTAAGATTGTGGCATATCATGTGGTTTGGTTGCATTCTTCAATATAAGTGTAACGGTTGCAGTCCTCCACTGTGTGGGGAAGCATCCTTGGTGAAGACAGTGGTTTAACAGGTTGAGTATGGTAGTGGGAATATGTTCAATGGCTTTCTGGACGATTTCTGGATTGAGCATGTCTCTGCCTGGAGCCTTTTTATTTCTTATTCTAGATGCAGCTAAGTTGAGCTCAGTTGGGGTGAAGGGTTCTTCAATTGCAGTTGTGCGATATGTTTCATTTTCCATGCAGAGCTCTAGCTGTTCCGTTGTGTGTGAGTCAGCAGGCTGCTGGAATGTAGTGTCTATGATATTATTGATAGTATCTTGCCACGATCTGGTGTAGAGTCCGTTCGGTAGTTTTGTGGTTGATACGACCTCGCCTCTGGGGAGCTTCTTAGTGGTCATTTTGTACCCAACCCCACAGGGATCGGCGTTCCCTTCAGTGCTTACCAGGGCTTCCCATGAGCGCCTTTTACGCTGGTTTATTGTTGTGGTGTACTGGTTCCTGGTCACTCGATATTGCTGCAGTGAAGCCTCTGTTTCTTCTGGAGGCCACGTTCTTCTTGCACGTTGATAGCGTTTTCGTCGGTAAATTACTTCGCGTCTAAGAGCCTGGAGTTCTGATGACCACCAGGGGACAGCACCAGCTGTGAATCTCTTCTTTTTGATAGCCTTGTTTGCAGCATTAGTGACGAGCTGTGTAATTGCGCATTGATGGTGGTCTGGGCTGAGGCCGCTAGGACTGAAGCGGCTACCTGCACTGGTCAATTCCTCCTTAAAAAGGCTCCAATCAGCCTTATTCAGGGCATATCTTCTTTGTTGAGTTCGGTTGAGTTACTAGCGAACGGTGTAGTTGGAAGGTTAGTACCCTGTGGTCAGAGGTGGTCCAGTCCTCACGGACTGTCCAGGAAGCAAGGTGCTGAGCAATGAAGCTTGAGGCTAAGGTGACATCTATGGTAGCTTCCCACAGGGTACTGGAGAAAGTTGGCAAGCAGTTAGGTTTGTTTAGAATGACCAGATTGCTGTTAGACAAGTAGTCCTCAAGACGTTGGCCATTTCTATTTCCTCTGTGATTTTGAGTTCGGCTGTGCCAGGCCGGGGACCTGCAGTTAACATCAGCCCCTATAATGAGTTTTGCATTTGGCATTTGTAGCTGGATGGTCTGTAGATATCGGGTGGCAGGAAGAATATCTTACCCCGGTCGACAGTATATCGACACTAAGTAGAATTGCCCCAGTGGTGAAATTACATAGGCGCACAAAGCCCAGCTAGTACACAGATCAGTGATTTTGGTGACAGTCAGTTCGGGATTGCGAACGACAATGGCAGCCCAGGGTGTGTCACCATCAACTTGGACCACTTTAAATCTCAAGGGGTAGCCTTTTAGTTCCTTGTTATGAGTATATGGCTCCTGAAGAAGCAGCACAACTATGTTCTCTTCATCTGCCTTTTCGACCAGTTGTGTAGCAACAGTCTTGGACCTCTGAGCGTTATGTTGTGCTATTTTCACAGTGTGGATATTTAGGTTTGGTCTATTACTCCCCGTATTCTATTCTTGATTGTTGAGCACTTCTGGCTTTGAGATAGACTGGGCAATTGCTGTCACGGAGTGAATGGTTGGCTGGCGCCTTCAGGGCCTTGCAATTGGCACATGTGGGAGGCTGAGACTTTTTGGGACATGTAGCATACTCATGTCTCATTTCGGCACAGTGGCCACAGGTGGGCAGATTTTGCCTGCACGTGTGCGTGGTGTGGCCGAAACTGCAGCACCTGAAGCATTTGCTGACGGCTACATGCTCCCTAAAGCGGTGGCTGCCCCAGTTGATGTAAATTCTTGTTTGCTGGGAGAGGATCTTCCAGGCCTTGGGTGATAGCTGAAAGACCCAGTTAATGGTGTGCCCAACTCTGGTTTTTGTTTGGAATTTAGGGATTATGTGAGAAGTCGGTTCTTCATCTGGGAGTTCCTGTTTCAAGTTTCTGTGGAAAATTTCGCTTTGCAATTCCTCTGGAGGGAGATCCTTGTCCACGTCTAGTACCAGTATACAAGGGCCCTTTTGTCTAGGGGGCTCGGCCAGGAGTCCCAGAGATGGTATTTTAGGGTTCTTAACAATCAGTTCAGCATCCTCTTTTGTGGCTGTTTCTATAATTACTCTGTATTTCGCGTTTTGCGAATTGACTTGATTTTAGTATTTTTTAAGTCATCTGTCAAGGAGTCCATGACGGTCTTCTTGACCTCCTCACTGGACATACGACCTACATTGGTAAGGGGTTTAAGTACCACTAGGTTAGGTCTGGGTGATAGCGTTTTCTTCGGTGTAGCCCGTAGGTTGGCACCTGAATTGTGTGGCTGGTAGCTCAGTTCCTGAGATTCGGGAATAAAGTCCGGTGGTGGCTTCCTCAGCGCTTGGGCATATGTGGAGTCGCGCTGTCGCATTTGTTTTATTCCAGAGTCAGTGTAGGCTTCCAATTTTGCAATTGCCTTTTCGCTTTCCAGGTGAGTCTGGATAATCAGCGAATCCAGTTTATTCCATAGGGTGACGATTTCTGCCCTAAGCAGTGTTGTGACTCTGTTAGTTGGCTCTTTGAGCAAGTTCTCCAGTGCTACTTTGAGTTGTAGCGATTGTTGGATAACTGTCCCCTCAGGCATGTTGGGGTCAAGGGGGAGGTCAGGTTGTCTCATGTCTGTGTACTCGGTTTGGGAGAGGGGGATTCCATGGTCCCTCTGTTTTGAGATTTTGACCTGGTTTCCGGATCAAATTTGGTACTGATTGGTTTTTTGTTCTTCTTAATGGGGGGTTCAGTTTGAGGTTCTTCGTGTTGCTCTGCTATTTTAGGGTTGTCGGTCACTGGCAGGGTTGTGTTTACAGCCAATTTCCTCGATTTACCCTCCATTTGAGCAGATACGAATTGGGGAGTTCACTGCGGATGAGCGAGTAGCGAGACAGTCTCACAGAAGGAGCTCAGAAAATGAGGGCAGATGATACTCACTGCAAATTAGTAGGTGAATCAACTTAAGAAGTGCTGGAACATCTACCACCAATAGGATTTACAGTATAAGTCACGTGCTATTTGTCCTGGGATGACTTCCATATGGCCATTATAATTGTATTAAGTTAGACCAGTGATTATTATTTATAGCTTGCAAAATTATTTAAATCAAATGGCATAATTCAATTTCTGCCGAAACCGTGGGGGCAAAATCAACCGTTCACATCCAGTATCTGGGCACACTGCGAATGTGTCGCCGACGACTTCCTTGTCACAAGACAAACTATATTCGGCGTAATGCAGAGGCACACGACATTTAGTAACGTCTTTTAAGTTTTTGTTTTCTAATTCGAGTGCAGTAGGGAGGTGAATGCTGTGAGAAGCAGGTGATCGCGGGAGGGCAATTACTGCCAGAGGCGTAGAGCGCGACTAAGTAGCTCTCACTAAAGGTAAGCCTGAGCAACAAGTGACCTTCAGCTATGATTGTACTCACACAGGGGGTTACCCTCCACAGTCAATAGTGCAATTCAGCCGTGGTAGCAACCGAAATATGTGTTTGCTACACTCTCCAATGTGGGCAGACACATTGTTACTAGCGTTGGATACGAACGAGTTGAAATGCACGAGAATGGCCCAGAAAAACGAAAACCTGATCTCACCACTGAGTTCCTCTTCCTTAAATACCCTTGTATGGCACAAATCCAGAAGCTGGCACTATTTTAAACTGATTAAAACTATCTCTATGCACAGACTGATTTGCAGCACGTGTTACCAAAAAGGCAGCCATTTTGGCCCTCAGAATCTATATGGTATAAGATAGTTCGAAACAAAGGTATAATGCGAGTAGGAGTAATCTACAGACCAGGTGATTGTGAAGATTATGACGGGATACATGCGCAAAGCCTCTACATGCAAATGGAATGCGCAAGTAAGCGTCAATGTCTCATTATGGGTGATTTCATTTTGCCTCTAATTGATTGGAGTAAATGGGAAGGAAACTCGACATGGGGAACAAAATTTTTAAATCAACTAGATGACTGTTATTTGTATCAACATGTCAGGGAAAGTACTAGAGAAAAGAATATCCTAGACCTCATCATCACACATGAATCAGATGACATAACAGGGCTGACAGTAGAGGAACCAGTAGAAGAAAGTGATCACAAAGTTCTATGGTGGATGATGACGAGAGAGGTAGCAGAAGTAAAAGGCAAAGGAATGGGTTTTAATTTCAGAAAAGGAAATTACGATGCCTTAAGGTACTACATGGCCTCTATTAACTGGGTAGATATCGCGCAGAGAATGAATACAATTGAACTGTGGTACGCTTTTAAAACACTAATCACAGATGCCTTGAATGCGTATATACCATTAAAAAAATACTCCACCAGAAGGGTTCCAAGTTGGATGAATAGTGAAGTTGCCGCACTACTTGAGCAGAAAAAGGTGTCATGGAAAGGTTACAGAGTAATAAAAAGTACCGAAACCTATAAGAGCTACAAGGTGATGTGTAATAGAGCCACAGAAAAGGTTCGACAGGCGAAGGCAGTTTATGAGAAATTGCTAGAAAATAGAGCAAATGCGGGGAATAAGGAATTCTTCACATATATAAATGCCAAGAAGAGCAGGACAAACCAGATCGGACCTTTACGTAAGGGAAAGGGGGTAGTATTAAATACACCAGCTGCCGTTGCAGATGAACGCAAAGTTATTTTGCATCGATATTTACAAATGAAAAACCTTTTGTGGCAATGGGAAATTGTGGGAGCGAATTTAAAAAATATGTAATTAATGATATTGAAATTTCGCGAGATTATTTAATGAAAACACTTTCGAGCCTACAGACCAGTAAGGCTCCTGGAGTTGATGGAATATACCCTATAATCTTAAGAGAGGCGGCAAGCGAGTGCATTGAACCATTGAGGCTAATTATGCCAGCATCACTAGACTCTGGGGAGATTCCCTTGGATTGGAAATGTGCCAATGTATCTCCCATACATAAGGGTGGCTCTAAAAGTAAAGTGGGAAATTATTGACCTGTCTGTCTGACTTCAGTGGTAGGAAAACTCATGGAGGCAATGAACAAGGGTGGAATTCAAGATAATTTGGATAGAATTGAAATTCTCAAGGATTCTCAGCATGGTTTTGTAAAGGAAAAATCATGTTTTACAAATCTGGTTCGCTACATTCAAATGATTACTTACGAGCTGGTTGTTGTTGTTGTTGTTGTTATTTGGTTTTTAGGAGCATTAACAACTAAGGCCATATTGCACCGTGATAAAGCAGTGGTCATTCCCTGACCTTTCCGCATCCTCCGTATTTGGTGGTGACAGGCTCGAACGCCGGTCTAATCAAGAAGGTGTGTGCTACGCAATGCTGCTCCTTCCCACCTGGCTACGGAGGCGCCTCACGAGCTGGATTTAGGGAATAATTTCGACATTGTTTATTTAGATTTCAGCAAAGCTTTTGACTCAGTCCCACATGAGCGGTTGCTTTATAAGCTGGAACAGGTTGGAATCACTGGGAAAATCCTTAGATGGATAGAAGGATGGCTTCAGGGCAGGAGGTAGAGGATTGTGATAAATGGCTGTTCCTCAGATTGGGTTGATGTAAGAAGTGGGGTTCCCCAAGGATCAGTATTAGGACCACTGTTGTTTTTAATTTTCATAAACGACATTGATGAAGGGATAGAGGGCGTGATGTTAAAATTGGTAGAGTAGTTAATGATCACTGTCAAGCTGAGCTTCTTCAGAGAGACCTAGATAGACTTCAAGAATGGTCAGAAAAATGGCAGCTGTGCTTTAATCCAACAAAGTGTAAAGTATTACACCTGGGAAACAGTAATCCCAAAAAAACGTATTCACTTGGTGGAGTTCAACTAAACCCAGTACTGGAGGAAAGGGACTTGGGTGTTACGATACGGTCAGACATGAAATTCTCTGAGCATTGTAAACAGGTTGCAAGGAAGGCCCATGGTGTCCTATCGATGATCTATCGAGCTTTTGCAAGTACAGATAGGGACGTAATAATCCCATTATATAAGGCTTATGTTAGACCACACTTGGAATACTGTGTTCAAGTATGGAGACCGCAGCTAAAGAAAGACATCGAGCTTCTTGAAAGGGTGCAAAGACGGGTAGCTCGACTAGTGAGATCGGCAAAAGGGCGTCCATATGGAGAAAGACTTTAAATATATGAGTTTGGAAACTAGACACCTTAGAGGAAATTTGATTGAGGTGTTTAAGGCTCTTAGAGGCACCAGTAAAATGAATGAGGATGAAAATTTCAAGATTATAAATGATGCTAGAACTAGGGGACATGAATCCAAGTTACGGAGGGAGATGGTAGATAGGATTGCAGGAAGTTTTATTTTAGCCAGCGAGTTTTAAATTACCGGAATAAATTGCCTACATGGGTGGTAGAGGCTGACAGTTTGGGGAAATTCAAAGGTCATCAGGATACGATCTTGAGGTCAGGGAAGCGCATAGGATGGTAGGTTTCATTTCCTTTCCTTTTATTAATTATTATTATTTATTCATTTTTATTTATTTTTTTTAATCATTGTTTTATTCAGTTTTTTTTTTTGGCTAGTGCAGCCTATGGGTTCTGTAATTATAGTACACAGATTTAGACAGTATCAAGGAAAAAGAAATGGGGAACATACACTCTCGCCTAAACGTTTGGTATCAAATGGTACGACAACAGTTTTCCTTAATTCTTTTGAAATTAGTTCTGAAAATATAAAGTTTAATATATACTGCCTTACACAGAAGAATTCTTGCATTCTGGAGATTAATTTTATAACAGTGTCTTGACTAACATTATTCCAAGCGATCTGCAAGATTGTCTCGTAAATTTTGGAAGAAGGGCAGACTTCACGGACTTGACAGTCTAGATGATCCTATAAAAGCTGTATCAGGTATAAGTCAGGCGATTGGGGCAGCCACACCATAATTTGCAATACAGTTGTTTCTTTGCTGGACAGTCCCTGCTTCAAGTTATTCTCTTGTTGTAATATAAAATTTCTTCCACAAAGTCGAAGTCCATTATGTTCAATAATGTTATTTTAGCCTTCTTTTATCAAAATTCCTTCTATTCTGAAGATGTCACCCACTGCACAAAAACAGAAGAAACCGCAGGTCATGATGGAACCACCGCTGTGCTTCGCTAAACAACGTGGCTCCTTTTCGTCAGTTGATCGTCTCACATAAACTCTATGCTTGGATTCAAAAGTCTCAAATTTGGATTCATCCGCCCACGGTACGTTTTTCTACTCCTCGAATGCCCAATGTTGATGGCTCCTAGCCAACCGTTTATTTCGATTTTCTTGTTTTAAACAGGATTTGCGGGCCTCTAGATAACCATGAAGTCCTACTTGTTTAAGATGACCTTTTACAGTGGATGTAGACAGAGTGTTTCTCCTTTCCTATTGGACTCGACTCCGATTTCAGGTGAAGAAAGTCGTCGATTGCTTTTAGAAATCAGTGTTTCGGTCTTATCTTGTGCTTCTGTTGTTATGCGCGGTTGTCGTGGATTATCCTTTAAACTGCCAGTTCCCTTGAATCTTCGACAGGCAGTTTGTACTCCTTTAAATGAAACACCCCGTTTTTTGACAACACTTCTCATGAAATAACTTTCTTTTTCCAGAGATGTAATAGCATTTCTTCTTTTAACACTTATTTCCTTATTTCTTGCCATGTTTTTCAAGAAACACACAAATAGTTGCACCAAATACTCTTTCTGGATGATGGGTGTTCGATTTTATAAGTTACAGCTCTTTCTTCTTAATTTATATTATTGCAAAACACTCCAGATTCATCTATAATCTTTTATAATATTGAAACAACACTCCCACTTTCTAGAATCATCCACAATGTTCTACCACATTTAGGAGTCTTCTTCACCTTTCTGGAATGTTCTCGAATGTTCTAGAAATTTCTTAAATTTCATTTCAGTTTTAATTTGAATATTAATTTAAAAGTTAATATAAAATATTTTAATAAAAATTGGTACCATTTTAAACTTTGAAAATTAAAAAAAAAGATTAAACGTAATTCCAAACTTTTAGGTGGAGTGTAAATATTATATATATATGATCTTTTCAGGGTCGAACACTTGGTTAATCAATGTTCAGCATGGTGTTATCAACAGGACTTAAAGATTGTGTACCAATATGAGGTTTCACTTAGTCGCTGATGCTCCGAAAAACCCAACAACAACAACAACGAGATTATAAGAACTCTACACACAATTTGCAAATCGGCATTTAAACACACAATCTTTTTTGGACAAAATACACTCAGATGGATATTAACAACAAACTCCAAAAAGCTGCTCTCAAATTTCTATTAGAAATAAAATTGATATCATCCTCACCTGTTTTAAAGCTCCAGTGGAATGGTTTCAGGCTGCATTTGCGAGGACTACTTCTGTTATAACCTTGTTCTAAATAAAAGAGGCTTTGACAGAAAAGCAGGAAGTGAAAGGAGTCCCGAGTGTAACTGTACTTCTATATTTATTCCACAGATGATTGGTTTAATAAGTGTATCCATCCAGTTATCTGATTTATTAGACCAGTTTGCTATTCGATAAATTGAGAGCACATCTTATCGACATTGACTAAACCTTTCTTAAACTCCTTAAATATACTGAATGTAAGTGTTTAGTGAACTTACTTTTGGTTTAGACTACATACATTTTGAGAACGTGCAGTATTTAGAGATCTCCAATACTGGCAAGAGAATGCAGAGATTAATGTAGTTGCTTCATATTGACGTTTATTGGGTTACTAAAGAGGCTGCCAAAATATAAAAAAAAACATTTAGTATGAGGAAAGCTATATAAATTTTTATTATTGTAGTTAGGCCTATATATGTGCTGCAGAACGTACACTGATGACCCAGGGGGAAACGCGGGCCAAGGATTGAAATATAGCTTGTGACATTTCTCATCCTTTCCAGCCTCTTTTCATTCAGGTTTGCTTTTAAACGTAAGACACCAAGGACATGGTGAAACTACTTAAACGTAAGATACCAAAAGTTCTACTGGTGAAACCGTGGCATTTCCTATTGAAGAAATATCTTGATTGCTTCAACAGTCCTTCCTCAAGACGTTTCACCTGTAAGCGATGAAGGGACCTCATAAAACTGCTTTCTTTCCAGATTAGTAGCAATGGTTCGAACGCCCACACTCTGCGCTCTAATATCATATGAATCAAGAGTGTTGGCGGTGACTCATGGAAATTCGGAAAGGGGAATCCTGGTGAAGTGGACAAGCCACAACACTGCACGTTGATCTCCTCCTTTGAAAAGACGGGAATCGTGGAATAGGTCTCCAAAGATCAATCGGGCATTGTATAAATGTTAGGTTTGAAGTCCTTTTCAAAGGACTTCAAATGAATCCTAAAAAGAAACTGTCGAAACAGCTGTGCAAAGCGATCACCATTTTTGTTAATACATTTATAGCGACCTGTCCGCGATTTTGCAGCATGTCTTATCACATATCACATCCAGTTATTCTTAAAAGTTTCGGGAACTTCCAAAATGCGACTTGCCATTTCATCTTACATGTGAAATGCGTGTATAGGCCCTCGTGAATAGCATTGGATGTAATCACTATACAACCAACACCTGGCCGTAAAGGCCTCAGTTCAAATCTCCTCAATCACACGAGGAATTTTTATGGACTTTTCACAAAGTTTCTGAGTTAGTCGATCTGAGGCGAGGGTTGCCTGGTTTATCTCCAAGAAATAAGGGTTTTTCGTCCAGCAAACAGGCAAAGCAATCATAGAATATACGCAATTTAAAGACAAAATATATTTACACCTGATAGTTTCAGTTGCTTTGGGGCTTAACACGCACACAGTTATGAGCTGGCCACTTGCACGCAAGTGGTCAGCTGATATTTTTAGTTGAACCCCCGGACACTAAAATACCAGGAAACGAACAAACAAACATATTCAGCTGCTAAAAGGGTTTCAAATATGATCCCATCTGCTTTCAGGACGCCCTGTGTCGATTATAAGACCATTGCACAACAAACCTTAAAGAAACAGTGCACAATAATGTGCTCCAGAGGACTGAAGCGATTTATCTGCTAAACTACATCTTTTTCCTGGTCATTCATGAACAGGATCTTCTAACGAATCAAGATAATTTCGCAACTTTATAAGATTTCACCAAACAAGTTATAAACTTGTGGTTTACTCCTTTCTGCTCCCATCCACTGATTCCTGTGTTTTACCTTCTGTGGTTATGGAATTTGAACGTTTGAATCGAGCAAGATTACAATGTCTCATTGATTCATCTGATTTGTACCAATTCTGGGAGTGATGACCAAACTGTCTCGTGTCCGCGCGTACCATTAGAAGATCGTGTTACCTCCACTGAATTTCTTTCTGTCCTATCGGACTAATTTCATCTCATTTTAAAGCTGCCCTCTATGCCCTTCCCCTTATTTGCTGGCCCCTTTGGGAGGTCAGTTTTTTTCTGGCAAAGCTGCAGTGCCGATCAAACAATAACCCAAATTTTTCTTAGCTGGACATAATTCACAAAATTTGCATTAAAATAATAAGAAATAAATTCCAACACCTTCATCTGTTTTATATTGCAGACGTTTTGAGGCAGACTTTATAATGTTGCAATTAAATGTAGATGTACGCTGGTTTAGAAATCTATGTTTGTATCCAATAAATTCAAGAATTATTCTCCTGTGATATTCGAAAAATTGCGAATGGAGTCTGCTGGTAGAGAACATGTTTTAGATTTCATAAATTTGATAAAAGCACTAAGAGGAGGAAGGGGGGATAGCGTAAAAAACAAAATACATACTCGTAGAGATCGGAATCCTTTGACGCCTGTTTTTCCACGTCAGATGCAAGCACCGGAAATGAGGGAACAATGGTGAAGGTGGTGTCGTGTTTTTTGTAGATTGAGGAAGCGAACATAAATGAGAATAACATGTTTTATTGCATACTACAATATTACAACATGGCAGCGGCCGTTCACGGCTCACCAGGCTGGGGGCCTTGCGTATATGTACACTCACTAACAAAATAATTAGAAACCTTTATTCAATATATAGTAGAGCCACCTTTTTCCCAAATTGCAGGCAGTACACGTCGTATTATAGATTTCAGCAGGTGTCTGAGGGAGTCCTGTTCCAGGTGTGACCATTCTTCCATCAGGATATTTGTCAGCTTCTCTATTGTGGTAGAGAGAGAACTTCTGAGCCGAACTATCCTCTCCATCACACCCAGACATTCTTTATTGGAATCAGATAGAGAGATTTGGGTGGTCAGGTCAGTTGGATGAAAAATTGGGATTGTACCTCGTACCATTGAGATAGAATTTTTTGGACGGTGCATAGTTACGTTGTCGTCATGAAGGAATCCATCCCAGTCCTGGAGAAAATTAAACATTGCGGAGTGAAATTAGTCCGTCACGACAGAAGGCTAATAACTGGTGGTAAATTGACTTTTTAACGGCATGAATGGACCCAGTTTGTACCAAGAGAACATATCGCATGCCATCATTCAACCTCCAGTCACTTCAGTGGCGGGAGTCGAACTCACGATTCCAACAAACGAAGTTCTCTGAGGACTTGGCTTTAGTGATTGTTCGATATGTTGAGAGTTTTCTGTTGTATTAAAAATCCCTGCTTGGACTGCCAACTCTGAATGCCAACATTATAAAATGCATCTATCAGCATTCATGTTTAGCTGCTTTGGTAATTAAAGCACACATCAGCTCATGTTGTTGGTTGGATTCCTGGACACATTCGAATGCTAAGAAACGATCAGGCAGGCTGTCAAAAGCTCTTCAAATGTGATCCCATCTGCTTTTAGGAGGCTTTGTATTAATTTTAACTGCGTTGTGCGACTAACCTGTAAGAATAGTGGTCAATCGTATTGGAAGAACAAACTTTAGAAATTAAGACTGTACATAAATGATTATTGTCAAATCCGAGGAACAGAAAGGAAGAAAACACGCCGGCCACAATGTGCATTAGTCATAAACACCTCAGTTACAATTATCTACGCACAAAATAGACGCGATTACTGTCCATAATTGCCAATGTTCACTCGTGGTAAAGCTGATCATCATCATGGATTTTCCATTATATCTAAAGAGAGGGACAACTTTCTTTTTCCATACAGCTTTATAATCGAAATCATTTAAGATTACAGAGTGGTCTAGGAGATCGACAGGGAATGGATAGCCTGTTTCGTTTTATGAAATCGAGGCCTTGTTATCGCACTTCGAATTGAATGCAAAATCGACCGTAGCTGGCGATAAAAGCTGGACAAGTGCTGACTCGTTCTTTACCTTTGAATTTGCTTATTATATTCAAAGAATGTCTTATTAAATTTCGAAATTTTATATTCTTTATTTTCTTGGAATAACTTATAATCCTCAAGCAGATTCAAAATCTGAAAAAGATAAATGCTGCATGGAATTGCATTCGATCATGCCGAAGGCAAGATAGGTGGTCAAATTGTCTTAAAGGCCCTGTAACCGAGTTCTTCATTCCAATATCAATTTCACATCTTCAAACGATACCCAGAAGTGGTTCTGTCCGGAACTTCAAAAATGACATAACTCATTGGAGGTGATTGTCTTAATGTTCCATCTTCAGATGTAATCTTGTCAATTCAGCAAAAATGTACCTATGGTGCTCCAGAGGACTGGAGCTATATTTTATTCTATGGTCTAATTACTAAGATATTAGATAAGATTAAGCTACATGATCTTTCTCGTGGTCATTAATAGCAACTTATAGCGAATCAAGATAATTTCACAGCATTACAAGATTTCACCAAATAAGTATTTGATAGACTTCAAGAAATTATGGCTTCCTCCACGTCTGTTTCTATCAACTAATTCCTGTGTTTTACCTTCCGAAGTTATGACTTTGAATGTTTGATTCCTCTCTGCGTGACCTGATAGTAGATCTGCCATTCCACAAGTTCTACTCAAGAGTGAGACTAATATCTCCACTTGATTCTGGATGGGGAAAGGTCTTTTGCATGCAACACATCACAGAACCTGCTATAAATGTGCACACTGGGCTTCGAACAGACAATGGCAAAAGTGGACATGCAAGATAACACGTTCAACAGAATTTCCTCAATAGTTCAACAGAATTGACCACCTCAACAAACGCTAGACGCGATTAACATGGTGTAAGGAGCGCCAATCCTGGACTGCAGAGCAGTGGAAAACAGTCCTATGGAAGGAGAGACCAGATTCGCACTCTACCACTGTGATGGCCGTTCCTGGGTGTGGCGAATGCCAGGGGAACAGTTCCTTCCTGATTGTATCCTTCCAATAATGCAGTTTGGTGGAGGCAGTGTTATGGTATGGGACTGCTTTCATGGTTTGGCTTGGGCCCATTAGTCGTTTTCGACAAAACCATGAATTTGTGCAATACCAGGACAGCCTGAACAATTATGCACTTCCAACATTATGGCAATACATCGGGAAAGGCCCATACCTGTATCAGCAAGACATCGCGCCATGTTATACCGCTCCGGTCGTAACAGAGTGGTTTGAGGACATGGGTGTGGAAAAGTTATGAAACAGTTATGAACCCTATCGACCATCTTTGGGATCTATTGATTCGTCGGTTGCGTGCAAGTCGAGATCGTCGAAAGAACAAGGCCGAACTGGTGGATGCATTAAAAGTCAAGTGGAGTAACATATCACATGACATTTATAAAAAGCTGGTTGAGAGTACACCGCGAAGATTGAAGGCCGTCATAAAAGAGAAAGGTTTCAGCACAAAATATTAAATGACACAATAAAAAGCTCTTTTTTAATCTAAAGGCTTCTGTCGGGATATTGTGGTAGGGCAGTGTACATTGGCTTTAAGTAAACCTTTTCTGTTACACAGAAAACTATAAAAATTAAACTTTTAGTCCATTTTCCAAAAAGAAACAAATAATTGGTTTCTTTTTAGATTCCATGAATTTTAAAGTGATAGTAAGATGACGCTTTGAATATAGAACAGTATCTAGATTTTTGGAACACAGGCACGATGGAGTAGTGAAACGAGCAGTTGCCCCATAAAAAATGTAGCATTGTGGAGAGATATTCGTCCGTCCAACAGAAGGCTATTCACTGGCGGCAAAATGATCTTCTAACGGTATGAATGGACACATTTGTACCAAAAGAACATGCGTCATACCACCTCCAGCTACTTCAATGGCGGTCATGAGACAGTCTAAGTGCATGGCTTCATGAAGTTAATGTCACACTTTCATCCTAACATTTCTGAAAAAAAAAGTATAAATCGAGACTTCGAGGTCGAGGAGACTGCCTGCATCAAATCCTCTACACGAGGAAGAAATACAATCTGTTTTTGAATCTGTGTCACAATATAGAGATAACTGATATACAAGAAACACTGAGGCAGGATGTTGGGGAAATGCTGATTTCTGGTGGCACGGTAAAGGAAGAGGATGAATCTATTGGTAAATTAGAAGGGTTCTGATGATCCCCCAAAAGCTCGAGCCTAGGCCAGCGCTAACTCCTGTATGAGAGAATATACCGCAGGAGACTGCAGGGCCGAGTGGTTGAAGCCACGTGTGAAGAAAGTGTCGAGGACAAGAGCTGCGTTTGCAGCAGAGAAAAGGGATCAACGAGACCAAGTTGAATCTCAGGAACAGATTATTATAGAACCTGGAGGATTTCCCAGGTGGAGAATTTACCAGATCCCGAGGAAAGCGGACATAACTCAGAGTACTGAGAGATTCAGAAAGCTAGGGGATGTTCATGGAAGACTTAGTAGCCTTGTAATCAGTGAAGAATAAATGATACCCAGGATGGTAATTGCATATATTATTACCCTGTGGGATGATCTTAAAGATGCTGTTCTGAAGGCTCGTGAATAAAATCAGGTCCTAAAGTTCAAGCTGTGGCAGATGATTTCGACAAAAGTGGAAGCTCCTATTAACACTTTTGCAGAAGTAACTCGTCCAATGCTACGGGAAGAAAGACCAAAAACAAATCCTGTTATCATTAAAGATAACATGAAAAAGTATGAAAACCGAATGATTTCAAGATGAAACTTTCAAGAGTACACCACCTGTATTACCAGACACTAAAGTGATAGCCACGAGGGCCATACATTATAAGCAAGTGGCCTTGGAAGCTGCATCAGAGTGATTAAGATTATAAACTCTCCTATGGTTTCTGAACTTTGGCTTGAGGCAGAGAAATCTGCCAAGCGAAGACCGAGAATGGTAGTTTTTGATATCGACAAAGATGTCATAAAGGACCACTTATTTAAGTTTTCGTGGCAAAGAAACTTAATGAATATTTTACTGTAAGAAGGTCAATTTGGCAATGCAGTTGCAGTGCTAACTAGAAATAAAATCAGTGAACAAAATGGGTTAACTTTGTATTTGAGACTTTAGCTGTGATTAAAACATCTTAACAGCGAGATCTCGCATATTTCTGGGCTGGAGCTTGCACAGAATGAGAGACCTCCTGGAGTCGACCCAGTGTTACGCTGCATGAATTTTGGCAATGTAACGAACTTTTGTAAGAGTGATGGCTTAGCTGGCCACTTTTAGAACATATGCCAAGAAAGAAGGCTCGGTTTCATATGTCAACCGTATGTGTAGAAGGATGCCCTCTAAGCACGGTGCTATAAATAAGCTATGTCCGGAATATGCCAGAGCGGTATATATCTTAAAGCCCACACTGTATTATGGCTAGAAATCCAACATATTATGCAATGCAGATAAAAGCTCAGAGGTCTTCAAATTTAGCCTCACACTTGAATGTAGTCATGGAGGAGAGAATGGTTGTTCTTGTGTTGTTCCAGGAGCCATATTCGTTGAAAAATCACGTTACTGGTTATACTAAGAGATATAGGGTTGTTGAAGGCTCAGAGACCCCATATGCAGCAATTGTAATCAAAGATCATAACTTGTTGTCACCGCGATCTCGCTGTGCTATTCGCGTGGTTTGTGTACTGAGGATCGATTCTCTGGTGGATTGAGGATTGGGTTCTGATGAAAGAGATTTAGATTTCTAACGGTTCCTTTCATTCTCTGGGAAGAGTGTGATCAGCGATCCAGAGAAACTGCCTACGTTCTCTTTTCTGGACTGGGAGTCTTTTACAGTTGTGTGCAAAACATAAGGACCAGTCAGGTTTTCACCTGTAGCTTCTCAAAAGAGTGGTCTGGATATGGGAAAAGCATACCAAAGGAATCTCGTGACGTACAGAAATAATGAAGGAAACGACACAACACCGGAATCAAAACGGTACAGAGGGACTTTATTCAAAAATGGCAACATAGCACTGGCTTCCACGATATAGATACATCACTGCCAAAGATGGAACAAAGGGAAGAGGTGGTCCTCAGTAGGAGATTTGCCACCCCCTAATGTTTATGCAGGCTTTGCGCCGCCTGTCCACCCTACTTAGAACAATGTTTTTGATACGTTCTTACTGTAATATTGTCCATTCCTCTGTCAGCGCCATCTTCAGAGGGTGAACATATTCTGGTGGGTGTGGAAGTGCCGCTAGGCGTCTGCCCAGAGCGTACCATATGTATTCGATGGGATTTTGATTGGCAGAACGGGCAGGCCAGTGCATACGAACAATTTCCTCACTTTTCAAAAGCATATCAACCGCTGGTGATTATCAACAGTGGCGTTATCATCGATAAACACGAACTCGGGGCAAATGGCACCTCGGAACAGCGGAGCAATATGCTTTAGTTGCTAATGCTCCTAAAAACCATATAACAACAACACAACCTCAGAACAGACGCACACGGGGACACTTAACTCAGTACAGTAGCGTGCACTGGTTACAGTACCGCCTTCAGGTATCTGGAGTTGTGTACCTCCATCCAAGATAACAGAAAAATAAATAAATATGATATTTGGGGTTCCCTGTAAATGATTACATCTACCCATATTTATTTTGACATGAAATTGCATATGTTCTCTAGTCGATTTCAATGTTTGCTGAACGAAAACCCCTTTTTTTTCTGGCGGAAAACCTTGCAATCTACGCCTGAGACTGACTAACCCAGCCACATAGTGAAAAAAAGTCCACTAAAATTCGTCGCGTCATCGACTGGATTCGAACCCGGGCCTTTTCCACCAGGTGTGGGGAGTGACGATACCACTGTGCTACCCGCGCAGACCATCCAAGATAAGGCCTCCCCAGACGAGAACACCTCAACCCCATATCGATCCCTTTCAGTGAGGTTTGCGGGGTGATACCGTGTGGCAACCTCTCGTCAGATTAGCTGACGTCCAGAATCGCTGCTGAGACTGAAAATACTCTCATCAGTAAAGATTACCTTAAGTAAACATTTTGTGGTTGCAACCTTTAGAAATAGTGTTGGTTCTTAAGTTTTGCACACCAGTGTTTAAACGTAACTACCTGTACTGGTTCAATTTTAAGGCTCGTGAAAAACGTTTTTGGCTCCCTCACGTTTATTTTGGCTTCTTTCGAACAGTGATTAGAGTGTCAGAAGATATCTGCCAAACAGAAAGCGGAGTTTTTTGACGTGTCTCGAAGAGGCAGGTGTGAGCAGTGTTTCATGAGGAAACCAAGACCTGTTAGATCTGTTTCATGGTGGTTTGAGGACTTGAGTGCCCTCCAAAAGAAAGTTCAAGCTGCACAAAACGTTGATCTGAGTGTGCAAGTGAACGTAACCAGACTTATCAAAGAGGCTGAGGAGTTCTTATTCTAGTGCTCTCATGCTGCTAAGAGGACTTCTTGGCAACACTTTGTTCAGGTGAGGGAATCAGCTGAACTCTGATCTTCAGTTATAGATTGATGACGGACAAAATCTATTTAAATGTGGTGATGTCATCAACTACTTGTAATGATACGGAATCTCCGGGTTGGTTCAGCTCTGTGTGCAGGATTCTGGAAGAACTGTTTGTTGCCATTGGCCCATACGAGGATGATCGCTAGTTGGCAATCGTAAATGACAACCTGAAATATGTAAATGAAAGAAGGGAGTCTCATTTCGCTCCAAAGCAGCTTGGCGCTGCTTTTAACAATAGCAGAGATAACAGAGCTCCTGGAGGAACTTCTCTGGAGGTAGTGGTTCTAAAGAAGGTTCATGATGCGTGTCCTATCTTGTTCCATGACTTAATTTAACACTTGTCTACAGGCGGGAGTTTTCCTTTGTGTGGAAAAAGGCGGTGTTCTGGCATGTCCTCAACGAGTCTTCCTCGTATCGACCAATAGCCCTTCTGCCTATATTGAGCATGGTGTTGAAGAAACAAGTCCTTCTGCTCCAAGTGTGCGCGGGTAGCAGGGTGGTATCGTCACCGACCTCCGCACAGTGGACGGAAAAGGCTCGAGTTCGAATCCCGTCGATGGCGTGAGGAATTTTAATGGGCTTTTTTCACTCCGTGGCTGAGTTAGTCCGTCTCAGGCGTATATAGCAAGGTTTTCCCCCAGAAACTGGTGTTTTTCGTGCAGAAAAACAGACAAATCGACCAAAGAACACAAGCAATTAACAGAAAAAAGTAACACTGCATGGCATATGAATTTAATTATTCCAGTGGCCTAAAAATAATACTTTAGCTTTTTGGTTGTTTTGACCATTTTCAATCAACTGCTTAGTCTACATGGCCTGAGCTTCTTCATGGACTTTCGAAGGATGTTTGATGCTCTTTGGTGGGACAGTGTCCTCTGCAGACTTTGGGTGTCTCTATCGGCTAATCTTTGACTATTTACAACGGAGGCAATTGGTGATCTGGACAGCTTTCTCTGAACAAATGAGGACCTTTGAGCGTTGCTTCCCTCACAGATCTGTCCTTTGTTTTCTGGAATATGGTACTACCTATTAGCTCATGATCTGAAAGTGGTTGACAACATCGCTTACGAGGACGATTTCGTATATTTTAGGGGGGGTGGACTCCCGATGGGAGTCCCCCCTAAAATATACGAAATCTTCCTCGCCAGCGATGATGTCTTACCTTCTGCTCAAGTTTTCCAGATCCTGTTGTAGTAGCGTACTGTCCTTACTGTCATTGACAACCCTACCAACCTTCGTATCGTCTGCAAACCTGGACATTAAACATGGTTTACCTTCATTAATATCATTAATAAATAGAGAAAACAACAATGAGCACAACACGGAAGCGTGGGGGACTCCACTAATAACTTTCGTCCACGACGAGCAGTGTCCATTGATTACCACTCTCTGTCTTCTGCCAATCAACCATTCCTTTATCCATTGTAGCAGCTTACCCATAATGTCATACTGCTCCAATTTGTACAGTAGACTTACATGTGCAACGGTATCAAAACCTTTCCTAAAATCCAAGTGTATGATATCGCAGTTATTTTTGGCAACTAGTTCCTTTGTGACCACATCTTAGTGTCCAATAAAATTGGTCGGACAAGAATTCTCCCTAACAAACCCATGCTGTGTCTGAACTATAACACTGCAGTATTGTCTAGATGGTCCTGCAGGGCTTCTTTAACCAATAACCTCGTTATTTTCTCCCGAACAGAAGTTAAACTAACAGTTCTGTAATTACTCGTGTCACCTTTCAAACCCCCCTCCCTTTGTGAATGCATACATTTGGGGAACATTATCGCTTTCGCAGAAGATTTGGTCATTGTAGGGAAAATTGAAACCCCCCATGAGACCTTGAGGAAAGGTGGCAGACTGCCTGGACAGATTATTATCGTGATACAGTCTGTATAAGCTTTAGGTCCCCACACAGAAGTAAGTTGCTCTGTTGCTGAAGAATCCGCTTAGTTTGTTGCTGCTATCTGTTTGTCGTTCTCAGGGGCCCTCAATGAGGGTGTTTAGGTAGGTCATGTACCTAGTTGTCTGCCTTGAATATAGAAATGTTTGAGGACGCTTTTGATATGGACGCTTCCTTTGTTTTCTCAATTATGATTTCTGCTAGACGTGCTCCTCCAATAACACCTTTCTGAAAATCGGAAAGATCCCCTGCCTTTCCCTATAACCAGATCGACTAACAATCCCCAGGAATGCGGACACAATTTATCTGATATCAAGGACCTAGTGATCATACCATGTGACAATTTACATTTGCATGGCTTACGTTTAATTACCTGTAAAGTCCTCCTGTTTGATGACTTTTCTGGGATTGAGAATAAACTGAAATTTCCGTCCGTGGAGTAATTTTGAGTTTGTATAGAGGAAATATTGTGTGAATTGTCCAGTGAGGGTTGTATGGTTAAACGTGTCAGAAACTGAAGTTTTTATCCTACTAAACAGATGATATCGAATCTGTGATCATAACCAAAATTTCCAGACAAGCAATGGCTTGTGAAGACTCATGGTGTGTTTGTTTGGAGTATGAATGGTGTTGTTTTGAAATAGAATAGAATAGAATCTTTAATTACAGCAATGATAGACATACAATTAGTCCCGTCACGGCATGGTGGTGCCAGGGGTTAACAAAACATATTTACAAAAGAGATACACATGAGAAAAAAAGATAAATCAGATTATTAACAAAGGACAGTTTTACATTTTCAGTTCGACGAGGATACCCTTCCTGTAATTTTTATTATTGACCACTTCTTGGAGGTCCCCGTCGATGGCTTGCAGTGAGGGCAGCATTTGCTTTGGCAGGAATCTGTCAGTTAGTACTAGCCGGTTACGGTTTGCTAGCAGCTGTGCTGAAGACCGGAGATAAGGAGGAGGAATGCGCCAAGAGCAGTGATCCCAGAAGTTCGGCTCTGTAATTTTACCGGTGGCCATCTTGATGGTGAACAGCAGCCTTCTTTCTGCGATGTAGGACCGGAGCCTGCGTAGTTGAAGAGCTTCTGCTAACTGTGTTGATCTGAGAGTTGGGGGAAGGTGGAGTTTGCTGTTGGCCCATTTTAGAAGCCAGAATTCGGCAGAGAATATTCTTTTGATGTTGGATTCGGCGGCCGAGGCCCATATCTCTGAAGCATACAGTATTGTCGGGTAAAGGATTGATACGATGTATCTTTTTACCAGTTGTTTTTTTTTTTTTTTTTTTTTTGATTTGGTAGTTGTTGGCGCATCGGCTTCTGTGGCCATATTGCACCTCCCAAGGTTTTTGCAGTACTTTGATCCAAGCCCGAGGCGGGAATCGAATCCGCGACCTTTGGGTTGCCGGGCAGGTACTGTATCCACTCGGCTAGCCCGGTCGGCCCTTTACCAGTTGTCGGTCGGTGGTGTGGAGCAGCTGTTGTTTGGCGACCCAGCGTAGTGAGTTCAGCCTCGACTGTATGAGGTTTATGTGATCGTTGAAAGATAGTTTGGAGTCGAAAACGACCCCCAGATCTTTGTGTGTTTGAACACTTGGAACTGAGGAGCCGTTAAGCACAGGCTCCAACGTTGTTGGACTGCCCTTTAGAGAGTAAAAGAGAGTAAAATCGTTCCTAACCAAAATTATAGAAAGGGAAGGAAAAGCATGAGAATACAACAGTACCGTCTTAATTTAAGCGTTTGAAAACGAAGTTCTTGGACCCGTTGTGTCTCTAAAAGGGGCACAATAATAATGTTTCGTGGAGCTATTTTCCAGTTGTCACCAATGTAAGATTATAAAAGTCAACAGAGCACTTATTGTATATTGGTTGGTAGAGAATCTTTTCTTCTTTATGCTAACATAAAATTATCCTCGGGTTTGACAAGAAATTTATAAAGACGGTTGATTTTTTTCAATAGCTCTATTCCACAGCTTAGTAGGATTTAGAAATAAGAAAATATTCCGAACAGAGATGGTTACCACACCGAGCAAACTATGGGTTTGGATGATGTGATACCCATCTGTCACATACTCGGATTACGGCATCGCGAAATTCTTTGGAGATTGATTTTCATCAAAAATCGATCCTGTCTAATATGAACAAATGACCAGTAGCTTGTCATTCATATTGAAGCATCGGACAGTAGTCTTGGAGAGGGTTAAGAGCATTTGCATAATGAAGAATTTGTCACGCAGTTCCTTGGTATATTCCCTAACGTATCCAATGTATTTCTGAAGGCGTTATATAAATAACTGTATTGAAAAAAGTAACTTCTGTGGTTAGCAATATTAGATGTAATAATAAAATCAAAAAGAGATTTAATTCAATTTTTTAGCGAACACTCGTGTACTTATACAGAAAATTATTATTATTATCTTTTTTTAAATTTATTTCTTGTATTAAGATGTTTCTGCCAAAAACTGGCAACAGCGCTCTAAATTTCTAAAGATGGATAACTGCTAAATACTCCATCCCCTGTTTCTGCCCAATTGTAAGTGGTAAGACAAGACCCTCTAAAACAACACATTAGAGCAAAACACACACACACACACACACACACACACACACACACACACACACACACACACACACACACACACACACACAGTCCATCTGTCAGTCCATTTCAAAGTCCACATTATCATAAATTGAGATCACCACAGCAAACCATACCAAATAACAGTGAATAAGGAAATCCAAACCCCAGGAGTTCTTCAAGAATCCACATCGAAAAGTCTGTAGGAACGATGCATCCAACTGAGAAAAGTCTGAAGAAGAAGCTATCTAGGACAGAACAGCCAGCACCAGGAGCTGGAACTCTGTAGTATCACGAACCAGCACGAGGAGTTGCCAGTGACAACCACCACAATGCTAGCAGCACTGTAAAACGCCAGGATATATATAAAGAGCAAACTGAAGATGTTGATTATATCGAAACGGAAGTGGGAGTAGATATCCACCCACTTTCAAGAATGGAATACCATATCCTTGTGTACTCCCTCCGAAACGAGTTCATAAACTTTGGTCTGTCACGCAGCTCAATCCTTCACATGAAGACTATGATCTGTGCAAGGTAGCCTTGTAAATAAATACTGTATACAGCTTCAAAATCTGTATTCGCATCTGAGTTCCAAAGTATTTCAAGATCGCCACCTCCAGCTCACAAGAAATCGACCTACAGTAGTATTATATTCAACCACTAGGAAAACCCCAATTTTCCCAATTAGAAACGCTAATCCTGCCAGAGTTCATGTGGTGCACTCACATTCAAATCTAGCCATACGAATTTGAATGTGACTGCAATTTGTACAGTAGTCTTCCATGTGCAACAGTATCAAAACCTTTCCTAAAATTGTTGGAATCATATGAACCCGTGATTCCAACAACCAAGTTCTCAGAATTCCAGCTGAGCACGGGTCTTTTGTGATTTTACTAGGTTGTCAGTTTTCTATTGTCTTAAAAATCTCTTTGGACTGCTAAGCCAAAGTTATAAAAGCAAGGTAACCACCGCATACTGTTCAAATGCATCTTACAGAATTCAGTTTCATCATTCGGGAACCAACCCACTCTTATTGTTTTTATTTTTAACAAAGAAACATGGCACGGATATTGACAACCACAACTGTTATAAGACGCTGTTGCCAATTTTTTTAACTCGCGGCCTTCTGGTCAAATATCAAAATTGAATACGAGGATTTCTCAATTTTCAATATTAGGGGAGTTTGTGGTCAAGATTTAGGGAAGCAATTTCCTCCCATAACAACAATCTGTTAGACAAACCCATCTCATCATTCACGTGAGAAATCAAATGCTCTCCACTGACAATCTTTTTCTTTAGGTCATCACCAAACGTTCCACCAATGTGGTATCTATTTCCAATAGACTTTATGCCAACTTTCGCTTGAGCCGCTACAAAACCGGTGATATAAACATCATCCAGGCGAAAAAAAGGTACTGAGAATGAAGCGTTGTACAGGGATTCAATGACCTCTGGCGACATTACATAAGCTACTCCAGAGCAGAAAGATGGATATACGTTGCTCTGATATTCATCTCTACTTATATACCACTTGGAATTTTTGTTTCGTATAACTCCAGGTCTTCTAAATTCACAACATAATAGATTTTTTCCAAGTTTCTCAGAGCCAAACATGCTGCGCAGTAGGTCAAACAATTTGAATATATTAATCAACATATCATCGTCGCTTTTCAAAACATAAGTGTAATTAGAGCAGTGGTCGAGAACCCATTTCATCGATGCAAGAGCCTTATAGGTCAGATTTCGATAAGTGTCCAGAAAATCGAACTGGACAATGTCACCAAATGCTCGCTTTTCTTGGTCAATCGATTTTTGAACTTGAGTATCTTTCGTCAGGCCCATTACAAACACTGTGGCAAAGTCGAATCTGTCCATCATTTCAGGATGGCTCCAAGTGGACCGAATTATTCTTCTGTGGACAAAGTGATTGGTGGCAGAATGAATGTACGTTACTACAGATGGTGGAATGTTTCTACGTCGGCAAGTTTCGGAAACATTAAAGTGAGTTACTTTGGCACATCTTGATACATGCCGGAAGTTGATCACTGAAGTGACATATCGTTTAATATTATTATCCCAGTTTAAAACAGAAAGGACGATAATAATCACGAGAAAGAGCAGAATCATCCTTCGGAAATTACGACCCATGTCTTTCGTTCTTCGATTCTGAAATTAAAAGAGAATAATGATAATTAGTTTCGTGAGTGTGTATTGATTAAAACATGCATTTGAGTAGAATATGCGCATGTAATTATTTAATTTAAGCTAGAAGGCAAGAATAAACCACTTTAAACAATTAAAAACGCCTGTGATGAAAAAATTATTAAAGATTTATACATACAAATATAAACAAAATATAATATGCATCTCGAAGCTAGTCAGGGACTCAAGACTGCAGCAATCTACCAACTGATGCACACCCGATTCGAGCCTCAAAACAGAAAAACCAAGTGCAAACTACTCTGGTTAAAAAGGACATTGTTATTTTAGGAGGCTCCATTGTCAGGGAAACGGGGAATATTTTTATAATAAGGATAGGTGGAGTAGAAACAGGGTATGTCTTCTGGGAGCAACTATTGATGATGTCACCAACAGATTGTCAGATTTTAAAGGGGGTAAAGAGAATATTATTATTCATGTGGGGACTAATGATATTAAACGTACACGATCTGACAATTTGTTGGAAAACTACAGGACCAGGCTAGGAAAATGCCGCGAGCTAGGTCACAATGTCTATGTGTCTGCAATTCTGCCCAGACACGATAAGAAGGATTATATATTAAAAGCTTTGTGGATTAACTCAAGATCTGAAGGAATCTGCAAGGCTTTAGGGGGGAAATTTCTATCAGCATGGCCCACACTTGTAGGTAGAAGGAATTTGTTTTGTAGAGACGGGATACACTTAAACAAAGGTGGTGCAAAAGTTTTTGCCAGTATTATTGGGGATACCTTAAAGGTTCAGGGAAATTGCTAGTTAGGGGGGATGTGGGTAATACTGGCACGCGTCTGTCTGATAATATTGGTCAACTGTTGCACATACCTCAAGAGTTCTTATCTGTTTTCCGAACTGGACATATTATCTAAATGTTCTGGGGCAGAAACGTTCAAAGTGAGCAGGGAAGGGAGCATAAAGACATCAAGGGTTGTGTTAGGATTGTTAAATATACAAGAACAGTAAGTCTTAATTGTTAATATAGTAATGTTATGCCAATAAAATGAGCAAATTCCAACTGATGGTTAAAACAAGTATCGCGAACATAATAGGGCTTGCGGAAACGTGGTGCCACCCGGAAATTGGGGATGAAGAGTTTCAATACGGCTTGTATAATGTATTTAGGAAGGATAGGGTAGACAGAAGGGGTTTAGATAGAAGATAGCTTTCCCGGATTCAGATGTTTCACACGCTAGTATAGAATCTGTATGGTATAAGATAGTTCGAAACAAAGGTATAATGCGAGTAGGAGTAATCTACAGACCAGGTGATTGTGAAGATTATGACGGGATACGTGCGCAAAGCCTCTACATGCAAATGGAATGGGCAAGTAAACGTCAATGTCTCGTTATGAGTGATTTCATTTTGCGTATAATTGATTGGAATAAATGGGAAGGAAACTCGACATGGGGAACAAAATTTTTAAATCAAGTAGATTACTGTTATTTGTATCAACATGTCAGGGAAAGTACTAGAGAAAAGAATATCCTAGACCTCATCATCAGACATGAATCAGATGACATAACAGGGTTGACAGTAGAGGAACCAGTAGCAGGAAGTGATCACGGAGTTCTACGGTGGATGATGACGAGAGAGGTAGCAGAAGTAAAAGGCAAAGGAATGGGTTTTAATTTCAGAAAAGGAAATTACGATGCCTTAAGATACTACATGGCCTCTATTAACTGGGTAGATATCGCGCAGAGAATGAATACAATTGAACTGTGGTACGCTTTTAAAACATTAATCACAGATGCTTTGAATGCGTATATACCATTAAAAAAATACTCCACGAGAAGAGTTCCAAGTTGGATGAATAGTGAAGTTGCCACATTACTTGAGCAGAAAAAGGTGGCATGGAAACGTTACAGAGCAATAAAAAGTACTGAAGCCTATAACAGCTACAAGGTGATGTGTAATAGAGCCACAGAAAAGGTTCGACAGGCAAAGGCAGTTTATGAGAAATCACTAGCAAACAGAGCAAAGAGGGGGGATAAAGAATTCTTCACATATATAAATGCCAAGAAGAGCAGGACAAACCAGATCGGACCTTTACGTAAGGGAAAGGGGATAGTATTAAATACACCAGCTGCCGTTGCAGATGAACTCAACGGTTATTTTGCATCGATATTTACAAATGAAAAGCCTTTTGTGGCAAAGGGAAATTGTGGGAGCGAAGTTAAAAAATATGTAATTAATGATATTGAAATTTCGTAAGATTATTTAATGAAAAAACGTTCGAGCCTACAGACCAGTAAGGCTCCTGAAGTTGATGGAATATACCCCATAATCTTAAGAGAGGCGGCAAGCGAGTGCATTGAACCATTGAGGCTAATTATGCGAGCATCACTAGACTCTGGAGAGATTCCCTTGGATTGGAAAAGTGCAAATGTATCTCCCATACATAAGGGTGGCTCTAAAAGTGAAGTGGGAAATTATCGCCCTGTCAGTCTGACTTCAGTAGTAGGGAAAATCATGGAGGCAATGATCAAGGGTGGAATTCAGGATCATTTGGATCGAATTGAAATTCTCAAGGATACTCAGCATGGTTTTGTAAAGAAAAAATCATGTTTAACAAAGTTGGTTTGCTATTTTGAAAAGATTACTCACGAGCTGGTTGTTGTTGTTGTTATTTGGTTTTTAGGAGCATTAACAACTAAGGCCATATTGCTCCGTGATAAAGCGGTGGTCATTCCCTGACTTTCCGCAACCTCCGTATTTGGTGGTGACACGTGCGAACCCCGGTATAATCAAGAAGCGTGTGCTACGCAATGCTGCTCCTTCCCACCTGCCTACGGAGACGCCTCACGAGCTGGATTTAGGGAATAATTTCGACATTGTTTATTTAGATTTCAGCAAATCTTTTGACTCAGTCCCACATGAGCTGTTGCTTTATAAGATGGCGCAGGTTGGAATCACTGGGAAAATCCTTAGATGGATAGCAGGATGGCTCGGGGCAGGAGGCAGAGGATTGTGATAAATGGCTATTCCTCAGATTGGGTTGATGTAAGAAGTGGGGTTCCCCAAGGATCAGTATTAGGACCACTGTTGATTTTAATTTTCATAAACGACATCGATGAAGGAATAGAGGGCGTGATGTCTACATTTTCAGATGATGTTAAAATTGGTAGAGTAGTTAATGATCACTGTCAAGCTGAGCTTCTTCAGAAAGATCTAGATAGACTTCAGGAATGATCAGAAAAATGGCAGCTATGCTTTAATCCCAAAAAGTGTAAGGTATTACACCTGGGAAACAGTAATCCCAAAAAAAACTTATTCACTTGGTGGAGTTCAACTAAACCCAGTACTGGAGGAAAGGGACTTGGGTGTTACGATACGGTCAGACATGAAATTCTCTGAGCATTGTAAACATGTTGCAAGGAAGACCCATGGTGTCCTATCGATGATCTATCGAACTTTTGCAAGTAGAGATAGGGACGTGATAATCCCATTATATAAGGCTTATGTTAGACCACACTTGGAATACTGTGTTCAAGTATGGAGACCGCACCTAAAGAAAGACATCGAGCTTCTTGAAAGGGTGCAAAGAAGGGTAACTCGCCTGGTGAGATCGGCAAAAGGGCGTCCTTATGAAGAAAGGCTTCGAATATGTGGGTTGCAGAGTTTGGAAACTAGACACCTTAGAGGAGATTTGATTGAGGTGTTTAAGGCTCTGAGAGGCATCAGTAAAACGAATGAGGACGAAATTTTCAAGATTATAAATGATGCTAGAACTAGGGTTAGGAATCCACGTTACGGAGGGAGATGGTTAGATTGGACTGCAGGAAGTTTTATTTTAGCCAGAGAGTTATAAATTTCCGGAATAAATTGCCTACATGGGTGGTATAGGCCGATAGTTTGGGGAAATTCAAAGGTCATCTGGATAGGACCTTCGGATCACGGAAGCGCATAGGCTGGTAGGATTAATTTCCTTTCCTTTTATTAATTATTACTATTTATTTAATTTTATTTATTTTTTTTAATCATTGTTTTATTCAGTTTTTTTTTTTTTTTTTTTTTTTTTTTTTTTTTGGCTGGTGCAGCCTATGGGTTCTGGAATTATAGTACACAGAGTTAGATAGAATCAAGGATATGGGGAACATACACTCTCGCCTAAAAGTTTGGTATCAAATGGTGCGACAACAGTTTTCGTTAATTGTTTTGAAATTAGCTCTGAAAATATAAAGTTTAATATATACTGCCTTACACAGAAGAATTCTGGCATTCTGGAGATTAATTTTATAACAGTGTCTTGACTAACATTATTCCAAGCGATCTGCAAGATTCTCTGGTAAATTTTGGGAAGAAGGGCAGACTTCACGGACTTGACAGTCTAGATGATCCTATAAAAGGTTTATGTCAGGCGACTGGGGCAGCCACACCATAATTTGCAATACTGTTGTTTCTTTGCTAGACAGTCCCTGCTTCAAGTTATTCTCTTGTTGTAATATAAAATTTCTTCCACAAAGTCGAAGTCCATTTTGTTCAATAATGTTATTTTAGCCTTCTTTTATCAAAATTCCTTCAATTCTGAAGATGTCACCCACTGCACAAAAACAGAAGAAACCGCAGGTCATGATGGAAACACTACCGTGCTTCACTTTAGGCGCTAAACAACGTGGCACCTTTTCTTCAGTTGATCGTCTCACATAAACTCTATGCTTGGATTCAAAAGTCTCAAATTTGGATTCATCCGTCCACGGTACGTTTTTCTACTCCTCGAATGCCCAATTTTGATGGCTCCTAGCCAACCGTTTCTTTCGATTTTCTTGTTTTAAAGAGGATTTGCGGACCTCTAGACAACCATGAAGTCCTACTTTTTAAGACGAAGTTTTCCAGCGGATATAGACACAGAGTTTCTCCGTTCCTATTGAACTCGACTCTGATTTCAGGTGCAGAAAGTCGTCGATTGCTTTTAGAAATCAGTGTTTTGGTCTTATCTTATGCTTCCGTTGTAATGCGCGGTCGTCGTGGATTGTTCTTTAAACTGCCAGTCTCCTTGAATCTTCGACTGGTAGTTTGTACTCCTTTAAATGAAACCACAAGTTTTATGACAATACTTCTCATGATATAACTTTCTTTTACCACAGTTGTAATAGCATTTCTTCTTTCAACACATATTTCCTTATTTCTTGCCATGTTTATCAAGAAAGACACAAATAGTGCACCAAATACTCTTTTTGAATGATGGGTGTTTGATTTTATAAACTACAGCTCTTTCGTCTCAATTTATATTATTGCAAAACACTCCAGACTCATCTACAGGGGGTCTCAAAAATATTGGTACAAATGTTTGGGGGAGGTAGGTAACAGCTAAAGGAATGTGAATCGCATAGGAACCCATAACCGGAAACGTCACGGGAAAGTAGTAGCAGAGGCACAAGAAGCAGAAATGACACAAGACAGTAATTAGTGGCAAACATTTATTTGACATAATATTAACAATGGAGTACAAGATGGATGCATTTCATGATGTTACAACAGATGCCACAAGTTTCCACCATGAGACGCGATGCATGTGTGACACCGACGCAGCATGAATTGGCGGACACGATCGAACACACCTGGAGTTTCTTGGACAATAGCAGCAGCGGAGACGAGTCTCGCCACGAGATCCCTTTCCGACTCCACAGGCGATTCATACACGATAGATTTGAGGGCCCCCCCCCACAGAAAGAAATTAAGGCTCGATAAAGCAGGTGAGCGTAGGGGGCCAGGCAACGGGTCCACCACTGCCAATCCATCGACGCCCAAAACGCCTGTTCAAATGGTCACGAACACACTTTCCATAATGGGCAGGTGCCCCGTCATGTTGAAACCAAAGATGCGTCTCACATTTTCTGGAACATCGTCGAGTAACCCTGGTAGAACTTATTCAAGAAAGATCCGATATTTAGCGGAGTTCATGCGGGATGGTAACAGGTATGGGCCGACTAAGCAGTCACCGACCATACCTGCTCACACATTTATTGTGAAGCGATGTTGTGCTGCATAGGAGCGCACACCGTGTGGGTTGTCGTGATTCCACACATGAGCATTGTGCTGATTCAATAAGCCTTCCCGAGTGAAATAAGCTTCATCCGTGAACAAAACAGCTGGAAAATTCAAGTCTTGAACACTTTCTTGGAGAAACCACTGCGGAAAAGCCACACGTGCAGGATGATCTTTGGGGAGCAGTAACTGAACCCCTTGGAGATGAAAGGGGTGTAAGGAATCTTCGTGCCAGACACGCTGTACACTGCCACGAGACACTTCGAAGGCAGAGGCAACGGCACGTGTGCTTGTAGTCGGATTATTCTGGACAGCATTCAACACACTTTCTTCCATGGCGGTAGTTCGCGTCGAACGTGGTCTGCCCGCACTACTCCTGTACTTCTAAATGACCCATAATCGCACAAATTTTAATGCGGTGGTCCGGTACATGTCTGTCTGGGAAGCGTTCTCCATAAATTCGTTGAGCGGCTCGTCCATTGCCCTCTACTAATCCATACACTAGGTGCACGTCTGCAAGCTCACAATTCGTATATTGATGCATGCTCTTCGTGCGGCGACTACTGCTTGAATGAGTAAACCAGAAATTTTCCCTCTCGCGAACTGATGAACAGCGCCGTCTACTAACTTACGGTGGCGTTTCCGGTTATGGGTTCCTATGCGATTCACATTCCTTTAGATGTTACCTACCTCCCCTAAACGTTTGTACCAATATTTTTGAGACACCCTGTATAATCTTTTATAATATTGAAACAACACTCCCACTTTCTAGAATCATCTACAATGTTCTACCACATTTAGGAGTCTTCTTCACCTTTCTGGAATGTTCTCGAATGTTCTAGAAAATTCTTAAATTTCATTTCAGTTTTAATTTGAATATTAATTTAAAAATTAATATAAAATATTTTAATAAAAATTAGTACCATTTTAATATAAACTTTGAAAATTAAAAAAAAGATTAAACGTAATTCCAAACTTTTAGGTGGCGTGTAAATATTATATATATGATCTTGTCAGGGTCGGACACTTGGTTAATCAATGTGCAGCATGGTCTTATCAACAGGACTTAAAGATTGTGTACCAATGTGAGGTTTTACTTAGTCGCTGATGCTCCGAAAAACCCAACAACGACATTATAAGAACTCTCCGCAGAATCTGCAAATCGGCTTTTGAACCCAATCTTTTTTGGACAAAATACGCTGAGATGGATATTAACAACAAACTCCAAAAAACTGCTCTCAAATTTCTATTAAAAATAATAAAAAAATAATTAATATCATCCTCACCTGTTTTATAGCTCCAGTGGAATGGTTTCAGGCTGCATTTGCGACGACTACTTCTGGTATAACCTTGTTCTAAATGAAAGAGGCTTTGACAGAAAGGCCGGAAGTGAAAGGAGGCGCTAGTGTAGCTGTACTTCTATATTTATTGCACATATGATTGGTTTAATAAGGGTATTCATTTATTAGACCAGTGTGGTATTCGATAAATTGAGAGCAAAGCTTATCGACATTGACTAAACCTTTTTTAAACTCCTTAAATGTACTGAATGTAAGTGTTTAGTGAACTTACTTTTGGTTTATACTACATATATTTTGAGAACGTGCAGTATTTAGAGACCTCCTATACTGGCATGAGAATGCAATGATTAATGTAGTTGCTTCATATTGATGTTTATTGGTTTACTAAAGAGGCTGTCCCGTGCGAAAAATGTATATAGTATACGCTTGGCGAAATATACACGACTTGCATAAATAATCTTCCTTATCTAATTATTAGTAAAAAAGCATTTACTATGAGGAAAGCTATATAAATCTTTATTATTGTAGTTGGGCATATATATGTCCTGCAGCACGTACAATGATGACCCGGGGCGAAACGCAGGCTAAGGATTGAAATATAGCTTGTGACATTTCTCATCCTTTCCAGCCTCTTTTCATTCAGGTTTGCTTTTAAACGTAAGAAACCAAGGACCTGGTGAAACTATTTTAACATACGATACCAAAAGTTCTACTGGTGAAACAGTGGCATTTCCTATTGAAGAAATATCTTGACCCACCAAGACGTTTACACTTGAACGTGATGAAGGGATCTCATAATACTGCTTTCTTTCCAGATTAGTGGCAATGGGTTCCAACGCCCACACTCTGCGCTCCAGTCTAATATCATATGAATCAGGAGTGTTGGCTGTGTGATTCATGCAAATTCGGAAAGGGGGGATCCTGGTGGTTAAGGGGACAAGCTACAACACTACACTTTGATCTCCTCCTTTGGAAAGACGGGAATCATTAACATTTCTAACATTTCTACAATAGGTCATTATAGAAATGACCAATCATTGTAACATTTCTACAATGACCGATTGTAGAAATGTTAGGTGGCTTTCATTTGAGGTCCTTTTCAAAGGAATTCAAATGAATCCTAAAAAGAAACTGTCCAAACACCTGTGCAAAGCGACCTCCATTTTTGGTTAATACATTTAGAGCGACCAATCCGTGATTCTCTAGCATGTCTTATAACATATTACATCCAGTTATTCTTAAAAGTTTTGGGAACTCCCAAAATGCGACTTGCCATTTCATCTTACATGTGTAATACGTGTATAGGTCCTCGTGAATAGCACTGGATGTAATCACTCTCCAACCAACACCTGGCCGAAAAGGCCTCAGTTCAGATCTCCTCAATGACACGAGTAATTTTATAGACTTTTCACAAAGATGCTGAGTTAAGTTTGTTTGTTGTTGTTTGTTTGTTATTTGGTTTTTAGGAGCATTAGCAACTAAGGCCATATTGCTCCGGGAATATTTATTATTAATATGCGGTGGTCATTCCCCGACCTTTCCACATCCTCCATATTTGGTAGTGACGGGCTCGAACCCCAGTCTAATCAAGAAGCTTGCTGAGTTAGTCGATCTGAAGCGAGGGATTCCTGGTTTATCTCCAAGAAAGAAGGTGTTTTCGTCCAGCAAATAGGCAAAGCAATCACAGAACATACGCAATGTAAGACAAAATATATTGACACCTGATAGCTTTAGTTGCTTTGGTGCTTAACACACACACAGTGATGAGCTGGTCACTGGCACGCAAGTGGTCAGCTGATATTTTTTGTTGGATCCCCGAACACTAACATACCAGGAAACCAACAAACAAGCATATTCAGCTGCTGAAAGGGTTTCAAATATGATCCCATCTGCTTTCAGGACGCCCTGTGTCGATTATAACACCATTGCACAATGAACCTGAAAGAAACAGTGCTCAATCATGTGCTCCAGAGGACTGCAGCGATTTATCTGCTAAACTACATCATCTTTTTCCTGGTCATCCATGAACAGGAACTTCTAACGAATCGAGATAATTTCGCAAATTTAAAAGATTTCACCAAACAAGTCATAAACTTGTCGTTTACTCCTTTGTGCTCCCATCCACTGATTCCCGTGTTTTACCTTCTGTGGTTATGGATTTGAATGTTTGACTCCTCTCTCCGGAATCCTAATGTTAATGTTTTACCATTCTACGTAATGTAATCGAGCAAGATTACAATCTCTCAATGATTTATCTGATTTTTAGCAATTCTGGGACTGATGACCAAACTGTCTCGTGTCCGTGCGTACCATTAGAAGGTCGTGTTACCTCCACTGAATATCTTTCTGTCCTATCGGACCAACTTCATCTAATTTTACTGCTGCCCTCTATTCCCTTCCCCTTATTTGCTAGCCCCTTTGTGAGGTGAGTTTTTCCTGGCAAAGATCCAGTGCCGATCAAACAATAATCCAAATTTTTCTTAGCTGGACATAACCTACAAAATTTCCATTAAAATAAATTTAACAACTGGTGAAATTAATTATTGATAAAAATCCTTTTATTATAAGGAAAGGCATATGCAAATGAAAAGGGGACAAGAAGCGCAATAAAGATATTTTATCTCATAAAACGAATCTTTTTAAATAGAACTCTGCTGTATCAGCTAAAGTAAGAGAGAAAGCGGATTATAAGACTTGTTTTCCAAAGAAAAAGAGCCGACCATCCGAACAGGCGATAGCGTAAGGGGAAAAAATGTGTACTCACTGGAAAAAAAATTTAGACACTTTTATCCAACATATAGTAGAGCCACCTTTGCCCAAATTGGAGTCAGCATCCGTCGTATCATAGATTCCAGCAATCCTAGCATTGCTTCCATCAGGATATTAGTCAGCTGCTCTATTGCGGTTGTTAGAGAACTGCTGAGCCGGACTATCCTCTCCAACACACCCAGACATTCTCTATTGGAATCAGATATGGAGAATTAGGCGCTCAGGAGAGTTGTAGAAAAAATTGGGAACGTTCTTCGTACCATTCAGATGCAATTTATGGACGGTGAGTAGTTACGTTGTCGTCACGAAGGAATCCATCGCAGTCCTGGAAAAATGTAGCATTGCGGAGTGATATTAGTCCGTCCCACAGAAGGCTATTCACTGGCGGTAAAATGACCTTCTAACGGTATGAATGGACCCATTTGTACCAAACGAACATGCATCATACCACCTTCAGGTATTTCAATGGCAGTCAAGAGACAGTCTAAATGCATGGCTTAATGAAGTTAATGCCACACTTTCAGCCTAACATTGCTGAAAAAAAGTATAAATCGAGACTTCGATGTCGAGGAGACCGCCTGCATCAAATCTTCTACACGAGGAGGAAATACGATCTGTTGTTGAATCTTTGTCACAATATAGAGATAACTGATATACAAGAAACATTGAGGCAGGATGTTGGGGAAATGCTGATTCCTGGTGGCACGGCAAAGGAAGAGGATGAGTCTATTGGTAAATTAGAAGGGTTTTGACGATCTCCAAAAAGCTCAATCGTAAGCCAGCGCTAACTCCCGTCCGAGAGAATATACCTCAGGAGACTACAGGGCCCAGTGGTTGAGGCTACGTGTGAAGAAAGTGTCGAGGACAAGAGCTGCGTTTGCAGCAGGGAAAAGGGATCAACGAGACCAAGTTGAATCTCAGGAACAGATTATTATAGAACCTGGGGGATTGCCCAGGTGGAGAATTTACCAGATCCCGAGAAAGGCGACATAACTCAGAGTACTGAGATGTACTAAGGGATATTCTTGGGAGATTTAGTAACCTTCTAATCAGTGAAGAATAAAAGATACCCAGGATGGTAATTGCATAGATTGTTACCCTATGGGATGATCTTAAAAATGCTGTTCTAAAGGCTCTTGAATAAAATCAGATCCTAATGTTCAAGCTGTGGCAGATGGTTTCGACAAAAGTGGAAGCTCCTATTAACACTTCTGCAGAAGTAACTTGTCGAATTCTACCGGAAGAAAAACCAAAAACAAATCCGGTTATCATTAAAGATAACAAGTATCAAAACAGTATGAGTTCAAGATGAAACTTTTCAAGAGTACACCACCTGTATTACCAGACACTAAAGTGATAGTCACGAGGGTCATACATGATAAACGAGTGGCCTTGGAAGCTGCAACAGAGTGATTATGATTATAAACTGTCCTATGGTTTCTGAACTGGGGCTTGAGGCAGAGAAATCTGCCAAGCGAAGAGTGAGAATGGTAGTTTTTGATATCGACAAAATGTCATAAAGGACCACTTCTTGAAGGAGTCGTGGCAAAGAAACTTATTGAATATTTTACTGTAAGAAGATCAATTTCACAATGCAGTCGCAGTGCTAACTAGAAATAAAATCAGTGAAAAAACTGGGTTAACTTTGTATTTGAGACTTTAGCTGTGATTAAAAAGATCTTAACAGCGTGATCTCGCATATTTCTGGACTGGAGCTTGCACAGAATGAGAGACCTCCTGGAGTCGATCCAGTGTTATCGCTGCATGATTTTGGCAACGTAACGAAATTTTGTAACAGTGATAACTTTGTTAGCCACTTTTAGAACATATGCCAAGAAAGAAGGCTCGGATTAATGTGTCAACCGTAGGTATAGAAGGATGCCCTCTAAGCACGCTGCTATAAATAAGCTATGTCCGCAATAGACCCGAGCGGTAGATATCTTAAAGCCCACACTGTATTATGGCTAGAAATCCAACATATTATGCAATGCAGATAAAAGCTCAGAGGTCTTCAAATGTAACCTCACAGTTGAATGTAGTCATGGAGGAGAGAATGACTGACCTTGTGTTGTTCCAGGAGCCATATGAGTTGAAAAATCACGTTACTGGTAATTCTAAGAGATATAGGGTTGTTGAAGGCGCAGAGACCCCATATGCAGCAATTGTAATCAAAGATCATGATTTGTTGTCACCGCGATCTCGCTGTGCTTTTCGCGCGGTTTGTGTTCCGAGGATCGATTCTCTGGGGGATCGATTCTGGATCGATTCCCTGGGGTTGTGGGGATTGGGCTCTGATGAAAGAGATTTAGTTTTCGAACAGTTCTTTTCATTCTCTAGGACGAGTTTGATCAGCGATCCAGAGAAACTGCCTACGTTCTGTTTTCTGGACTGGACGTCTTTTACACTGTGTGCAAAACATAAGGACCAGTCAGGGTTTCACCTGGAGCTTCTCATAGGAGTGCTCTCGACATGGAAAAACATACTAAAGGAACCTCGTGATGTACAGAAATGAGGAAGGAAACAACACCAACACAACAACGGAAACAAAACGTTACAGTGGGATTTCATTCAAAAAATGGCAACATAGCACTTGCTGCCATGATACAGATGCATCACTGCCAAAGATGGAACAAAGGGAAGACGTGGTCCTCAGTAGAAGATATGGCCACCCCAAATGTCGATGCAGGCTTTGCATAGTCTGTCGACACTTAGAACAATGTTGTTGATAAGTTCTTGCGGTAACATCGTGCATTCGTCTGTCATCGCCATCTTCAGCTGGTGAACATTTTCTGGCGGGTGTGGATGTACCGCTAGGCGTCTGCCCAGAGCGTACCATATGTGTTCGATGGGATTTTGATTGTCGGAACGGGCAGGCCAGTGCATACGAACAGTATCCTCACTTTCCAAAAGCATATCAACAGCTGCAGTGCGATGGGGTGTGGCGTTATCGTCCATAAACACGAACTCGGGACCAATGGCACCTCGGAACAACGGAGCAATATGGCCTTAGTTGCTAATGCTCCTAAAAACCATATAACAACAACACAACCCTGGTACAGGCGCACATGGGGACGCTTAACTCAGTATAGTAGCGTGCACCGGTTACTGTACCGCCTTCCAGTATCTGGAGTTGTGTACGTCCATCCAAGATAACAGAAAAATAAATAATTAAATATGATATTTGGGGTTCCCTGTAAATGATTACATATACCCATATTTATTTTGACTGTAAATTGCATGTGTTCTCTAGTCGATTTCCCTGTTTGCTGGACGAAAACCTGGGACGGGAAACCTTGCTATCTACGCCTGAGACCGACTAACCCAGCCACGGAGTGAAAAAAGACCACTAAAATTCCTCGCGTCATCGACTAGATTCGAACCCGGGCCTATCTATCACTCCATTTCAAACTCCACAGTATCGTAAATTGAGATGGCCACAGCAAACAGTGAATAAGTAAATCCAAACTCAAGGAGTTGTTCAAGAATCCACTTCGCAAAGTCTGTAGGAACGATGCTCCCAACAGAGTAAAGTCTAAAGAAGAAGCTACCTAGGTCAAAACTGCCAGCACCAGGAGCTGGAGCTCTGTAGTATCATGAACCAGCTGGAGGAGCTGCCCGTGAAAACCACCACAATGCTGACAGCACTATGAAACGCCAGGATATATCAAGAGGAAACCGAAGATATTGATTATATGGATATGGAAGTGGGAGTAGATATCCACCCAGTTTCAAGAACGGAATACCATATCCTTGTGTACTCCCACCGACACGAGTTCATAAACTTTGTTCTGTCACGCAGCTCAATCCTTCATATGAAGACTATGAGCCGTGCAAGCTAGCCTTGTAACTACAATACTGTACATAGCTTCAATACCTGCATTCGCATCTGAGTCCCAAAGCAATTCAAAAATCACCAACTGCAGATCATATTCACAAGAAATATGACATATTCACAAGAAATTGAGCTACCGTCATGTCATATTCAACCACCAGGGAAACCCCAATTTTCCCATTTAGAAATCCTACTCCTGCCAGAGTTCATGTGGTTCAGTCACATTCAAATCCAACCATAAGGATTTGAATGTGACTGCACCACATGAACTCATGATTCCAACAACCGAGTTCTCAGAATTCTAGCTGAGAACGTGGCCTTTGTGATTTTTCAACGTTGTCAGTTTTCTATTGTCTTAAAAAGCTCTATTTGGACTGTTAAGCCAACGTTATAAAAGCAAGGTAACCATCGCATACTGTGCAAATGCATTTAACAGCATTCAGATTCTCCATTTCGGAACCAACACACTCTTATTTTTGAGATTTTTAACAACGAAACATGGCACGGATATTTAAAACTACACCTCCTACAAGGCGATGTTGCCAATGTGTTCACTCGCGGCCTTCTGGTCAGAGATCAAAATTAAATACAAGGATTTCTCAATTTTAAAGATAAGGGGAGTTTTTGGTCATGATTTAGGGAAGCAATTTCCTCCCATAACAGCAATCTGTTAGATTAACCCATCTCACAATTCACGTGAGAAATCAAATGCTCTCCATTGACAATCTTTTTCTTTTTGTCATTTCCAAACGTTCCACCAATTTGGTATTTATTTCCGATAGACTTTATGCCAACTTTCGCTTCACGCGCTACAAAATCGGTGTTATACAAATCATCCACCCAAAAAAAGGAACTCAGAATGAAGCATTGTACAGGGATTCAATGACCTCTGGCGACATTACAAAAGCTATTCCCGAGCAGAAAGATGGATATACGTTGCTCTGAAATTCATCTCTACTTGTGTACCACTTGGAATTTTTGTTTCATACAACTGCAGGTCTTCTAAATTCATAACATAATAGATTTTTTCCAAGTTTCTCAGAGCTAAACAATATCTGCGCAGGAGGTCAAACAATTTGAATATATTAATCAGCATATCATCGTCGCTTTTCAAAACATAAGTGTAATAAGAGCGATCGAGAATCCATTTCATCAAGGCAAGAGCCTTATAGGTCAGATTTCGATAAGTGTCCAGAAAATCGAACTGGACAATGTCACCAAATGCTCACTTTTCTTGGTCAATCGTTTTTTGAACATGAGGATATTTCGTCAAGCCCATTACGAATACTTTGGCAAAGTCGAATCTGTCCATAATTTCAGGATGGCTCCAAGTGGAGCGCATTATTCTTCTGTGGACAAAGTGATCGGTGGCAGAAAGAATGTACGTTACTACAGATGGTGGAATGTTTTTACGTCGGCAAGTTTAGGAAACATTAAAGTGAGTTACGTTGCCAGATTGGGATACATGCGCAAAGTTGTTCACTGAAGTGCCATATTGTATAATATTATTATACCAGTTTAAAATAGAATGGACAATAATAATCACGAGAAAGAGCAGAATCATCCTTCGGAAATTACGACCCATGTCTTTCGTTCTTCACTTCAGCTGACAAATAATCTGGTGGAAGAATGGTCAAATCTGGAGTGAAACCTCACTCAGACACCTTCTGGAATCTATACCATTATGCGTACAGGTTGAAATTTGAGCTGACTCTACCAGATATTGAATAACGGCTTCTAATAATTTTTCTATTGAGTGTAAATCAATGCAAGGTCCATTACCTGGTAGGACCTGAAGGGTATCACTACTAGGTTGTAGTAATCCAGCATGCAATAAAGATTCCTTGTTATGATTGGTCTTACCTCTTTTTCATTTGCTTTTACCTTTCCTTGTATTAAAAGGATTTTTATCAATAATTGATTTTACTAGCAAATAAATTCTACAAGTATTAGATGGGGAAGAATGTTTCCTTTAGTCCTGTACATCTAATTAGCGCCTGGCCAATATAATTCTACGGACGAGGCAGCTTCTCTTCACTACTGTACAACTACACTGATATATGGGACAATTGCTCGTTTAACTACTCCACTGTTCCGGTGTTCGACTACCCTAAACACTGCATATTCAAAGCGTCATTTTCGTATCATTTTAAAATTTATTGAATCTAAAAAGAAAGAAATATTATTAGTTACTTTTTAGAAAATATATTATTTTACTTTTTATAGATTTTTGAAGAACAGAAAAGGTTTTCTTAAAGCCAATGTATATATTTCCTATCAGTAGACAGCAATCGCAATTTTTCGAATCTAACTAGAATAATTCATGAGATTAATGAATTATTCATGTATAGATCACGACGCAGATCTACATTTACATTTAATTTCAACATCTTTTACAAATTCACTGATAACTAAACGACGTTAGAAGCACTGCAAAATATGTTTCGTAGTGTTGTGTTTAGAATTGGAGTGGAAAAAGCAAACGAATCCACAAAATTAAAAAGATTGACTCAAGATTGCGATATTAAACAGGTGAGGGCGATATAATTTACTTTTTTATTATTTTAATGCACATATTTTGGGTTCTATCCAGATCAGAAAATTTCGGGTGATTATTTTAATGGTACTGGAGCTTCGCTAGTAAAATCTAACCTTCCAGAGAGTCCAGAAATAAAGTGGAAGGGAAAAGAGGTCAGCAGTACAGCGTTGGCTCATCAGACCGAGAGATGAAGAGTCGAAAATTATGCCTCGTTAAATTTTTAATTTGAACTATAGTACTACAATGCCATACCATTAATATCTGGACACCTGCCTTTAGACAAAAAAAGAGCTTTTATTGTGTTATTTTGTGCTGAAACCTTTTGATTTTATGATGGCCTTCAACCTTCCCGGCATGCTCTCAACCAGCATTTCGTAAATGGATACAATCACTGTCCAACAGTGATTACATCCATTCGAACTCAGGTCTTTTGCACCCAGTGTGGTAAGGACTGGAATTCTACCAAATGTGCTCTTACCCACGAGGGCTTACAGCCAAACTCTTAGAAGATTGTGAACATGTATTCAGCCTGCCATTCTTGAACAATAGAGGAAACGCAGTAAATGTGTATTGAATATTGCTAGCTTGAGAACGTGCCCTTCTTAATCTATTCTTAAAAGTATCAGTTTATTTGGTGTATAAACATTTTAATAATTTTCGCATTTAATCGTTTTCACTTTATTTCAAATGTTTCATTCCTAACTGTTTGGTAATTAGCTGAAATAGTTTATCCTTGCCTTCTAGTTTTAACTAAATAATTACATATGCGAATATTCTACACAAATGCATGTTTTAATCAATCAATACACAATCACCAAACTAATTAACACTATTTCATTTTAATTTCAGAATTGAAGAAAGTAAGACATGGGATATAATATCCGAAGGATGATTTTGCTCTGTCTCGTGATTATTGTCATCCTTTGTATCTTAAACGAGAAAAATAATATTATTCAATATGGCACTTCAGTGATCAACTTCAAGAATGTATCCCAATATGCCAACGTAACCAACTTTGATATTTCCGAAAGCTGCCGAAGTAAGAGCATTCAACCATCTTTAGTAATTTACGTTCATTCTGCCACCGATCACTTTGTTCACAGAAGAATAATTCGGACCACTTGGAGCAACCCAGAACTGATGGACAAATTTAACTTTGTCACAGTATTTCTAATGGGCCGAATGAAAGATTCTGATGTTCAGAAATCGATTGACCAAGAAAAGCGAGCATTTGGTGACATTGTCCAATTCGATTTTCTGGACATTTACCGGACTCTGGCCGATGAAGCTCTTGCATCGATGAAATGGATCCATCATCACTGTTCTAATTATCCTTTTAATTTCAATTATGACGATATTTATGATTGATATTTTCAATTTGCATGGCCTACTTGAGCAGTTTGTTTGGCTGTGAGAAACTTGGGAAAAATCTATTACGTTATGAAATTTAAAGACCTGGAGTTGAACGAAACAAAAATTCCAAGTGATACATAAGTAGAGATGAATATCAGGGCAACGTATATCCATCTTTCTCCTCTGGAATGGGTTATTTAATGACGCCAGAAGTCATTGAATCCCTCTACAATGCTTCTTTCTCAGTACCCTTTTTTCGGCTGCAGGATGTTCATATCACCAGTTTTTTAGCACATGCAGCGAAAGTTGGCATAAAGTCGATTGGAAATTATACCACACTGGTGGAACAATTAGTGATGAAACAAATAAAAAGATTATGAATGGAGAGCATTTGTTTTCTCACATGAACGATGGTATGGGCTTATCCACACATTGCTCTTATGGGAGGAAATTGCTTCATTAAATCTTGACCACAAACTCCCGTGATATTTAAAATTGAGAAATCCACGTATTTAAGGTCAATATCTGATCAAAAGACAATAAGTGAATATAGTGGTAACAGCGCCTTGTAATGGATGAGGTTGTCAATGTCCGTACAGTTCCGTTGTTAAAAATATATCAATAATAAGAGTGGGTTGGTTCCTGAATGGAGAAACTGAATGTTTTAGAGCCATTTGCATAGTACGCGATAGTTACATGCTTTTATTACGTTGGCTTAACAGTTCAAGCAGAGATTTTGAATACAACAAAAAGTTGTCAACGTAGAAAAATTCCAAAAGCAAGTTCTTAACTAGAATTCTGAGAACTTCGCTCGTTGGAATCGTGAGTTCATGTGCTGGATTCAACTTAAAATCCTTATCTTTTCCAGTAGGAGTAAGTTTCCGAAATGAGAAAACGCGTCCATACAATCGATGTCTTCGGTTTCATCTTGATATCCCATGGCATTTCATGATACTGTCTGCGTTGTAGTGATTGTCACGGGCAGCTCTGTCCTAGGCGACTACTTTTGATGTAGGCTTTTATCAGCGCAGTACCTTGTTCCTACAGGCTTTGGATGTAGATTTTTGAAGAACTCCTTGGTGTCGGATTTCCTTATACATCATTATTGATTTGTAATTTTGGTATGGTTTGCTGTACCAATCTTAATTTATGATGCTGTGCAGTTTGAAATGTTCTGACAGTTATTTATAACCTGGACTTGGACCGTAACCTGAACTTTGAACTGACTTCTGTATGGATTTGTGTGTGTTGCTCTAAGTGTCGTTTTAGAGGGTCTTTACTACCTTGCAATTGGAAAAAAACAGAGAATGAAGTGTATCGTAATTATCTTTAGATTGATGGTATCTGAAGATCTATGTATGGTAAACTTGGAAATTTATTACACAACGATATATAATATTGTCAACCACGGAAGGTGTATTACGTTTTGCTCTCCCTGTTAAAATTCAGGGTGATTCTTGTAGATTTGACGTTGCTCAATTCAAATATGGCAACCATATTGCTGTAACTTCCATCAATTTTAATGGAGAATGGATTAAAGCCAAAAACTAAGTTTCTAGAAAAAACGATTTTCTATATTTTATTAGAAAATATTCCATTTGTACTAAATATTGAACAACGGGTTTATTAAACCTACTCTGTTCACAAAAACTTTTTATCTGATAACAAAACATTTATTTTGCGTTTTTGCCTTTTATATAATTGTTCATTGGTGTGTCCCGTGCGAGATTTCAACAGTCAGGCTGCCAACATATTTGGACTCCATCACATAAACTTGAACTCTCTGTAAGCTAAAATTAGTCCATCCACAATTTCACTGTAATTTGTGATTTGTTTCCTCACTAAACCCCCCTCTTTTACCTTGCCCTCATTGGTTAGATGAAACATTTGCCTCAAACAGGAAATTCCTTCGATTTTTTGTCCACCGGTTTGACAAATATTTATATGAAACCTAGCTTGATGTGCTGTTGTTGTTGTTGAGTTTTAGGTGTATCAGCGACCAAGACCATATTGCTCCGTTGGTTGTTTGATATGTTATTTAATGGCACATGGGCTGCTAAGGCCATATTGTTACTGATTCTATTCCATAGAGCAATTACCAGCCAAACTCTGTTAAATAACCTTATTTGTTTCATTTGGCGTTTATCCTTTCTCCAAGAGAAAGGATAAACATGTTCTTGAAATATTCTGTTAAAAATACTAGTAGAGTTTGTAAATATACCATCAGGGCCAGCTGCACTAATGGGTGCTCCCTTAAGAGATTCTTTTAACTCAGATATTGTAAAAGGCTAATTATATGGAAGAGGGAGGCCAGTGTTGAAATTCAACTTCTGCCTTTCTGCTGCCTCTTTAATTCTTCAGAATGCAGCATCATATAAATTTGCTGCCGATAGTTTTGCAAAAGCTTCCTCAAAGGCGTTTGCTATGTCTTTGGGGAAACATAGTTCCTGACCATTACACATCAATATAGGAGGATGACAATGGATATTTGGCATTCAGATGTTGGATTTTCCTCCAGATTAATCTAGCATCGGTGTTCTTTGTGACAATGAAAGCGAATTGTATCCATGAATCTTTTTTGGCTTTCTTCCTATTCGTCGTATATTTTAGCATTAAGTTTCTTGTAATTTATAAGGTTAATAGTAGTGGGATGCTTGCAGAAAATATTCCAACCTTTGCTCTTTTCTTTTTTTATCCTATTATATTCATTATTCCACCAGTAGTTTTTGTGCCTGAGTGCATGAGTCGACGACTGAGGAATAGCTTTATCAGCTGCTGCTAGTATCTGTTTAGTCAGTCGCTTCATCTACTGACTTAATTTCAATGGAATTTTTATCTGAACCTGCGCTTAAGGAAAATTTTAGCCAGTTTGCTTTTGTAAATTTCCAACTTTGGCGAGTTTCCGGATAGGGGGAGGTAGTTTGGAATTTATAAGTAATTGGAAGATGATCGCTGTTGTGGGGATTGTGCAATACTGCCCAATGTATACTTGGGTACAGAGGGGGGAAAAGATAGTTAGATCTATGGCAGAAGTATTTCCTGTGGGAAAATGCACATGAATATGTGCACCTGTGTTCAGCAGAGTTAGATTGTGTGTCCAGTAATGTTTCTATTAGCCGTCCTCTTTTATCCATATGAAAACTTCCCCATAGTGGGTAGTGTTCATTAAAGTCACCCATGAAACATATAGGATATGGTATCTGGGCAAGGAGCTCATCAAAGTCATTAAGTACATAGGTTTAGTTCGGTGGAAGATAAATAGAAACAAAAGATAAAATTATTCCAGTTTCTATTCTAACAGCAACAACTTCTAAATTAGTTTTTAAGGGGGTTTGCCTAGACGGATTAATAACGGACACTAAGACTGCTACACCTCCAAGGGTGTAGCAGTGCTGCATTCCTGTCACGCCTGTACAAAGCATATTTCTTTATTGAGGGAGTCTCTTGCGGTGTTAACTGTTTGCTCTAAACAAATTCCTGCTGGACTGAAATCTCGGATTAGCTCATGGAGTTCATCTGAATTAGTACGCCGTTCTGGACAATTCCATTGTAAAAAGCACTGCATTATTTAGTTTTAGCGGGAGGATGATCCGGTAGCTTTTTTGAGGCAGTAGGCTAATGGCGATCTTTTTTCAGGAAAGGTAGAACGTCCAGTGTTCATATCGTCTTCGACATAAATTTCTAATATAGGTTCCTCTTGAGTTTTGTCATTTATATCCATTTCTGCTGTATTAATTTGGCTCTTGTTAGCTATTCTTCTTTTGCCTTCCTGGTCTCACTGTGGGACTTAATGCCATTAGTAGAGGGGATGGAAATTGGGGTATTACAAATCTGGTCTCTATTGTTTTGCTTTATAGCTGGCTGAGGAGCTGAAAGCTGAAGCTGTAGCCCACTCAGCAAGCGATTTGTCAGGCGGAATTGAAACAATGGTTTGAATAGCAATCGAACGATAATTCTTTGTAGCATTTGCATATGGATGTGCTGGAGTGTCTTTCACTATTTGTCGTCTCGCTTCCTGATAAGTCACTTTATGTTCAACTTTAAACTTCTGTATTTTTTTCCCAGCTTCCATAATTCGCACTTTTTGGAACATGCAGTATGATCCCCCTTGGAATTTGGGCAAACTGGAGATGTTGCATTACAATCTGTTTGAATGTGATCTTGGGATCCACATTTTGGACATACATTGTTTCCTCGATGTGTTTGAATGTGATCCACATTTTGGACATACATTGTTTCCTCGACATGTTGTCTGAGAGTGTCAGAAGTTTTTGCATTTATAACAGCGAATTGGATTTGGAATATAGGGGCGGATATGACAATTTAGATAACCAGCTTTAACACTATTTGTTAAGTTTGGTGTATTAAAGTGAGTATTATACTACGAGTAGGGATGAGATTGCCATCCCTACGAATCAGAATTCTACTAGCTTGTACAACCTTTTGATCTTTCATTTCTTGCACAAGCTACTTTTCTGTTACATTCAATAAATCCCATTCAGAGATAACACCTTTAGTGTTGTGTGGGGAGTGATTTTAATAGGAATTCCTCCAAAAGTTGTAAGCTTTAACAACAGTTCGGAATGTTTAAATTGTGTCGCTTCAACTAGTAAATCCCCTGACTGTAACCTTTTGACCGTTTTATGTGATCCGCAAGCATTTTCTAGGATTCTGTATCATAAACGGAAAGAATTCGCCCACTGATTGACTAGTTAACGAATGGATAATAAGAAAATTGGTCCTCTGCCCCTGCCTCATACCTTCAGAAGTATCTCAGTTTAGAGTACTGGTTGCTTAGATGGATGAACAGGGTGGTAGGCCACCTCCTAACTATCCCCAGATCTATCCTACAAACAAATGTGGGCACCACTCCCTGGAGACATATCATCATGACAAAAAAATGTCCTCACACTTGCACGGCTTATAACGAGGCGAATTGATGCTCCATCGGTATCCACATTAATCTCTGGCCCTAGGAGGGCAAGAGGGAAGCACCCCGACTCCTGTCTCCCTACGTCTTACGCTGTCAAGCATTGATTCCATTAGGAACATGTTTCCAGCCAATTGTCTTCGGATCTTCAATAAATTTAGGATACACCCTGATAGGTTCTGTGAAGACAAGCCCTACAGGAAGGAAATCCTCAAGAACTGCTACCAGATTATGAACTTATAATACTCACCTGCTCCTGGACAGACTGTTTTTGTTTTTTTAAAAACTTTCCTATTTGTATATGACAAAGACTTTTTGTCTTCATGAAATCTTATATTTTGTATATTACTGTATATTTTGTACATTATTGTATATTTAATCCTGTAAAAGTCTCAGGTCGAGCACGCATGTACTCTTGTTTATTGTACATTGTGTTCCTCACACCTTAGTCTGTCAATATTCACACCCTTCTGGGACAGAGCCGTCCCGGGATTATCCAAGGTGTCTTGGCAAATAAACTGATTTTAATAATAAATAATAATAATAAAGTTGGACACTCTGGTTGGTCATTGTCTTTTTTAAGCGCTTACTGTGCACATTAACTTGATCAGAATTGTACCATCATTGGTATTTGATCTCGAAGACTCTAATGATGGATAGTTTTCTCTATCAATGTCAGCTCCTTTTAGCCCTGCGGGATTTGGCATTTCCACCCAGGTTACCGGCCGCACACGGGGTGGCAGGAGCAGTGCAGCTTGTGGCCAAGAGTAGGAGGTAGTAGTTAGTAAACTAATAAAGAGTAAATAAAAAGGTATTTTCCTTTTCCTGGATCTATTTTTATACTTTTAAAAAGTAGAGCTAATTAACAAAAGTAGTCATAAAATGAAGTAAAACAAAGAAAAACTCAGTCGCTCTAGAAAAATCGCTGCAGGAAAATCACTCTAGGAAGTCACAGATCTTTTGGCCACAGAAACGCTGGCACGCAGGAACATATTTCTCCGTGTATATTGTCTAAATTGGAAGGACGATTCTGTTTTCTGGAGGGAAAACCTAAGTTTCGGGGAGAAAAAACCATTTTAGTCTCCCCTGAGACCAGCTAATTCAACCACGTTGTGAAAGAGACCCATATAAATTCCTCATATCATCGCTTGCTTGGTACGGAACCCACTCTTATATATACTCTTAGAGAAATTTCAAGAGAACCATGTCGAAACTTATGAAACTTTCCAGAAAAATCCCAATCTTTCTTCCGCGAACTGCAATATTCCAGAACGTTCCGGAACCTTCTGGAATGCTTAGAAATCTCCAGACTGATCTAGAACAAAATGAAGAGATAAACTAGAGGGAAAACATGATTAAACCAACTACAGGTCTCGGTTTTCGGTCATAAACCTAAGATATTTGAAAAATTAGGGCGATGAGAACTTTTTAAGCACACATCAAAGGTTTTCAATAAATTTACTACGAGAATCTGTCGAAATTATTTCAGGGAGGATAGGGCCGACAAGTGTAATTGCCATTGAGGTGTTTACGACTGATTCACAATCTGAACAGTATGTTTTCTTCCTTTCTGTTCCTCGGGCTGGAAACGAATCGTTTGGGTACCGTCTTTATTTCTCAAATTTGTTCTTCCCACATGATTCCACTGAGCACTTGACCACTATTCCTTAAATGTTATTCGTACAAGGGAGTCTTAAATTCGACAAAAAGCACCCTGGAAGCAGATGGTGTATAGGTCCTGCACCAAAGACACTAAGACAATCATATCACACTTCGATGAATTTCATCTGTAAATTGCGTATGTTCTGTCGTCGATTTGATGTTTGCTGGCCAAAAAGCCCTTCTTTTCGGAAGCCAAAAACCAATCAGCCCTCGCCAGAACCCGGATAACACAGCCACTTTGTGAAAAGTCCATAAACATTTCTTGTTTCATTGAGGAATTTGAACTTCGGGCTTTTCGAGCTTGTGTTACCACATAGCTGTCGCTCAATGGATTTCATCACTGTTGGATAGAGTGTATTAAACGTCAAACGGCACCAGGGGGTTCCCCCATCTCCGCGTAGTACACATTGTGGGTGTAAAACAGAACACTGTCAATGCCAGAGGTTTAAAGGTGTGTGGATTTTGTATATATGTAGCCTCGTGTACCGTTGTTCCTCTGGTCATTTAGCAGCTGGGCCCCTAATGGGACCTAACTTTTGTTGGACAGTGATTGCATTCAGTGTGCTACCGGTGACGGCCTATACTTATTTCTCCCTCAAGACGAAATGGGAATTCACATTTCGAATGTGGAAAAAACTATTAAGAACAGTCCAACAGCGACAAGGCACGCCACAGATTCGCTGATTGGTCGCTTTAAATGACGACTTAAAGAAAAATGCAGATCACTTTGTTATTGTTGTTGTACGGTTTCGTGATCATCAGCAACTTAGGCCATATTGCTCCATGTATATTGTCTGCAAATTGCGTGTGTTCCGAGGTCAATTTTCTGTTTCGCTGGATGAAAAACCCGTTCTTCTGGAGTAAATCCATGCTGTCATCGCCTGAGACTAATTTGCCCAATCTGAGAAAAAAGCCCATAAATTCTACTCACGTCATCGACAGGACTCGAACTCAGGTCTTTTCTACATGGTGTACGAAGGACAGCGATTCTACCAAATGCTATCCACGATGGCTTGCCACTAAAATCTCAGAAGATAGCGAAAACGCAATATCAGTTTAGTTGAATATTAGTCTATACTCAACGTATATTTTGTCGAAGATTATATTTTGTTTATATTTGTATGTAGAAATATTTAATCATTTTTTCATCACAGGCGTTTTTATTTTGTTTAAAGTGGTTTTTTCTTGCCTTCTAGCTTAAATCAAATAAATAAATTAAATAAGTACATACTTGTATATTCTATTGAAATGCATGTTTTAATCAATACACACTCACGAAACTAATCATCATTATTTCATTTTAATTTCAGAATTGAAGAACGAAAGACATGGGTCGTAACTTCCCACGGATGATTCTGCTCTGTCTCGTGATTATTGTCATACTTTCTGTCTTAAACTGGGTTAATAATATTATACAATATGGCATTTCAGTGATCAACTTCACGCATGTATCAAGATGTGGCAACGTAACTCACTTTAATGTTTCCGAAACTTGCCGACGTAGAAACATTCGACCATCTGTAGTAACGTACATTCATTCTGCCACCGATCACTGTGTCCACAGAAGAATTATTCGGTCCACTTGGAGCCATCCAGAAATGATGGACAGATTCGACTTTGCCACAGTGTTTGTAATGGGCCTGACGAATGATTCTCATGTTCAGAAATCGATTGACCAAGAAAAGCGAGCATTTGGTGACATTGTCCAGTTCGATTTTCTGGACACTTATCGAAATCTGACCTATAAAGCTCTTGCCTCGATGGATTCTCGATCACTGCTCTAATTACACTTATGTTTTGAAAAGCGACGATGATATGCTGATTAATATATTCAAATTGTTTGACCTACTGCGCAGCTTGTTTGGCTCTGAGAAACTTGGAAAAAATCTATTATGTTATGAATTTAAAAGACCTGCGGTTGTACGAAACAAAATTTCCAAGTGGTACATAAGTAGAGATGAATATCAGAGCAACGTATATCCATCTTTCTGCTCTGGAATAGCTTATGTAATGTCGCCAGAGGTCATTGAATCCCTGTACAACGCTTCATTCTCAGTACCTTTTTTTCGCCTAGATGATGTTTATATCACAGGTTTTGTAGCGGCTCAAGCGAAAGTTGGCATAAAGTCTATTGGGAATAGATACCACCTTGATGGAACGTTTGGGAATGACCAAAAGAAAAAGATTGTCAACGGAGAGCATTTGTTTTCTCACGTGAATGATGAGATGGGTCTATCCAACAGAATGCTATTATGGGAGGAAATTGCTTCACTAAATCTTGACCACAAACTCCCCTAATATTTATAATCGAGAAATCCTCGTATTTAAGTTTGATATGTGAACAGAAGGCCGCGAATGAACATCCTGGCAACTGTGCCTTGTAATAGGTGTGGTTGTCAATGTCCAAACCAGGTTTTTTTTTGTTAAAAACATCAATAACAAGAGTGGGTTGGTTCCCGAAAGGTGAAACTGAATGCTGTTAGATGTATTTTCACAGTAAGCGATAGTTACCTTGCTTTTATAACGTTGGCTTAACAGTCCAAACAGAGATTTTTCAGACAACAGCAAACTGACAACGTAGAAAAATCACAAAAGCCACGTTCCCAGCTAGAATTCTGAGAACTTGGTTTTTGGAATCATGAGTTCATGTGGTGCAGTCACATTCAAATCCTTATGGTTGGATTTGAATGTGAATATACCACATGAATTTTGGTGGCAGTAAGTTTTCTTATTGGGAAAATTGGGGTTCCCCTGGTGGTTGAATATGAAACTACGGTAGGTCAATTTCTTGTAATCTGCAGGTGGTGATCTTGAAATGCTTTGGAATTCAGCTGCGGATGCAACTCAGTTCCATGCGGATGAAGCTTTGTACAGTATTTTAGTTACTAGGCCAACTTGCACGACTCATAATCGTCATGTGAAGTATTGTGCTGCGTGAAAGAACAAAGTTTATGAACTCGTTTCGGTGGGAGTGGGTCAGGATATGGTATTCTGTTCTTGAAACTGGGTGGATATCTACTCCTACTTCCGTATCCATATAATCAACATCTTCGGTTTCCTCTTGATATATCCTGGCATTTCGTGGTACTGCCAGCATTGTGGTGATTCACAGGCGGCTCGTCGTGCTAGTTCGTGATACTACAGAGCTCCAGCTCCTGGTGCTGGCAGTTCTGTCCTAGATAGCTTCTTCTTCAGACTTTTCTCAGTTGGATGCATCGTTCCTACAGACTTTGAGATGTGGATTCTTGAAGAACTCCTTGGGATTGGATTTCCTTATTCACCGTTATTTGGTATAGTTTGCTGTGGTGATCTCAATTTATGATAATGTGGACTTTGAAATGGACTGACTGATATTTATAACCTGGACCTAACGTGAACCTTGAACTGTGTGTATGTGTGTGTGTGTGTGTGTGGGTGTGGTTTTAGAGGGTCTTACCACGTTGCAATTGTGTAAAAACAGGGGATGGAGTAGTCTGTAGTTATCCATCTTTAGAAATGCAGAGCGCTGTTGCCAAATTTTGGCAGGAACCGCTTAATACAATAAATAAATCTAAAAAATAAATAAAATAATTTTCTGTATAAGTACACGAATGTTTGCTAAAAACGGAATTAAATCTCTTTTTGATTTTATTATTACATCTAATATTTCTAACCACAAAAGTTACTTTTTTCAATACAATTATTTATTTAACGCCTTCAGGAATACATTGGATACGTTAGGGAACATACAAAGGAACTGCGTGACAAATTCTTCTTTATGCAAATACTCTTAACCCTCTCCCAAACTACTGTCCGATGCTTCGATATGAGTGACAAGCTACTTGTTATTTTTTCAAGGTAGACAGGATCGATTTCTGATGAAAATCAATCTCCAAAGAATTTCGTGATGCGGCAATCCGAGTATGTGACGGATGGGTACAATACAATCGAAACCCATAGTTTGCTTGGAGTGGTGCCCAGCTCTGTTCCGAATATTTTCTTATTTCTAAATCCTGCTAAGCGGCGGAACAGCTCTATTGAAAAAATCAACAGTCCGTATAAATTTCTTGTCAAACCCGAGGATAATTTTTAATTTTATGTTATCACAAAGAAGAAAAGATTCTCTACCAACCAATATAGAATAAGTGCTCTGTTGACTTTTATAAACCTTACAATTGTGACAACTGGAAAATAGCTGCACGAAACATTATTATTGTGCCCCTGTTAAACACAAAAAGGGTCCAAGAACTTCGTTTTCAAACGCTTAAATTAAGACGGTACTGTTCTATTCTCATGTTTTTCCTTCCATTTCTACAATTTTTGTTGGGAACGATTTCAAAACAACACCATTCATCCTTCAACTAGACACACCATGAGTCGTCCCAAGCTATTGCTTGTCTCGAAATTTTGGTTATGATCACAGATTCGATATAATCTGTTTAGCAAGATAAAAAACTCCAGTTTCTAAGGGCACCTTTAACCATACAACCCTCACTGCATAATTCACACAATATTCCCTCTGTACAAACTGAAAGTTACTCCACGGACGGAAATTTGAATTTATTCTCAATCCCAGAAAAGTCATCAAACAGGAGGACTTTACAGGTAATTAAAGGTAAGCTATGCAAATGTAAATTGTCACTAGGTCCTTGATATCAGATAAATAGTGTCCGCTATCTGTGGATTCTTACTCGATCTAGTCCAGGGGAAAGGCAGGTGATCTTTTCGATTTTCAGAAAGGTGTTATTGGAGGAGCACGTCTAGCAGAAATCAGAATTGAGAAAACAAAGGAAATCACCGGCTTGCCAAAACCAACCATATCAAAAGCATCTTTTTTCTTTATTAACAAAAACAGCAAGCGGCCCCTAGCCAGAAACCTGCAAATCCGCTATGTATATACATGGATATACAGGGTGTTTCAGTTAAACGTTTCAGAACTTCTAAGAGGGGTAGGGTACATCCTGACAACTCGAAATCATATAGCAATGTGGGGTCGGAAATGCTTTCCTGAAGCGGTGTTGTACACAGAAGCACCATAAACGTAGCCCAGTGGTCAGGAGCGAGAGTGCATAGCACGCGTTCCTTGAGTGGACCGGGGTTGAAGCCCGTGACTACTAAATACGATAAATATTTGTATTGACGATTTATTGTAAACTCTACTGACTTGGTTGTCGTGCCGGAGTATAAACAGAAAATTTATTTTATTTCATAAAGAAAAGAGACCGTAAGTGAGAAATCGTTTTAATAATACATGAAAAGAAGCAAAAGGTACATGGATTAAAGTAAGTGTTCGAAGTTTCTTCCACGGGCTACAATGCACGCCTCACATCTCCGACGCATGGACATCCGAACATTCTGGAATACTCCAGGCGAATTTCGAATTTCTTCGGCAGCTACTGCGATTCTTGCAACCAGCTCCTCAGCATTGTCAACAGGGGTGTCATAAACTAGCGATTTCATATGACCCCAGAAATAAAAATCAAGACATGATAGGTCGGGTGACCGAGCAGGCCAACGCACGGGACCACCACGTCCGATCCACTGTTGACCAAATGTGACATCCAGGTAGTTACGAACATCTCCGCTATAATGGGCAGGGGCTCCATCGTGTTGGAACCACATTGTCTGTTGCGTCGATGCAGAATTCTGTTCATCTCTCAAAAGTTGTGGCAATACTTGCTGCAGAAAGGTCAAGTAGATAGGTCCGGTTAGACGACACGGTAACAGGTAAGGTCCGATGAGGTGATCTCCCATAATACCGGCCCATACATTGACCGAAAATCGAATCTGTGCTGCACGACGTCGTATTGCATGCGGGTTCTCGACCGCCCAGATATGGTCGTTATGCGTGTTGAAAATTCCTTCCCTTGTGAAGGAATTTTCACGGTCATGTGAAATCGCTAGTTTATGACACCCCTGTTAACAATGCTGAGGAGCTGGTTGCAAGAATCGCAGTAGCTTCCGAAGAAATTCGAAATTCGCCTGGAGTATTCCAGAATGTTCGGATGTCCATGCGTCGGAGATGTGAGGCGTGCATTGTAGCTCGTGGAAGAAACTTCGAACACTTACTTTAATCCATGTACCTTTTGCTTCTTTTCATGTATTATTAAAACGATTTCTCACTTACGGTCTCTTTTCTTTATGGTGCTTCTGTGTACAACACCGCTTCAGGAAAGCATTTCCGATCCCACATTGCTATATGATTTCGAGTTGTCAGGATGTACCCTACCCCTCTTAGAAGTTCTGAAACGTTTAACTGAAACACCCTGTATACATACTATGATATATATATGGTACATACAATGATATATACATGTAATCGTGTTAATTACAATGTTATAAGTGTAATGAACATGTAACATGTTCACACAGCAAATCACATCACGCAACTAATCAGAAGTATTAATTGTGGCGCAGGAACCACAAGACAGCAGTCTTTTTCTGTCCTGGGAAGAACGAGAAAAAAAGGAGATGGCAGGCGATATCAGTTTTAAGAAATAACGATAGACATTGCAGGTATTGGGTTGGTTCCTTGTTGTTCACATGTTGATAGACTTGAGAACAGTTGCTTTCTTTTGGTGAAAACAGCAGAGCAGAATTGTTGTAGAGCTGAGAATTTTCAGTCAGCGCCACTTCATTTCCTTCAGAGAAGTTGCTGACAGCAGTTTGTAGTGTAGATCTGTCATGGTGGTATAGGCTGCAGCGATATAGAATGTGCGTCCAGGTTTCCTCAGCACCACACAAGCAGAGATTGGTGTCAGACAAGCCAAACTGAAATAGTTTGGAGTTGATGGAGCCGTGTCCAGTAAGTATATACGATGTTGTCAGGCTGGGAGAAAACCATTGGCGGACGTTCTTGTTGAGAGGGAAGGTAACTGCAGGAACAAAAGAGCGGGTGACTTGACCAGTAGTACTGGAATCCCATCGTGATTGCCACACACTGATAAGTTCATTCCAGAATCTCCGTTTCTCGTCTTTGATGTTAGCAGTTAAGTTGCATGAGACGCCGAGAATCTCGCCGGGAACTCCCTGCTTTAGACGATAGCATAGTCCTTTGAAGATTACATGCAGGTCTAGTGGTAAGACTCCAGCAAGGACCTGCAGGCCCGGAGCATGGCAAGCAGCATAATCCGTTAAATGAGGATGAGCTTGGAACGGAGTTTAACATTGACGGCTCTATGAAACCAGACTCCCGAAGCATATGTTGTTATTGGTACGAATACTGCTGTATAATATAGTAAGAGAGTCTTCCTATTTAGTCCCCAGTCCGATTTGGAAATTCGGATAACTGCTGCAGTGAACTTCTTAATCTTCGAGGCGAGGTGATTAATATGAGAGGAGAAGATTAACCTGTCATCTAAAATTACGCCAAGGTGTTTTAATTCAGGAATAAAAGGGATTTGCTTTCCGTCTATCTTTATATTTGGAGGTCTTCTGTAATCTAACTTGCCCTTAAAACCATCAGTTTTGTTTTTGTGGCAGATATTCGCAATTTATGTATGCCTGACCACTTGATTAGCTCAGAAAGAGTTAGATTGGCTGATTGTTCTAGTTGAAGACGCGATCGACCTGGAATTAGAAGAACCAAATCATCGGCTTAGGCGAAGCAGAGATATTGTCAGGTTTTTGCGTGAGCCAGCTGTCCAAAACTATGTTCCAGAAGAGGGGTCCCAGAACTGATCCCTGGGGGCATCCTCTTGAGATGGTCCTTGAGAGAGACTGCTGTTTCGAGATTACTTAGATGAGTCTATTTTGGAAGTAGCTTCTAATAAATTGGAACAGTTGCTGAGAGCAATTGGCTTTGGTAAGCCAAGTGCTCTCAGCGACTGAGAGCACTTGGCTTACCAAAGACGACTGAGAGCGCTCTCCCACCAGAGGGAATCGAAAGCTCCCTCAAAGTCAACGAATATGGCCATTTCATATTTAGCCCGCGAAGCTGTAAAAAAAAAGGTAAAGTGCAGCCATTATCAACCCACTGCAGGATAGAAGCCTCCTCAACAATTCATGCTGAGGGAAATGGACCATAATCTGCCACGCTGGTCCAGTGCGGGTTGGCAGATCGATCATATTCAGCAGTCAGGGGCTTGAACCCCGGTCTACTCAAAGAGCGTGTGCTACTGCACTCCCGCTCCTGACCACTCGGCTCCGGAGGCCGCGAAGTTGATATGTGGTTAACTAAAGAGACCAAGGCGTCTTCATAGGATTTTCCCTTCTTGAAGTCAAATTGGGATGGTGACATTAAGTTTTGACCTTCAATTAAATCTGCTACTCTGGGTGCAAATAATCTTTCAAATAGTTTGCCAAGGTTTGCCAAAAGAGAGATGGGTCTGTATGCTTTGGGATCTGATTTATTTTTGTCCGGCTTGTGAATAATTTTGATCAGAGCTACCTTCCACAGATTAGGAAATATCCCCTCAGTAAGACATTTGTTGTACATAGAAGTATAATGGAATAGAATCGGGCACAATGTGGCCTTAGCAGCCCATGTGCCATTAAATAACATATCAAACAACCAACGTAGAAATATGGTTTTAGTCGCTGATGCACCTAAAACCCAACAACAGCACATCAAGCTAGGTTTCATAAAAATATTTGTCAAAGCGAGGGACAACAAAGTCGAAGAATTTTCCTGTTTGAGGCAAACGTTTCATCTAACCTGTGAGGGCAAGGTAAAAGAAAGGTTTTTTGTGAGTCCTCAAAGAAAACTGCTATCTTCTTCTTCTTCCTTGTCTTCGCCTTTTCCCACGTTATATGGGGTGGGCATTCAATGTTCCCAATTCACACTTTACATCCTCTTCTTCTCCTCTAGTTGGATTAACTTCTTAACCGAAACACATCTATTGGTTTGGCATAGTTTTTACGACCGGATGCCCTTCCTGACGTCAACCCTCACCATTTATCCGGGCTTGGAATTTAAGCTGCCGATCTACTAAACCTGCCGCAGCCATATAGAGTAACCCTTATTCAGTGATGAAGCTTCCTTGGGATGTCACAATTTAATAATTTTATGCAATTTATGCCGAATTTCTAGTCACCACTGAACAAGCAGGTGGCACTGCTGTAGTTCTTTTATCTCCTGGAAGCATCCAAATGGCTGACTCGGTAGAATTGCTGTGACCTTGAAAATACCAATAATGTATAACTCAGCAACCCGTGAGTATTTTTAAATATAATTTGGTATCCTGAAAACTTCTACATCAAAGGTATCATGTAGCACAACTATTCTACTAAGAATTCCCAGTGACTGATTATAGTTCCTTAAAAATTTAATGACCTTGAAATTTCCAATGTTTTCCTATGTCCGAACATAATAATGATAGCCATTTTAAAAAAGTTCACAGTCCGAAAAATAAAACCACCTTTAGGTCCCAAATCTTAACCTATTACTCACCCACACTTATTTTATCTAAAATATAACTTCTTTTTGAGCAACATTCCCGAAAACCTTCGTTATTAATTAATTTTAAAAGCGCATTAATTTAGCTAGCATACAGCTGGTGCCATCAGCGCCACCACATTAAAAGCAAACTGCTATAAATCACAAAATTACAGTGAAATTGTGGATGGACTAATTTTAGCTTACAGAGAGTTCAAGTTTATTTGATGGAGTCCAAATATGTTGGCAGTCTTAACTGTTGAAATTTCGCACGGGAGACACCGAAGGACAATTATATAAAAGGTAAAATAAATGTTTTGTTATCAGATAAACATTTTTGTAAACAGAATTTCAATACAGAGTACAAATGTAATATTTTCTAAAAATATACGAAACATTTTTTTCTAGAAACTTAGTTTTTGGCTTTAATCTCTTCTCCCTTAAAATTGGTGTGGATGTTACAGCAATATGGTTGCCATATTTGAATTAAGCAACGTCAAATCTACAAGAATCACCCTGAGTTTTAACAGAGAGAGCAAAAAGTAATATACCTTGCGTGGTTGACAATATTATGTATCATTGTGTCATAAATTTCTAGGTTTACCATCCATAGATCTTTAGATACCATCAATCTAAAGATAATTACAATACATTCCATTCCCTGTTTTTGTCCAATTGCAAGGTGGTAAAGACTCTCTAAAACGATACTTAGAGCAACACACACAAATACATATAGAAGTCAGTTCCAAGTTCAGGTTACGGTCCAATTCCAGGTTATAAATAACTGTCAGAACATTTCAAACTCCACAGCATCATAAATTAAGATGGCTACAGCCCACCATGCCAAAATTACAAATCAATAATGAGGAATAAGGAAATCCGAGACCAAGGAGTTCTTCAAGGATCTAAATCTACATGTAGATCAAACAATTTGAATATATTAATCAGCATATCATCGTCGCTTTTCAAAACATAAGTGTAATTAAGGCAGTGATCGAGAATCCATTTCATCGAGGCAAGAGCTTTATAGGTCAGATTTCGATAAGTGTCCAGAAAATCGAACTGGACAATGTCACCAAATGCTCGCTTTTCTTCGTCAATCGATTTTTGAACATGAGAATCATTCGTCAGGCCCATTACAAACACTGTGGCAAAGTCGAATCTGTCCATCATTTCTGGATGGCTCCAAGTGGACCGAATAATTCTTCTGTGGACAAAGTGATCGGTGGCAGAATGGATGTACGTTACTACAGATGGTGGAATGTTTTTACGTCGGCAAGTTTCGGAAACATTAAAGTGAGTTACGTTGCGACATCTTGATACATGCGTGAAGATGATCACTGAAGTGACATATTGTATAATATTATTATCCCAGTTTAAAACAGAAAGGACGATAATAATCACGAGAAAGAGCAGAATCATCCTTCGGAAACTACGACCAATATGTCTTTCGTTCTTTAATTCTTAAAATAAAATAAAATAATGATAATTAATTTCGTGGTGTGTATTGATTAAAACATGCATTTGAATAGAATATACAAGTATGTAATTATTTAATTTAAGTTAGAAGGCAAGAAAAAACAACTTTAAACAAATTAAAAATGCCTGTGATGAAAAAAATATTAAAGATTTACACTTACAAATATAAAAATATATAATCTTCAACAAAATATAAGTTGATTATAAACTAATATTCAAATAAACTAATATTGCGTTGAGTAAGCTAATATTGCGTTTTCGCGATCTTCTGAGATTTTTGTGGTAAGCCATTGTGGATAGCATTTGGTAGAATCACTGTCCTTCGCACATCAGGTAGAAAAGCCCTGAGTTGGAGTCCCGTCGATGACGTGAGTATATTTTAAGGGCCTATTTCTCAGATTGGCTAAATTAGTCTCAGGCGATGACAGCATGGATTTACTCCAGAAGAATCGGGTTTTTCATCCAGCGAAACAGAAAATCGACCATAGAACGCACGCAATTTACAGACAATATTCATGGAGCAATATGGCCTAAGTTGCTGATCACGAAAGCATATAACAACAACAATATCAAAGTGGTCTGCATTTTTCTTTAAGTCGACATTTAAAGTGACCAATCCGTGATTCTGTGGCATGCCTTGTTGATATTGGACTGTTCTTAATAGTTTCTGCAACATTCGAAATGGGAATTCTCATTTAGTCTTGAGGGGTAATACTTATAGGTCATCACCGGTAGCACACTGAGTGCAATCACAGTCCAACAGAAGTTGGGTCCCATTAGGGGCCCTGCTGCCAAATGACCAGAGGAACAACGGTACACGAGGCTACATATATACAAAATCCATACACCTTTTAACCTCTGGCATTGACAGTGTTCTGTTTTACACCCACAATGTGTACTACGCGGAGATGGGGTAAACCCCTGGTGCTGTTTGACACTTAACACACTCTGCACTCTGTCCAACAGTGATAAAGTCCATCGAGTGACAACTATATGGTAACACCAGCTCGAAAAGACCTAAGTTCAAATCCCTCAATCACACGAGGAATGTTTATGGACTTTTCACAAAGTGGCTGTGTTATCCAGTTTCTGGCGAGGGCTGAATGGTTTTGGCTCCCGAAAAGAAGACTGTTCCGTCCAGAAAACATCAAATAAACAACAGAACAGACGCGATTTACAGATGAAATTCAGGGGGAGGCGTGATAGCCTTAGTTGCTTTGGTGCATAACACACCCTCACCCACACACAGAGTTAGTATAATTGCATGCAAGTGATCAGCTCATGTTGTTTGTTGATTCCTTGACGGACTGGAACAGCAGAAAACGATTAGGCCGGCAGTCAAAATCGCTTAAAAGGTGACCTCGTGTGCTTCCAGGGCGCGTTTTGCCGAATTTAAAACTCCCTTGTACGACTAATCTTTAAGGAATAGTGGTCAAATTGTCAGTGGAATCGTGTGGGAAGAACAAACTTGAGAAATAAAGACGGTACCCAAACGATTCTTATCCAGCCCGAAAAACAGAAAGAAAGAAAACATACCTTCCAGACTGTGAATCAGTCGTAAACACCTCAATTGCAATTACACTGGTCGGCCATCAAATTCCTCCCTCAAATAATTTGGACAGATTCTTGTAGTAAACGTGTTCAAAATTCTTATATGTGCTTAAAAAGTTCTAATGGCCCTCAATTTTTCAAATATTGTAGATTTAGGGTCCAAAACCGAGACCTGTAGTTGGTTTAATCATCTTTTCTATCCATTTTATCTATTCATTTTTTTCTAATCAGTCGGGAGATTTCTATACCATTCCAGAAGGTTCCGGAATGTTCTAGAATATTGAAATTCGCGGAAGAAAGATTGGGATTTTTCTGGAATGTTCTATAAGTTTCGACAGAGTTCTCTAGAGATTTCTCTCAGGGTATATATTAGAGTGGGTTCCGCACCAAGCAAACATTTTCATATTTCAAAAAGGGTATGCGTTTCAGAGAGCGAGTGGTGAACAAAGGAAACAAGAGTTTTGGTGAATTAGTGTTTGTATAAAAATGTTATATGAAATATGTAAATTGTGAATTGTGTTAAGTTAAAAAAAAAATCTACAATTTCTTCATTTTGTTCTTAGATGCGTGTACCTCAGCCGTACATGAAATATGTACGGTTGAGGTACTCCAAACACTCCAAAGCTTTCCTCTATCTCATGTTGAAGGACGTGAACAGGCTAGCTTAGAGGTAGTCATACATCGATGCCTTTTGCTGTTCTGGTTATATGGCAAGAACATCGAGACCACATAAACGATTGTTTATTTTGCATGACTCTGGTTTTTCTAGGAAATTCAAGCATAAAGTAGAGTATCCCTTCTGCTCTAAGGTCAGTTCCTAACAATAATACAATGCCAGTGCCAGAGTCTGACTCTGATTCAGGATCGGAAAAGGAGTTTCCAGAAATTGCAAAACCCAGACCGAGTATAGATCCAGCATTTTTAGCTCGTTATGCTGCAAAGCCGCATCTGATCACTCAAGAAGAATTAAACGATTTGATCAGAGATTTGGACCGCTCCAAAACCAAGGTTCAATTACTAAAATCACAGCTTCAGCAGTAGAGCCATCTTGAAGAAGGGGCCAGGATGTCTTTTTATAGGAAGATGCAACCTAACATAACGACCTATTTTCCTCCCTGATGATGCTTTTGTTTACTACGTCCAGGAATTAATGAAAAACTTTACATCTGGAGTACGTCTCCGAGCAGTGTAAACTTTTCATTGATCAGTTTGAAAACAGTTTTACTCCATTATGGAAATAAGTATCCATCTTTACCATTGGCCTATACAATTCACATGAAGGAAACGTGCGAGAACTTACAGGTTCTTTTGCAAAAAATATGTTATCAAGAATACAAATGGAATATCGGTGCCGACTTATAAGGTGATACCTTTGCTGACTTGATTGCAAAGTGGATACACTACACTAAATACTGCTGCTTTTGGCCAGAGCATTCAGAAACTACCCTAGGCCAGAAAAATGTAGCACATTCTCCTTTGGTAGATAAGTCAAATCTATTTATCCCCATTGCACATCAAGCGGACTCGTGGACAGCACTGTTGTAAAGATCGATGTCTTTCCCACACTGTGTGGAAAAGACCTGAGTTCGAGTCACGTAGATGAAGTGAGGAATTTATATGGGTCTCTTTCACATCGTGGCTAAGTTAGCTGGTCTCAGGCAACACTAACATGATTTTTTTCTACCGGAAACGTAGGTTTTTCCTCCAGCAAATAGAAAATCATCCACAGAACACACGCCATTTAGACAATATACACGGAGAAATATGACCCCATGTGCCAGCGTTTCTGTGGCCAAAAGATCTGCGACTTCCTAGAGTGATTTTCCTGGAGCAATTTTTCTAGAGCGACTGAGTTTTTCTTTGTTTAACTTCGTTTTATAAGTGCTTTTGTTAATTAGTTCTACTTTTTAAAAATATAAAAAGAGATCCAGGAAAAGGTAAGTACCTTTTTCTTTACTCTTTATTAGTTTACTAAATACTATCTCCTACGTTTGGACACAAGGAGCACTGCACTTTCCACTCCGTGTGGGTCCGCTAACCTGGGTGGAAAAGCTTATCCCCCAGGACGAAAAGGAGCTGACATGGATAAAGAAACTATCCAGCATTAAAGTCTTCGAGCTCAAAAACCAAAGATGGTACAATTCTGATCAAGTTAATGCGCAGAGTAAGCGCTTAAACAAAGACAATGACCAACCAGAGTGTCCAACGTTTCTTATTATCCATTCGTCAACTAGTCAACCAGTGAGCGAATTCTTTCGGTTTATGATACAGAATCCTAGAAAATGCTTGCGGATCACCTAAAACTGTAAAAAGGTTACATTCAGGGGATTTACTAGTTGAAGCGACACAATCTAAACATTACGAACTGTTGTTAAAGCTTACAACTTTTGGAGGACTTCCTGTTAAAATCTCTCCCCACACAACCCTAAAGGTGTTATCTCTGAATGCGATCTATTAAATGTAACAGAAAAGTAGCTTGTGCAAGAAATGAAAGATCAAAAGGTTGTACAAGTTGGTAGAAACCTGACTCGTAGCGATGGCAATCTCATCCCAAACCGTAGTATAATACTCACTTTCAATACACCAAACTTAACAAATAGTGTTAAAGCCGGTTATCTAAATTATCATATCCGCCCCTATATTCCAAATCCAATTCGCTGTTAAAAATTCCAAAACATCAGACACTCTCAGACAACATGTCTAGGAAACAACGTATACCCAAAATGTGAATCCCAAGATCACATTCAAACAGATTGTAATGCAACATTTCCAGTTTGCCTAAATTGCAAGGGGGATCATCCTGCATATTCCAAAAATTGCAAATTATGAAATCTGGGGAAAAAAATACAAAAGTTTAAATTTCAACATAAAGTGAATTATCAGGAAGCGAGACGACAAACAGTGAAAGACACTCCAGCACGTATATATTCAAATACTACTAAGAATTATCGTTGGGTTGCTATTCAAACCATTGTTTCAATTCCGCCTGACAAATCACTTGCTGAGGGGCTACAGCTCTGCTTTCAGCTCCTCAGCCAGCCTTAAAGCAAAACAATAGAGACCAGACTTGTAATACCCCAATTTCCATCCCTTCTACTAATCGCATGAAGTCCCGAAGTGAGACCAGGATGGCAAAAGAAGAATCCGCTAACAAGAGCCAAATTAATACAGCAGAAATGGATGTAAATGACAAAACTCAACAAGAACGTATATTAGAAATTTATGTCGAAGACGATATGGACACTGGACGTCCTACCTTTCCTAAAAAACATCGCCATTAGCCTACTGCCTCTAAAAGCTATCGGATCATCCTCTCACTAAAACCAAACAATGCAGAGCTTTTTGCAATGGAATTGTTCAGGACGGCGTACTAATACAGATGAACTTTAAGAGCTAATCCAGATTTCAATCCAGCAGGAATTTGTTTACAGGAAACATATAACTCCTCAAAAGACTCCCTCAATGAAGAAATATACTTTGTACAGACGTGACAGGAATGCAGCCACTGCAGCCCGTGGAGGTGTAGCGGTCTTAGCGTCCGTTATTAATCCGTCTAGGCAAATCCCCTTAAAAACTAATTTAGAAGTTGTTGCTGTTAGAATAGAAATTGGAATAATTTTATACCTTATTTCTATTTATCTTCCACCGAACCAAACTTATGTAATTAGAGACTTTGATGAGCTCCTTGCCCAGATACCAACTCCGATGTATTTGATTGGTGATTTTAATGGACCCTACCCATTATGGGAAGTGTTCATATGGATAAAAGAGGACAGCTAATATAAACATTACTGGACGCACACACAATCTATCTCTGCTGAACACCGGTGCACATACTCATGTGAATTTTCCTACTGAAAATACATCTGACATAGATCTATCTATCGTTTTCCCCGCTATGAACCCAAATATACATTGGGCAGTATTGCACAATCCCCACAACAGCGATCATCTTCCAATTACTTATAAATTCCAAACTACCTCCCCCTATCCGGAAACTCGGCAAAGTTGGAAATTTACAAATGCAAACTGTTTAAAATTTTCCTTAAGTGCAGTTTCAGATAAAAACTTCATTGATATTAAGTCAGTAGATGAAGCCACTGACTAAAGAGATACCAGCAGCAGCTGATAAAGCTATTCCTCAGTCGTCGACTCATGCACGCAGGCACAAAACCTACTGGTGGAATAATGAATATAATAGGATAAAAAAAGAAAAGAGTAAAGGTTGGAATATTTTCTGCAAGCGTTCCACTACTATTAACCTTATAAATTACAAGAAACTTAATGCACGACAAATAAGAAGAAAAGCCAAAAAAGATTCATGGATACAATTCGCTTTCCTTGTCACAAAGAACACCGATGCTAGATTAATCTGGAGGAAAATCCAACATCTGAATGGCAAATATCCATTGTCATCCTCGTGTATTGATATTTAATGGTCAGGAACTATCTTTCCCCAAAGACATAGCAAACGCCTTTGCGGAAGCATTTGCAAAAATATCAGCAGCGAATTCATATGATGCTCTATTCTGACGAATTAAAGAGGCAGCAGAAAGGCAGAATTTAAATTTCAACACGGGCCTCCCTCTTCCATATAATCAGCCTTTTACAATATCTGAGTTAAAAGAATCTCTTAAGGGAGCACCCAATAGTGCAGGTGGCCCTGATGGTATATTTGCAAACTCTACTAATATTTTTAACAGAATTTTTCAAGAACATGTTTATCCTTTCTCTTGGAGACATTCATTTGTATTAGTCATCCCTAAACCAGGAAAAATCTTCTCTAATCCAGATAATCATCGTCCAATTTTCTTTAACTAGTTTTTTGGGGAAATTACTCAAGAAAATGGTTCTCAAACGCCTCACCTAGTTTCTAGAGTCACATAATATCTTACATAAAAACCACTATGGCTTTCGGCTAAATAGATCTGCATTAGATGTGATGACCAAAGCAGAATCAAACATCAGAAATGCTTTTTTCAGAAACGACCTAGTTATGATAAGTCTGGATTTAGGAAAGGCCTTTGATACAACATGGCGTTTCGGTACTTTACGAGATCTTCACACTTTTGGATTACGAGGCAGGCTTCCTTTGGTTATTCAGAGCCCTCTGCTAAGCAAAACCTTTCAGGTTCGTTATCTAAATGTTCTTTCTACAATCCATATACAGGAGGAGGGGTCCCTCAAGGATCTAGTTTGAGTCCTACTCTATTTTTAGTAAGAATAAACAATATTACCCATTATATTCCAAGCACAGTAGAATTATATCACAATGCAGATGACCTCATGATCCCGTGTCAAGGAAAAAATATGAATTCTATTGAGAGAAGAGACAGCTTCAGATCTCAATTAACAAAATTGAGTTGTGGATGTCTTGCAATGGCTACCGCTTATCAGTACCATAATCCAAAAGTATTCATTTTTGTAAAAACGTAAGATCCACCCTGAACCTGAATTACAAATTAAAAATCTCACAATACCTCTGTCCAATGGTATCAGCTTTCTTGGCCTAATCCTGAGAACCATTTGCTTGAAAAAATTAAATACTCTCAGTGTACTATCTTCATCCACGTGGGGTTCTGAACGATACATTCTACTTCGGCTATATCGGGTTTTAAACTGATCTCGCTTGGATTACGGAGCTCTAATCTATGAAAGCAATAGATCTCACAATCAGGAAACTCAATGCTGCACACCTAGATAAACATTCTCTGTGATCTCATATATATACCAATGGTTCAAAAACAAGTACAGGGTAGTCGCAGCGGCATATTCTCTATCTTTTGTAGTTCTGCGTCTTTTCCGAAGGAATGCAGTGTCTATACTGCCCAACTGTTTGCGATAAGGATAGCTCTAGGTCACGTAACTGATCTGTCCGATAAGCAAACAATGATTTATTCAGACTCTTTGAGTGCAATAACTGCAGTAAAAAATTCATCAAACCCAATCCATCCCGTCTTGAAGCAAATCAGATCATAGATAAAGGCTGCTAACCAATCACTCACTTTCTGTTGGATTCTGTTAGTCATGTAGATGTCAGATGAACTAATGAGACATATGGCAGAGAAGAAAAATGCATGGGATACATACAAATTAACACGTGACACAGAAGCCTATGATAGATACAAGTTCATCTGTAACCAAGTTACAAAGGAGGCTAGGCAGGCGAAGGCAGATTACGAGAAATCTTTGGCAAGGGATGCAAAGAAAAACAGCAAAGAGTTTTTTACTTATGTAAACTCTAGCAGGAAGGGAATGAATCAGATTGGTCCACTTGATATCGATGGGTCAACTGTTGATGATCCTGCTCTGGTAGCTAACAAAGTGAATGAATATTTTGCATTGACATTCACACATGAGGAGTTATTCAGCGAGGGGAATGCCAGAGGTGTATTCGATTCTGGCAGTAAGCTAGAGAATCTTATAACTGAGAGTAAAGTGGAGGAGAAATTGCTGAAAATAAATACAAGGCACCTGGGGTGGATGGGATCTATCCAGTTATATTAAAGGAGGCAGCAAAGGAAGTAAGCAAACCCTTAGCAATAATTATGAGAGCTTCCTTGGACTCAGGGGAGGTACCCACAGACTGGAGATGTGCAAATGTCACCCCAATTCACAAAGGAGGATCAAAGGCTGACACAAGTAATTATAAACCTGTTAGTTTAACTTGTGTTCCTGGAAATTTAATGGAGGCACTGGTTAAAAAAGCACTGCAGGATCATCTAGACAAGACTTCAGTTATAGCTTAGACACAGCATGGTTTTGTTAAGGGGAAGTCTTGCCTGACCAATTTGATTGGATACTATGATGCAGTCACAAAAGAACTGGATACAGGGAATAACTATGATATTATATACTTGAATCTTAGAAAGGCTTTTGATACTGTTGCACATGGAAGACTGCTGCACAAATTGGAGCAGTGTGGCATTGGAGGCAAATTGCTGCTATGGATAAAGGGGTGGTTGAGGGGGGAAGACAGAGAGTGGTAATCAATGGGCACTGCTCATCGTGGACTAATGTTATTAGTGTAGTCCTTCAGGGTTCAGTGTTGGGTCCATTATTGTTTTCTGTATTTATAAATGATATTGATGATGGTATATCAAGCTTAATGTCCAAGTTTGCAGACGATACGAAGGTTGTCAGGGTTCTCAAGGACACTACTGACACTAAGCTACTGCAACAGGATCTGGAAAGGTTGAGCAGATGGGCTGATAGGTGGCAAATGAAGTTTAACATTGACAAATGTAAAGTACTACACATGGGAAACAGCAACCCCAGAGCAACGTATCAACTCTGTGGTACTACACTGACAGTGGTAGAGAATGAAAGGGACCTGGGGGTGGTTGTGCAGGCAGATATGAAGTTTTCTGAGCGGTGCAGACGGGCTGCAAGAGTAGCTCATGGAGTATTGTCAATGATATACAGGAATTTTTCCAGCAGGGATAAGGAGGTGATTATTCCATTGTATAAGGCAATGGTCAGGCCACACCTAGAGTACTGTATACAGGTCTGGAGGCCTCATTTCAAGAAGGATGTAGAGATGCTGGAACGAGTACAGAGAAGGGCAACAAGATTAGTGAATGGAACAAAGGGTTGCTCTTACGAAGAAAGGCTTAAGTTTTGCAAATTACAGTGTCTGGAGACTAGGCACCAGCGAGGTGATCTGATAGAGGTGTACAAAGCCTTGAAAGGTTTGAGCATGCTCAATGCTGATGGGATTCTTCTTCTTGCTCAGAATAATCACCTGAGAGGGCATAAATTCAAATTGAGAAAAGACAGATGTAGGATAGGCGTGAGGAAATTTGCCTTTAGCCAGCGGGTGGTTGGTTGGTGGAATAGACTTCCATCCCTTGTCGTGGAAGTTGATAGCCTAAATACGTTTAAGGCTTAGCTGGACAGGTATTTCGAACGAACAGAGGGGTGAAGTGGAAGTGATTATTTTTTATTTATTTATTATTATTATTTTTTTTTTATTTTTTTTTTTGGCTGATGCTGCATAAGCTTGCTTTCTTGCATCAAATGCCTCTACTAATGCTAATGCTAATGTAGGCATCAAAGGAAATGAGTATGCAGATCAAGCCACTAAACATCCATTAATTTTATCGAAACATAATTTTCACATCTGCAAGAACATTTAACATTACCTAATCTGATTAGAGACGATGGAAATCTAGACGAGGTCTTTGTTTTCTTGAAACAAATAGGATTATTTAACAGATTTTAGCTGGTAATTGCACTATGGAATAGAATCGGGCACAATATGGCCTGCCTTAGCAGCCCTTGTACCATTAAATAACAAACAACCAACGGAGAAATATGGTCTTAGTCGCTGATGCACCTAAAACCCAACAACAACAACAACAACAGCACATCAAGCTAGGTTTCATAAAAATATTTCTCAAAGCGATGGACAAAAAAGTCGAAGGATTTTCCTCTTTGAGGCAACCGTTTCATCTAATCAGTGAGGGCAAGGTAAAAGAGGGGATTTTGTGAGTCCTCCAAGTAAACTGCTATAAATCACAAAATTACAGAGAAATTATGGATGGGCTAATTTTAGCTTACAGAGAGTTCAAGTTTATGTGATGGATTCCAAATATGTTGGCAGCCTAACTGTTGAAATCTCGCACGGGAGACACCAATGGACAATTATATAAAAGACAAAAAACGTAAAATAAATGTTTTGTTATCAGATAAACATTTTTTCAAACAGAATAGGGTTAATAAACCCATTGTTCAATATTTAGTACCAATGGAATATTTTCTAATAAAATATAGAAAATCTTTTTTTCTAGAAACTTGGCTTTAATCCCTTCTCCCTTAAAATATGTGGATGTTACAGCAATATGGTTGCCATATTTCAATTCAGCAACGTCGAATCTACAAGAATCTCCCTGAATTTTAACAGAGAGAGCAAAAAGTAATATACAGTACATTGCGTGGTTGACAATATTATGTATCGTTGTGTCGTAAATGTACAGGTTTACATCTTGAGAAAACGCGTCCATACAATCGACGTCTTCGGTTTCCTTTTGAAACCACCTGGAATTTCATGATAGTGTCAGCGTTGTGGTGATTTCACGGCCAGTTCTGTGCTAAGCGGCTACTTGAGGTGTAAGCTTTTCTCAGAGGAGTACCTCGTTCCTACAGGCTTCCTACACCATCAATCTGAAGATAATTACAATACACTCCATTCTCTGTTTTTGTCCAATTGCAGGGTGGTAAAGACCCTCTAACACACAAATACATATAGAAGTCAGTTCAAAGTTCAGGTTACGGTCCAAGTCCAGGTTATAAATAACTGTCAGAACATTTCAAACTCCACAGCATCAAAAATTAAGATTGCTACAGCAAACCATACCAAAATTACAAATCGAATATTGATGTATAAGGAAATCCAACACCAAGGAGTTCTTCAATTATCTACATTCCAAAGCCTGTAGGAACGAGGTACTCCTCTGAGAAAAGCTTACACCTCAAGTAGCCGCTTAGGACAGAGCTGCCCGTGAAATCACCACAACGCTGACACTATCATGAAATTCCATGGGGTTTCAAGGGGAAACCGAATACGTCGATTGTATGGACGCGTTTTCTCATTTAGAAAACTTACTCCTACTGGAAAAGATAAGGATTTTAAGGTGAATCCAGCACATGAACTCACGATTCCAACGAGCGAAGTTCACAGAATTCTAGTTGAGAACTTGCTTTGGGATTTTTCTACGTTGACAACTTTTTGTTGTATTCAAAATCTCTGCTTGAACTGTTAAGCCAATATTATAAAATCATGTAACTATCGCGTACTGTGCAAATGCATCTAACTACATTCAGTTTCTCCATTCAGGAACCAACCCACTCTTATTTTTGATATATTTTTTTAACAACAGAACTGTACGGACATTGACAACCACATCTATTACAAGGCGCTGTTACCACTACATTCACTCATGGTCTTCTGATCACATATTAACCTTAAATACATGGAATTCTCAATTTTAAATATCACGGGAGTTTGTGGTCAAGATTTAGTGACGCAATTTCCTCCCATAACAGCAATATGTTAGATAAGCCCATACCATCATTCATGTGAGAAAACAAATGCTCTCCATCGATAATCTTTTTCTTTGTTTCATCACTAATTCTTCCACCAGTGTGGTATCTATTTCCAATCGACTTTATGCCAACTTTCGCTGCACGAGCTAAAAAACCTGTGACATAAACATCCTCCAGCCGAAATAAGGGTACTGAGAATGAAGCATTGTACAGGGATTCAATGACTTCTGGCGTCATTACATAACCCATTCCAGAGCAGAAAGATGGATATTCGTTGCCCTGATATTCATCTCTACTTATGTACCACTTGGAATTTTTGTTTCGTACTACTCCAGGTCTTTTAAGTTCATAACATAATAGATTTTTTCCAAGTTTCTCAGAGCCAAACAAACTGCTCAGTAGGCCACACAAATTGAAAATATCAATCAGAATATCGTCATCGGTTTTCAGAACAAAAGTATAATTAGAACAGTGATGATGGATCCATTTCATCGATGCAAGAGCTTTATAGGCCAGAGTCAGGTAAGTGTCCAGAAAATCGAACTGGACAATGTCACCAAATGCTCGCTTTTCTTGGTCAATCGATTTCTGAACATGAGAATCTTTCGGTAGTCCCATTAGAAATACTGTGACAAAGTTAAATTTGTCCATCAGTTCAGGGTGGCTCCAAGTGGTCCGAATTATTCTTCTGTGAACAAAGTGATCGGTGGCAGAATGAACGTAAATTACTATAAATGGTCGAATGCTGTTACGTCGGCAGGTTTCGGAAGCATTAAAGTGGGTTACGTTGACAGATCGGGATACATTCTTGAAGTTCATCACTGAAGTGCCATATAGAATAATAATATTATCCCAGTTCAAGACAGAAAGGAGAACAATAATCATGAGACAGAGCAGAATCATCCTTTGGAAATTACGACCCATGTCTTTCTTTCTTCAATTCTGAAATTAAAATAAAATAATGATAATTAATTTCGTGGTGTGTATTGATTAAAACATGCATTTGAGTGTAATATACAAGTATGTAATTTTTTAATTTAAGCTAGAAGGCAAGAATAAACCGCTTTAAGCAAATTAAAAACGCCTCTGATGAAAACATTATTAAATATTTATACATACAAATATAAACAAAATATAAGTTGAGTATAAACTAATATTCAGCTAAACTAATATTGCGTTTTCATGATCTTTTGAGATTTTAGTGGCAAGCCATCGAGAATAACATTTGGTAGAATCGCTGTGCTTCGCACACCATGTGGAACAGACCTCAGTTCGAGTCCCGTCGATGACGTGAGTAGAATTTATGGGTTTTTTTTCAGATTGGCTAAATTAGTCTCAGGCGATGACAGCATGGATTTACTTCAGAAAAACGGGTTTTTCATCCAGCGAAACAGAAAATCGACCTCGGAACGCACGCAATGTACAGACAATATACACGGAGCAATATGGCTAAGTTGCTGATGATCACGAAACCGTACAACAAGAACAATAACAAAGTGATCTACTTTTTTCTTTAAGTCAGTATTTAAAGTGACCCATCCGCGATTCTGTGGCATGCCTTGTCGCAATGGAGTGGTGTTCTTAATAGTTTTTGCAGCTTTCAAAATGCGAATTCTCATTTCGTCTTGAGGGGGTAATACGTATAGGTGGTCACCGGTAGCACACTGAATGCAATCACTGTCCAACAAAATTTGGATCCCATTAGGGGCCCAGCTACTAAATGACCAGAGTAACAACGGTTCACATATACAAATACACTACACATATACAAATTCCACACCCATTAAACCTCTGGCATTGACAGTGTTCTGTTTTACATCCACAATGTGTACAACGCGGAGATCGGAGAAACCCCTGGTGCCGTTTGACATTTAACACACTCTGTCCAACAGTGATAAAATCCATCGAGTGAGAACTATGTGGTAACACCAGCTCGAATAGACCTGAGTTCAAATTCCTCAATGAACCAAGGTATTTTTATGGACTTTTCACAAAGTGGCTGTGTTATCCGGGTTCTGGCGAGGGCTGATTTGTCTTTGGCTCCAGAAAAGAAGGGCTTTTCGGCCAGCAAACATCAAATCGACGACAGAACATAGGCAATTTACAGATGAAATTCATGGAGAGGCGTAATAGCCTTAGTTTCTTTGGTGCTTAACATACCCTCAACCACTACATAGTTAGTACAATTGCGGGCAAGTGATCAGCTCATATTGTTTGTTGATTCCTGGACAGGTTGGAATACAAGGAAACGATTAGGCGGGCAGCCAAAATCGCTTAAAAGGTGATCCCATCTGCTTCCAGGGCTCTTTTTGTCGAATTTAACACTCACTTGTACGACTAACCTTTAAGAAATAGTGGTCAAATTGTCAGTAGAATCGTGTGGGAAGAACAAACTTGAGAAATAAAGACGGTACCCAAACGATTATTGTCCAGCCCGAGGAACAGAAAGGAAGAAAACATACTGCCCAGACTGTGAATCAGTCGTAAACACGTCAATGGCAGTTATACTGGTCGACCATCAATTTACTCCCTGAAATAATTTGGACAGATTCTCGTAGTAAACGTGTTCAAAAATTCTTATGTGTGATTAAAAATTCTAATAGCCCTCAATTTTTCAAATATTGTAGATTTAGGACCGAAAACCGAGAACTGTAGTTGGTTTAATCATCTTTTCCATCTATTTTATCTATTGATTTTTTTCTAGATCAGTCGGGAGATTTCTATAGCATTCCAGAAGGTTCTGGAACGTTTTAGAATATTGCAATTCGCGGAAGAAAGATTGGGATTTTTCTGGAATGTTCTATAAGTTTCGACAGAGTTCTCTAGAAATTTCTCTAAGGGTATATAGGGTGATTCACTACCAGTGCGACAAACTTGCAGGAGGTGTAGGGGGCACAAAGACGAATCGGAATCACATAGCATTGCAGGGTCCGAAATGCCTTCGTCATGCTGTAGAGGACGTTGAACGGGAGGTCGCGAGAACAGCGATCCCGCTGGAAGTCAGCATTTGCGAACTGTTTCTGTTGAAGAAACCAAGTAGCAAAAGTCCTGCGGAGTGGATAATCCGCATGCTCCAATGATTGGACGCTTTGCAGATATTATGAACTCATTTGGTTTGTTGACAGTATCCTCCATACAGTGGATTGGGAAATACCCAATCGTTGGCCTATCGCTCGAGTACTCCTACTCGGATTGCCTTCTGCAAGACGTAGGACATTCTCCGCATTGTCTGGCGTCCTCGTCGTTCGCTCTCGATTCATAGTACCTCTCGTGAAACAACCAGTCTCACGTAACCTTCTGTGCACACGTGCGAAAATCGTATGATGAGGAGCACGCCTGTGCGGGAAACGTACCTGGTACAAGCGCAGAGCGGCGCGCCCGTTACAGTCCGCAGCTCCATACGCGAGGTGCATTTCGGCCAGTTCAACGTTTGAATACTCGTCCATCCTACTGCCTCGGGAACCGGTTCGCAAATGCTGACTTCCAGCGGGATCGCTGTTCACGCGACCTCCCTTTCAACGTCCTCTACCGCATGACGAAGGCATTTCGGACCCTGCAATGATATGTTATTCCGATTCGTCTTTGTGCCCCCTACACCTCCTGCAAGTTTGTCGCACTGGTAGTGAATCACCCTGTATATAAGAGTGGGTTCCCCACCAAGCAAGCAGCCGACCGGGCTAGCCGAGTGGGTAAAGTACCTGCCCGGCAACCTAAAGGTCGCGGGTTCGATTCCCGCCTCGGGCTTGGATCAAAGATCAAAGTACTGCAAAAACCTTGGGAGGTGCAATATGGCCACAGAAGCCGATTCGTCAACAACTACCAAATCAAACAAAAAAAAAAAAAAAATCAAATCACCAAGCAAGCATTTTCATATTTCAAAAAGGGTAGTATGCGTTTCAGAGAGCGAGTGGTGAACAAAGGGAACAAGTGTTTTAGTGAATTACTGTTTGTATAAAAGTGTTGTATGAAATATGTAAATTGTGAATTGTGTTAAGTTAAAAAAAAAAATCTACAATTTCTTAATTTTGTTCTTAGATGCGTGTTCCTCAACCGTACATGAACTATGTACGGTTGAGGTACTCCAAACACTCCAAAATTTTCCTCTCAATCATGTTCAATGGCGTGAACAGGCTAGCTTAGAGGTAGTCATAAATCGATGCCTTTTGCTGTTCTGGTTATATGGCGGGAACCTCAAGACCACATAAACGATTGTTTATTTTGCATAACCAACACTTCTGGTTTGTCTAGGAAATTCAAGCACAAAGTAGAGTATCCCTTCTGCTCTAAGGTCAGTTCTTCATAATAATACAATGCCAGTGCCAGAGTCACTATAAACCTGTGGACTTGACTCTGATTCAGGATCGGAAAAGGATTCTCCAGAAATTGCAGAACCTAGACCGAGTACATTTCGAGCTTGTGCAACTCGTTATTTTGCAAACCGGCATCTCATCACTCAGGAAGAATTGAACGATTTGATCAGAAATGTTGACCGCTACAAAAGCAAGGCTGAATTACTAAAATCACAGCTTCAGCAGTAGAATTATCTCGAAGAAGGTGCCAGGATGTCTTTTTATAGGAAGATGCAATCTGACATAACGACCTATTACTCCATAATGATGCTTTGGTTTAATGTAACAATGTCTAGAAATTAATGAAACTCTTTACTTCTGGAGTGCGTCTCCGAGCATTGGAAACTTTTCGTTGATCATCCAAGGTCAGTTTCAAAACAGTTTTACTCCATTATTGAAATAAGTATCCATCTTTACCATTGGCCCATACAATTCGCGTGAAGGACGTGCGAGACCTTACAGTTTGTTTTGCAAAAAATATGTTATCAAGAATACAAATGGAATATTGGTGCCGACTTATAAGGTGATACCTTTGCTGAGTTGGTTGCAAAGTGGATAGCCTACACTAAATACTGCTGCTTTTTTTGCCAGACCGTTCAGAAACTACCCTAGGCCAGAAAAATGTAGCACATCCTCCTTCGGTGGATAAGTCAAAAATCTATTTATCCCCATTGCACATCGAGCGGCCTCGTGGGCAGCACAGTTGTTAGGATCGATGTCCTCCCCACACTGGGTGGAAAAGACATGAGTTCGAGTCACGTAGATGACGTGAGGAATTTATATGGGTCTCTTTCACAACGTGGCTGAGTTAGCTGGTCTCAGGCGAGACTACCATGGTTTTTTCTCCTCCAGCAAACAAGAAATCGTCCACAGAACAAACGCAATTTAGAATTACTCATTATTAGTTTTCTAACTACTAACTCCTACGCTTGGCCACAAGCGGCACTGCTCCTGCCACCCCGTGTGGGACCGCTAACCTGGTGGAAAAGCTAATCCCCCAGAACGGAAAGGAGCAGACATGGTTAAAGAAAACTATCCAGCATTAAAGTCTTCGAGCTCAAATACCAAAGATGGTACAATTCTGATCACGTTAATGTGTACAGTAAGCTCTTAAAAAAGACAATGACCAACCAGAGTGTCCAACTTTTCTTATTATCCATTCCTTAACTATTTAACCAGTCAGTAAACTCTTTCGTTTATGATACAGAATCCTGGAAAATGCTTGCGGATCACCTAAAACGGTCAAATGGTTACAGACAGGGGATTTACTAGTTGAAGCGACACAATCTAAACATTCCGAACTGTTGTTAAAGCTTACAAATTTTGGAGGAATTCCTGTTAAAATCTCTCCCCACACAACCCTAAAGGTGTTACCTCTGAATGGGATCTATTGAATGTAACAGAAAAGGAGCTTGTGCAAGAAATGAAAGATCAAAAGGTTGTACAAGCTAGTAGAAATCTGACTCGTAGGGATGGCAATCTTATTCCAACCCGTAGTATAATACTCACTTTCAATACACCAAACTGAACAATTAGTGTTAAAGCCAGTTATCTAAATTGTCATATCCGCCCCTAAATTCCAAATCCAATTCACTGTTAAAAATGACAAAACACCAGACACTCTCCGACAACGTCCAGGAAACAATGTATACCCAAAATGTGAATCCTAAGATCACGTTCAAACAGATTGCAATGCAACATCTCCAGTTTGCGCAAATTGCAAGGGGGATCATTCTGCATATTACAAAAATTGCGAATTATGGGAGCTTCGGAAAAAAGTACAGAAGTTTAAAATTGAACATAAAGTGATTTATCAGGAAGCAAGACGACAAATAGCAAAAGACACTCCAGCACGTATATATTCAAATACTACTAAGAATTATCGTTGGGTTGCTATTCAAACCAACCATTGTTTCAATTCAGCCTGACAAATCGCTTGCTGAGTGGACTAAAGCTCTGCTTTCAGCTCCTCAGCCCGCTTTAAAGCAAAACAATAGAGACCAGACGTGTAATACCCCAATTTCCATCCCTTCTACTAATCGCATGAAGTCCCGAAGTGAGACCAGGATGGCAAAAGAAGAATCCGCTAACAAGAGCCAAATTAATACAGCAGAAATGGATGTAAATGACAAAACTCAACAAGAACGTATATTAGAAATTTATGTCGAAGACGATATGGACACTGGACGTCCTTCTTTTCCTAAAAAACATCGCCATTAGCCTACTGCCTCTAAAAGCTATCGGATCATCCTCCCACTAAAACTAAACAATGCAGAGCTTTTTACAATGGAATTATTCAGGACGGTGTACTAATACAGATGAACCTTAAGAGCTAATCCAAGATTTCAATCCAGCAGGAATTTGTTTACAGGAAACATTTAACTCCGCAAGAGACTCCCTCAATAAATAAATATACTTTTACAGACGTGACAGGAATACAGCTACTGCAGCCCGTGGAGGTGTAGCGGTCTTAGCGTCCGTTATTAATCCGTCTAGGGAAAGCCCCTTAAAAATTAATTTAGAAGTTGTTGCTGTTAGAATAGAACTTGGAATAATTTTATATTTTGTTTCTATTTATCTTCCACCGAACCAAACTTATGTAATTAGAGACTTTGATGAGCTCCTTGCCCAGGTGCCATCTCCTATATGTTTGATGGATGACTTTAATGGACACTACCCACTATGGGGAAGTCTTCGTATGGATAAAAGAGGACCACTAATAGAAGCATTACTGGACGCACACACAATCTAACTCTACTAAACACCGGTGCACATACTCATGTGCATTTTCCCACAGGAAATACTTCTGCCATAGATCTATCTTTTTCCCCCTTTGAACCCAAGTATTCATTGGGCAGTGTTGCGCAATCCCCACAACAGCGATCATCTTCCAATTACTTATAAATTCCAAACTACCTCCCCCTATGCGGAAACTCGCCAAAGTTGGAAATTTGCAAAAGCAAATGGTTACAATTTTCCTTAAGCGCAGTTTTAAATAAAAACTTCATTTAAAATAAGTCAGTAGATGAAGCCACTGACTAAAGAGATACTAGCAGCAGCTGATAAAGCTATTCCTCAGTCGTCGACTCATGCACGCAGGCACAAAAACTACTGGTGGAATAATGAATATAATAGGACAGAAAACAAAAGAGTAAAGGTTGAAATATTTTCTGCAAGCATCTCACTACTATTAACCTTATAAATTACAAGAAACTTAATGCACGACAAATAAGAAGAAAAGCCAAAAAAGATTCATGGATACAATTCACTTTCCTTGTCACAAAGAACACCGATGCTAGATTAATCTGGAGGAAAATCCAACATCTGAATGGCAAATATCCATTGTCATCCTCCTGTATTGATCTGTAATGGTCAGGAACTATCTTTCCCCAAAGATATAGCAAACGCCTTTGAGGAAGCTTTTGCAAAAATATCAGCAGCGAATTCATATGATGCTCCATTCTGACGAATTAAAGAGGCAGCAGAAAGGCAGAAGTTAAATTTCAACACTGGCCTCCCTCTTCCATATAACCAGCCTTTTACAATATCTGAGTTAAAAGAATCTCTTAATAGAGCAACGAATAGTGCAGCTGGCCCTGATGGTATATTTGCAAACTCTACTAATATTTTTAACAGAATTTTTCAAGAACATGTTTATCCTTTCTCTTGGAGACATTCATTTGTATTAGTCATCCCTAAACCAGGAAAAGACCTCTCTAATCCAGTTAGTAATCGTCCAATTTCTTTAACTAGTTGTTTGGGGAAAATACTCGAGAAAATGGTTCTTAAACGCCTCACCTGGTTTCTAGAGTCACATAATATCTTACATAAAAACCACTATGGCTTTCGGCTAAATAGATCTGCATTAGATGTGATGACCAAAGCAGAATCAAACATCAGAAATGCTTTTTTCAGAAACGACCTAGTTATGATAAGTCTGGATTTAGGAAAGGCCTTTGATACAACATGGCGTTTCGGTACTTTACGAGATCTTCACACTTTTGGATTACGAGGCAGGCTTCCTTTGGTTATTCAGAGCCCTCTGCTAAGCAAAACCTTTCAGGTTCGTTATCTAAATGTTCTTTCTACAATCCATATACAGGAGGAGGGGTCCATCAGGGATCTATTTTGAGTCCTACTCTATTTTTAGTAAGAATAAACAATATTATCCATTATATTCCAAGCACAGTAGAATTATATCACAATGCCGATGACCTCATGATCTTATGCCAAGGAAAAAATATGAATTCTATTGAGAGAAGAGACAGCTTCAGATCTCAATTAACAAAATTGAGTTGTGGATGTCTTGCAATGGCTACCGCTTATCAATACCATAATCCAAAAGTATTCATTTCTGTGAAAACGTAAGATCCACCCTGAACCTGAATTACAAATTAAAAATCTCACAATACCTCTGTCCAATGGTATCAGCTTTCTTGGCCTAATCCTGAGAACCATTTGCTTGAAAAAATTAAATACTCTCAGTGTACTCTCTTCATCCACGTGGGGTGCTGAACGATACATTCTACTTCGACCATATCGGGTTTTAAACTGATCTCGCGAGGATTAAGGAGCTCTAATCTATGACAGCAATAGATCTCACCTTCAGGAAACACCTTGCTGCACACGTCGATAAACATTCTCTGTGGTTTCATATATATACGAATGGTTCAAAACCAAGTACAGGGTAGGCGCAGCGGCATATTCTCTATCTTTTCTAGTTCTGCGTCTCTTCCGAAGGAATGCAGTGTCTAATCTACCCAACTATTTGCGATAAAGATAGCTCTAGGTCACGTAACTGATCTGTCCTATAAGCAAACTATGATTTATTCTGACTCTTTGAGTGCAATAACTGCAGTAAAAAATTCATCAAACCCAATCCGTCCCGTCTTGAAGCAAATCAGATCACAGATAAAGGCTGCTAACCAATCAGTCACTTTCTGTTGGATTCTGTTGGTCATGTAGGCATCAAAGGAAATGAATATGCAGATCAAGCCGCTAAACATCCATTAATTTTATCGAAACACAATTTTCACATCTGCAGGAACATTTGACATCACCTCATCTGGTTGGAGACGATGCAAATCTAGACGAGGTCTTTGTTTTCTTGAAACAAATAGGATTATTTTTATTTAACAGATTTTAGCTGGTAATTTCACTACGGAATAGAATAAGCCTCTTAAAACCCAACAAAAAGAACAACAGCACACCAAGCTAGGTTTGATAAAAATATTCGACAAAGCGATGAACAAAAAACTCGAAAGATTTTCCTGTTTGAGGCAAAAGATTTCATCTATCCAGTGAGGGCAAGGTAAAAGAGGAAGTTTTTGTGAGTCCTCCAAGCAAACTGCTATAAATCACAAAATTACAGGGAAATTTTGGATGGACTAATTTTAGCTTACAGAGAGTTCACGTTTATTTGATGGAGTCCAAATATGTGGGCAGCTTAACTGTTGAAATTTCACACGGGAGACACCAATGGACAATTATATAAAAGGCAAAAAAAAACGCAAAATAAATGTTTTGTTATCAGATAAACATTTTTGCATATTTTTAGAATACAGTTAATGGAACCATTGTTCAATATTTAGTACAAATGTAATATTTTCTAAAGATATACAAAATCGTTTTTTCTAGAAACTTACTTTACTCCTTCTCCCTTAAAATTGGTGGATGTTACAGCAATATGGTTGCCATATTTGAATTCATCAACGTCGATTCTACAAGAATCACCTTCAATTTTAACAGAGAGAGCAAAAAGTAATATACCTTGCGTGGTTGATAATATTATGTATCGTTAGGTCATAACTTTCCAGGTTTACCGTCTATAGATCTTTAGATACAATCAATCTAAAGATAATTACAATACACTCCATTCTCTGTTTTTGTCCAATTGCAAAGGTGGTAAAGACCCTCTAACACACAAATACATATAGAAGTCAGTTCAAAGTTCATGTTACGGTCCAAGTCCAGGTTATAAATAATTGTCAGAACATTTCAAACTCCACAGCATCATAAATTATGATGGCTACAGCAAACCATACGAAAATTACAAATCAAATTGTATAAGGAAATCCGACACCAAGGAGTTCTTCAAGTATCTACATTCCAAAGCCTGTAGGAACGAGGTACTCCTCTGAGAAAAGCTTACACCTCAACTAGCCGCTTAGGACAGAGCTGCCCGTGAAATCACCACAATGCTGAACTATCATGAAATTCCATGGGGTTTCAAGAGGAAACCGAATACGTCGATTGTATGGACGCGTTTTCTCATTTCGAAAACTTACTCCTACTGGAAAAGATAAGGCTTTTAAGGTGAATCCAGCACATGAACTCACGATTCCAACGAGCGAAGTTCTCAGAATTCTAGTTGAGAACTTGCTTTTGGGATTTTTGTACGTTGACAACTTTTTGTTGTATTCAAAATCTCTGCTTGAACTGTTAAGCCAATATTATAAAATCATGTAACTATCGCGTACTGTGCAAATGCATCTAACTACATTCAGTTTCTCCATTCAGGAACCAACCCACTCTTATTATTGATATTTTTAACAACAGAACTGTACGAACATTGACAACCACGTATATTACAAGGCGCTGTTACCACTATATTCACTCATGGTCTTCTGATCAGATATTAACCCTAAATACGGGGATTTCTCAATTTTAAATATCACGGGAGTGTGTGGTCAAGATTTAGTGAAGCAATTTCCTCCAATAACAACATTATATGTTAGATAAGCCCATACCATCATTCATGTGAGAAAACAAATGCTCTCCATTCATAATCTTTTTCTTTGTTTCATCACTAATTGTTCCACCAGTGTGGTATCTATTTCCAATCGACTTTATGCCAATTTTCGCTGCACGTGCTAAACCCGGTGACATAAACATCCTCCAGCCGAAAAAAGGGTACTGAGAATGAAGCATTGTATAGGGATTCAATGACTTCTGGCGTCATTACATAACTCATTCCAGAGCAGAAAGATGGATATTCGTTGCCTTGATATTCATCTCTACTTATGTACCACTTGGAATTTTTGTTTCGGTCAACTCCAGATTTTTTAAGTTCATAACATAATAGATTTTTCCCAAGATTCTCAGAGCCAAACAAACTGCTCAGTAGGCCATACAAATTGAAAATATCAATCAGAATATCGTCATCGGTTTTCAGAACAAAAGTATAATTAGAACAGTGATGATGGATCCATTTCATCGATGCAAGCGCTTTATAGGCCAGAGTCAGGTAAGTGTCCAGAAAATCGATCTGGAGAATGTCACCAAATGCTCGCTTTTCTTGGTCAATCGATTTCTGAACATGAGAATCTTTCGGTTGTCCCATTAGAAATACTATGACAAAGTTAAATTTGTCCATTAGTTCAGGATGGCTCCAAGTGGTCCGAATTATTCTTCTGTGAACAAAGTGATCGGTGGCAGAATAAACGTAAACTACTATAGATTGGCCGAATGCTGTTACGTCGGCAGGGTTCGGAAACATTAAAGTTGGTTACATTGACAGATTGGAATACATTCTTGAATGTTGATCACTGAAGTGTCATATTGAATATATTATTATTGCAGTTTAAGATAGAAAGGATGACAATAATCACGAGACAGAGAAAAATCATCCTTCGTTTATTATATCCCATGTCTTACTTTCTTCAATTCTGAAATTAAAATGAAATAGTGATAATTAGTTTGGTGAGTGTGTATTGATTGATTAAAACATGTATTTGTGCAAGCCCTCCTGGATAACAGCACATTTGGTAGAATTCCAGTCCTTACCACACTGGGTGGAAAAGACCTGAGTTCGAATGGATGTAATGAACGTTGGACAGTGATTACAACCATTTACAAAATGCTGGTTGAGAGAAAGCCATCAAAAGAGCAAACGGTTTCAGCACAAAATATTAAACGACACAATAAAAGCTCGGGTTATTAATGGTAGAGCAGTGTAGTAAATAAAGTAAAGTTCAGCCATTATCAATCCACTGCAGGATGGAAGCCTCCTCAACAATTCATGCTGAGAGAAAAATGGACCATAATCTGCCACGCTGGTCTAGTGCGGGTTGGCAGATCGACCGTATTCAGCAGTGAGGGGCTTGAACCCCGGTCTACTCAAAGAGCGTGTGTTACTGCACTCCCGCTCCTGCCCACTCGGCTAAGGAGCAGTGTAGTACTATAGTTCAAATTAAAAATTTAACGAGGCATAATTTTAGACACTTCATTTGTCGGTCTGATGGATCAATATTGTACTGCTGGCCTCTTTTCCCTTCCCCTTTATTTCTGGCCTCTCTGGAATGTTAGGTTTTACTTGCGAAGCTCCAGTACCATTAAAATAATCACCCGAAATTTTCTGAGCTGGATACAGCCTAAAATATTTGCATTAAAATAATAAAAAAAGTAAATTATATCGCCCTCACCTGTTTAATATTGCAGTCTTGAGTCAAGTTTTTTAATTTTGTGGATTCGTTTGCTTTTTCCACTCCAATTCTAAACACAACACTACGGAACATATTTCGCAGCGCTTCTAACGTCATTTAATTATAAACGAATTTGTAAAAGATGTTGAAATTAAATGTAAATGTAGATCTGCGTCATAATCTATTCATGAATAATTCATTAATCTCATTTTACATTCGAAAAATTGCGATTTCAGTCTGCTGATAGGAAATATATACATTGGCTTTAAGAAAACCTTTTCTGTTCTTCAAAAATCTATAAAAAGTAAAATAACATATTTTCTAAAAAGTAACTAATAATATTTCTTTCTTTTTAGATTCAATGAATTTTAAAATGATACGAAAATGAAGCTTTGAATATGCAGTGTTTAGAGTAGTCGAACACAGGAACAATGGAGTAGTTAAACGAGCAGTTGTACCATATGTCAGTGTAGTTGTAACAGGACTAAAGGAAACATTCTTCCTCATCTAATACTAGCAGAATTTAACTGCTAGTAAAATTAATTATTGATAAAAATCCTTTTAATATAAGGAAAGGTATACGCAAATGAAAAAGAGGTAAGACCATTCATGACGAGGAATCTTTATTGCATGCTGGATTACTACAACCTAGCAGTGATGCCCTTCAGGCCCTGCCAGGCTAGGGACACTTGCATTTACTTACACTCAGTAGAAAAGTAATTGGACACCTTTATTCAATATCTAGTAGAGTCAGCTCAAATTTCCACCTGTATGCATAATGGTATAGATTCCAGTAGGTTTCTGAGAGAGGTTTAACTCCAGATTTGACCATTCTTCCACCAGATTATTTGTCAGCTGTGTGTTGTGGTCCGTACAGCTGCGAAGCTCAGTTGCCCTTTCCAACATATCCTAGATATTCTCAGTTGAATTCAGATCTGAAGGATTTTCCAGGAAGGGGAGAGGCTAGAAATCTTGGGAATGTTCCTCGCATCATTCAGATACAGGTTTTGCATGGTGAATAGTTGCGTTATTGTCATGAAATATGCACGTGTTGACAGTGATGGACTCATATCACAGTATCATTGGACTCATATCACATTACCATCTTCCTTCATAACACCTTCGCGGTTATGTATTGTATCATAATGACGTACATCAGTTGAGCAAGTCCATGGTACTTGGACCTGCATCAAAACTTATATATTACCTTCACTTTTAGGAGCTCTACAGTATTCTCAAAGATGATAAAGAATGACTTTTCTGGAATCAAGAATAAACTTTAAGCCATCTTCCAGGATGGACTTTAAAGCTTGTTTATATGGAAATATTTTGGGAATAGTTTTCCCAACGTAAGTTGTACAGATTTAAATAATTAAATTTCAAATTATGATTTTAATGGTCATGTTAGGTGCGTGTTAAGCGTTTAAGTAGTATATTGTGTCTGTATTAACGTGTGTTCCTCTGTCGGTTTACTGATGGGCCGCTTATCGTGGTGTCAAGCACCCCCTATCTTGATGTCATTACACAGACCATTGGAGATTCTGACACGTGGGTTGCTGTGTATCTCCAACGTTCATCTGTTTTCTCCCACTAGATTTCTACATGTTGGGTTACTGAAAGATGTAACGTATGGTAGAAAACGAACTACATTTCAAAAATTAAAGGATGAAATTAAACAAGCGTGTCAGGGAGGCTATTTATATGAATTTATTTCTTTATATCGGTTACAAAACAGCAATCATAAATGCAGCTATAAAAAACAATAGCAAACAATTCAAGAGCAAATCAATACAGAGTCTTGGTAATGCTAATTTCAAGAGGCAAAAATAATTAATTAATTAATATTAAAAGAAAAAGAGGGATCAGTGTAAGTGACACATACAGAAAGGAATACAGCTGTACAATTGATTTTCTTCTCTCACATTAGATTAACATATTATTAATATAAATTTAAGAAGTAAATAAATTTTGAAAGTTCAAATAACAGATGGATTTAGAGATTCAAATTGTTTCTTGAAATGTTCACGAGCGTCAAATATATCCAGAGTTCCCTTACTGATTAATCTTGCTGTCCTGTTAGAGTAGTTGTGATACCCTTAGTTTGCCCTCATAAAGGATGGTTTTAACAGGTGGAAATTTCTTAATTCTCTGATTGGTACATTGTAGTTCTTTTTTGAAATTCGGACCAATCGTGTTTCATCTATATCACGATAAATACAACTTGAAAAACATTTAAACCTGCATAAAATGTAAATGACTTTATCTATGGTCCAATCTGTTTTATTCTATCTTTGTATTTCACCTTGTTTATTCCCTTATTTTAACTATATATCCACAATTTAACTTGTCTAATAATGGTGCTAAGTTTGCTGGATGAAAAACTCAAGTACCCAAGTTAAGAAACTTTGAAACTCAGCTAATTTGTGAAAAAATAAAAAAAACATAAAAATGCCCGCTTAATTGAAGGGATTCGAATTCAGGTCTTTTCCATCCCGTGTGGGAAGACGATTATAATCACTGTGCTAACCACGAGGGCATGTTGATTTATAGTTACTTGCTATCTCCAAATGAGTTAACGAAAGCCAATATTATCTACACTTCCCATCACTCTTTGCTTTTCACATTTCATTTCATCTCATTATTCTATACACCGATCAACCTAGAGCTCAATCGGCGATGTCCATTCTATTATTCCATGAAGTTGTCAGTTCAACGAGTTCATTTTGTTAATTTAGCAAATCAAGCGCTGTTTGCCCCGTGTTATGTCTGTTTTTGTGGTCGGCTATCAACTTAATATTCGTCAATTTTTCATTTTAATTACGGAAGTCTGTGATCAAGATTATGAGATACAATTTCCTCCCATAGTGTTAACCTCTTGGTTATGCCTGTATCGCCGGAAATATGAGAAAAACACTTTTCTTCGATGACCGTCACCTCTTTATTTCCAATATTTCCAAAATAATATTTTTCTGCAATAGACTTTCTGCCAACTTTCGCTTCTCTTGCTACAAGACCAGTGATATAAACATCATCCACCCAGAAGAAAGGTACCGCGAATGATGCAATATAAAGAGGTTCAACGACATCTACTGGCATTATATACGCTATTCCAGAGCAGTAAGGTGGATATTCACTGTCTTCAAATTGATCCTTAGTTACATACCACTTGGAATATTTGTTTCTTATAACTGTCATTCCAACGAATTCCCAACACAACAAACTTTTCTCGAGCTTTCGACTCCCAGAGAAATTTCTTAGCAGAGCTTGCAAATTGAATGTATTAATCAGCATATCATCATCGCTTTTCAAAACAAAAGTGTAATTAGAACAATGATCAAGAATCCATTTCAAAGATGCAACAGCTTTGTAGGTCAGATTCCGGTATGTGTCCAAAAAATTGAACTGGACTATGTCTCCAAACGTTTGCTTTTCTTGATCAACTGATTTCTGCACATCAGAATCGTTCGTCAGACCCATCATAAATACAGTGACAAAGTTATATTTGTCCATCAGTTCTGGATGGCTCCAAGTGGAGCGAATTATTCTCCTGTGAGCAAAGTGGTCGGTGGCGGTGTGAACGTATGCTACTACAGTAGGGGGTATTCTGTAACGTCGGCAGGTTTCAGAAACATTAAGGAGGATTCTGTTCGCAGATTGAGATAAATACATTAATTGAAACCCTAAACTGCCATATTGTATAATATTACTTTTCCAATATAAGATATGTAGGATAATAAGAGTCATGAGGCAGAGAAAAATATTTCTTCGAATATTTCTTCTCATATCTTCCGTTCTTCTTATCTTAAATTAAAATAAAATAATAATTAATTAGCAGAATAAAATAGTAATATTATACATATATAGGACTTATATACATGTAGTTATTAGAAGAGTACTACAAATAATGAGCTAAAGAGAGAGGAGTAATTTCTTAAATAAGCAACGAGAGCAGAAATCTGCTAGTGTCCCGTGAGCCAAGACAATGCGCATATCCCTGTATAATAAAATCAATAAATTATACACAAAAAATCTAATTATTAACAGAATTCATCGAATGGTACGTTATCAAGGGCAACCGCCATTCAACATGAACAAATAATTAGCAGTGTCTATCTGTTTCTAATTGTTGCCTACTGGTTAGAGCTAGACCTAAAGATTGTCCCTTGACCGATGGCTATAAAAGTAAATTATAATACCTTTGTAACAGTTTTAAAGCGGATTGGCAGAATAACCACTAGCTCAACAGGGAGTAGACAAAACAAGTATACTCAAATCAGTGCTAATCATAATCTATATAAAAAAAGGGGAAGGTATATTGCGAATTTTTATGAGTACGTGCTAAAGTTAGGTGAATTAAGTATTATAAATAGGACAGAAGTAGAACGTACATTAGCATTAGCATTAGTAGAGGCATTTGATGCAAGAAAGCAAGCATATGCAGCATCAGCCAAAAAAAAAAAAAAAGAAAGTAACATAAATAAAAATAACCACTTCCACTTCACCCCTCTGTTCGTTCGAAATACCTGTCCAGCTGAGCCTTAAACTTATTTAGGCTATCAACTTCCACGACAAGGGATGGAGGTCTGTTCCACCTACCAACCACCCGCTGGCTAAAGGCAAATTTCCGCACATCTATCCTACATCTGTCTTTCCTCAATTTGAATTTATGCCCTCTCAGGTGATTATTCTGAGCTAGAGGAAGAATCCCATCAGCATTGAGCATGCTCAAACCATTCAAGGCTTTGTACACCTCTATCAGATCACCTCGCTGGTGCCTAGTTTCCAGACACTGTAATTCGCAAAGCTTAAGCCTTTCTTCGTAAGAGCACCCCTTTCTCCCATTCACCAATCTAGTTGCCCTTCTCTGTACTCGTTCCAGCAGCTCTACATCCTTCTTGCTTGAAATGAGGCCTCCAGGACTGTATACAGTACTCTAGGTGTGGCCTGACCATTGCTTTATATAAGGGAATAATCACCTCCTTATCCCTGCTAGAAAAATTCCTATATATCATTGACAATACACAATGAGCTACTCTTGCAGCCCGTCTGCACTGCTCAGAGAACTTCATATCTGCCTGCACAACCACCCCCAGGTCCCTTTCATTCTCTACCACTGTCAGTGTAGTACCACAGTTGATACGTTGCTCTCGGGTTGCTGTTTCCCATATGTAGTACTTTACGTTTGTCAATGTTAAACTTCATTTGCACCTCGAAGCCCATCTGCTCAACCTTTCCAAATCCTGTTGCAGTAGCATAGTGTCAGTAGTGTCTTTGACAACCCTGCCAACCTTCGTATCGTCTGCAAACTTCGACATTAAGCCTGATATACCATCATCAATATCATTTATAAATACAGAAAACAATAAAGGACCCAATACTGAACCCTGAGGGACTCCACTAATAACATTAGTCCACGATGAGCAGTGTCCATTGATTACCACTCTCTGTCTTCTCCCCCTCAACCACCCCTTTATCCATAGCAGCAATTTGCCTCCAATGCCACACTGCTCCAATTTGTGCAGCAGTCTTCCATGTGCAACAGTATCAAATGCCTTTCTAAGATCCAAGTATATAATATCAAAGTTATTCCCTGCATCCAGTTCTTTTGTTACTGCATCATAGTATCCAATCAAATTGGTCAGGCAAGACTTACCCTTAACAAAACCATGCTGTGTCCTAGCTATAACTGAAGTCTTGTCTAGATGATCCTGCAGTGCTTCTTTAACCAGTGCCTCCATTAATTTTCCGGGAACAGAAGTTAAACTCACAGGTCTATAATTACTTGTGTCAGCCTTTGATCCCCCTTTGTGAATTGGGGTCACATTTGCACACCTCCAGTCCGTGGGTACCTTCCCTGAGTCCAAGGAAGCTCTCATAATTATGGCTAAGGGTTTGCTTACTTCCTTTGCTGCCTCCTTTAACATAACTGGATAGATCCCATCCACCCCAGGTGCCTTTCTTGTGTTTATCTTCAACAATTTCTCCTCCACTTTGCTCTCAGTTATTATAAGATTCTCTAGCTTACTGCTAGAGTTCAATAGACCTCTGGCATTCCCCTCGCTGAATAACTCCTCATGTGTGAATGTTGATGCAAAATATTCATTTAGTTTGTTAGCTACCTGAGCAGGGTCATCAACAGTTGACCCATCGATCTCAAGTGGACCAATCTGATTCATCCCCTTCCTTCTAGAGTTTACATAAGTAAAGAACTCTTTGCTGTTTTTCTTCGCATCCCTTGCCAAGGATCTCTCGTAATCTGCCTTCTCCTGCCTAACCTCCTTTGTAACTTGGTTACAGATCAACTTGTATCTATCATAGGCGTCTGTGTCACGTGTTAATTTGTATGATATAGTTCATCTGACATCCATTTAGGCCTAAACCTTGAACAATATTTCTTAGTTGGTATGTAAAGCCTAGTAGCTTCCAAGATAAGTTCTTTGAATGCTTCCCATTTTGAATTTGCTGTTGGCAATATCATCAGTTGATCCCACTGTATAGAATTTAAATACTGTCTCAGTCCATTGTAGTCGCCTTTACGAAAGCAATACCCCTTCCCTTTACCCCTAATGGTAGTTACCTCTTTGAGTAACTCCCACTTCAGCACAATGTGATCACTACCACCTAGTGGTTCATTTATCTGCAGATTCTTAATGCATGAAGAATCACTGCTGATAATCAGATCAAGAGTATTACTCCCTCTAGTTGCCTCCCGAACATGCTGATGTAGAAAACAATCATCCAATAAATCCACAAAAGCCCTGCTAGTGTGTGAGTAACCAGTCCCGAAATTACAGTCAATATCTGGGAAATTAGAATCTCCCATTATAAGACTCTCTGATTTACTGGCCCACTCTATTTCCCTGTACAGTTCCTTATTATACTCATCAGAGTCATTAGGCCTATAACACACTCCTACTCTCAATTTTGATCTCCCAATGCTTATGTCACACCAAACTGACTCGACACTGCATTGTCCAGCGATGTCGACTGGCTTCACTTCCTTGGATTTTATGTGTTTTTTAACTAATAGCATAACCCCTCCTCCCTTCCTTTCCTGTCTATCCTTTCTGTAGACATTGTACTCCCCAAATTCCAGTTCTGCATTCCTTATATCTGTGTGACACCACGTCTCTGAAATCCCAACAATATCTGCCTTTGATGTTTTGAGCAATACCTCAAATTCATCAAATTTATTTACTAAACTCCTAGCATTGGTGTACACGCAAGTATACATGCACCTGTTCTTTTTCTTAGCTACCCTAACACAACCCATGTGTTTACTTGTACCCCAATGATTCCCAGCAGTCTCTGAAATATCCTGCATCTTATTTTCCAGGCTGCGGCTCATTCCAATAGAAGCAGTGCAGGAATCACTTTCACCTCTGCCAGTGGCTACTGTTAATCTATTAGTCCTTGTATCCCCCCAATCTAGCAGTTTTCCGACCCGCCTAACACTGCCTCGATAGCATCAGCAAACATTCTTGCACCCTTTCTCTTTAAGTGTATCCCATCCCTGTAGAAGCAGTCTCTCCTGTTAACAAGTACAGACCAGGCTGAAAAAAATTTTACCCCTTGAGCCCTGCACAATCTTTCCAGGGCCGAATTGATTGACAGGGCTCTCATCATATACTCCCTCCTATCGTGTCTGGGCAGAATTGCAGATACTTTCAGTTTCAACCCTAATTCACGGCTTTTTTTCATCAGTGACCTGTACTTGTCAAGTAATTCCGCCGGTCTCCTACTCTTAATATCATTAGTGCCAACGTGTACAACTATATCACCTTTTGTGCCCTTAAAAGATGGTATCCGCTTTACAACGTCATCAACTTTTGCCCCTGGCAGACATACCCTGGTTCTGTTCCACCTATCCTTTTTACAAAGCATGTTTCCCGTTTCCCTGACAATAGAGTCACCAACAACTACTAGTTCCTTTGGGACCAGCGCATTCTGCCTTGGGGGTTGCCGCTGTGTTGCGCGATGACCAAGTGCAAGCTCTGGCATTGGTGTGGGCAGCTGACAGCTTGATGGGCCCCTCACTTGTAATCCTTCGAGGGCATCCACCCTGTCCTTCAAGCTCTCATATAGGCCCATAACAACGCTGAGTTGTCGCCTGATCTCCTTACACTCCTTGCATCGCACACATACAAAGACATCTCCCATGGCAGTATCATATCCCATACTTGACTGCTCCGCAAACATCAAGCAAATAGTGCATCTTAAAAGGCTGTGATTCAGAGGACAACTGCCCCCTCAGTTCTCCCCTGAGCCACAGCATTCCCATTAGCTTGAGCCTTTTGCTTTGCTGCTCTGGTTTGAGTCATGATTTAGATTTACTTTCAATAAAATTTCAATTTCTGTACAAAATTAAATCCTAAACTTGTATCCAAACACAGTTATAACGCTATATTTATGTTTCAGTAACGAGTGTTATCTACGAAATCCCTTTATATAACTTCCGTATCAAGTTATGTATTAATTATTTATTTTTATTAATTATTTATGTTACGTAACCTAAGTGGTTAAATGTATAGTTAAAAGTACAATTTAATTGCCAATGAAGTTCGACAAGGTTAATAGATTTACTGATTAATTTTCACGTAACAATGGCGGATATTTACGAACGGTAAACACGTGTATTTGATACCCTTTCCGATACCAAGTAATACCTACAAAATCTCTATCTAAGTTACTTTAAACTTAAGTACCGTAATAGGAATATAAAGCTACTCTAGAAAATAAGTTAATATGTCAATTTAAACTAATAAAGCAGAAAATAAATCAGAAAAAACTTCTCTGTTCAAGAGCAGCAGAAAGGCACGTCCGCACCGGCAACCTCGTCCTCAGAACTCTCTCCCTCTGGTATTTTTATCAACATTGGGATATAAAAATTTATGAATTTTTATTAATTTTCTTAAAATCAAAATAATCTTACCCTCAACCGCGAAGTAAAGAAGAATATTTGGAATCAGTTTGCTTTAACTAGATGGAGAATGTGCACACAATCTAAATCTTTAAATTGTAATGCACTGTTTGTTTTTAAACGAAAGATCCCGCAAAACTTTCAATCAGCCATACTAGCAACTGTTCGCTGATAATCTGAATTTTTAGAAAGTTATAAATTCATCCTCTGGCATCGTTTTAACTTAATATTGAGTTTGGCTGAACAAGAACATGTTTCTAAGTTTTTCAAAGTTTCCTCTTAACTGAGGATAAAAATCCATGACTGCTGCTGGAGTCATTCGTAACGTGGTATTAACATCTCAGTTTTTCCAGGTTGAAATGTTACCACTCTCTCCACCAACCCATTATTGATGTAAAACCTGGTATTATTGTAATTTAGGCCTAACAACTGTACTGCAAGAATTGTAATTAGGTTTGGTGGGCTCATGAGTCTCTAAATTCGACCCTGGGCACACGCACCTCTGGTTTAACACAGGCGCGTTTAAAAGTGAAAACTTTTTTAGCGAAATGTGTTTAAATTTGTCCCTTTTAGAATCTAAAATTTAAAGAAAATTATGAGTTTTACAACGGATTATATGGGTCCACTCCCTTATTTAAGAACACGTAAGGCTTTCACATTTTCTATACAATTTGACTGATATTAAATAATTTGTCTATTCACGAGAACAAAACCAAAGTACGCCGAATAATGTTTTTGCCCCGAATTAATGTTTGACAACCAGCAGGTTTGGAGGAAAGAATCCTCACAGAACTAAAACCATGCAGACGCATTGCACCTCACTTTTAAAAATTCCTATTAAAAATTAATAAACAAAATCATATACACACCTTTTATAAGTTAATCCTTTATCATCGATGGTTTTATGATTTGGAGGGGTTTATCATTTGGGGGGCTTTATGGAACGGGTTATACGCTTCGGGAAAACTTATTGTCCTTCTAATTGTAAGGAACAGCACGCTATTATCAAGTGGGAAACAGGTGTGTGAATTGAGTACACGTACTCATTTTACTCACAATCTAAAAGTAAAAATTACGTCAACTGCCTCGTTATACATAATACTGTATGGCTCTTACTGCTCCATCTTTGTGACATCTGTGGCAATAATGAACAAATTATGAAGACAGCAACATGAAACAACTGTTGGTTTCCCGTACAGCTTTTCAGCCGAAATATATAAGAGATTTTTTAGTACACTTGTATTTTACTTTTCATTATTTTGCGCGATAAAAAGGCTGTGATTTAACTCTTGCTCCAAAGTAATTTATAAGTAATTTGCAAGTGTATTTTTTATGAAATTGCATAATATATTTTACAACCAGCCAAATAATACCATCCTTAGCAAGTTAAGATCCGGCTACTTCATCCACGCGACAAATGAATCAGTTACTTTTTTAGAGCAAAAAATCGCAGACAGAAAATTCGAAATAAAAACGAAATATCCCAAATATGAGAACACTAGAGAATTATGAAAGTTTACTTCAGGATTACGTCATAAAACATCAAGGTTTACTTCATAAAACATCAAGAGTTGATTCAAGAGGTATAGGAGAAATAGTCAACTCATAATCATAAATCTCCCTTGAAGAAATTTCTCTACTAATATAATTTAAAATTCACTTCTATGAATATATAATATTTAGATTTCACCTGCAAAGTAAGATGATTATAACGGACGACTAACATCAACCTACACAAGTCCTCGCGAGTAACGAAGTGGTTATAATCGCTGTCCTCTCCAAACCGGGTGGGAAAGGCTCGGGTTCGAATCCCGTCAATGGGACGAGGAACTTCTATTGGCTTTTTATACGCCGTGGCCAAGTTAACCGGTCTAGACGAGCAGAGCAGATTTTGTTTCAAGTATTTGAGGTTTTTGTAAAGTAAAACAGATAGACCCACCAGAGAATACAGGAAATTTATGGACATTATACACGTGAGTGGATGAAGTTTTTCTCGGGTAACCCTAACATAATAATTTTATTTTTTCCTTGAACCTTTTTTTTCCTTTTATGTATACCATAAATGAAGTTACTGTCCGGTTCAGTGCTATGAGCTAAAGAAATTTAAAGGCCTTGATCTAGTGTGTTCTGATCTTCAATTTCACAAAAAGTAGAACAGCAATTACATCTAATCAGAGACTTATAAAGCTGCAAGCAGTAGGTTTCAAGGGTTCTCACCATATGACTTTGTATTAATAAACATTCAAGCTATCAATCAACAGGTATTACCAAAATTATCGCAATAACACATACTTCCATACTTGTATAAAATTTTCCAGTGCACTGGTGAGTATGCATCTTGGTCCTAGAGGGCCTCGTACAATAACAAGGCCTATCTGACACCATTTTACCACCTCGATGCCAAACTCTTAAACCATTTATGGCTGCATTTCGGGCACTTACTGCTTCTGTGTTGAGGACTATTAAAGTTATCCGGGCGCGGAGTCTCTTGACCAGTTTGTGGAAGACGTTTTGAGGTGGTTCAATTCCTTTAAAACTGCATCATTCCGATGATAAGTTACTTAATCTACCACGTGATATAATAGAATAGTTTCTAACAATTCATTAACATAATAATGAACAATCATGTAGATCTTCTCTTTCGAGGTTCCCCATCTGTTCTTAACAACGTGAATTTTAAATTACCGTTTCATGGAATATACCTCCAATTAAAAATATTTCTACAAGAAAGACTCAGTGTATGGAATTGATAATTATGACCTCCATTGTTAGAATATAATCAGAAAATTATTACAAATTTTGGATCGAAGTTTATCTACAGTTGTGGGTTGATGCTACATCCAAGTTGCCAATCGTATTCGGCTGATAACATTTTTCAGAATAAATTTGGAGAGGATCTCTTAGGCCGCTTCCATTTCTTTAGTATACTTTTCTAGCAGCGATAAAGTGCCTTGGAGCGAATACTCAGAATTATTCAGGTTCGATGCTGCTAAAAGACGGGATACACCATACGATGACAGATTAGTATTCCTGAAAGATAATTTTACTTCAAGCCGATTTTTTTTCCATTTAACGTTAGGCTCCACGTAGTTCCAAGTAGAAAGAGCTACTCACGTATCTCGATGCATTATGAATTCCCACTATTTCCATTTGCACAGCGAACACTACCTCTACCTTTGGTACTTGTTTTTCTTCAAAAAGACGAGAGTAAACAGAATTTTTTAGCAGATTTACATCTTCCCCACTCCTCTACCGCTGACAGGAATCTCAAATGGAAAAGTGATGTGGGATTAGAATTTAAAATATGCGAAACGGAAGAGCTCTAAGCAACTCTGTGGTTTCGATTTTTTTTACTTGAAATAAGCTTTAAGGGATTTCGCTACTTTCTCTTGTGATACTCTTGTTTGCTTTTGGGCTCCTTCTTCCTAATGAGTGACAGTTTTATTTCAAGAGGATTTTCTCTCTCTCTCTGTTTCTCTAAGTCGCAAAACTATATGAAAGTAAAACAGTCGGCTTCTGACGCTGTTTAGCGTAAGTTACATATTTTTGCATCTCGATAAATGCCTGTCCTTTCTTATAGAATGTTCCTAATTTGTGTTTCTAATGTTTAAAAACGTGTTATTGTTGTTATAGAGTTTTAAGAGCATCAACAACTTGACTATATTGCCCTATTATATCTGTAAAATTCGTTGTTCTGTGGTCGATTTTCTTGTTTTCTGGATGAAAAACCCGAGTTTTCGGAAGAAGACACCATGCAGCTTTCTCCTGAGACAGACTAACTCAGCCTCGATGTGAAAAAGACCCCAAAAATTTCCTGGCGTCATTGATTGGATTCGAACACATTTCTTTTCAACGCGGTGTGGAAAGATAGTGATTATACCAACTGTGCTGCCTGTGAGGGCTTAAAATCATGTTTTCATCAATCAACACACATTGATGTGTTGATATAAAGGAAGAAATAATATTATTTCATCATTAGTCTTTTATAACTTTTTGTTTTGTTGTGATCCTCATCGAAGCTGCCAAGGTAATAAGGCGTCAGTGCATGGGGAAGGGATACTAAAATCTCCTACCGAGGCCTGATGTCGTGGGTAGCACATTGGTATAATCATTGTCCTCCCCACAACGGGTGTAAAGACCCGAATTGGAATTCTGTTAATAACACTAGGAATTTTTATGAGGTTTTTTTCACAACGTGACTGAGTTACTCGGTCTCAGGAGAGATTGGCATGAATTTTTCTACCGGAAACTCGAGGAAAAAACAGAGAACTCATCCAAAAAACAGCAAATCGACCAAAGAACACGCGCAATTTACATATTATGTACGGCACGTTATGGCCTAAGCTGCGGATGCACCTAAAACCATACAACAACCAACGAACCCCACCCGAGACCGATTAACTAGGTCACGATGTGAAACTATCTCTTAAAGGCCTTTTTGTCTGAGCCACATTGTGAAAAAAACTCTTAAAGATTTGAGAGGGTGTTGTTGAAGTAGAGTTTTGGGAGCATCAGCGATTAAGGCCATATTGCTCCATGTATATTTTGTAAATTTCACGTATTCTGTAGTCGATTTTCTGTTGCCTGGAAGAAAAACCTGAGTTTCCCAGAGAAAAGAACATGATATGCTCGCCCGAGACTGACTAACTTAGCCACATTGCGAAAACAACCCATAAAAATTCCTCACGTCATTGACGGAATTCGGACCCAGGTGTTTTCCAGCCGGTGTGGGGAGGATGGCCATTCTACCAACTGTTTTACACACGAGGGCACATTGTAAAGTCTGGGAGTGTGGTTTTCTGAGAGTCTGTTTCAGTGTTCTTAAATAATTCTTTATTAGTTCCTGATTTGAAAATTATCTCTTTCTTTCTGCATTAGTGACGAATAAAGATTAATATATTCCTAATGTAATCTAGACATTTTTAAACGGTTGTATTTCTTTGAGGGCTAAGAATGCAATGAGTCAAATTTATGAGCTCGAAACGAATATCTCTGTACGAATTAAATTTCCCCAATTAGTTTTTCAAAGAATTTTCAAGATTTATCTCATAAATTTCAACAAATTCAACTACCAAAACTTGTTTACTCCACAGGAAAGCGAACGTTTTAATTAATGGTTTAAGATTTTCATTTAGTTGTTTGAAACAAAGATTGCCTAGTATAGAACACTCAGATTACTTAATATTTTATCCGAAGTGTTTACTCAATAAGCTGAATGCACGTTTCCTGAAATATCGACATTACCTTTCACGCATTTAGATTACACAGAGAACCACTTTCCTTTGCCTCTAAAATATTGGTTCAAAGCTTTTCCGTAGGATTTGTTTAACAGTTTATTTTCCATTTTAATAAAACTCATGAAACTTTTTTCGACATTTTTCTCGATACATATTAGCATGACTCGATAATGAAGCATAGTACCGATTCAGATAATTCCTGACTGTATCAATCCTTGCACGGAGATTTAGGCTGTCAGGGACCCGAATTCCACTTTGGTGTGATGACAAATGACTGGCCATCTGCCACATTCTCTTTCAGTACCGATTCAACACAAATCTCAAAAGATTTGACAGTATTGAGAAAAAATGTTAGCCATGCTTTCAAAAAAGGCTATCGTTGTTGTTGTTGTTGTTGTTGTAGGGTTTTTAGAAGCATCCGCAACTAACGCTATATTGCTCAGTATATACTGTCTGTGAACTGTGTGTTTTCTGTGATCGATTTTCTGTTTGCCGGACGAAAAACCAGAGTTTCCGGGAGGAAAAACCAAAAGTATTTGGAAAGGAACGATGCAATGTTAGGTCCAGGAGCAAAAGTCAGGGGCTTTGCTCCTGGTCCAACATAATTTGTGAGATCACGCGCAGGGGCAATGTTTTTCCTGTCGCTTCTCTTGCCCTAATTGCCAATTGTGTTTCTTCCATGTGCACACGCGTTCTGATATAAATGCAGCGCCATATTAGAACTAAATGAGTGCCCAAGAGTTTCCTAACTTTGAACAGGATTAAGAATTAAGATATCTCCTTAGGATTTAGTTTTGCTAAGAAGCAATTCTAATTTATCAGTGTGCACTGAATGTTTAATCTAAAATCCATTTAATTTCGGTAATTTCCTAAGAAGTATTTAAACAAACGTACACAAAAAAAGTAGTGAATAACAGATTAAATTTTCCCTTGATAAAGTTAAGGAGACTTTTATTGATCTTACAATTTTGTGATTTATTTGGCTTAGGCGCTCTAGTTCGATAGACTGTAACAAAGATCGCATTCAAACATACTCTCTTAAATCCATTTAGGAATTTTAAACAACCTTTTCATTACAAATTTCTGCTTAGCTTCATCTGTTTTAATTAGCATATGCCATTCACAACAACGCCAGATATTTTTCCTCTTAGAAATGAGCGTAATTGATTTTCTTTGTCTCTCATGTTATTCTTCCTCTGTGTGTGCTTCTAATTAAAGAACTCATTGAGGGATGTCTATTCAACGATGACTACTTATATCTGGTGATTTTGCCTTAATTTGTTTTGCAGACTCTAAGAGTATCTTGGGATCCATCAGTATTGGTCCAAAGGCAATTATTTCTCCAAACAAACACCGTCTTTTGTGATATTTGCTTCTTTACCAGAAATAGCGAAACAGTACAATCCATATTGAGCTCTGGTTAGATAATTACTTCAATCTCCCGGAAGTGTCATGAGTGATGTCAGTTATTAAACCCATCCCGAAAAAAAAATATTTTGAATGTTGTTTACTTTAAATAACTTAAAAGAAAGTCTTAAATTGATTAAAAGGCGTCTTACAACTCCCATTTGAGACCGCAGATAGATACTTCAGTATGTTAGTTAGAAGGGTTTTTCAAAATCCACGCGGTGTTTTGAGTAAAGGGAATAACCTCATAAGGTAAACACAAGAAACTGCGATCTCTTACGAAAGTTCTATACATTTAAATGATGCGAAAATTAGTTGACATTGAAGTACGTTTACTGACAACTGCGTATTTTATTCTTTATATATTATTCGCCAAACAGGGTACTGAACAAGGAATTGATATTATTTAAGAACTTGTCCTGTGGTAACAGTTCATGTATATAATTTAGATTTCATCGAGTTTTATCAATACTTCTAATTATTATGGTGCAAAACAGCATAATTTATGTTTTGAAAAATCTGATGCATCTAAAGATACTGGTATCAACGAATATCAAACTGCTAGAAGCTGGAACGGATGATATTCCACCGATGAACTAGAAATCAAATGTGAAGAACTCGTCAAGATCATAAATTCCCTTTCCAACAAAGCTGTATTGTCCCAGATGGCTTTCCACTATATATATAATAAAGACCCAAAGTACCTACATAGTTGATCTATGTATCCAATTATATAATGGAATTCTGGAGAGCCGAATGATGCCAAAGGCCTGAAATCCCGAAATCACTATTATGAAAGACTATTACCGATCGTAAGAAATCTCCTATAACTCTAAAGATTATAGACCAACTGCAATCAGTTGTTTTCTACTAAAACTATTTCAGAAAGTTATCCTTCCGAATAGCAGAAAGTTATGAAGAAGCTATATTTCAGAAAGTTATCTTCAGAATAGCAGTGCGTAATTTTGTGTTGGATGTCCAATAAAAACCAGCTGATAGCCGTCTGCCACACTAAAATTTCCGAAGCATGCATACCTTCTTTTCTGGTCTACTTTTGATCTCGACTTTTGCCTGTTCCCATGTTTATTGTAGCATTCCAGTACTGGGTCTCATCAGGAGATGATCGCCTTTTCTTAGCTCCATTGTTTTCACTCATTTCATGAGCTTAAGGAACTGCTACCCCCTTTCCTTTCAATCACTAAAATACGTGGGAAAGAATTAACTTCTCATATGGGATTATTCTCCCAACTCCCAATACATTTCTCAAGCTTACCCCTACATAACAACAGTTATTTTTAATTCGATTTTATTAAAATTTATTAATTACAATTCACAAATTTCACTGCTTTTCTGTATTATTTCTAATAAATAATAATATACGCGTGCTTTAAATCTTAATTTAGTTTTTAATGTGCAGGATTATATTTAAGTCTTGACTTATTATATTCCTTCTCTAGATAGGTGCAGAGAAGGGCAACGAAATTACTGAAAGGAACAAAAGAGTGGTCTTACCGAGAAGGGCTTTATTTCTGCATTCAGCGTGTCTGAGACTAGGAACTTGCGAGGAGATCTGATTGAAGTGTTTAAGGCTTCGAATGGACTGAGCAAGCTCAATGCTGATTGCGTTCTTCGTCTTGCTCAGACTCTACACACATGAAGGGGCATAAATTCAAATTGAGGAAGCATGGTTGCTGAATACATGTTCAGAAATCTATCTTCAGCCAGCGGGGAGTTGTTTGTTGAAACAAACTTCCATCTGTTGTTGTGGAAGTGAGTAGTTTGAATAAATTCAAAGAAGAACTAGACAAACTAGTGGAGGGATGGATAGGTAATGTGGGAGGGTTTTGTTTTTTCTGATGCTTTATAAGCTTGCTTTCTTGTATCGTATGCCAATACTACTACTGCTACTACATAACGCCATTCGTTTCTAACTGTGGCAACAAATTTTGAGTTGCAGGAAGGTTGTACTGACAGTTCATTTTGAACTGGTACAACCATAGACTCTCACTGCCGAAGTACATAGGTGGACAAGTAGCGCGAGTTCATACGCTCTTTGAGTGGCCGTGGTTAAAGTTCGTGACTGCTAAATACGATTAATGATTGTATTCATGATTTATTGTAAACTCCTCTGACCTGTTGGTCGTGCGGACTTATAAACAAGATTACTATTTATTTAGATTTCTTCAGCGCTTATATAGCTTGAAAAGATATATTGGAACTCCGATGTAGTAAAAACTGACTTTAATTTATTTATTTATAAAAACGGTATTATAAATAAATAAATATTTTCTACAAATATTTATTTATAAATTTTAATTTTAATTCACTAAAATTTGTATCATAGAATGGGATACAAATTAAAAGAAAAATTTGTAAATAAACTTATTTATTCTAATTTATTTTTGAGGTTTTTCAAATAGCTAAGGCAATTGCATTATTAGAATGAGGGATAAACAGTATTCGATAAACCCAACTTATCTCAATCTTGTCATCATTTATATCTGTCCTCATGTTCTGTTCTGTAAATATATATTTTAACTTACTCTGTTAAATTTTCAAAATTTAATAGAGGAAGATAAAAATTTTAACTTATTTACTTTCTCTCCTGTAATTTTTAATTCTGAGAGAGAAAATCCTCGTAATTATAAACAATATAAAATCCTGTATATGTTGTTTTTTATATAATTTGCTAAATACAAATTTTTATTTATTTATTTTTGTTACACAGAGCATTAAAATTATGATAAATGAATTAGCTTTCGGCTGGGTGGCAGCCTTCATCAGATTAAAATACTTTGAATGGCAGTTAGAATAGAGATGCTCTGCCAGGATGGTACGTGAGACACGTGGTTAATTGTTTGTTGATGTTTGTGGCTGTGACGTATGGTGGTGACGTGGCCAGCGTTTGTCTATGGACAGGATTACTGTTTCTGTGATGGGGTTAAGTTGACAACCCCTGTTCCTGTTCAACGAGGTATCCGAGCATTTTATACTTAACGATTCCAACCAGGTGCGCTTTAGGTAATGGTGGGACTTGTCTACAACCACGACATCGCGGTGTGGGTCGATGTCGTGGTGGGTTGTCCAGACATGCTCGGCAATAGCTGAGTGTTCTACATCCGCCAAACGGATCGCTCTTTTATGTTCTGAGAGGCGTTTCTCGAGACGACGACCAGTCTCTCCAAAGTAGCAGCTCGTGCAGTCACGGCAAGAGATGCGATAGACCACACCACTCTGTAGAAGGGTGGGGACAGGTGTTTTTATGTTGGAAAGGAGAGAACGCAGTTTCTTGCCTGGGAGTTGGATGCACTTCACCCCATGCGATCTTAGGATTCTACCGATCTGCTGTGACAGGTTGGGGTAGTATGGGATGAATGCCCTCGTGGAAGACTCGTCACTGTTGGCGTTGCTGTTGGTCGTCACGTTGTCGCGTGCTTGTAGATCACATCTGTTAAGGACATCGATGGGGTAGCCACACCTCGTAAGGTCTACTTTGACTCTGGTAATCTCTTTGCGCCTTTCATCTGCAGAGCTGGAGTGTGTCCAGGCGCGAGTTAGCAAGGTTCGGGCGGTTGAGAGGAGGTGGCCCCGTGTGTGTGCTGACTGGAAGTTGGTAAATTGGCCAGCACACATAGGCTTACGATAAACCGTCGTCTTCAAGCATGTGTCTTCGCGCCGGACAAGTGTATCTAGGTATGGTATAGAGTTGTTCGACTCCAGCTCAACCGTGAATTTTATGAAGGGCGACAGTGAGTTGAGGTGGGTTAGGAGTCGCTGACTTGAGTCTCTAGGGATCACTACGAACACATCGTCTACGTAGCGACACCAAAAGGCGATGTGATCCGGTGCGTGTGTAAACGCACGTCCCTCTAACTCCTCCATCACGATGTTTGCTGTGACCGAGCTGACAGGGGAACCCATGGCTGTGCCATGTATCTGCTGGTAGATTGAACCATTAAACATGATTGCACCCCCTGTTAAGCACAGTCTGAGGGCGGCGGAAATGTCATCAGGCGTCAGCTTAGTTCTGTCGCTGAGGGTTCCATCATTGTCCAAGAGTTGTTTTGCGCAAGAGATGGCAAGTTCCACAGGGATGGAGGTAAAGAGTGATACGACATCGAACGATGCCATGACTTGATCTTGCGAGATGGATATAGTGCGGATCCTTTCTATGAACTCAACACTGTTGGAGACGGTGTAGGTGGTCTTGCCAACTAGAGGAGAAAGAAGTCTCGAGACAAGTTTAGACAGTTCGTAAGTCGGTGATCCACAGCAGGATACAATAGGTCTTAGTGGCGTGCCTTCTTTGTGCACTTTCGGCAGGCCGTAAAACCGTGGGATCTGACACCCGGAGGCACGGAGGTGATTACGGGTTGACTGTGTGATTTTCCCTTGCTTCAGCCAAGTGTTGGTGAGGATATTCACCTCTGACTCCCATCGTTCCAAAGCCTTGTTGGGGTCGATGGTTAGGGGTTTGTAGACGGTAGTGTCTCGTAAGAGCAGTAAGGCTTTCGCCATGTAATCAGTGCGGTTCATTACAACTGTACGACGGCCTTTGTCCGCCGGTAGAATGACGATGGACGAATCCCGTTTCAGTGCCTTGAGGGTAGAAATCTGTATACGGCTGAGGTTTGAAGAGACGGGGCGAGCATGGTGTAGAACTGCTGCAGTCTTTAAGCGGATTGCGTTGGCTACATCTTCTGGAAGGCGTGATAAGCTTGCTTCCACACCCAAGGCGATGTCGGTGATTGGTGGGTGCTTTGGAAGAACGGCAAATGTCATGCCAAGGGTCAACAAGTTTGTTTGTTCTGCAGATAACTGCTTGTTGCTTAGGTTCAATACGAAATCCGTGCAATTTGTGGGAGGGGCATTACGCTGGCGCCGAAATTGACGGGATTCATTAATCAAAGTATTGAACTTACGTTTCTGTCGGTCACAATAACGATCTGATTCTCTGACGGCCTGGTAACATAAAGTATTGATTACCTTGGTGTAAATAGGATCGGGAATCAGAGCCTTAAGGTCGGCAAGTAGGGCTGCTTTGCTCGCTGAAGCACGTTGTATGTCACGATGGAGGCAGCCGATCCATATGCGTAGAGTTCTGAAGCCGAAGTTCCGACAGGCACGTCCCATACGCTCACTAGGAAACGGTTGTTTGTAGCGAAACCCTTTTGGTATAATCCAGTTAGCTTTGCATCTATGTGCAAACCTCAGGTGTTGCCTGCTACGGGCTATGAAGATAAAATCTTTCTGGAGTCTCACGACCATATCATATGTTGGTTGGCCAAAGGCTTTGGAACGATGGGAGTCAGAGGTGAATATCCTCCCCAACACTTGGCTGAAGCAAGGGAAAATCACACAGTCAACCCGTAATCACCTCCGTGCCTCCGGGTGTCAGATCCCACGGTTTTACGGCCTGCCGAAAGTGCACAAAGAAGGCACGCCACTAAGACCTATTGTATCCTGCTGTGGATCACCGACTTACGAACTGTCTAAACTTGTCTCGAGACTTCTTTCTCCTCTAGTTGGCAAGACCACCTACACCGTCTCCAACAGTGTTGAGTTCATAGAAAGGATCCGCACTATATCCATCTCGCAAGATCAAGTCATGGCATCGTTCGATGTCGTATCACTCTTTACCTCCATCCCTGTGGAACTTGCCATCTCTTGCGCAAAACAACTCTTGGACAATGATGGAACCCTCAGCGACAGAACTAAGCTGACGCCTGATGACATTTCCGCCGCCCTCAGACTGTGCTTAACAGGGGGTGCAATCATGTTTAATGGTTCAATCTACCAGCAGATACATGGCACAGCCATGGGTTCCCCTGTCAGCTCGGTCACAGCAAACATCGTGATGGAGGAGTTAGAGGGACGTGCGTTTACACACGCACCGGATCACATCGCCTTTTGGTGTCGCTACGTAGACGATGTGTTCGTAGTGATCCCTAGAGACTCAAGTCAGCGACTCCTAACCCACCTCAACTCACTGTCGCCCTTCATAAAATTCACGGTTGAGCTGGAGTCGAACAACTCTATACCATACCTAGATACACTTGTCCGGCGCGAAGACACATGCTTGAAGACGACGGTTTATCGTAAGCCTATGTGTGCTGGCCAATTTACCAACTTCCAGTCAGCACACACACGGGGCCACCTCCTCTCAACCGCCCGAACCTTGCTAACTCGCGCCTGGACACACTCCAGCTCTGCAGATGAAAGGCGCAAAGAGATTACCAGAATCAAAGTAGACCTTACGAGGTGTGGCTACCCCATCGATGTCCTTAACAGATGTGATCTACAAGCACGCGACAACGTGACGACCAACAGCAACGCCAACAGTGACGAGTCTTCCACGAGGGCATTCATCCCATACTACCCCAACCTGTCACAGCAGATCGGTAGAATCCTAAGATCGCATGGGGTGAAGTGCATCCAACTCCCAGGCAAGAAACTGCGTTCTCTCCTTTCCAACATAAAAACACCTGTCCCCACCCTTCTACAGAGTGGTGTGGTCTATCGCATCTCTTGCCGTGACTGCACGAGCTGCTACTTTGGAGAGACTGGTCGTCGTCTCGAGAAACGCCTCTCAGACATAAAAGGGCGATCCGTTTGGCGGATGTAGAACACTCAGCTATTGCCGAGCATGTCTGGACAACCCACCACGACATCGACCCACACCGCGATGTCGTGGTTGTAGACAAGTCCCACCATTACCTAAGGCGCACCTGGTTGGAATCGTTAAGTATAAAATGCTCGGATACCTCGTTGAACAGGAACAGGGGTTGTCAACTTAACCCCATCACAGAAACAGTAATTCTGTCCATAGACAAACGCTGGCCACGTCACCACCATACGTCACAGCCACAAACATCAACAAACAATTAACCACGTGTCTCACGTACCATCCTGGCAGAGCATCTCTATTCTAACTGCCATTCAAAGTATTTTAATCTGATGAAGGCTGCCACCCAGCCGAAAGCTAATTCATTTATCATAATTTTAATGCTCTGTGTAACAAAAATAAATAAATTATGAATCCAGAGCACGCAGGCGTGTTTTATTATGTACAAATTTTTATTTATCTAAACTTTACTTCATAGACTCCTTTTGAGTATATTTTATTTTAATTACTCTTATTTCACATTAGTAAACTATCAAGACCTGTGTTTTTTAAGTTCTGTTATTAATAAAAAATAAAAATAAAAAGGAAATAAAATTCCATCGTTCTTCTAATAAATTAAGAGTATTTGCCCTTCAGAGGGCGCTAAATAGATTTTAGAACATTCTACTAATAAAATAATAGTATTTATTTCATGATCATTCTTGGAAAGATACTTCATTTTATTATCTGCAGTTTTTAGTTTTATTTTAATGGATTGCCATTTCATGTTATTGTCAGTTTGTGAGTAGACTTGAGCGCCCTCTCAGTGGTTAATACTTATTTTATTACAAAACTAAAGGATTTTGTTTGGCTAATTGAAGATTTTATTAAAACTGAAAGTCCAATTTGCGAAATAATTTTACCCTTTCGATAATTCATTATTTTTGGCGTCTGAGCCATATATTAAAATTGATAATTATGCCAAAAGATTAATGATGTTATTTTATTAAAGATATTCATAAAAATCGTGCAGATAGAATAAAAAACACAAATTTGAAAACCTTGACCGATTTATTATTTAGTATGAAAAAATTATACTCATAGGGTAAAGTATATTTTATTTTATTTAATTATTATTATATTTGACGAACAAACGTATTTCATGACGTTATTGAAGTCTCTGGTGCTGTAGCTCACCTTTAGCCTTTTCAGCCTCGCTATAAAATCGTGAGGTTTAAATAAGATGGTACAGAGGTTCCCTATGACAGCAAGTCCAGCACTAACGTTACATTAAGATAATGAGAGGCTAAGAAGAATGGGCACTTTACCGCGTTCTTGGAACTAATCTTATTAAATCACTACTACAGGCTGACGATCCTGCCGAAGGTCGATAAAGGCTTGCTTCGCACACTTATTGTTTATTATCACGATAGGGAACTGCTAACTGGTGCATCCTTAGGTGATTGAATAAAACAGACATAATGTTTATTACTTCTCCTAGATATCATCTTTTTCCACTTCCCATCGTTCTTTTTTTATGCTTTTACATATTTTTGTTTTCTTATTGAAATCCTTTAATTCTTTGATTTCTTTTTGTAATTTGTGGAGTTTGAGAAGAACCATAAGTGGAGCTAGTGAAGCAGAAAGAGCCCATTAAATTAAGCGATACCGTCCTCCAAATTCAAGTAATTATTTTAGCCGGTAGTTTAGGATTAAACAGGACGAGAAAAGCGCAATCGAAGCACATTTTCCATTTGGTTCGGTGATAGTTTAGATAAGGGAGCTTTTCGATAATGCACATTGCTGCATATCAGAAGTTTCCAATTAAATGCAAAAAGAAAATCAAGGATTTGTGAAAGGCGGATCCATTTTTTTAACCTGGGGGTTAAATAAGTGGTTAATTTGAATACAGTATTATTTGAATATTAAAATAGCATATAGTAAAGTAATGAAATTAATAGACATACCATTAAATGAGAATTTTATGGGATTCGAGTTGGGAGCAAGGTAACCAGTATTTTTTTTTTCTTAATTATAGTTTTTTTTTATTATTCCGAAAGAAAGAAAGATCCTAAGAAGTTTTGAACTGCTTGATTAGGATAAGCGAAGAGGATGCCAAGGCACTGAGGTGTTAATAAGTTATGTTGAAAATTACTCGTATTCTGAGGTCGATTTTTTGTTTTCTCGAGACAAAACACCGAAGTTTTCTTGGAGAAAAATCCGTACACCCCTCTCTCAGAACCAACTAACGTGCAACGATGTCACCAAAAGACTATAAATAAAACAACTTACAGAAGCTTGATGTCTAGAAAAGTTTGAGAATGTTGATAACAGTTAGACTTGCAACCTTTAGCCTAATATCGCAAATGGAATGGATTAATATGATTGACCATATAGCATATAGGATTTGGCCAGTGGGCTCTCTTGCTCTTGTTTAAAAAGAACATTCATAGAATGCTCTGTTCAGCAAGGAGTTGCACAGCCTTGATATCCGTAATAGGGTTGCAATACACAAGACCAGCATAATGCCAATGAATGTTAACCATTCTCCCCCTTTGTGTGGATCAACACATATCGTACTTGAAATTTGGGAAGTTAGGCATATTATGGTAGACCTCTTTCTCATTTCATAATGGGTATACATTTGGGATGATAAATGCCAAGGCATATATTTTTGCAATAAATTGAGCCATATTGATGAAATTATTTTAAATGAAGACATGTTATATATACACTGAGTGATCACTCAATTATGACCACCCACCTAATACTTCGTAGGTCCTCCTTTTTCTTTCAGTACGACAGCTATCCGACGTGGCATTGATTCAACAAGATGTCGGAAGCGTTCGGAGGTATAGCCAACCAAGCTGTGTGTAATGCGGTTAACAATGCACGTATGGAGGTTATTGGTGTATCCAGATTCCTGATATGCCTTGCCATAGTGTCCCACAAGTGCTCTATGGGATTGATATCGGCGGAGTTCGGAGGCCAATCGATATGCTGGAAGTCAGAACTCTGTTCCTCAAACCATTCCTACACAACAAGTGCCCGATGGCTCGGCGCATTGTCATCTTGGAAGACACTATCGCCATTCGGAAAAAAGTGTAACATAGGGGGGTGTACACAGTCAGCAAGCAGTTGACGATAGCGGAGACCACTGATACGTTGTTCCACATTCGCCAGGGGTCCATGTTCCTGCCAGTGAAACATGCCCCACACCATACAACCGCCTCCACCGCCTGAACTTTCGATATAATGCATGATGTATCAAGAGCCTCGTGTTGTTGACCCCAAATCCTCACACGACCATCCACGGTGTGGAGTAAATATCGTGACTCATTCAACCAGCACACCTTCTTCCAGTCTTCCAACGTCCAACTTGCATGCTCTTTGCACCAGGCGAGTTTTTTACGCCGATGAACCATGGTTAGGAGAGGATGCCGTTGGGGTCGTCTGCTGGCATAGTTTATACGTGCGAGCGTGCGACGCATGGTCATGTCAGATATTGTTCCGGGTTGGCCCATGTTTTATTGGGTAGACAACTCTTCAACAGTGCTGCGCCTGTTCGCCTGTACTAGTCGTCGGACCCCGCGCTCACCTCTAACATCAACCTTTCGCTGACCTTTGCAGTTTTGCCGTCGAGTAGTCGTTTGACCATTTTGACACCAGTCCTGGTACACTTTAATACGGCGGCACTCGAACATCTCACCAGTTCAGCCGTTTGGGAAATCGAAGCATCAGCTCGTCGAGCACCCACAATCTGTCCTTTATCAATATCCGATAAATCCTTCCTTTTACCCATCACGCTCGCAATTTTACTACCTACTGAACCACTGACACTTATCTATGCTACGTAGGTCGACTAACTCCGCACTCTCGTACCTCACGTGGTCAATGGGTCGTTCAGTTTTCATAGGGTGGTCATAATTCAGTGATCACTCGGTGTATATGTTAACAAGCTACTAAAACTCTTTAAGCTGGCACCTCCTGTACTCTGGCCTCCTGTCGCTCTTCAGTGGAAAAGGTGGTAAATGTTGACTTTAGTTTCAGTAAAATGCAGAAATGGATGTATTAAACAACTTAGTTATTAACTAAGCAGAGCGTTACATTTCAAGGATGTTATTTTATTTCTTATATAAATTAAAAGAATTTTTTCTTTTTCCGTAATTAATTGAAGTGAAAAATAAATATATGTATTTATAATTTTAGCCATTTAATTACTAACATTATAACTTTATAGAACACTTAATGAAATTTTATAGTTTTACCATCTCTAAACTTAGCCGTTTAAATTAATTACAACTGTATCGTTTTACTCCCATGTACAAGTTTCTTCTTTCTCTCTCTATTTCTTTCTATATTCTTATATACTGTATATATATAACTGGGATCATACGTTTTCCATCAATCAAAATAGGCAAGTAAACCATGCAATAATTCAGGTACACAGCATGGTTTTGTTAGGGGAACAGCATGAGATGAAGGTGTATCAGGCTTAGTGTCGAAGTTTGCAGATGATACAAAGGTTGGCAGGGTTGTTAATGACAGTAATGGCAGTGTGCTACTGCAACAGGATCTAGATAATTTGGGCAGATGGGCTAAGAAGTGGCAACTGAAGTTCAACCTTGACAAATACAAAGTACTGCATATGGGTAGAAGTAACCCCAGAGAAACGTACCAACTGTGTGGTACTACACTTAAGGTGGTAGAAAATGAAAAAGACCTAGGAGTGATTGTGCAGTCAGATATGAAGTTTTCTGAGCAATGCAGACAGGCTGCCAGAGCAGGTCATGGGGTTTTGTTAATGATATATAGGAATTTTGCTAGCAGGGAAAAGAAGGTGATTGTCCCTCTGTATAAGGCAATGGTCAGACCAGGCCTTGAGTACTGCGTGCAGGTCTGGAAGCCTCATTTTAGGAAGGATGTAGATTTGCTTGAGCGTGTACAGAGAAGGGCAACAAGATTGGTGAGGGGAATGAAGGAATCCCCCTTACCAAGATAGGCTTAAGTTCTGCCAATTGCAGTGGCTGGAGACTAGGCACCTGCGCGGTGATCTGATTGAGTTGTATAAGGCCTTGAATGGGTTGAGCACGCTGAATTCTGATGGGATCCTTCCACTTGTTCAGATTACCAACCTAAGGGGGCATAAATTCAAATTAAGAAAGGACAGATGTGCGTAAATTTGCCTTTAGCCAACGGGTGGTTAATTGCTGGAACAAACTTCCATCTGTCGTTGTGTAAGTTGATAGGTTAAATAAATTCAAGGAGGAACTGGACAAACTTTTAGAGGGAATGGTTGTGTGAAAATTTTATTTATTTTTTTTTATTATTTATTTGTTATTATTATTATTATTTTTTTTTTTTTTTTTTTTTTGGCTGATGCTACATAAGCTCATACGCTTGCTTTCTTGCATCACATGTCTCTATTACTATTACTGTAATACACACAATTTAGAACAATACATAGACGCCTCGTGGTCTTAGTAGGTAAATTAAGTACAAGCGAGTTGTTTCAAAATAAATATAAACATGTACAGGCAACCTCAAATTGTCAGTACCTTAGGGGAGCACCGCTTCGAACTACGGATGTACACTTTTCCACAATATACCATGGAACGTTGTTCCCACGTCTTGGGCAGTGCCCCCAAAACCTCTCTCAGGCTTCTTGATTCCATTCAGAAGAGGGCAGTTAGGTTAATTAATGACTCTTTTCTAATTGAGTCTCTTCACTTGCTGTCTCATAGACGTACTGTTTCTGCTGCATGCCTTTTTTACAGATACTTCCATGGGCACTGTTCTTCTGAATTGGCTTCTATAATTCTCGCGCTCTCTTTAAAAACAGTCCGAACACGTGCCGCCACCAGCCAACATCCATTTACTGTCCAACTTCAAACTCACAGAACCAACTTTTCACCTTCCTCATTTATTCATTCAACTGCCGTTTTCTGGAACAACCTTCCTTCGTATGTATTTCCTGAAAATGAAAATTACAGTCTACAGAAGTTCTATTCTAATGTCAGCAAATATCTTCTTTCGTTTTCTCAACCTCAAACCCATACAAAGTACTATAGGTTCTAATACCTCTCGTGCTTGGTGTTTTCATATAAAAAAGCAAAAACACTTTTCTACTAAAGGTCATAGGATACTTGGGACTAATGTCCCATTACTTTTGATGTACTAGTGTAATAAATAATTTAATGAGATTGTACAAGTATAACTTTAAGATTATGGCAATTAAATACTTGTATTATACTTTGAAGTAAGCTCGAAGAAACTGTACTTCCTTTCATTTGTAATATTAATCATATAATCTTCAAGTTTCCTGACATCTGAAACATTGGAGTTCCCTTTTCCTCTGACGTAAGTTTTAATTTGCAGGTTGGTTGTGTAATTACGGAAGCCAATAAAGATTTAGGTTTCGTTAAAAAAGAAACCCTTGCATTATAAAGGACGCAAAGAGCTAATTGAACTTCTGTGTACCTCTCTGATCGTGCTTTCTCTCGATATTTTCTTCGTCTCATCAAAATAAATACACTGATATTCTCGAAAAATTTCAAAAGCAGTCAATGGAACGCATGTTGAAATTAGACAGGGCGGTTTGCTTTCATTACCGTCTTTATTACGATAACTTGATACGAACCAGTCCACAGGAACTGGTCAAAAGAAAAGCCATCACAAGGCTTCGCTTTATGTTGTTAGTTCTGTAAGGATTCATAATAAAAGTGCTCCACCTTAGGGTATTCCCTTTCATGTTCCTGGCAAATGACTAGAAGTTATAACCTCTTTTGTATTAAATACGAAAACTACTTACGATGGTGACTTTCTATTTCGCTCTTAAGTTTCCTTGACCCTAGTCAATTAGATCATTTTTTCAGATTCATGTGCTACACTGCGCGACAGAATTAACAGAACAAAATGTTTTTCACGAATATTTTACTGTGAACAGTATCGCCGAAGGCGAATATTTGATATAATAGGCATCATCCTGGCGTACAATTTTCGAATATCCTATATAAATCGATCTACCACCTTACAGAGCCGCACATTATGCAAATTAATCATGCCTATAAAAACATAGGTTGCGATCACATCATTTCATTCCCGTTTTTTGGTATGTTCAATGAGATAACCACATCTCCAGTACTCAGGATGGCAAATCATCGTCGTTTAGATGATACTTTGAGATGGCAGGCCATTGGACGACTTGAAGCCAGGCAGTCGCAGACGGAGGTGGAATCTTGGCTTAATGTGCCACGCAATGTGGTCTCTGCAGTTTCAGGAGACAGAAACTGTAACAAGTAAAGATAGCCAAGGTCGCCCGACGGCTACGTTCAACCAGAACAGACGGCTATCTGGCTCTAACACGAAGACGAAATCCTACGATGTTCTGTCATCAACTGTCGCTTGAAGTTGTTGCTGCCACAGGTGAAAACATTTCCAACCCGGTTGCGTTAAGAAGGCTCAATTCAATTGGAAGCCAGTGGTTTGTATGCCATTAACCCGTCTGAGCGCGTAGCACAGTGGTATCGTCACCGTCCTCCCCACACCGGATGGAAAAGGCCCGGGTTCGAATCCCATCGATGACGCGAGGAACTTTAATGGGCTTTTTTCACTCCGTGGCTGAGTTAGTCGGTCTCAGGCGTAGACAGCAAGGTTTTTCCCCAGAAACTGGAGGTTTTTCGTCCAGCAAAACAGGCCAAATCGACCAGAGAACACACGCAATTTACAGAAAAAATACATATACATATATAGGTATATATTAGAAATAATGGATGGACCTAATGTAATCATATTAGGGCCACCGAATCGAATCCTATGTTCGACTTTTTATGAGGTGCGGTTGGCCCAGATTTTCTTTTCATACACGACAACGCCACTGCACATAGAGCTCAAGTTGTGGAGGTATATATTGAAACTGAAAACATCCAACGACTGCTGTGGCCGATCACCAGACTGAAATCCGATCGAACGTGTGTTGGAAAACCCTTAGGCGTTGCGTTGCGCGCCGACAGCCAACTCCTCGGTCACTCAATGAGCTAAGGTCTACGCTGGTGGAAGAATGGGATTTGTTGCCGCAGAATCTTATAGGCACCCTTATATCGAGCATCGTTCACGGCTTTCAGGCACATTTAGTCGTTGGAGGGGATCATACGCTGCACTGATGTCATGTGACCTTAATTTCGAGTATCTTGTATCAATTTCTGTAATGTTACCTTTTTGGTAATTGTACTTACTTCTTATACAACTCCCATAAATGTCCCTTATACCTGCCCGAAGTTTCTCGCAGTTTCCTGATTTCATCGTTATTCTACGGTACATCACCATACTAAATTTTGTGCCGCTTCAGCGCAAGCTGCATCCGTAACCTGGCACCTGTATGTTTCAAAGAGACTTTTATCCACACAACATTTAATAATATGTTGGCCCAACTCTTTGGTCTTAATTACATATCAGTGGTCTCTTTCTCCTTCAACACAGTGGCCAATTCAGGTACTAATTGCGAGCGTGTTGCCATGATTCCAGTTCCTCCCAAAGGTATTCAACAGGGTTAACGTTGGCACTCTGAGCAGGTCAATTAAAATTTTGTACGCCCATGTTTTCAAACCAAAGCTATGCAGCATGACGTGATGCGTTGTCATGATGAAACAAAAAGGGCCCTCCCTTAGTACTGCCTAAGTGCACGAAGAACGCATTGTCCAGAATGGCAATGATCCGCATAAAATTCATCGTAACAGAAACTACAATCAACGGTCCAAGCCCAGGCCACGAGCAACTACCCCAACCCCCACTTACAGGTAACATAGCAGTTTTAATCACCATCCTCCTACACCGAGTGAAAAGGGTCTTAGTTCGATATTTGTTTAAATACAATCCATCAAGTGATTTACATCAGTCATACTTGAATTTCTACCAAAAATTACAAGAAAAGAAGTACATTTCAATTTTGATGCCACAGCCAAGAAACTATTTCTATTTTTTATACATTTTCTTCAAAACGTTGTAAAACTTCCTCCTTTACATTTTACAGTTTATGTTATATTCATTTTTAGAAAAATTTCCGAAGATTTTTAATTTTTCTTCTATGGAATGCATTAAAAAAGACTTTGATAATAAACTCGACACGAATTCATCTGTACTTTGACTGAGGCTGAATGAATTGTTATTATACCTAATATTCTAATAAATTTTATTTTAAAGATTAAAATTTTAAAGTTATAAACTGTACGTCTTTTCATTTTTAACAAGGAACCTAACATAAACTGAAAAATGGTTGAAGGCTGATCTAAGTAATAGAATCAAACATGAAGTTACTCTCCTGAAGAGGAAATTGAGACACGTTTTTACAAGACAGAAGATATGGTGATTCTTTAAGAAAGTTTAGTTTATTGATCGAGCCATATTAAGTCTTTAGTAAGTGAATCCATTCCAGGTTTTTGAATTTTTAATTTCAATTATCAATGTGCGTGATGTTTAATATAATCTCCAAAGCATAGAGGTCATTGAATTCGTGTTGAAATGATGCTCGTGTTGTTTTAGATTACTTTTAAATTTCTCTAAAAAGGCCATCTTATAGACCTAAAGAATCCTCGAAAGTTAACTTAAAAATCTCGTTAATATTTTATAAACAGCATTTGGTTATTCTGTTCGAAGTTTTATATGGTCTGGGCATTTCCAATTTCTGAAATGCATTCTGTTTTTTTGCATTAAAATATAATTTTGAAGATTTAAATCATACAATTTAAATATAAATTGAAATGTATAATTTAAAAATAAATAGCTGATGTATCCGATTTTCTCCTTCATTATTTATTATTGTTATGTCCCTCTTTCATTTTGAGAAAAATAAAATAAATAAAAATAAAAACCTATACTTTTCGAAAGAGTTTACGATATAACCTTCTGTAGTTCAAGGTTATACATTGTACTGCCATCTATCGGCAAATATATGAAATAGTTTAAACCTCTTCAAATAAAATCTGAACGGAAATTGAAACGAAAATAAATGGATAAATGAATGAATGAGTAAATGAATGAATGATTGAATTAATTAATTAATTAATTAAAAATAAACAAAACAGTAGGAATATATTTTTATACCCGGTAAGATTCAGATAAAATTTTGTCAGCATAATTTTGCAAGAAATTTTAAATATTTGCTTCGTATTCGATAATTTTATTTCTCTCACTTCTTACTTGATGGCAGCACCGTCTACATCAAAACAAACTAGCTATTTCAGTACTGCAGCTTTGATTTGATTATTAGCTTTATTTTTATTAATTTATTTTCATATTCTTTTTTAAAGGAGTTTTTTTAACTGTTAAATTCCACGTGTAAGTATATGATAGAATGAATGGACAATTGTGAATAGAAAATACTTTCCATTGCATCGAATTTGTTTAATGAATAAAAATTCGATGTTTTAAAGATTCCATAAATATAGTACTTGTACGTAAGTAATAAAACCATCATTTTATCAATCATGTGATCTCAAACGTCGATCAATAAGTTCTGGGTTCGATCCCCATACCATACAGCCAGCAGAAATTTTCTTTATTTGGCAAAACCTCAATATTAGCTAGTTGCCCGGCTAGCTCAGTCGGTAGAGCACAAGACTCTTAATCTCAGTGTCATGGGTTCGAACCCCACATTGGGCCACAGAAAAAAAGCAATTTTTACCACTTTTAATGGTCAGGCCACATCCTGGGTACTGCATGCAACTCGGGTGGCCTCATTTTAGGAACGATATAGCTCTGCTGGAACGGTTACAGAGAAGGGCAACGAGATTGGTGAGGGGAAGAAAGGGGTGCTGTTGCCAAGAAAGGCTTCAATTATGCAATACCTCACAGGTAATCTGAGATTACCTGTGAGGTAATCTGAGATGTAATGACACTGAAATTACATTACATCTCAGATTACCTGTGAGGTAAATTACATTACATCTCAGATTACCTGTGAGGTAATCTGAGATGTAATGTAATTGATTGTTTACAATTGTTTAAATTGTAACTTTGTTTGTTTAAACAAAATTGTTTAAATTGTAAATTGTAACATTGTTTACTGATTGTTTAAAATTTAACTAATTCTCATTCTCCTAGATAACTAATAGGTACATTTTTGATCAATGAAAATACAAACATACACTGATCACCATTAATATCCGGACATCTCAGATTACCTCACTTACATCTCAGATTACCTCACAGGTAATCTGAGATGTAAGTGAGCCCAATGTAATGGGTGAGCCCAATGTAATGGGTAAGCCCAATGCTGATGGCCTTCTTCCTCTTGCTCATACTTTAAGCCCCTCACACATGAGGGACATAAATTCAAATTGAGGAAGGACGGTTGCAGAATAGATGTACGAAAGTTTGCCTTTAACCAGCGGGTGGTTGATTGCTGGAACTTCCAGCTATCGTTGCAGAAGTGGATAGCTTAGATAAATTTAAGGAAGAACTGGGAAAACTATTGTGGAGGGATGGGAAGGTGTTTTCTTTTATGCTGTGTAAGCTTGCTTTCTTGCATCATTTGCCACTACTAATCCTAATATTAACTCAAACACGTGCGCAATTTAATTGCATAATAGCAGTCATTTTCTGATATTATGAAATCGAAATTAGAAACGAACAATATCCCTTTGAAGGAAACTCCTTTCAATTTGTACCACAATTATTCAATTAAAACGCATTCTACGCTCTTGGCAGGGTCGGAAAAGAGATGGACGTAGAAGAATTTGGAGCAAAGCTGATTGTTTAAAATTTAACTAATTCTCATTCTCCTAGATAACTAATAGGTACATTTTTGATCAATGAAAATACAAACATACACTGATCACCATTAATATCCGGACACCCATCTGTTCACAGTTGGTCACGTCTTACCCAAGCACCACGTGTTAGACACAACTATAAATATGCTTTTAGGCCTTCGAGGTGGCAGTAGTACGATTGCGACTGCAAGATGCCGCAATTTCGGAATTAACAAATTTCCAGTGCGAAATAATAATAAGGTGCCAAATAAGCAGTGGATTCGTATATGACATTTCAAGGGTACTGAAGATCCTTAGGTCGACGATTGGTGATGTGATCTGCAAATGTAAGCAGACCGATGCTGAAATTGTCAAAAAAAAAAACCAATCCGGAAAAATCTCCGAAGCTGACGGAACGTAACAGGAAAGCCTCACAAAGAATAGCCCTCTGAGAACGCAGGTCGACGTTGTCGCAACACATGCAGGGCCCTTAGTCAGGTGATTGAGACACATATCAATACTTGTACAGTGCACAGGACACTGCTTGATATTGGTTATCATGGTCCTTCACCCGTCTACATGCCACTAATCACCCCACTAATGCCAGACGCAGCCTAGCTTGCTGTAAGGCTCGCAGTTCTTGGACCGTACTCTAATCGAAAGCTGTTCTTTGGCAGGACTAGTACACAGTCTACTAGTCTGCGGTTGTAACTGGGTATGACAGATGACGGGAGAAAACTAGATGCCAGACTGTATCATCCTGACAATGAAATTTGGCAAAAGCAGCGTGATGGTCTGGGACCATTTTACATAGTTTGACCTGGGCGCATTGGTTATTTTGGACAAAACTATGATTCCTAAGGTCTATTTAGACGTCCTGGACAAAAGTGGGTTACCTACGTTCTGGCAGCATTTCCGGAAGTCATATGACAACGCTCCATACCATACTGCTCGCGTTATGACCGGCTACTTTCAAGACATGAGCATTAAAATGTTGGACTGCCAGCCCAGAGCCCTAGCCTCAATTCTACAGAGAACCACTGGGATGAATTGGTTAGTCGGGTGCAAGTGAGAACAGATTACCTATAAAACAGAGAATATAAAACGGAAAATATTGGAGGAAATTTACAAAATACCGGTAAGGACTTACAATGGTCTTAAATTATTGAGATGACTGGTTTTCTCATTTTTTGGGGAAGGAGAAGGATACAGGAGAAGTCCCGTTTACTTCTCCTGTATCACGTATTTTTCGAATTAAAGTGAAGTGTAATTCTTTTAAATAAACTTAAATTAATAAATAAAAAACCCACTGATATTTCAATGGTATTTGCGTGCCCTTCATCTCCTCATGACTAACAGAGATACTGAAGTCTATTTTTAAGTGATCTCCAATCGACCAGAGACAGAACATTGAAAATTTGGGAAGACAAAAAAGAGCCAGTCGAAGTTCAACAGAAAACTCCAACCAAAGTTGGGAGAACAACAAACTTCTAAAGCTTCTTAGCGTTGTTTCTATCAGCCGTCCATGCAGAGGTCTTGAGGTCAGCGACCCGAAGTAATAAGTATAAACTTCTAATATCTAGAAAAGTTTTGGACAGCTCCTATTTCCAGAAACCACACTTTGATTCTTTCAAGAAACAATATCTTCACAATGTTTCTCCCTTCTGTGATTATTTCTTTTTCTTTTCTTTTTCAGTTCTGTTTTCTGTGTTTGCTCTTTTGAAGTCTTAGTTTCTTTTGAAGATCAACATCCTCTTAGGCTTTGACTGTCAACCCCTACTTTCTTTGTCGCTGGTTTCACTGCTGAGTAAATGACATGCTTGTTTGCTATCCACTTGCACCAGTTCAGGATTACTTCCCAATTCCTTGTTTACGTATCAGATATGTGTGTGTGTCTCATCTTTTTCAACCCCAGTCCTTATTCTTTCCAGTAAAAATTTTCATTTAATCCTCGGGTCAGTGATCTTAAGTCATCTGCGCGCTGAGAGAGATAACGCTGTGAAACTTGAAGAGTTTTGAGATTTGAAAATGGTTTCTCAAATGTTAAAATGATCATTGGTAAGATAACAGGCATTTTTGAATAACTATAAATGACAAGAAATCTTTTAATTAATGGCATTTTAAAGACAAAGGACCCCTCCTGACAATCGTAGCATCTTTGCCCGGCCATCCATAGGGAGATCCTTATCACAGCTTCAAGGTAAGATTGTCTTTTCTTTATCCTTCCATCTCACTTATAAGAAATCATGCTAATAAAGAAAAGATCAAAAATATAAAATTGTTTAAGTGTTCGCTACATTACACATTTTATTATTAAATAATATTTCGATTATATAATAATATATACACTGACTTACCAAAAGTTATAGGACACTGTTAATTATGAACTGTTCGTTGACTCAAAGAAAGTAACAGCTGTATTGACTGTCTCAAAGCGTCATGGAAGATTTTCTATAATTTTTGGTGGAGAATTGGCGGTCTTGCGCTCTATTCTTCTTTTATGACACCTATGAACCATATTAACAGGGCTGTCTTGACCTTGCTGTGTTCAATTCATTCCAAAGATGTTCAGTTGGGTCAAGGTCGGCGCACTGTGCTGGCCACCGCAATGTTCCGATGTTATAAAGTTCCATTTTAAAGTTCAGTGGTAAGTTTATTCAATCAGTAAAGTGCCTTACCTTTGACATGATTTTTTTATTTGTGTCTCTCATTTATGTCAAAAGAATCAAGAAACAGTTAGAATAAAATTTAAAAAAAAACGATATAGTCCGGAACCAAGTGTTCTCCAGGTATTCTTCACGCTCGAAGAGGTCTATCTGATCACAGTACTGTGTAGAGAGATTCATCAACCCATAGTCCTGATTTACAGTGTTCCATGAACCACTTATAGGGAATTTTACCCCATGCAGCGAGACTGCTGATTGCAGTTGTTGAGGCTTGCCTTATTTGCCACCACTGTCCATTAAAACCAATGTTGTGGAGATCCATACGCAGAATGTTCATATAGACCTCAACTCTTGTTGACTCCTTCTTGTATTTTGCTTCATGGCAGTGGCATCGCCTCACTCCAATTCATGGTGACATAATCAACGGTCAATTCTGATTGGTGTAGGTGATAGGGCAATTGCATAAATCGAGAAGCCCTCGTGAAATCAGTAAGCTTGGATCTTCTTACCACTAAGAGAACAACATATCCATTCCTTATACACCAGGCTGAGTTGTTTATCCAGGAAGTTCCAATGGACAAACCATTGGACAAGACAAGTTGGTAGGATCGCAGTCCTCCCCAACACCGGGTGGAAAAGATCCGAATTCGAATCCCGTTGATGAGTGAAGTAATTTTTATGGATCTTTTTCACAATGTGGCTGAGTTAGTTGGTGTCTGGCGAGTGTAGAATGTTTTTTATTCCTGGAAACTCGAGTTTTTCGTCCAGCAAACAGTAATTCTGCCTAATATTTAATATAATTCTTAATATCTATTGCAGTACGGTTTTTTCCCTTTTTTTAATATCGTTATTAAAGCCAAAAGATTAACGTTTAACAAAAAACGTTGAAGAAACGGTACCATATCAATGTGGCTCCATCTATCGTCTCAGTTTTCAACTAATGCATTCATAACATTTGTATGTACTTAACTTTTATTACAAACAGAATAAAATAAATAAAAAGGTAATACGCACGTAATGAGTTTATAAAATTGTTTTACAATGGGCCAAACATTTTTGGTGACGTGTGAATTCGAAGGACAACGTATATCTAATTTATATTTTTTACGTTTGTATCTTTGTGATCTTCGCCATATTTTTAACCCTATTTAAATAAAATATAAAAACAATCGAAAGATCTGTTTCAGCTATGGATTTGTAATTAATGGCTCTTTATTTTATTATGATATTAACGCTAATAATATTGTTATAAAATCATTAAAAATTAATAGTAATTTGTAGTTGGGACCTAAAATATTTACAAATGAAAATAACTTATGTTAATTTATCTAAAATTATTATTATCGGTTAATAATATTAAATATTAAATTTTCGACCAAAATATTAGAAACTGAATTTCATATTTTCACGTGAAGGAATTACAGCTTAAACCGATCTACTCTCGATACAGCTAATGACCCAATCCAAAACTTAAGTGTGTGTGTGCTAAGTGTAAAGGCAATTGAGGCTTTGAGGCATCGGTGGCTAAACTGAGTGTATTCTTTCTTGTCGGTTTGCTGGATGAAAAATCTCGATTTTCCATGTGAGAGAAACCAACAGCCCCGAGACCGATTAAATCGGCCACATTGTGAAAAGAGACCCTTGAATATTTCCATAAAAATGAATCCATGAATTCATTTTTCTTTGACTTCCTCAAAATATTGCGAACTGTTAACTTCCATTTCTCTTATAAGCATATGAAGTACTCTAGGAAAGATTGAATACTTTTCTCCAAAATTTTCATAAGAACATTTAAATGGACTGTTTGGAGTAGAGAGACAGAAAGGGGGAAGACAAGCAATTGAAGGCACTAAGAAATATGCACATCCACTCACCATAAAAGAACTAGAAATTCCTGCCATGGTGTCCAAGAAGTTCTATCCGGATTTTGGTTCCTTTTATTATTTTAAAACAATGGTCTTCCTGTTTTTTTCAGATTCAAAAGATTTTGATCGCAAAAGATGGAGTTCAGTTCTGTTTTTCATCCCGAAAAACAAATGAACTAGCCATATGGTGTATCGATACCTCAAGGTTTTAATTTCCTCAGGGCCAATTCTAAATATTTCATTTTCAACGATTTTCTTCTTCAAGTACGCTTTGTCTTTTCAGTATATTAATCGTCGGGTAGACTCTAAAGTTTTGTTTCCTTTTTGTTTTCTTCAAGAAGTGTGTTTGTTTAATGTGAGAAAAATTGTAACTGTTGCAGCAAACAGAAGTAGTTTTGGTGTGAAACAACGTGGCTGGAGATGGAAACTGCTTAGAAGTCTTCTTGCGTTACTGAAAGATAAAGGTGAGCGCTTCACATTCAGAAAGAGAAATGCGACTTACATATGTAATAACTGGAAAAGATTCTCTAAATTTTTGAAAGGACAATTTGGCTCTCACAAAAACAGCATGAAAGAAAGAGATGATATATTTGGGAGCCACAATTTAAAGAACAGCTATTTGCTTCGAAAAATTCACTTTAACCTCAACGGCAGTTACTGCACTTTATTGCTCCTTTGAAGGAAGATTGTGGGAGGTGAGTATCTGTTCGTTTTATTTAATACTCCGGTAGAACCATCTGGTGATAAATGGGATTTACAACGTTAGTGTTATGTCATCCTTAGACTCCTTAGGCTATCCTGTGCGTGCGAGTATATAATATCTGTAAATTGCGTGTGTTCTGTGGTCGCTTTGCTGCTTGCTGGAAGAAAAACCCGAGTGTCCGGGAGAAAAAGCCGAGCCACCCCACCTGAGGTCGAATAACTCAGGTAATTGGGGAAAAAAGGCCCATAAAAATTCCTCATGTCATTGAATTCGAACTCGGTCTTTCCCACCCAGTGTGGGAAGGAAGCTGATTATGCCAACTGCGCTACCTGAAGAAGAGTGGGAACGGGCAGGTGATATGCGATATTATCTTGGTACATGGAGAGAAGCGATCAAACTGAAGTGGCGTTTTTAGAGATTCTTTCAGAGGTGTTCGAATCTCTTGAGATGATGAATAATTCATCGTCTTATTAGACCAGTATAGATTAACTGACAAGAAAGGTCAAGGGCTTCTACAAAGAATGTCAGCGACAAGACTCCTCGCTGTGGATCATCCCCTTTTCAGATGGTAAATCTCGATAGAATTTCCGATGTGTATCTAGGAGACATCAATAATTGATGCCTCCTAGATACACACATTCGAATGTTGTTGGAGAACCAAATAAATTGAGGCCGTTAGTCTTCGTATATTGTGTCCTCAATAGCTTCTGTTCTTCGGTCCACACACCACGGTATGGACAGTAAATATAAGGATCTGAATACGTTTTTAATGAACATTAGGAAGTGGTCCAGTCGGGCTGTAGCCTTGCTGGTCAACTTTGTAATGACTGGAATTAGGTGATACAGCAAAACTGTAAGTTGAAGGGGTAAATGATGCTTGAATGCAGGGCAGTGGACACTATGGGTTCTTACCAGTACACTGCCATAGAAGGTGATGTTATCAAGGTTGTGAAAAGAGACCCTTTTGGGAGCCATCCTTTTTGGACCATGAGAGCGATTGTAGGCCACGTATGTGTGTGCCCCTTTCTTTTCAGTTTCAGGAAAATTGCTCTGTCCTTCTTATAGTAAACCAGGATCTAGTTCTAGGGCGTACACAAAATGTTTTGGAGGTTGTGATATGCAAGACCTACTCCAGAAATCACTTGATTGGTGAGGTTACTCTCTGTTTGAGCCTAAAAGACATCAAAATTTCATTCAAACTCTTTTTTGGCATCTAAATATCTTGGCAGCAAACATAGACCGAGGGTAAACAGGATGCCATGACGACTGGAAAGCACACTCCAACCCATGGACGCCAGCCGTGGGGAGAACTGGATCCAAAGCACTTTAGATCCATCACTTCTGCATGAATAACTAATATCAGGTGTCTCGTGTAATCGCCGATATCGTCTGCTTTTGTAAGTCAGCTCTTTGCGTGCATTATTGAACAACCAGCTGTTTCATTTATGTTCTAATATTTTGGTAGAGCAGTGTATATACGTAATAAGTATGGAATTTACAGTAATAAAATTGCTCGTATGATGTATAAACATTCACTCTGCTCTTTTCGAATTATTCAACTCATAATGCAGGGAAGTAGGAAACATTCAGTGCAAAATAACATTCGATCCAACCATTATATTTATTTCAACTAAGAGCTCGAAGCCATCTTGTTTAGGTTGAAAGGATGGGAATTCTATTTCGTCTTCTCTTAGGTTGTCAAGAGCATAGATATACCAGCATAAATTCTTCACTCTCACGCTCTATACGTACCTGTCTATCCTTTTCGTTTATCTTTGAAATAAATAACAGAAACAGTCCATCTGTTTTGTAAACAGAGAGAAGCAGCGTGTATTTGCCTTTCTTCGGAGTCACCCACCTGAATGCTTTTATTTGGAACTATTGAGCTGCCATCATTTTTACTGACGGATTCTGAGAATTCCATTTTAACTTCCTCTCTTTTTCCGATGCCACTAACAGCTGTCCCGAAGTGCCGGAAGCGTTGTCAAGAAGTTCACCGTCCATCCACCCACGAAATGAGATGCTAAGATGACGTCACTTCTTTTATTTTTACAAATAATACATCACCCTACACTGCACTATCCTACATTGCTAACGATGTATGAGTGCACAGCTGAATGACCTCGTTTTGGAATGTTGTTTCTGTCCAAAGTTTAGTAAACATTTGTTTACACTGTGGATCGGTTTTCGCGAGCTAATTGGGTCAGTCCTAAGTACCTATATATAGAAAGGTTTCAAGGAGAGCTATAAATTGACGTGTTGGTAGTTTGCTTAATGGATTGAAAGAGAAAAATGAAAGAAAGGAGGCTTCAACAGAAGAAAGAATAATTAGATAGAAGTGGTTTAAACCTGAGGTGACAGGCAGAGAAGTGAATGAGACCCAATTACAATGCGCTGGAGGCTAATACAACTTATTAGAACTTCCCCTAACAGAAAAGGTGATAATGTTGGAAAATAGAAAAGATCTGTTTATTTTCTGAATATTTTTAAGAAAGAAATCGCTTATAAACAGCCTCCAGTAAAGTTCGTCCAATCGCGACTCTGTTCACGATCCCTACAAACAAAAGATGTGGCAGGTGTTTGATGAATGTGACAGCCACTTTCAACTTAGTAGGGTCTTCCCCTTGAGGATAAGCTGGTGAAGAAATTGTCATTCTGCTAGCGAGATTAAGATCTTTTGACTAACAGCTGGTAACTGACCCAGTCTTCGAAAGAATCATCCACCGCTCTTCTGGGTAGCACAGTTGGTATATCATCGTCCTCCCCACACCAGGTGGAAAATATTTGAGTTCAAATCCCATCAAAGAAGCGACTAATTTTATGGGTCTTTTTCACAGCGTGGCTGAGTTAGTCGATCTCAAGTGAGGGTAGCGTGGGTTTCTCTCTCGGAAACTCGGGTTTTTCATCCAGCAAACAGCAAATCGACTACAGAACACATGCAATTTACAGACATATTACATATTGCTCAGTATGGCCTAAGTTGCTGATGCCTAAAATCCTACAACAGAAGACCGAATATTAATGAGTCTGTTATGTGTTTTCTATGGGCTATTTTCTCTTTTTCCTGACTTAAAATCATGCAAACCTCGCTTGAAACAGACTAACTCAGTCACGTTGTGAAAATACCTAAAAAATCCTGGCGTCATTGATCGGATTCGAACCTGGGCCTGTTCCAGCCGTTGTGGTGAGGACGGTGTTTTATCCACCGAGCTACTGCGAGTTCTTCCTTCTGAGATGTGTCCGAGAAGCAGCGTACCAATCTGAATGAATTTGAACTGTGTGGCACAGCTGGACTTCATGAGGCTGGATGGTCCATCTGGAAAAGTGCTATTTATGTTTAAAAAGATCCTAGGACAGTTGATCCATTGACTTTGACAATAATTGATGATGGTTGATGTATGAATCAGGAAAAGAAGTATACTAGTCTCACCAGCTGCTGGGACTAGTAAAAACTTCGTAATTCAATGTGGGTCTTAGTATCGGTAATTTCAAAAGATCTTAGCAGTTGTAGAAGAAACCATACTTCATCCATTCAAACCAGATCTGAAGTTTTGAATACTTTTTGTCATCGACTATAAGATGGAAATTAAATCCAATCGGTCCGTATTTTATTAATATTTACAAGAGAATCAAATTCTAAAAATGTCTATCAGCTTAATGAAAAAGCCGATGCCATTTCTTAGTAACTCTTACAAACTGTCCTGCACAGTTAACTTCCATTATGAAGTTCCAATTTTGGATTACGCCAGTCGATTTAGAGTGTTTCATTTCACATTAGATGGTGGGCATGATTTATTTTTATCAAATCCCAAGAGATTCTTAAATACTTTTGGCAATACAGTGTATTTCACAGTAGTTATAATCAGCGTCCTTCTGGTTGGATAAAAATTCCCGGGTTCGAATCCCTTAAATGACGCCAGGAACTTTTGTGGGCTGTTTTTACTTCTTGGATGAGTTAGTCTCGAGGACAGGAAGTTTTTTTACTCCCGGAAACTCGGATTTTTCGTCCAACAAAATAGCCAAACAGAACAAAGAAATCACAGAGTTTTTGGACATAATACACATGGGTGGATGAGATTTTTTCGTTTATCCCTAACACAACAGCTGAGTTTGTTTTATGCTTGCATTGGAACTAGAGAAACCATTTAAGTTTCAATAGTTCCAGAGTAGTTCCAGAGTTATTTTGAAAACCAGTAATGTATTTTTCGCCAAAACCAACACGTGGTGATGAAAAGCTTACAATATATTCTATTTTCGTTCTATCCTGTACAGCTCCGGCACGTCCATAATAGAAGATTGAATCCAAACTCCACCAACTTTCAATACGAGTTTTATGAGGTTTTTATTAAAACCTGTACTCGTTTCTATTGGTCCAAATGTTGCCGGTGTTTGCATCCAACTTAATGCCTCTGGGACACAAATGGCGTAATGCAGATCATCGCGAAGTTTCCCTTTCTGTTGTTCTTCGCTACATTCTTAGAGATAAACATATCGATCTGTGAAATCAGCTGACGTCTCGAGGTTATTTCTTGAGGTATTGCTTTTGGTAGAAACCAAACATGTTTACGTATATCTGAAGCAAAACATTTAACATACGATGATAGTATCATTTCTCGACAGGAGGCAGCACTAGCAGTTTATAATGCAAGCTTTGAACTTAAAAAACTTCACCCAAGTCGAATTTGTATCCCGGTGTTTCATCCCGGATCTTTTTTTTCATCCTGGTTTTACGAAATTAAAAATTTAAACAGTTTTCACCATTCATTTCATTAAATTGGGATCAGTAATGTATTTTTCGCCAATAAATATTAGCATGGAGTCATTGCAATGCATTAATGATATGTATTTCCATGATGGAAGTATCTTATAAATATTACAAGGTGGGTTGGGCACGACTCTTTGTGACATCGTTACAAGAGCTCGTGTGACGCAACAGACGTCTGATATGACATTAAAATACCCATTGGGGGTTAGCTAATTCCGAAATATTTCACACGTGGACTCCATTCAAATGTTTTCTTGGAATTTTTAGCTTCTTTTTTCTATTCAAATTCATTTTTACAGGCTTCAAAAAGCTGGATTAATGCATCGGTTAATAAAGAGACATTCTCCTTGGGAATATCAAAAAGGCGCTTTGAACCAGCTTTAAAACCGATTTAAAAGATATATTTGAAGATATATATCGTAATTTGATTATGTTTTCAGAAAGATATTGATTTCTTTTCACTTTTCGCTCTATTAGCTTGGTAAAAGCAAAGATTTATTAGTATGGTGTGAGTCAGTAGTTTACATAGATTTGACAGTAAAGTTCTAGGTCAGATTTTTCTCTCCAATCCTCAGCACAGGCTCAGACTTCAATTTGGGACTCTGTTTATCCAATCGTATTGGATAAATAGATGGACCAACAGCCATTCAATTGTGTTCACTTGTCACCGTGAGTTTAATACAACTGTACTGACCCTCAGCATATTGCATCTATAAATTGCTCGCTGCGTGTAGGCAAGAGAAAATGCAGTAGCAGATAGTGCAATTAACAAATGGAGTCTACAAACGAGATGAATAATAAATCAATGAATAATAAATTTCCTTCTATGGGTACAAAAAAGTCAACTGAACTGCTTCAGCCCCAAAATATAGAACTTTTTAGAGTAAAATTCTAGTGAAAGTTGGACTTCTGTTCAGCTTAGCGACAAATACCGTTATCTGCAGTTCAACCAAAGTTGCCAAAGTTGCTAACATCTCCAGAATAGACAAATCCGTTGTACGTTTAAAAATCTGAGTCAACACCAGATTTTTATAAATATGGGATTCATCTGTTCAGATGATGCTAACGCAATTTAAAAAGATATTGGTAACTTAAGCAGAACCATGGATAACGGTGTTTATCTGTAAGTCGACTTTCGGGCTTCAGCGAGCAGAAATTCTCTTCATGATCGAAAGCAGCTGAAGCGTACAATTTTGAGTTGAAATATTAAGATTAATACTTTAAGAATTTTGGACAAAAAAGGAAAAATTCTGAGAATTTCTAGCATCCAGTTAAGAAAATTGTTAATCAGATAGACAAATTCTTTAAGGAGTTACAATTCGTACTGTGGCTTTCAACTGGGACTCAAAGGTTGATATTTAGGGACTGATTTATGTTGAAGAAGTATTGGAAAATCACTTGAATATGGTGAAAGCTACGAAATAGTTGAAAATTTCCCCCCTTCTGCTTGATGCTAATAAACTTGCGTACTCACCAGAATCTTTAATTGGAGTGCAGTTGTAAGTCTTCAGTGGCCATGATTTGGTGGGAATACTGAATTCGAATATGGCCGCTCGATATATGAAGCAGTACCCAGCACAATACTCCGGTGTTCATTAGCTATTTGTTTCTCAACACCTGCTGTTTACATCAGTAAGTATTGGAAAAACGAGATAGGTCAACAGGTTGTTGGTTACTCCAATATTATTATTAATCTCTTTATTCCAGCAAAGGTTTGCTTTCACCTGTATTACACAGTCAACGGGCTAGAAGTGGACTAAAATTACAAGTTCTATGATCTATTACCAACCTCTCTCTCTCCATCCAATAACATCGCGATAACCGCAAATTTAGTCGCCACTAATAGCTCTGAGGCAGTCTTCTGAGGAATGGATTACAACCGGAAAAGCTCATGGTAGTAATTTCCCTAACGATAATGGAATCAACAAATCAAAACTTAACGAGTAATGGTTCCCTTACAAGGGAATCCTTTGTAATTTTATAAGTAAATAGTAATCTTTATAGTTTTTAATATTTTATGTTTCTTTGTTAATTCAAATGTGTTTCTTTCTCTGCGCGATATTTTCTTCACCACTAATTGCATCTAATTCTTGTTACTGTAAAATAAGCACTGTTGAAAAATATACTCCACTAAATAGCTTGCTGCTTTTTGTGGGTGCATTTTTCGAAATTTCTGAGTGCTCAGCTGAGAAAAATCGGTGAAGCGAGTTGAAGACATTGCTTGTATCTTCCTGTTGCTCATTTTCATAATCGCAATGAGGCAGGCGAGAACATTGCCCGTCTCACTGTTACGGTGCTCCCTGAAATGTTTGCCAAATGCTCTCGTCAAAGTTTAACTTACTCTCGAACACAGTGGGAAGGAATGGGAAAAAAATAAGACTTCATTTGAGCCCTCGACGTGGGCACCTGCATGTGGTCAGCACATGCAGACTAACATCATAAAAATCCAGCGTGGCTGGCTGGTTCTACGACCCGTGGAAACTCAAAAAGGAGAATCCTGGAACGGCTCCGCTTCAAAACACCACTTTTGTCCCTCCTTCGACAAGAAGGGTGGTCATAGGATTGCTTGCTCAGGGTCAATCGGCTAGTGGGTTCACCTGGAAGGGTCAGCTGTTTCAATGCCATGCTCCTATCGTCATGGCCATGATTCAGGTTGGTGCTGGTGCTGGTGCTGGGTAGCCCTGGCGTCTCATCCCCAAGCAATTTATTGTTTTCACTTAGGATGCGTCCTATTTGGCTCCGTGGTGTATCTTACAACCTCTGGTGGTAGCACTTTGTAATTTATCCCAACTTTGGCTCTCGTTAAGACACATGGTCAGTTTAAAACTGAACAGCACGTAGTTCTATTCAGTGCGAATGACTCCAGTGATCTCAAAACGAGCAACGATGTTAGCGAATTAGTGATATATCAGGATCTTCACCACGCGTCCTGATAATTCATTTAACCCATAGGAAAGGTGTCGCCTTTCTTTATTCAGAAAGGTTTGGAAGGTTTGGCAGGCTCTCCAAAATCGATCAAATGACTATGTTCTGGTGACATTTTAATAAAAAAAGAAAAGGAGATAAGCATTCAGAACGACTTCTTCTAGCGATCTCTATTAGGGAAATTCCGATTACAGTAGTCCCCAAACACTCACTTCATCTCGTGGGATGATCTCCAAATGAAATCTTCTTGAGATGTCCAAAGAAGAAATCTGGTCTGAAACCACCGGGAATGACAGCTGTAAAATGAATATTTGTACGTAGGAATTGGGAATTTAGTACCCGCTAGAATCCTGATACTTTCTTTCAGCTCACCAACGTCTCCCAACTCCATTACAGCTGGGTATGGAGTACCCAGTAAGGCCATACGTACTAATTCTCTGCGCTGTTTTAAGTGTTTAAAACACTCGCAAATTGTCTGTCTTGGCGCTCCTTGTATGTGTTCGATTTTGCATTAAGAATCACGAAATCATGGGATGTTCGGCTCCAAAGCATGCATCAACTTCCAAGTAGAGCCACCTGCGTACTCGAAAGCATGCCAACGATGAAAGGAAGGAAAAGAGATATAAAGATTCAAGACCGAGTCGAACGTACCTTACATTGAGGCAAGAAAATCAGTGAAGCCAATAAATAGTAATAAGCCAACATATCTGTGACATCCGTTCTGACTGATAAAAGACCCACCAGCCCTAAAGAAAACATACCATTGCGATGAAAACTGATATGACCACCAACAGAGTCATTCATCCCGATTGCACGTTGCACGTTATTTATTGAGTTCAGAAAAATCCACCCAAAAAACACATTCAGCTGCCACTTCCATATTCGTATCCTAGTGTTCTACCAGTACCAAAACAAAGTGGGAAAGAAAAGTTGAAAAAAACTGAAAGATCCCCCCTTACAATTGAAGATGTAATGGAAGTAGTGGTTAAGGAGGTACCAGACGATTGAATCTTGGTACTCTTTTCCGAGGAAGTGGAAGAAAATCTCTATGGGAGTGATCGCTTTCCTGTGATATCTGTTCTGACTAGGAAAAGACCATCAACTCGTCAAGAATACTCCAGTGGAAGCTTCATAAAGCTGACTGGAACGCCTTCGGACGTCTGCGACAATTTGACATTACAAGAGTCAGCCAAGAGTCCATCAATGATGCAATTAAGCACGTTACAAAAGTTACTGTCCACACAGCTGCAGCAGGTGCAATTTCGAAAATATCTACACAGCTTCCACAATTTCTTAAACTTTTGTGGAATTCAGAATGCACAGCAGCAAGAAAAGTCCAAAACAAGGCGTGGGGGACATTCCGCCGATGTCTCACCACGGAAAGTTTAATAGCCTTTAAATTTGCACATTTCAAAGCACTTCACATTCAAAGTCAGAGTCAACGAGAACCTTGGATCAGTACTTCGCCCAGATCCAAGTCTGCCAGCTCAAAATTAGTCTGGAATAAGATCTGAAAAATGAAGGAAAAATATCTATTGTGCCCTTTAGTGATCCTAGAGCGCAATGGATGTGCAATTTCAGATCCGACTGCAGTTTCAAATCTCTAGGGGGAAACATTTGCAAAAATCTGTGCCTTAACATCATTCTACCCAGAGTTCCTGGCCCTAAAAGAAACAAAGGTGAGAATCATGCATTAAACTTCTTCTCAAAGGACCTTGGATCATATAACAAGCCCTTTACACGGGTAAAATTAAATGCAGCACAGTTTCTTACAAGAGCAAATGCTGTCGGGCATCTACAAGGAATGAAGCACCTCCCACCACAATTCAACGATTATCTTTTAAATTTATTTGATAGAATATTTCTTGAAAATGTATTTCTGGACTCCTGGAGCAAGGCAACTGGCCTTGCTTTTCCAAATCCAGGAAAGGATGCTAGAAATCCAAATATTGTATGGTATTTAGAAACAAACAGTCTCCTTTCTGGACAGAATGTAGCTTCCAAAGAAACAGGTCCATTTTGGATAATTTAATCCGACTTGAAACGTACATTCATGATGCTTTACAAAATCGAGCATCTTATGTCAGTTTTCTTTGATACAGAAAAAGTGTACTCACAGTCTGCGATTTGGCATATTACAAGACATCCATATCTTGGGTCTTCGGGGGTAAATATCCGTAAATGGTGCATTTCGTGCTGCAACACCACCTTTTTTTATAAAAAAAACTTCCTGTCTAATCGCTCATTTGAAGTTCGTGTAGGATCTACACTCTTGTGAGGCTTCTCTACGTTGATGAATTGACTATATTTTTCCAATCGCAATTGAAACGTGAGGGTCATTGAAAGATAATTCCAAAAACCCATTGATCGTCTTGCATCGTGGACATTGGCTAATGGGTTCAGATTTTTGACACAGAAGACCATTCGTGTACGGAATCTTCATCGTGACCGGGAATTAAGGATTGGACAATACATCGTTACAGTGGTTGCAGAAATCAAATTGCCGAGACTTATTTCTGAAGAACAGCTGACATTTCTGTAATATATTCCTCAGCTAAGGACAAGGTGCGCCAAGAGGCTTAATATTCTTCGCGACCTTTGGTCAACCTCGTGGGGTACTGATCGATATACCCTACTATGCCTCTACTATGTTCTTTTCGCTGTAAACTTGACTGCATGTCCCAGGTTTATGCTTCTGCTAGAGAAAGTCCACTTCCGTGGCTAGATCCAGCCCAACACCAGGCCATTCGCATTTTCCCTGGAGTATTCGTTCTTCTCCTGTCCAAAGCCTTTACGTTAAAGCAAATTGAAATTCTTGTCCGACCACCCTACGTGTTTGAGTCACGATAGGAAAATCTGTACAACACTCATCGGACCGTCAACCGATCTTTTAGTATTCGGATTCAAAGGCTGTTACGAGTGCTCAACTTGACGGTAGGCAGAACTGCCGAATCACCTAGGCAATTCCTTCCACCCTGGCATGCAAGCTCTCAGCCTGTAATTTCTCCCTTAAGACCTCAGGAACTGTTTGCAGCACATCGAACAAATATTCTGATTTTCTGCCCGCCTATACAGATGGCTCGAAGTCAGAATCACATGTGGGATCAGCTGCTGTCCTCTCTCACAAAGTAGTATCCAACAAGATTCCACAAGAAACGAGTAGGACAGCAACTCTGTTGCATACAAGAGAACTAGCCCTTGATCACGTCAAAGATAGTCATTACCCAAGATATGTGATACACGTTGATCCATCAAGGCTTTATTAATATTGAAGTTAGCCCTTATCCAGTTCTGTCCCGGATTCAGGAAATGCTTTTATTCTCTTTGTCAGTCTAAATTTGGCATCCGCTTCTGCTGGATACCAAGCCACAAACAACCGACCTCCCTTAAACCAGAAACTACCAACAATCAGTAACCACTGCAGTTATATATGATCCGCAACGCCCTCAGGTAAAGACGAGGACCCGGAAACGCACAGCAGCTCACGCACTTTATATTTGCAGGTGCCCTCAATTTTTAAAGGCCTTAAATTTCATAGCTTTATTTCGCACAAGCTTCCCTACTAGTCTTCCTCTCCCCAAGCCCCAGAAAACTTCCCCTGTGTTTCTCGAAGTACGATCCTCCCATTAAACAATCCATGCCTTCCTTCCTGCCAACACCAAACAGTTCCTCGAGGGGTTTTCTTAGAAAACTAGATTTAACCTCTCTGCAGCGTCCCCGACTTCAACCCTTATCACCATCAGACAGCTAAACTGCCGTCCGTCTGTGACCGCATCTTTTACATCCCTCGCCTCGACGGTAATTAGATTTATCTCCGTCGACGTTCATCATATTTCACCCGACCATCACCACGACAACCGGTCACGTGGCGAACGCCCGCAGCACGTGCGCGCACAGGACCCGGAGGTCGCGTTGGAATAGAGGGTTGTCACTTAAGGTTACCGGCGGGGAAGTGGTGCTATGTGAGTTCCAGCTGCAAAGTGATTTCCTCACGAGTGAGAAACAGCACGTCCGCAAGGGGAAGTGTTTAGTTAAGGGGGCGACAAGCGATAGTTTCGTGTCGTGTGGCTAGCGCTTGTTGACAAGACATCTCCGGATAGGCGTGATGAGCAATCCTTCTGTGTCATCACGGATCGCCAGTTACTAAACTGGTGACAACCTCTCACACGGGTGTGCCAATCCACACGACAAAAAGGTGAGTTTTTAAGCAAGAATCTTACCAATTATTTGTACGAATAATTCCATTCAAGGTGATCAATATTGTTGATATCAAATGGGCCAATGTGAGTAATTATTTCTTTCTGTTCTTTCACACTTAATTGCACCATAATCTGCAGTATTTCTGACCTCCTGAGCAACATTTTTATGGAATAATTTATACTTGCAGAAGGATTCGGGCTTTGCTGATAATTTGGTCAGTCCATGGAGCTTTCTTCTCTGCAGCTGACGTCTTCAATTCTTTTGACACCCATTTTGGTTTACGCTTTGTATGTTTTTGTTGTCGTTAAAAGTTTGGTTGCTGTATGATGGGTTCTGGCTGATAAAGGTTGTATAATTTCTACAGTAAATTCGACTATTCCCATAAAGTACTGTTTTAGATCACAAATGGTTTTAGACAGTTTTGTTAATTTTCCAAAATGAACTTACAGGATGATAATTTTTTTGTTCTTTTCTATGTACAACTGGATCCAGTGGTTTATTCTTTCTTTACCTCCTTTGAGGGGTGTGGAAAGAATTGAGTTCTTATATTTAATACAATAACAGGTACATATGTACATTGATAAACCATATCTTGCATGAGTACATATTTTAGTTTAGTCCCTGAAAAAGTGGTGCTGAAAGTAGCGTCCTTCATCACGTGTAAACCCTAGGTCATTGTGTTCCTTGGCTTTTGTGACTCGTTAACCATTTAGGACGATTCTAATAACTTTATTTTCAGATTTTCAAAGTACATGATCCCTGACCTTTCAGGGTTGATGGCTAACTCTATGCTGAGGAGGTAGCTTTGCAATTGATCGATGCATAGGAAGACAGACCAAACATAAACTCTCAACATCTTTAGTTCAATTTCCCTGCTCACATTTCATCTCATCATCTCTTTGGTGTTTCCAAAAATCTGCTTTTACCATTTCAATTGTTGAATGAATCCCTTTGGTGCTCTTTCCATCTACTTTGTCAAACTTCCGAGATGTCTAAATTCTCTCACTTGTTCTACTAACCTTCCATTCATTCTAATTTTAGTCGCACTGCGCCAGATCTGGTGAGAAGGCCGGTGCTCCAATGTTGTGATCTTATTTTTCGTTAAAAACTCTCTCACTGCGACAGAGGAATGACACGAAGCATTGTCGTGATGCAAAAACAAAAACTGATCTGTACAGGAAAAAACAAGCTGCACAGCACGATATGAATATTATTGACATGTGCAGTAGTAAGGAATTGGTAAGCAACGGTTCTCTTTTCAATTTGACCACACCTTGTATCCATTATAAAATTCTACCAAATGATCACTTCTTTCCTTTATTTACCCCCAGCCCCCATGGACCTACTATGTTTCCATCTCTACCATGACCTATTTTTGCATTCCAATTGCCCATTATAATCACAATATCTTTAAATTTCTTAATCATGATAATTGTTGATAGAAGCAATTTATTTCTTCTTCAGTGCTTTCTGAAGTTGGTGCATATACCTGGATGAATTCATCTCTCTCTTCTCTCTTCCTCTACCCTCATTGCAATTATTCTATCCCTTAAATAACTAGTTGCATCATCTTTCACGATAAAAACCCAACTCCTTTTCTTTTTATTCCATCTTCTGCGGTTAAGACTCTGAAAGTTTCTCCTTCCAGAACTGTTGTGGTGAAATCTTTGCTTTCTTCCCAAAAGCGATACTTCCATTATTTTTACATCCATTCTCTTCATTTCCTGACAAATATTACCTAATTTTCTTATTGTATTCATACCTTGAACGTTCCATCTACCCATCTTCGATTCCACCTCTCCTCTCTTGCTTTACCTGCCCCTTTTCATCTTTCCCATGTCTTCTACTATTTTTACTTCTGGAACAATCAACCTTAACAGGATCAGCCTCACACGGAACTGACACGCGCTTATGGCCAGTCAGGTCGCATGGCATGTTCAGATTAGTTTCAGAGCTCATCATGACTTCACACTGAGACTGCAGAAGGGCCCAAGGACCAAGTACAGTGGTTTGTATTCAGACTTGACCACATTAAGACCACATTTTCTTGGTCAGACTACCCAATCTTTTAAATATCTCAACTCCAACTAGAAAAAAACTTAAGATTAATATTTAATGAACCGGTGGTTGAAATTCGAGAATTTCTGGTTGTTTGTTAAATGGGTTCTCGCGGGTTGCACGGTGGTTATAATCACCATATTCTTCATATCGGGTGAAAAAGACCTGAGTTCGAATTCCATTAATGACGAGAGGAATTTTTATGGTATTTTTTCACAACATGGCTGAATTATTCAATCTTTGTTGAGGGCTGCATGGTTTTTATTTTCTTTCAAGAAAGAAACGTGCTGAAACCGGACTCATACCTTAGTTACTTTAATCTAACAACAAAAAAACAGACGGTGAAAGAACAGAACCTGGCATATTTCATGAACCCAATTTATTACTAAAATGTTTGCATTGTTTAAAGATCTATCAAGATTCAACGAAATCCTGAACTTGATGCGATAGTTCCTATACAAAAAGGGAAGAAAATTCATTGTTTGTCCAAATTTCATTGAAATTCATTGTTTCATCCTTTCTGTGATCGTTGATTAAGCTGATAAGAGAAAGATTATTTCTCAAAGATCGCTTACTTTTGGGTATCACTTCCAGGAGACATTTCTCTGCTAAGCAACTCCCCGAAGACTCAAGTTGTAACTGTGCTGCTATATGTTTTTATAACCCATATCCGTTCTTCATCCAAAAACCGGGGTCAACTAAACCATTAATGGATTTCCCAAATCTTAAGACTTTGCTGCTTTCCGAGAAATGTACTGAAAATCCTTCTGAAGAGTTTCTTTTCTTAATTCTCTTTTACAACGTCTTGAAAAACGGCTTGTTACAAAAATTAAGCCCAGCGCATCTTTATCATATCCTTTCATGATTCCCTCGAACACGTCTGAAGAGTAACCATAGAAACGAGGATTAAACTTTTGCCTGGCGGGAGAGAAAGAGGGAGTTGATCTGAGTCGTGTGACACTTTTTCCATAGAAATCCCAGATATCTGCATGAGCTGTGAAGGATGCTGCTTCGAACCGATGCATTCTCAGAATTCTGTCCGATATTCACCAACCACTGAGTCGAAGAGACACCGACAGGTGATGTTTAATTGTGTCCCAACCCTCTCCCATTTCAATATAAAGTGAAAGAATAATCAAGTTCACAGGGATGCTGTTCGATCTTATCGTATAAGTAACCATAGAAACTAAGATTAAACTTCTTTCACCAGAACACCATCCGCAAAGAGATTATTTTTGGACCCATGCCTTGTGCAGCTGTGGACAAGCATTTAGGTCACACCGAAGTAGAATCGCTCGTACAAAAGCGAGCAGTTTGGCAAGTTCCTGATAAACTTGAAGAAACTTCTTAACTTTTATTAAAATCTCGAAGATTAAATACGCTTTGGTTGGGCGGAAGATTCCTTTCTGAAGAATAAATTTTGTCATTCACTCTTCAAAGAAGTGAAAATGAGATAGAAAATTTGACCACGCAAATTGGCACACTCACACACGTACCATCTTGCCTTCTACTTTTGGAATCTAAAAGCATCGTATATTAATATTTATAGTATACTTCTTTGTGACTCTTTAATTGCGAATTATTAATTATCTGTCATAAACAGCATTAATTTATCGTAAGAAAACTTTTAAGAGAACTACGACTTAATTTCGTTTTAAAGATAATTTATGGCTTAAAGATTACTTCGAGTTTTCTTGTTTATAAGTCTAAAGAATATAAAAAAAAAACAGTTAGCTGAAACAGTGGGAATCCATGCGAGTACGCTGTAAAGAAATTTCAAATGGGTGCATTTAAAAATATAATAATTAACATATAATTAGAGAGAGCTGCTATAGCTACCAGTTGTGCTGACCAGTTGCTTTGTAATCCACTATGGTAATACGTTCTTTTCTATGGTTTCTCTGGCTACTTGGCCGCAGGATCTGTAGTAGGACCCTACGTTGCCACCACCATCACTAGGAGGTAAGCCAGGCTGCCCATTATTCTTTGGCTGGACTCTGCCAGGGTCGCTTAAGCTTTCTGGACGAAGTCCAAGTTAAAAAAAAGTGTGAGCAAGGCTCATAATCGAAGAATGGGAGTCAAAGCGGGTAGAAAGAAGGCGTCCTCCAGATGAGGAAGGAAAGAAAGGTTGGGCACTCCTGGGGCTGGAGGTCCACCCGAGTTCAGGGACAATAAAAGTTTGCAAGGCCAGAGTAATTCCATAGGAAGGTCATTGGAGGGATTAGTTGTCCTGATTGCCATCTGTCTGTTATGGATTTGCTTGATGGTTGGCTCGTCTAATTTCAAAGACTGATTTCGCAAAATCAGTTAAGTCAAGATAGCAACTCTCATCTTGCAGTAAAAGGTGCGCATTTTGCTGTTGATTTTCCTGTATTTCGGTTATTAACCTGAGATTGGAGGGTGTTACTATTTAGGACAAGTATACATAATATGGTTCCAACCTTCTTCATCTCCACATGTACAGAGACGATCATTTTCAATCCCCCAGCGTTGTGAGTTTGAGCTTGAAAGGCCCATGTCCTGTAATGAGGAAGATAGGCATGGCAAATACCAGGGAAGAGACTTCAGACTAGTACATGCAATTGATGAGATGAATTTCCTAGTAATTATACCCTTGCTAGAGTTTTCCCGACTCTCTTGCCAACTTCTGTTTAAGTTTTTCAGTGATTTTCTTCTTTTCATGTCCGGGATCATTTGTGAGGTCAAGGGTAATATCAACTTTGTCGTTGGAATGCCCCTCTTCGAGCGCTGGAAGAGACCTCTAAGGATGAGCTGGCAGACAGCAAGGACCTGTACTGCAGGAGTGATAACATTTTTGAACTATCTCAGCAATTTGAAGAGCAGAGAAGTCATTGTGATCTTGCAAAGAATTTTCAGGATAATCCAGAACTACAGAAGTGTCAAAGGCTGTCAATCTGTATTTTTAATAGAAAATCTTATCAATTGTGGAGTAATTAAAGTTCTAGAATCAGTAGACAATGCTTCAACTATATTAAAAAGCAAAACTCGATGATCACTGACTGTCCAGTGAGAAACAACATCCCAAGTTTCAATATTAGCACCAAATGTATTAACAATAGTAACATCAAGGTTAGTTTCCCCTGAGTAACTAGAAGTTGTGGTAAACGCATGAGGTCTGTTGATTACTAGAAAATTACGACTAATAACGAAATCTTCCAATAATTGACCCCGTGTATCAACTCCACTGCCAAACCATAAATTAGACTTAGCATTCACATCGGATGTTATCACAATATTCTTTGGACCAATCTTAGTAAGAGCAAAATCTAAAAAGTTCAAAGGATCGTTAATATAACCACTCCTAGAACAATGACCTCAAGATGGAGAGTCAAGAGTGCAGTGTTCTATCGTGTGGCCAAAGTCCAAACACAAGTAGCACTTTGTAATATTGTAAAATATCTAAATTTGCGTGACCCAAAGGCAAGATCGAGTCTGCTCATAGATTAAATTCATATGAAAATGTTTGACGGAAAACTAATGACCCAATGGACAGTTCATGGAGATCTGGATTTAGTAGTAAAATGACATTGTACTTCACGCTTAACTTCTTCCACAAAACCATAATCCATTAAGTTATTCCAATATATGTCTTCAATAATTTCTTTCTTAGACAGTTCTTTTGGAACGTCATAAAACACCAACAGAAATAAAAGAGCTAGAAGAAGAAATACGTTCCACATCAGCTTTGCAAGCAGTCTCAAGAGAAATACCACGATTCCTATCTAATCTTAAAGATTTTACCTTCAAATTTTTAAATTCAGATTTCAAAGTCTTGATTACTAGATTCTTAATCCACGCTTGTCTTCAAATCACTGTTATCATTAGCTCGAAAAATAAGAACATTATCATTTATGTTTTCAGACTTATCCCGGGGCCATGGCCCATCTCGAGCGACCTCAGAAAAAATACGTGCAGAAGAGCAATTTGCGACTCAGGGTCATTAACTTTATCACGCATATTTTGGTCGTCCGAATCAGGAACCAGAGACTTGTGATTCTTGAGAGGAAACGAAGCCAAAAAAGATTTCACTACACTGTCCCAACATTCTCAAGGTTTGACCATCTCGTTGATGTCCATGCCACAACGAATGCAGGCTGTTCTGAGGACAAGGGAGTTCAACTCGCTATTAGGTAGGTTCATCTTGTAAAGCGACCATCTTCTGCTGTGGTAACCAATCGTGCTAAAGCATGGAAACCGTTACTGTGGCAGCGGGGATTTTCAAAATAGAAACTACACTGCTCGAAAAAATTAACAGAGCACGTGGAAAACGTGGTGTAACTCGTGCAGCTTGTGATGAAGCGGGACAAAATGAGGTATGGTGGTGAACTACAGAATAACGATGAAATGAGGAGACAGCGAAAAACATCGGGCAGGTATAAGGGACATTTATAGGGGCTGTATAAGAATTACCAAAAAGGTCACATTACAGAAGTCGATATAAGATGCTGGAAATGTGGTCACATGATATTAGTACGACGTATGATCACCTTTAACCGCTAAACAGACCTGACAGCGGTGAACCATGTTCGATATAAGTATCTTTATAAGATTCTGTGGCAACAAATCCTATTCTTCCACCAGCGCAGACCTTAGCTAACCAAGCGACCGAGGAGTTGGTTGTCGGCGTGCAATGCGACGCCCAAGGGCATCCCTCACAGGTTAAATCGGATTTAAGTCTGCTGATCGTGCTGGCTATGGCCCTCGTTGGATATCTTCAGTTTCAAGATATTCTTCCACCATTTGAGCTCTATGAGCAATGGCGTTGTAGTACATGAAAAGAAAATCTGGGCCAACTGGACCCCAAAAAAGTTGCACATAGGGTTCAAGGATCTGTTCTCGGTACTTCTGCGTAGTTACAGAACTCCTATCAAAAACATGAGTGGAATGTGGCCAGTAATCATTATTCCGCCACGCACCGCCTCCACCATAAGTATCCCTTTCTCTGATGTTGGAGGGATAGTGCCGCATTCCTCATTGTCTCCAGATGAAATAACGTCAAGAATCTGTTTGTAGGCTAAATCGGGACTCACCAGTGAACAGAACTGTATCCCATTTGTCAGGGCTCCAAGTCACACGATCATGGCATCAATTTCAACGAGCTCTGCGATGGTTTTGTGTTAATGGGTTACCAACCACTCGCATCTCTGCGTAGAGTCCTCTTGAACTGAGCCTTTTTAACACAATCCAGTTGGAAATGTCTTCACCTGTGAGCGAAATAACCTCAAGAGTCAATTGATGACAGGATATCGTAGGGTTCCGTATTGCTCTTAGAAATAGATAGCGGTCTGTTCTGGTTTATGTAGCCCTTGGGCAGCCCTTCTTGTAATGATTCCTGTCTCCTGAAAGTGCTTCCATAGTGCCGAGACGACACTGCGTGACACATTAAGCCAACGAGCCACCTCCATCTGCGAATTCCCGGCTTCAGGTCGTCCAGCTGCCCGCCATCGCACAGAATCATCTAAACGACGATTACTTGCCATCGTGAGTACTGGAGATGTGGCTATCCCACTGAGCAAGCAAAAAAACGTGAATGAAGTGATGTGGTAACAACCCGTGTTTTATAGGCATGAATGATTTGCATAATTTGCTGCTCTGTAAGGTGGTAGATCGATTTCTATTGGATACTCGGAATTAGCATGCCTATTATATCAATTTTTGCGTTCAGTGACATTGTTCACAATAAAATATTCATGAAAAACATTTTGTTCTGTTAATTTTGTCGAGTAGTGTACTTAAAAGGAGTTTGCAGTTTTTCTAGAATAATCTTTCTCAGTATAAATCCGATGGAAAAATTAAACATAACCAGAAGACAGCTTAGTGTCAATGACGTCACAATTGATAACGCAACGTGCGTATAAAAGTCTTTGCAGCAGTAGATGTGGCTTACAACTCATCAAACTTCTAAGGCCTCGCTGACATGGGAGTAGATGCATTTCAGTACGCTGGAGATTTAGGGGCAAGGCAAACGCAAGCAGATATCCCCTTAATTGCTTTAATCTTCTACAACGCACTAGCCAAGGACTTTCCAAAGCTGCACTATTAGTACTGGACCCAAAGGGTAATGAGAAAGATTTTTGCGCTTCAGCGAATTCCTTTCTTCGATCCCCCCCTCCCTTCCTTCCTTCCTTCCTTCTTTCCTCTTTGGATTTCTTTTCTTTTTCTTGGAGAAGAAAATTCGCTTTTATCATTAAAGCAGTGCGCCGTCTTGTCGAAATACGAAGGAAAGTTATGTGGGTGGGGGACAAAAGGGGGTGGATAAAGGAATCGCCGAAACAATACTTCCGAACTCGAGCTTTAATAACAGGACATAAAAAAAATGTCCGAAAACTCTTTAAGTTTGTTAAAGGAACACTTTTATTGATCAGAGAGAAGGTGAAGAAGAAGAGGAAGAACAATCATGACTCATTTAAGGTCCATAACACTAGAGAGGCGATTTATAAGGTGTGAGCGTTCCTGGTATCATTTCCTTCCAGCTAGTTGAGCATTTTACGAAGATCTCATTCAACCAATTCATTTCCACTTTATGTTACAATTGGAGAATCTTCCCCAGTGGATTTCCAGCAACTTAAACGGATAAAATAGAAACATTTCCAGATGTATTCTGTATGTCATGATGGGCGTCAGATGTGTATTTGGGGTGCCTTACGATAAACCCATCAAAATATCTGAGGACAAAGGAATAGATATTGATGACGTGGACTGATATAATCTCTCAGCCACAAAGTTGAAGAACAGATCCCACAAGAGAATCCAATAGTATAAATAGATGTAAGAGTAATAAACCTAGTTTGGTGGACTGTTAAGCACACACTTGATGATTGCTTTTTGTGAAAATCGATGTATCAGTTTCCAGGGACCTACAAGTCCCAGCTTAGCACGAACTAGAATCCTACATCTCTTGTCACCTTCGTTCGCCCTTGAAGAGATTAACTTTGTACAAGGGATAGCTGTTGAAATGCCATTCAGTGATTCGCTGGTGGGGGAGGGGAAGGAATATTGCTTGGTTTTGTCCAGAAGTTCACCTTCACGATGACCTGTGGCGTATTTCTGCGAAAACCGCTCACAGATCTACAGAAAGAAACGCCAAGAATTTCTCTTGAGCAGAGATAAACTATTCGGGGCCTTTGACGGCTGACGGCAGAATGTTGACATATCATGTGCGGACGTAAAAGTTACCAAGGAGACCGAACTTCGCAATGATGGATCGTCAAGAGTATCTCCCGTTGCAACTCCCAATTCTTTTCTTTACTTTCAGAAAACCACTTGGAACACGGCAACGGTTCTTTAATCCCAGTTGAGGGTTCAGATGATTTTTAAGGGAGGGAAAACACTGGAGGAACGCTGAATGGAATTATTTTCTGCGATCGGCAAACGACAGCGGGTGCAGGCTAATGACGGTGGCTTGGTACAGTCTAGCGGTACAGCCACTTATGGCGGTCATGTGACCAGAGCCTATCCTCGCGCCTTATTACTGGTGCGAGTTTGCCTGTCAGTCTCCGTGACCTCGTTAAGACCTACTGGAGACGTCACTAAGCTTCGAATAATCTCTGTGGCTCCCTGAGATCTCCTAGCAACACGCTTCGAAGGGTTAATATGCGCGCGCGCTCTCTCTCTCTCTTTCTCAAACACACACACGGTTAATATTGATTCAGCGAAGCTTTATAGCGAATTACTAATAGGAGACGCTTCACTTGAATAAAATGAAATCTGCCACCAGACGGCTCTGTCTCTATCCTGGACAGACATCTGAATTGGGTTTTACTTTAGCGATTATATAAGCAGTCTGTTAATTACCATATATTAATATTTCGTTTATATCTGGTACCCACCATTTATTTATTCATCCATATGACCACTCTGAACAGTGGTAGCTAATCCACTCATTGGTGTACCATGTTTTGTCCGAATTATAACCCATACATTCCACTTGGTGTCTGAGGGCACCTAGCTCCAGATTTGACCATTCTTCCATCAGAATATTTGCGAGCTGCTGTATTTTGGTCAGTAGTGAATTGAGAATCTCAACTGGCGTAAGATCTGGAGAATTAGGCAACCAGGGTAGATATTTGAAATCATGGGATTCCTCTAACCATTCTGATAACTTTTTTGCACGGTGGATAGTTGCGTTGTCATCTTGAAAGAATCCATCACAATCCAAATCAAAAGAAAGCATTGCAGAGTGAGGCTGATTTAATTCATTGGCGTTAACACGGCCTTCTAACAGTATGACCGGAGACCAAGTCTGCACCAACAGAACATACTTCCAACTCTTTCAGTAGTGGACAATAGGCAGTCTGGATGCATTGGTACATCAGGTTAACGCTACACTTTCTTCTTTCCCAGTTGGTGCAAAAAAAATGTGAATCGAGACTCGTCAGACCACATGACATTTTTCCGCTCTTCCAGTCTTGGCGTTAGTGACACCTCTCCATCTTCTTTCGTCCTATATGAAAACCACTTACCAATCTCAGCTTCTTTAACTCCAGCTGCATAGTGCTGTTAGAAATGGGTCATTCTTTGCTTAAATTGAATTTTTCAGTAATTTGTTGCACATTGGACATTCTGTTCTGACGCATAATTCACTTAAAATTCTCCTATGGTATCGTTTTCAAAGTACCGACTTTCTGATGGTTCCATTCGACATACCAGTAATATCTTTTGCTTTTTTTCAGTTGAGTTTCCTGCTAAACGTTGTGCGACAATAACACCGTTCTATTTCTGAAAATCGCAAAGATCACCCGTCTTCTCCATGACCGACTAAGAAGCCCAGAAAGCGAGTTTCGGTTTATCTGATACCAAGGTGCTTGTAATCATACTATGAGGCAACCAGACTGCCTCATGGTATGAACTTACATTTTCATACATTACGTTTATTTACCTCTTGAAGCCAACTGCAAAATGTTTTTAATTTTCCGGTCAGTGAGTCTACCAACAAGGAACTCAAAACTATCATGAGATCTTTGATAGTAGCTATGGTTACAACGAGATAATCACGGACGCATGAGTTCATATCTTCACTTGCCACTGGCTGGTCAAAGTCTAGAGATATCCATCAACCTCATTCAATGGAAAAACAAGGTCATCCACACCTGGTTATTTCTCTTGTCCACAGTATCGTAAAATGGAATGTGTGTCCACCATCTAGTAATTAGTTTCGTATCAATGGCAAATTTTCCCCCCAAAGTAACTCAATGATTTTGTTGGTACCTTTGAAACACGATTATAATGAAAGAGTGTGAATATAATTGTTTTGGGATTCTCCAATGATTGTGGTCCATTTTACTGTTCATCAAGAGGCGCTATAGATGGTCTCACCTTCTAAGGATCCGAACTTTACTAAGGTTATCAGGAGTAATGTCACCTGAGGCCTATATTTAGTATTAGTATTAGTAATGGCCGCATGGTGCAAGAAAGTCTATAGCTTATGCTGCACCAGCCAAAAAAAAAAAAAAAAAACTAATAATTAATAAAAGAAAAGTAAAGTAAACTTATCATCCTATGCGCTTCCCACACCCAAAGGTACTATCCAGATGACCTTCGAATTTTCCCAAACTGTCAGCCTCTACCACCCATGTAGGCCATTTATTCCAATAATTTATAACTCGCTGGCTAAAATAAAACTTCCTACATTCCAGTCCAAACATTTACCCCCGTAACTTGAATTTATGTCTCCAAGTTCTAGCATCATTTATAATCTTGAAAATTTCGTCCTCATTCATTTTACTGATGCCTCTCAGAGCCTTAAACACCTCAATCAAATCTCCTCTAAGGTGTCTAGTTTCCAAACTCTGCAACCCACATATTCGAAGTCTTTCTTCATAAAGACGCCCTTTTGCCGATCTCACCAGGTGAGTTACCCTTCTTTGCACCCTTTCAAGAAGCTCGATGTCTTTCTTTAGGTGCGGTCTCCATACTTGAACACAGTATTCCAAGTGTGGTCTAACATAAGTCTTATATAATAGGATTATCACGTCCCTATCTCTACTTGCAAAAGTTCGATAGATCATCGATAGGACACCATGGGCCTTCCTTGCAACCTGTTTACAATGCTCAGAGAATTTCATGTCTGACCGTATCGTAACACTCAAGTCCCTTTCCTCCAGTACTGGGTTTAGTTGAACTCCACCAAGTGAATAAGTTATTTTGGAATTACTGTTTCCCAAGTGTAATACCTTACACTTTGTTGGATTAAACATATCTGCGATTTTTCTGACCATTCCTGAAGTCAATCTAGGTCTCTCTGAAGAAGCTCAGCTTGACAGTGATCATTAACTACTCTACCAATTTTAACATCATCTGCAAATTTAGACATCAAGCCCTCTATCCCTTCATCGATGTCGTTTATGAAAATTAAAAACAACAGTGGTCCCAATACTGATCCTTGGGGACCCCACTTCTTACATCAACCCAATCTGAAGAATAGCCATTTATCACAACCCTCTGCTTCCTGTCCTGAAGCCATCCTGATATCCATCTAAAGATTTTCCCAATGATTCCAACCTGTTCCAGCTTATAAAGCAACCGCTCATGTGGGACTGAGTCAAAAGCTTTGCTGAAATCTAAATAAACAATGTCGAAATTATTTCCTAAATCCAGCTCGTGAGTGACCCTTTCGAAATAGCGAACCAGATTTGTTAAACATGATTTTCCCTTTACAAAACCATGCTGAGTATCCTTGAGAATTTTAGTTCGATTCAAATGATCCTGAATTCCACCCTTGATCAATGCCTCCATGATTTTCCCTACTACTGAAGTCAGACTGACAGGTCGATAATTTCCAACTTCACTTTTAGAGCCACCCTTATGTATGGGAGATACATTTGCACTTTTCCAATCCAAGGGAATCTCCCCAGAGTCTAATGATGCTCGCATAATTAGCCTCAATGGTTCAATGCACTCGCTTGCCGCCTCTCTTAAGATTATAGGGTATATTCCATCAACTCCAGGAGCCTTACTAGTCTGTAGGCTTGAAAGTTTTTTCATTAAATAATCTTGCGAAATTTCAATATCATTAATTACATATTTTTCAACTTCGCTCCCACAATTTCCAATTGCCACAAAAGGCTTTTCATTTGTAAATATCGATGCAAAATAACTGTTGAGTTCATCTGCAACGGCAGCTGGTGTATTTATTACTATCCCCTTTCCCTTACGTAAAGGTCCGATCTGGTTTGTCCTGCTCTTCTTGGCATTTATATATGTGAAGAATTCCTTTTCCCCCCTCTTTGCTAGTGATTTCTCATAAACTGTGAAACGTCTGAATCCGGGAAAGCTATCATAATACTCTGGCTGCTTCTGATAAGAAGCATTACCCCGCCATCCTTTCTATCTACCCTATCCTTCCTAAATTCATTATACAAGCCGCACCGAAACTAATCATCCCCTATTTATATCTAAGAGAATAAAAGAAAGGATACTCCAAGATGGTACTCTATTGATTTTTGGTTTATAATAGAAAATATCGATGATTCATCTAAAGATATTGTTTCCACTTGACTTTTAGAACTCAATAAGATAGTCCTGTGCTCAATCTTTTGCGGATGTTATGAGAGAATGAAATGTTTCTGTTTTAAAGTGGTTTTCTTTTTATCTGAGTTTTAACCTGTTATTTCTATACTGGACGCTGACTTTAACTTTACAGTTTCTGACCCCAATTGCGGCATTTCCCTGCCTTATCTATTGTGTATCGCACTGAGAGGTTATGATGTGATTCGTATGGATTTCCATAAGTATTGCAGGAGCGGATTTATGAAAGGAGCACTTGGAATTCTATCCACAAGAGGATAGAGGTACTTTAGGAGAACTGAAAGTGTTCCAGTGAAACAACTGGTTTACAATCTTCTTAAGTCTACTATGGTAAGCCCTGATCTTTCACTAATGGCCTTTCCATTATGGGAATCCCTCTATGGAATAAGTATATATCTCTACACCGAAATGCTGGATGCACGAAAGTTGGTGAAGGAATCTAATACTGACTTTATACGCATGCGTTAAAAACAGAGATTTGTAGGTTACAAATTCAGGTAACGTTTGCTGCATGATCTTGGAAATACATCAGCATATTCTCCCACCCACATGCACGGTTGTAATCGAGCTTGGCTTCTGTTGCCCCTGAAACAGAATGGTGTATTATTGTTCGAAACGTATGCCTCGCTTTATAAATTAAAAGCTGTTCTGCCTTCCCAGTTTCGATTTGTTATAAACACATAGCCACAAAGTTTTGTTCCTCATTTAGAACAAACTGAATCCCTCCAGGCCCGACAAAACTTTACTTGCAATATTGAAAGAAAAAAGCTGAGAAGGCGACTACCCATACATTTTGCTGACACCGCAACAGACTGGTAGTTTTTTTTTTTTTTTTTAAATTGAATACGAGAAACTGGAAGGAAAAGAAGTTTTCAAAGCTTAAAGAATGCGCATGTGATCTCTATAAAACGTCCACCGAGACTTTTAATATGCGGTCTCTTCAGGATCCAGTGACATTCAATTAATCTGTCACGGCCCTACAGATACGTTGAAGAAAATTCTGCAAAAGCTGCACATTGTAAAATCTCTAAAAATAAAAATTATATAGCGCTGCCATCTATCGGTATTTACAGAACTGTAAGACTGGAAAAATTTCGGTTAAATTATAATGGAATTAATAATGACAAGTTTAAACATAGCGAGACATGTCCAGACATGTTTTGTATTTAGAAAAAGGTTGATGGCGCGCCGGTTGTTGTAGGATTTTAGGCGTATCAGGAACTTAGGCCATATTGCGCCGTATTTAATGTCTGTAAATTGCGTGGTCGATTTGCTGGATGAAAAACCCGAGTTTTCAGCAGAGAAAACCAAGTTACCCTCGCCTGAAGGCAACTAACTGAGCCAGTTGTGAAAAATTTTCTTTTAAAATTTGCTCCCATTATTGACGAGATTCGATCTTAGACCATTTGCACCTGGTGTGGGGAAGATGGTGATTAAACGAACTGTTCTACCAGCGAGGGCATGTATTTGCTTTTAATTCCATCTATATGAAGGAATTTTAGGAGCATTTCACAACTTGGCTGAGTTAGTCGTATCTGGTGAGAGTTGCATTGTTCTTCTTCCCTCCCCAGAAAGGGACCATGGAGATTTGGATGTTTCATCCAATAAAGCATGGACGTAGAATACTGACAGACAACAAACACCTCGCGTTTTTCATTTGGCATCGAATATAAGTCGAACATGCCAGTAAACAGCTTGAATTCCTCCTCCTCTACAGGGATATTCACGGCCGAGAAACTTTTCCTGCGAGTACTTTGGGTCAAGTGATAAAGCAACCGCGAACGTTTATAGACAACACAAAATATTTTTCGCAGTTTTTATTACATATTTCTCAAGGTCCAAGTTGATGGTAAGAGGGCAAGATACGTCTTGATTAACATTCAGCGATCGTACGAAGCATGTCTTCATATATCGGCTGTGTTTTATTCTTCACAGGGTAAATATCACCGTAATAAAAACTTTGTTGACAGCAAGTTTGATAAAAGAACTGCTGGAACTCGCTGAAACAGCGTGACTAGCGAAGGATTTCCACCGTAAACCAGGTTTCAGCTTCAAAAAGGGGGCAGAGACTGTCATTATTTGCAAAAGTTTCTATTTGACGAGAGCTGTGTGGTGTTTACTCCCAAAAACCGGAGATTTTCATCCCTAAAAAGGGAAACCGCTTCTGTGAAGGTTATCTGGCCATCCGGCTTCAACCCAACGCTATTTCCGAATACCTAATTGTCCACTTTAAGATATTCTTAGTCATACCTGAAAGAAGAGATCATCTTTTAACAAAACAGCAGTCATTTGTTTGATGAATCAAAGTTAGGAATGTCTGATTGACTTCTGTGTTTATTCTGAATCGCACCTATGAAACAGTGAAGAACTCGAGGATGGAATGACTAGCATCGTTAATAGGATGGCTCTCGTGAAAAACATGTATTCAATTTGGCTGTCAAAGATGGAGGTACTCGCATACCCTTAAAAAAGAAGAGGGGGCCGGAAATTGATGACGTAGTAACTTGTGCATCTTTAATCAGAAATATTAGGGACCATTTGTCATTCGGAATAAGCCAGAACAGCGACTAGTCACGTAGTTATTACACAATTCTCCAACCATTCAACTCGATAAACGCATCTCATGGAGGAAAGAATCGGTAACCATGGTAACGGAATACAAAACGAACCCGGGGTGATAACAAAGCCGCACCGTAGAAAACTTACTAAAATGTGGTAGCCATAGAAACGGCGGTTCTGGGGAAGGTAAGGGTGAAGGACAGGGACGAGTTGGGGGGGTAGTAAAAAATAGCGCCGTAACCGTGGAAACGGAAAAGCGAAAACTGACAGTGCGCTGGACGCAGGGAGGTTACCAATGTACACGAAGACGAAATGGAGAAAGCCGGATTATTTTGCAAAGAGAACTCCGGAAATATTTATGGGCAGCTATTTATATTTGGCTACTTGAGACAGATAGAGCGATCCCTTATCCACGTCTTCGATAAACAACCGAATCCGATAGGTCAAAGGGAAGCTATACGATCGTCGATTAAGTGGTTAAGTTACGGCGCTTTTATCTTCCACTTCCAGTTGCTTACGATCCACGCAAAGATGTTTAGAGGGGCAATTTGGGTGTAAATAGACGAAACTCTCCTTCTTTCCAACGTATGGTTTGTGACTTGAGTGGATAATATTTCTTTAACACCCCACTGTTCAGTGGCAGGCGAGTTCTGTGTCTAGACAAGGAGTACCATAACGTCTCGGGAGATATTAAGCACTCCTCTCCATCCTCGTGCGCATTCTAATGCGTCCAGGATTCTTTTAAGAGTCCGGCGAAGAGGTGTTCGCGTCTATCCGAGAGAGATTCCTTAAAAACATCGCTTAAGATGAGTATCTCACTAACGAGTGGACTCTGTTTCTATGGTGATTAATCCTACAGTCTCCAGGCTACAATGGATTAGTTTCTTAACATTCTTCAACGTCTTTTGAGAATCATCTTTCGATTTCTTAGCGATAATGTTTCTCTTTTATTTGGAAAATTGTCCATAAAAACATTCGGATCGCTGTCCACCCCAAACCGGGTGGAAAAGACCTGAGTTCGAATCCCCTCGACGATGGCAGGAATTTTAATGGGTCTTTTTCACAACTGATGAGTTAGTTGGTGTCAGGAGAGGGTTGCATGGTCCCGAAAACTTGCGTTTTTCCAATTTATAGACAATGTACTTCTGATAATCCTAAAACCCAATAACAACAACAACAACAACCACCATAAAACACCCTGGGGTGAGTAGAACATCTTCTTGGAAGAGGACAAATTGGGACTGTCTTTGCCTTGTCTGAAAATAAGCAATTAGACCTTGATACTTCAACTAACTACGTCCAATCTGTTTATTACCATAGACGCTGTTTTCAGTACATTTCCAGCCCTTCCCACGATATGCGAGGCATTAAAAGCGGCGGGTCGTTGACTGGAATTTAAAACGAACGCTCACCACCCTCTTCGATGATTAACCCTTCCGTAGGCGGAGTTTCTTATAAAAAGCAACGAAGGAAACCTAAGCACCTTGGTTACCATTCTTAGTTATTCCTGGTTGTAATCCGATTCTAAATTGGCATCGGTGTTTTATTTTATATAGAGGGCGCTACTGCGCTTTTTCTAACTTCCTTATTCATTCAATAATATGGAACACCCACCTCCCGATGTTTCGCATCTGTTACTGCGTGTCACAGCTGGTCTGATGACGTCATTGGAAGGTTTTGTTAATGGTACCCAGTGGGTCTTCTATTGAGGATTTCAAATGCATGTTTTGCAACTTTCTCTGTTTCCATGACCTTGATGGCCCACTGCATTTGAGTATTCATTGTTCCACGATGCTGGAAGGAACTCGATTTTTCTTTTTCTTCTAGATGTGTCCTTGTTTGTTTGGTTGGTAGGTGGATAAATCTTTCTCGTGCGATATTTAAAAGATCTTTTCGCTCGTTAGTGGTCTAATTAGTTTGCGCATACTCAGGTATCTCCAACCAGTAAAATCTGTCTCCAGACAAGCTTTAATTACTGCAATTTCCATCCTGGCAGCACATAAACATCGCATCACATCCTCCGAAGGGGAAGATGGTTTAGATTACTGCATCATTAAACGCTGTAAAATCTTGTGCAGATGACTTAATGTGTGCGGAGATGTTTCTGATTAAGTTAGCTAATTATTAGAGGATTAATTATGGAGCATTTAATTATATAGCATTGATTGACTTAGGAAGTTCTCTGCAATATCGATGCAGCTTGCATTACGCATTAGATCGATAACATCTACAGGTCTCTGCAATGTATACTCCCTCCACAAAAGTACTGGATAACTTGTTTTCACAGTCCACTGGACCTCGGATTAACAATTAGCTCAGAGCGGCGGCGCATAAGCCAAACATCACTAACCACAATCAGCGATGCGTAATTGATGCATAGTGGAGAGGCAAATCTCGCTATTCCAATTGGTGGGTGTTGAAGATTCTTGGAGAACGTCTGCTATATTATAACAATGAAAATGGAGGATGGAGTGCGCCACAGCTGCCAAAATAGGAGCACAGACACGCTACTGAAGTCAGTGGCAAGTGATGTCAATCTGAAACTGAAGTGCCTCGATTCTTTTTGAAGGTCAGTGTACTACTTAGAAACAATCTTGAATCTAGGAAAGACGAGAGTTTTAAATTAAATTTGTGACTCAGCAATCGCTCGCTATTAACTGGGTGCCCTTTCAGCTTTATCCCCGATTAAAACATCTATCTAATATTACATTCTTTGTTTAGAATATTTGTTCTTTGCCATCCAAATCCGAGATTCGTGTCTGAAGATCCGGCTTACTGCTTTTCATGTCCAACATTCATGCGCAGGCATGCACCACCCATCTTTTTTCTTTCTTTAAAAATGTCTGTAGCTGACAGAGAACTATTAGCCAGTGTATCAACTTTCAAGCGTGTAAGATGTGTCTCCAGACACGTCATCCATCGCTTTCATCCTTTGAAAAACTGCCCAACTGAAAGTGACTGATGTTCGACACCTCTATGCTATCAGGAATGATAAACGCTGGTTTTATGTGTGTGAAAGAAAAGAAAGAACGAATCTGACCGCAACTTATGCAGAGGTTGTGTGTTTCCAGTTTTTCAAAGCGCTCCTATTAAAAGAAGAAACGGGTACCAGTATTTGTAAACTAGTTTACACTTGATAAAGTGTAAGAAAAGAAACTTTTAGTCCATTGTTAAGAACTCTATCAAGAAAAACAAATCTTATCTCTTACCAAGTTATTTTCGCTCATCTGCCCACAATAAATGGTGTCTACCAGCCAAGAATTTACAAAAGCTACACTGCTCCACCAAATTATTAGAAAGACAACAGCGACTAAATCCGGAACCACTGTTGTTTCTCTGTGCAATGCAGCTGCCTTTAGTTCCGCTATACATTGGTACAACTGCATTCTGTCTAGCGCTGAAGGTGTCCCTAATTTTAGGCAATGTTTCCCTTTTCATTTTTGCTAATAACCTGTGAAGAGGGGGTTGAAAGAAAGACGTCGTTACTCTCCATCACGGATAACTTCTTCATAAATGTTTTATCCGAGCTTTACAGTCGATTGCTATTGATTCTAAATATGTGACACAGTCTGCACCGATACACATGTCACCTCCCTTCGGAATGTATTTTCCCATAAAGAATTGTGGCTTTGAGTAAACGTTCTATGAATCACTCGGAAATTGCTTGGCACCCGGGGCCGTATTTTCGTGTATTTCGGTTTACCAAAGCAATGATTCCTTATTTCTAAGCTCATTCTCAGTCAGAAACAATTTGTGCGTATTATCCTCAGTTTTAAGCAAAGCCATTAAAGTGATACAGAGTTGCGCAGTTCGTCCAGTTATTTTCGAAGTATGTTTAATATGCAGCCGGGTGCTCTTTCTTAATAATTATTCCCTGCCTGTTTCTTGGAAGAATGGCTTAAATTTCCTTAAGCCCAGCGAAGGTCTTCTCTCGGTTCATTGAGGGAATTCGCGGAAAGGATTTTAAAGAGATGAACAGGACGCTTCGCCCATCAAAAGTGCTTAAAGGATATTGGGTTTGATGTGTATGAAGACCACTGGGGTCGAGGTCTGACAGATGAAGACCTGAGTATAATCTAATTACAGAGTTAATAGTTTGTTTTTCTGTTTCTGTATAAACTTCTGTTACCTCCAAACCTTTTGGGTATTTAGAACTCAGCTTGTTCGCGATGTGGCATGCACATTACAACGAATTGCACCATGGGAATAAACATCTTATATTTACTTCTCAGCTAGAGAACTCTGAAAGCACAATGTATACTCCCTCCACAAAAGAATTGGGCAACTTTTTTTCCATTCATTGGACCTTCTCGGCTCAGAGCGGCGGGGCGTAAGCCAAGCATCACTAACCGCAATCAGCGGTGTATAATTGATCCATAATGGAGAGGAAAATTAATCTTAGTGAAAATTTCGTCCAATCAGAGACAGGAGTTGCTCTCAATGTACGTATTTGTTTGTTTTTACATTCCATATTCATTTTAGGGTTGTTTCGCGTGGTATTCTTATGCATTTCACAAATAAAATGGCCACGAATCTCAATTATACCCATTTAAACAATTCTTGGTACTGCAATAATACGATAGGCGTGTGCAGTCACCTCTTAGAAGTCGTATGAAATATATGAAATATCTAATAAAGAGTCCCGGATGAATTAATCATCAAGGGTGTGGCTAAAGTTACCATGCAAAGTGCAGTAAGTTGATTAGGTTTAGTGTTTTGCTCTATATATAGGCGCACATTATCGTACCCTGAAGCAAAAAAAGTACGCCAGCAACAGTTCTAATGTTTCTAATAATAATATATAATGAATGTATAAAAAATTCACTGTTTGTGGAGAGCGCTAATGCGAAGTTGTCTTTCGCCTCCCACATGAAATATAACGCATAAATCTGGAGATGGAGTCCATTTTTCTGTTGTGGTAATAGGTGGAAATTTAAGGTAATGTTAGGAAGACTGCTCTTATTGGTTGAAAGGCATCCAGAATTCTTTCCAAAGTAATGGAGAAATCAATTAACCTAATTCTTAAACTATCTCTAACCCTTCCATCTGATCAATGATCGCCCCACTGGATTTCTTCAGTATCGACAACAGCTGGGAATTATGGGTCTTTTAACCCAACGTGGTTGAGTTAGTCGGTCTCAGGAGGGGTTCCGTGGATTTTGTCCCAAAAACTTGGGTTTTTTCGTCCAGAAAACAGTAAATCAACCTGTATAACAATCAACTGGATCCATTAGTGATATATTGGCTTATGTTACTCAGATATGGACATACCAATGGACCACTGTTGAAACTCAAGCGGTTGCCATTGATATTTCTAAGGTGTTTGGCATAATGGTCTTCTAAATAAGCTTCCATCTTTAACATTCGCAATCTTAATTGTCTGGACAAGCACAAGGTTGAGAAACCTTGTGCTTGTCCAGACAATCTCAATTTCCCGAATATCCACCACCAGTTCCTTAAATACCGATCTCCAAGTAATTCTTCAGTGGGGAAAATAAAACTCGGTTGACTTCAGTCCTGTTTAAAACTCAGTCCTATACGATTTCTCGCGAAAAGAGTACTGCTCCTGTGCTCATCTTTGATGACACTTAGATTTCTAGACAGGATCACATATGCCTATTGGGGATAACCCTATCTCTTGGCATATTACAAATATTGATCCCTCTTCATCGCCTACGTGTTCTTCTAAGGTCCTTAAACGTAAGATTCCAAAATGGATGACGGATACGGTTAAGAGTTTAACTGAGCAATAGAAACTAGCATGGGGAAAGTTACAGACAATCATATAATTCAAACCAACCAATCAAACCTGACCACGGATGGCCTGGTCAGGCTGATTGGTCGATGCCGGAAGGGATAGGGATGTTATTATATCTCTCTACAAGACGATGGTTAGACACCATTTGGAACATTCTATTCAGATCTGAAGACTGCATCTAAAAAAAGAGATATAGACCGTCTGGAAAGGGTTGAGATTCTTCCTTTCCTTCTTTTAGCGTATACCCGTACTTGCAGTTATTGAGCATTGTCGAATGTGGTTTGAGGGTTAGACAGAACCATAGTGAACTCAGGGCATCTCCCTGGAAGATTCATCTTCTGATGCGTATCGTATGGTCGTGATGTTCTTGACTTTGATGGTCGTCCTCCATTTTTCCATGGTGGCTTCTAGGAAATGTGTCCATGTCGGATTGACTGAAGATCTTCAGTGTTCCTATCAGCCAGCTATAGAGCACAGAGTAGGAGGCCTTTCGGTAGTCAATGTAGGCTGTGTACAGGTTGGTTGCAGTGTTTCTTGTAGGCTTGCTCCATAACTGTAGCGTCAATGGTCAATTGCTCCTCGCATCCTTTTCTCATCTGCTTACACCCCTTTTGCTGCTCGGCCATGAAGTTCTGGCTCTCCGAATAGTCTGATACCTTCTTGGTTATGCAGATGGTCAGGATCTTATACTGTATATTATTGGAAAACAAGTGATTGGTCTGTACTTTGCTGGGTTTGTGCTGTCTTTGACCTTAGCCTTCAGGTAGGTGATTCCTTGAGTCAGTGACACTGAGATTGTTTCAGGGTGTCTTATTATCTAGGTGAACTGCTCCACATGCCTGTGTATGTGTGCAGCTGAACTTCCTGTACCAGAACTTGTGGTTGTTATCTTTTCTGGGATTCGCCAGCTGCAGAGCTTTCTGATCGACTGTAGTATATCTTCCTCCGGAATCTCTCATTCTGTCATCTCTTGTAAGTTCTTGGTTTTCTTCCTTTCTACATCTATCAGAGCGCACGGCCGTTATGGCTAACTTCGCTGCTACACAGGTTATCCCCGAAGAGTCTTCTGGTTGTGGGGTGCGTTGCCTTCCTTCTCCTCTTGTCAATTTTTTTGTCGAAGGCTCTCTGGTTTTCATCAAATATCCTGTTGTCTGTTTTCCTCTAGACATTCTTCTTCTGACGGTGAATTATGTTGTTATGTTGTTCCCTGGTTATGTTGTTTCTGACGGTGTTATATTGTTCTCTGGTTTCCCTTCTGTTCATCCTGGTGGCTGCTACAGCGGCACAGTAAATGGCTGTGCGAATGCTGTCTAGTTTTACTTCGTTGTTGTTGAAATAATACGGTATTATTCGCCTATCGAGGTGGTCTGTAACTTGCCACAGATTCTGTTGGGTCTCTGTTGCTGTATTGTTTGGACCGTTGCGGGATCCATTCCCCTCTCTTTCTTTCATTATTCTTCTATTCTGGATATCGCGATCTTTTCTCTTTCCACTTCGGCTGCCCTGGGTTGTAGTTCTTGTAGTTGCTGTTGCTCCTCCAGTTCTGGTACCATTGTGCCCGTATTAGTTGTAGTTTTTAGTTGGTGGCTCACATCCTGCTTGATTTTTTCCAAGATTGCAGGATCTATCATTCTCAGGATCATTCTCATCTTCCTGAAACCAATCAGTAAACTGGGGCCTTGTGTCATAGCGAGTTGTCTGTTGATAGACGCCAGAGTTTTCTGGAGTTGTCATCATGAAGGAGTGTACTTGGTCGGCAGCAACAGAGAGGCAGGTGTTCCCATCGTGCCTTTGATTAATGGTGATCAAAGGATCCAGGGCATGCCAAGAAAACAATCCCCAAACCATAACACCACTGCTTCCAGCCTATCGAACACCAACAATACAAACAAGTATGAGGCCTCTTTTGCTTTTTCCAAATGCAGATATGCCCATCACGATTGTAGAGTTGGAAAAGGGATTCATCATACGTTTTCATCCACAATTATTTCAAGTGCAACGTTAGAAAGATCTCGGCGTAGATCCATTCTTCTTCGCAGACACTGAAGCCCTCGTGGGTAGCACAGTTGGTAGAATCGCCCCTTTCCACACAGCGTGTAAAAGACCAGAGTTCGAATCCTGTTGATGATGTGAAGATTTCTTATAAATCTTTTTCATAACGACGCTGAGTTAGTTAATCTCAAGCGAGGGTAGGATGGTTTTTCTCCCGGAAACTGGGTTTTTCGTCCAGCAGAGAGGTAAATCAGCCACAGAACACACGCAATTCACAGATATAATATACACGGCATAATATGGGAAATATCAAGCCGCTAAATGTGCCTAAAACCAACAACAACAAACGCAGACACTCAAAAACTGATCACCACCTGTGAGAACAGTCATATATCAGTCATTCCCGACTTCGAGCCTTCACCAGCTTACCCATTCCTGCCCAAACTGGTGCTGCTAATACAAAGCCAACCGAGCGTAATTCAAAAACAACAGCCTCTCAATGGCTATAAAAGGGAAATAGAGTTCTGCATCCTTCCAACTTACCTTACTTTTAAAAATTAATTCGAATTAAATATTGAATGCATTTGTCTTTCAAATATAAATTAAACTTACTTATAATTGGTGGTGATATCCGGTGAATTCTTCGAATTTTTTTCTGCTTAAACTATTACTCTCAAACACATTTATCTCTCCACAAATCCTAAAGAGGAATTGGACGATCAACTCCACTAGATTGAATTTCAATTTTAAAACCACAGAAAATTACACGTTAAAAAGGTTGACTTAATCCATCTCTCCTTTTTTACCATGACCCAGAGAAAGATGCAGTTTAAATCAAGGATCTCCTATAACAACAGGTTGATTAACCAATCCTCTTCATTGCTTGTAATATTTGTCAATTATATAATGACATTCAACTCGTGTTTTGGTCTCCTTTGCACTTCCAAATACCGATGTCAAAATTCTACAGATTCCAAAGTATATCTAAGGAGGAAGTAAGTCATCATCTTCGCGTTTCCTTTTCCTCCTCAGTTAAGTGAGTCCCTTCTGCTCTTTCATTTTGACAACAATTATTATTAAAGGCGCTGGCTCGCGCGCGACAGGATATAAGCACCTCTTTCCAAGTTCATCAATGGTGGTATTTCATACGGGGAGTTAAGAATGAATGATATACGTTGCTAGGCAACCGTCTGCTTCTAACAATCAGTTTCATTTAGAGAAACAGCGCGGCTGTTGCCATTCTAATTAGTTCTTTGGCAGTAATTGGGATATCTTTGTCTTTGTACACTGGAAATTTCTTTAATTATCAAGTTGAAATATTAGGCTTTTGAGTTATGAGTAAAGGGATCAAGTAAGGTGGCAGTTCCTTTGGGGATGAAGAAGTTAAAGAAAGGAAATATGAGATGAATGTGCATACAAAGCGACAAAGGAGATGCTAACAGTTATATTTTTTTAATCTTCAAAATTAATGCACGTGTTATGATGGTCCCTAATTGGAAATTTTCTATTCTGGTTCCTTAAAAAGTACTGTTCAATCCAAGGGTATTTAATTTAGCTTAATTTTATTGTCCTGTGATTTCCAAAACCACTGTGCTCAGCCTTCAATAGCATCGTCTATTCCAATCCACTGAGCTACTAAATTAAATCGTAGATTGCCTGAAGTTTGTTGTTAACCAGCAAGTCATCTGGAATCTCAGCCAGCCACCATCAGTGACGTCAATGGGAAAGTCTTTACCTAATAAGTCTAGCTGTGGAACTTAATTCGGTTACTTCAAGAAACATGCAAGCCTTGCCAAGGAAATGATTGCATGCAAAGGCCCATGACGGTCCTTCCCATCTAAATGGGACTCGTATCTGAGCATTTTCCACACAGTTTGGAAAATAATCAAGTTCTTGACCAAAGATGGTAAAAATACTATAGAAATCCATAAAAGAATGACTAGAGTGTTTGGGAAAGTATCACCCAGTTATGCTACTGTTGCAAAAGAGTTCAAAAGAGGACAGGAGTCAGGTGAAGATGATCCAAGATCTGGTTGGCCATCTGAAGCAATCAATTCTGAAATAATTGCCATAGTTGAATAAACAATTTACGAACAGAAATATTAAAGTATCAGAACTTGGAAAGTACTCATGTTCCATGGAATTATTTTGGCAATAATAGATGAGCATTTGGGGACGCCTAAAGTTTGTACAAGATGGGTTCACAGAAATCTTTCCATATAATACAAACATCACTGCGTGGAGTCATCAAAAGGGAATTTAAAATTAAATCTTGCTAATCCAGATAGATTTTTACCCATTTTAGTGACTTGTGATGACACTTCCTATATTTTTACTGTCCCGAATCCAAATTAGAATGCGATGCAGTGGAAGCACAAGGGATCTCTAACACCGGAAAGGTTTTGAACACTCAACCATCAGTTGAAAAAGTGTTGGCCTTGAATAAAAAAGAAGAGGCTTTGGGTCATCGGGTTTTGCTTCTCTATGACAATGCACCGTGCAAAAAGCCCGGATTTGAATAATTAAATCCCGTATAGCTCAGATCTGGCCCTAACTGACTATTATTTGTTGAGAAATCTCAAATCTTCGGGAATTCATTTCAAAGATGCTGAAGATCTAAAAGCAACTGTGAACGCCTGGTTTGAAGAATATTTGAAGGATCAAATACAATAATTGTATTGAACTTTAAGATCAATATATTGAAAAATACAAGAAACAGAATTTTGTACCTTCTTTGACGCTCAGTACCCAGCACTTTTTGACAGCCCCTCGTAGATGTGAATAAACCAGTTTGCACATTTCAAAGAATCAAAAAGAAGATTGGGCAATAACGATCCGGGATGCGTATCCCGTTCTATTTAATCCACGATGTGGACGAGGCCTACGCCGTAGACGCGCAACAGAAAGATCGAGGAGGGCAAAAAGCAAACAAGTGCGTATTCGGCAAAGCTACGAGAGTTAATGGAGCGGTTTGTTGTCCAACTGCCATCAAAAATCGATCCACTCTTCCTAAAAACTATTTTAAAGTGTCGAGGGAAGGGATTTCGCCGTACTGGCGGGGAAATCACTTTGGACGATTTCGAAAAAGTCTCCATTACCGAGGCCAAAGTAGTTTTCATCTGTCACCATGGTAACGTTCATTATTGTTTTGCCTTTAACTGCACTTAGAAACTTTTCGCTATCATATAAGGCTCCGTTTATCACGCCTCGATGCCCACATATTCATTTTTATTATACGCAGGGTTAGCCGAGCAGTTCTTTCCTTCCTCTATTTCCAACCCCCCTCCCTCCCTCCCTCCTTCCCTTGCCCGTCCCCCCAGCTCTCTAAACGCCTCAGTAAGCAATTGTTGACCACCAAAGACAGCGTAGTTAACATTTACGACACCGTTTAGGTCAGGAAGCACTTTGAAGACCACGTAATCCCGCAGCTGGAAGATAGAGAGTATGAAGAGCAAAAGAAAAGAAAGAAAGCTCTCGAACCCCTCAATATGACACTATACAAGCGACAAAGGAACGCGTCACGGCCTAACACAGCGAACCATCTTTGCAGAAACCAGCCGCAATCTCCGTTACCATGGAAACGGGATGGTGATGTGGAAGAGGAGGAGGAGGAGGAGGAGGACGAAGGGGGGAAGAAGAGAAACGCGAGTTACCAGGTAGTTGATCGGCTTAGTCAGGGACAATTTCTAAGTGCCCATTCCGCGGTGTATCTACAGTTGCGCAGGAGACCCGCCATGTCGCCGAGCGTGGATCGTAAAATGGAGTCCGCCACCGCTGCCGATTACGTCACCAACACGTGTTGCATCGCGGAAAGCGTGTCGTACACACGCACAGACGGACTGTAAGCGCACGGTGGTGTCGCGAAGCGTCCTGGTGAGGGGGATAAACAACGGGCAGGACCGGCGAAGAGCGAGCCAGGCTTTTCCTGGCGATTGTAGCTCGCGCAAGACGTCCCCGTGCTGCGTCCATTGGTTGTTTACACTGAGAACGAGGTAGGTCGAATGGTTGTTGTCGCTAAGGCTGATTCGTCGGGAACCGCCATAGAGTGCGATGTGTTTTAAGTGTTCGTGTTTGTGATGTAACCTCTGTGTGCTTCTAGGAACAGTCTGTCACTTGTGATGTCGCTTTTTTTGTTGCGGGTCTGCCCATAAAAGGGACCGATTTGGGGATAAATCGAACGTTGGCTCTAAAGGCGTCGTTTACCACAAACCAAAAGTTACCCAGCAGCAGGCCGGTCCTTCCCTGACCTAGAGCTTTCGAATTTTCACTTATTTGGGGGATTTCAAAATTATTTGGACTTTTATAAAAGTCATGTAGTTCACGCGGTTCTTTAAGACTGGGTACGGTATCATCATTGTTAGGTTGTCATAGTAACTGATGTCAGTGCGAACTAAGATGGCGTCTGAGTATGTTTGTTTCTGGTCCAGTGGAACAGCGCATTATTATTGTTTGCCTCCAATGGTCACGTTAAAGGGTCCGAAATTCATCAGAGGTGTCGAACACACTGGAATCATGCGTGTACTTCAGCGTTCGTGAAAATTGTTCAAGGACGATCGCGAATGCGTGAATAACAAAGTTCATAAAGCAAGGACGGTAACTGCAATTAGTGAAGCCTGCACTCGATCTTAGAATACGCATATTTGCAGATATAATATGCTGACAAATGGAGTCAAACGTTTCGTGGAATCTTCTTCAATGGCAGATGCCTTTGCCTACCTGGATGCAATATTTCTTCTACGTCAAAAGTCGATTCGTATACATCAACAGGAAATATCTCTGTCATGGTCCATGGAAGGACATCACCGGTATGGGTGTAATGTCTCATTGTCAATCTGAGGATTTAGAATTAGAAAATTGGAAATTGAAAAAGAAAATAAATCCTAAAATACTGTATTCTTTTTTGTTAAAATATTGGTCCATTGAAGGGTGGAGGATGGTTCAAAAAAAAGATTTCTATTCACCCAGAAGTTGTGATAGAAACATGAATTTTGTTTTGTCTCATACCTTGAAATCTCTATAGCAACCGCATAAATTTTGGTTTTGATGTTGTAGCAGTGGATAAAGATGATAAATTGGAATACAGATCAGTGATTCGGTTCCTCTTTCTGCAATGAAAAATACCCAAAACAATCCAGGAAGAAATGGTCGCTGTTTATGGACGATACTGCCCAGGCTACAGTTTCATTGCACATTGGTATAAACGATTCAAATGTGGAAGAACCTCAGTGCATGATGAAGAAATCCCAGAACGCCAAGCAACTGCTGCAACAGGAGAGAGGGTTGCAAAGATTGAGCCATTAATCCTAGAAGATCGTCGTATTAGCATCAAAGAACTAGCTGCAGAAATACAAATTAGTGTAGGGTCTATGGAGAACATCATCCATCAACAGTTGCATATGAACAAAGTGTCTTCTAGGTGGGTTCCCAGACTTCTGTCCCGTATCAGAAGAAAAGCACAATGTGCACATGGAGTATTGTCGATGTTTCAGGAAAAGCAAGAGGATGGATGAAACTTGGAGCCATCACAATGATCCCAAAATTAAACAAATATCAAAACAATGGAATAATGGAGACTCACCACCCCAAAAAAGACAAAGATGCAACCAAGTACTGGCTTTTGAGGTCAGCATGGTGTAATACAGATCATCCTCAAAAGGACTCTTCTGGTAGGAAAAACAATGCACGTGACATTGTTTTTGCTACCAGAAAATTCGGGTTTTTCATCCAACATAAACAGGGAAGCCTACATAGAACACGTGCAGTCTACAGACACCATATACCGACATCTCTTCGAGTTGTGTACAAAGATCGACACTACATTCACAAAAGTTTTGACTCGTGTGGAAAATATCGCTCGGAGGATTCCCCTCGTGAACATCGAAGTCTGTTGGTTCAGGATCTGCAATGCTCAAGAAAGAGGAAGGAAATGAAAAAGGTTTAGTTTATAATTAAAGCGGGTAAATGAATTAGGCAGCAGATCAATCAAAGGTTTAATGCATGGGGAAACACGGGCGGTAATAAGTTTCTCATCTGCTTGATTATCCACGCGCGCCAACTTACTGTAGTTATTGGTGGAAATCTCATTCAATAAACAAATAAAAAAAGTCGCAAGGTTACCTGTAAATTATATTAACTAATTAGCACTCCCCCTGATGATTTCTATTAAATCACCATCTCCCCTGGCAGCCCAGCTATTGAATTATCCGTCAGTGTCGCTTTATTTTCATTAATGTAGCTTGCGTGGTGGCCTTAAAAAAGTTTCTCCTTCAAATAGGAGGAGAATATTATTGTGAACTGCCTAAAATAGCTCACATTAAAGCGAGACATCGAAGAGAAAAAGCTTCAGATTTCGATGGATCTACAGAAGACTCCAAAACAATATATTTGATCATCTAAAAGCTCAGCCCCCTTCCTCCTCAAAGTGTCCCTTTCTCTGATGTTCGAGGGATGGTACCTCCAGATGAATAGTGTCTATAATCTGTCTGTAGACTAAAACGGGACTCATCAGAGAGCAGAACACTACCCAATTTTATCCTGCTTCAACCATGTATCATCAATTTTGATGATACATGGTTCAATAGAGAGGTTAACAAAAAAGAAATTTGTTTCCTAATAGTCCTAATAACATAAGCCCTTTATAGTCTTCTTAGTGGTTCTTTCTGCAGCTGCTTTCTTTGACTTTCTGCAAGACTATATTTTTTGCTACCATTAACATCATTGCCATGTTTTTAGAAGATTAGTTGAAGACTTAAAGGTTCCAAAAAGTTTCGTATCACCTTTTAATACCAAACTAGCTTGAAGAGATTCTAGGTGAGGGAGTGTTCAATCTTGGCGAGTCTTTTGCGTTTCCAATTATAATTTAGGACAAGAAGAGAAGACACATCGGTGGATTGAAGGACAAAATAAGATTTGTACATGAAGAGCAGTGTCCAATATAATGAAATATTTTAACTTTCCAGAAGAGGACTGAAATTTGTGGGTTTGTCACTCACAGACTAGAAAGAATTTTGTGGATTTATTGGATGACTGTTTCTAGAGTAGGGTGTTCGACAAGCAACCAGAGAGAGTAATACTCTTGATTTGATTATCATCAGGGATTATTCACGTATTAAGAATCTGTAGATAAAACAATCACTTGTAGATATTGATCACAGTGTACTGATGTGGGATTTACTCGAAGTTGTAAATACCATCAGGAGTAAAGGGAAGGGTTTTAGTTCTTATGAAGGTGACTACGGTGGTCTCAGACAGTTTTTAAATTCTAAACAGTGCGACCAACTGATGAGATGACCATCTACTGCCAGTTCTAAACGGGATGCATTTAAAGAATTAATCATAGAGATTACCAGACGTTTCATACCAACTAAGAAATGCTGTTCTAGGTTTAGGCCGAAATCGATGTCAGATAAACTGATGACACTCGTGGCAGAGAAGAAAAATGCATGGGATGCACATAGATTTTCAGGCGACACAGAAGCCTATGGTAGATACAAGCTAGTCTGTAATCAAGTCATAAAGGAGGTTAGGCAGGCAAAGGCAGATTACGAGAAATCTTTGACAAAGGATGATAAGAGAAATAGCAAGGATTTCTTTACTTATATAAACTCTAAAAGGAAGGGGTGAATCTGATTGGTCCACTTGACATCGACGGTTCGACTGTTGACGATCCTGCTCAGATAGCAAACAAACTGAATGAGTATTTTGCATCTACATTCACACGTGAGGAATTATTAAGGTTTCAAAACGGCAGAAGGTTATCAAATTGTAGCAGGGTGCTTAATGATCTTGTAATAACTGAGAGCAAAGTGGAGGAGAAATTGTTGAAGTTAAACATAAGAACGGCACCTGAGGTGGATGGAATCTATCCAATTATATTAAAGGAGGTGACAAAGGAAGTAAGCAAACCCTTGGCCATAATTATGAGAGCATCTTTAGAGTCAGGGGGAGATACCCATGCACTGGAGATCTGAAAATGCATTTCCAATTCACAAAGGGAGATCAAAGGGTGACACCATCTAATTACAGACTTTTCAATTTAATTTCGGTTTCATAGAAAATAATAGCAGTACTAGTTAAAGAAGCATTGCAAGATCATCTAGAGTAGACTGCATTTATAGTTCAGACACAGCATGGTTTGGTTAAGAGAAAATTTGATTTGATACTTCGATATGGTCACAAAGGAACTGAATGCAAAAAATAATTTTGATATCTTATACTCGGATTTCAGGAAAGCTTTTGATACTGTTGCACATGGAAGAATGCTGTACAAACTGGAGCAATATGGCATTAAGGGCTTGTTGCTACAATGGATAAAAGGGTTGTGGAGTGGGAGACGACAGAGAGTGGTAATCAATGGGCGCTACTCTTTGTGAACTAATTTTATTAGTGGAGTCCCTCAGTCGGTGCTGAGCCAAATGTCGTTTTGTATATTTATCAATGATATTGATGAAGGTATATCAGGCCCAAGTTTGAAGATGATACAAAAGGTGGTAGGATAGTTAATAATAGTGATGACGCTATGCTACTGCAACAGGATCTTGAAAGGGTAGGCAGATTGGTTGAGAAATGACAAGTGAAGTTAAACATTGACAAATGCAAATTACTGCAAATGGCTAATAGTAATAATTCCCAGAGCAACATGCCAAGTGTGTTCCAACTGTACTACACTCAGGTTAATGGAAAATAAAAAAGAACTGGAGATAATTGTGCAGTCCAATGTGAAGTTCTCTGAACAGTGCAGACAGGCTGCCAGGATAGCTCCAGGGGTTTTGTCAATAATATACAGTAACTTTGCTTGTAGAGATAATGGCCACCTCTTGAATACTGCATGCAGGTCTAGAGGCCTCATTTTATGAAGAATGCGGAGCTGCTGCAACGAGTACAGAGAAGGGCAACGAGATTGGAGAGGGGAACGAAGCAGTACTCTTACGAGGAAAGGCTTCAGCTCTAAATTGCACCGCCTGGGGACTAGGCATCTGCGAGGTGATCTGACTGAGGTGTTTAGGGATTTTAATGGATTGAGCAAACTCAATGCTCTCCAATCTCAATGCTGTAATGTGGTTTTAAGAGCATCAGCACTAGGGCCATATTGCTCCGTATATACTGTCTGTAAATTGCGTGGGTTCTGTGGTCTATTTTGTGTTTTCTGGACGAAGAACCCGAGTTTCTGAGAGAAAAAAACTATGATGCCCTCTCCTGAGACCCACTACTTCAGCCACATTGTGAAAAAGCCCCATAAAATTTATCATGTCATCAACGAGACTCGAACTCAGGTGTTTTCCACCCGGTGTGGGGAGGATGGCGATTCTATTAATTGTGCTACTCACGAGGGCACCACTCCTGATGGCATTCTTCCTCTTGCTCAGACTACGCACAAGAGAGAGCATAAATTGAATTTAAAGAACAGTCAGTTGTAGAACAGATGTGCAGAAGTTTGCCTTTAGCCAGCGGGTGGTTGATTGCTGGAATAAATTTGGATATGTGGTTGTGGAATTAAATGAATTCAAGGAAGAAGTGGACAAACTATTAGAATGAATAGATGGGTGAAATGGGAAGTGTTTTATTTATTTTTTGACTGATGTTTTATAAACGTGCTTTTTTTGCATCCCATCCCACTACTAATGCTAATGATTTATAATCATCCATTGCATTTTTCTTGTTTTCCACTGCTCCCATCAATTCATGTGACATCCACTTGGGTGTCGCATAAACCTTAAACATCTCTCAGTTAGTATATAACACTTAGTAGCTTCTATGATTATTTCCCTGAATGCATCCCATACAGAATTCGCAATTGTCAACATCATCAGTTGATCTCGCTGAAAAGAACTTAAAGACTGTTTATGACCACTGTAGTGTCCTTTGCGAAAACCAAATTCCTTCCTCTTTGTCCTTGACAGTAATGATATCTTTAAATACTTAGTCCCTCACCAGAGATTATTACTGCATAAACTGGAACTTATTGGGATCAATGGCAAGATACTAAGATAAATCGCAAGGTGGCTGCAGGGCAGGAGGCATAGGGTTGTCATTAATGGATACTCTCGAGATTATGTAACATCAATAGCGGAATCCCCCAAGTATCGTTTCTTGTACTACTGTATATACACTTGATATATACAACATATTATTATTAAATCAGTTTATTGATCCAATAAACATGGCCTGAATCCCTTGCACAGCCACTCAGCCAGAAGGGCAACCGTAATACAATTAATTATTTACATTCTATATAAACAAACAAGTTTACATTAAATATGAAAAATATAAAACAGTTATTACAATCAGGGGATGTACCAAGTCCATCCACGTGAAAGTTTCCTGTAGTTTCTTTGTTCTGCATCCTTTTGAGTCACAGAACTTGTCTAGGTCAATCGCTAGTCTGTTAATCAGCTGGATAGTGTTTCTAGCCCTGTTTGAAGAGGAAGCCGAGGGTCCATGTGGCAGCGTCCTGCTGTTCTCGGAGTCCTAACGATGTCGTCCATCTATGCGTCCAGTTATGAGTTTGGTGAGTGTTGGAATATTTTAGAATGCAATCTGGTGTTTCCAAGGCATCACGTCTATATTTGAGTAGAACTAGAGATGGTATACACCGATCTAGAGATGGTATACTGTTTCCCTGTTATTTTATTAACCCATTTAAGGATCCAATACCCTAGCCCAAGAAATTTGATTAAGTGGGTTTTAGGCGCTGAGGACCAGATGATGGAGGAATGTAATAGAATTGGATAAAGGCAACTTTTGACATATCGGATGATAAGCTGAGGATCATGTATTCCTGTGAGCTCTTGGCGTAGCAACCACATTGTTGCATAGGTCTTCGTTTTGGTGACGCTTAGATGTTGCTGAAATGTGAGACCCTCATCTCACGTTAAGCCAAAGTCCTTGTGTGCGATGACTTTTCCTACAGGTTCCCCATGCGTATCTCGTTCCTTAACCTTTTGTTTGTAAAGGTCATTTGAGCTGATTTAGCTCGATTAAGTTCTAGACTGATTGAATCTAGATACGTTTCAAGTTGTTCTATTTTTTATTGGCCAGTTGATTGATGGTAGCTGCTTGATAGGATTAGATGATGTTATGTAGAATTTAATGTCGTCCGCATAAGATAGAAAGTTCTGTTGTGATGCAAGGAAGGGTTCAAGGGCTGCAGCGAACAGTAAGGGGAAAGGACTCCTCCCTGTGGTACACCTCTAGTGACTAGGCACTTATATTGATAGTTTTAATGGGTTATAGAAGCTGTCTAGGTTTTTGAATTGCTTGTAAAGTTCGTGGAGTATTACCAGACGTTGAAATAGTTCTCCAAGATATTAACGCATCAATACTGGCACGGTCATACGCTGCTTTTACATCTAAGAAGAAGACATCAAGTTGCGCTGGGCTGCTGAAGGTTCTCTGTCTTTTTGTGAGTGTGTGAAGCAAGTTGGTACTAGTATACCTGCCTTGGAGTTAGGGAGGCCTGTGGTTGAAGCAATGTACTGTTGAAGCAGTCTACTGTTGGCATTCGTGGCCAATGACTGCAAAGAACAGGATTGGTGAAGTAGAGCAGAATTGCAAAGATTTTTTAGTATATTGTAAAGTTTATTTTAATAAGTTCTTCCCCGTAATAGTTTGATTTGTTTTTTTTATATTATAAATATAATTCTTGAAAGTGTTTTTAATTAATAATTAGTAAATTTCATAATGATTATTACAAGATTCTCCTTGAACACTTCGTCAGAGGGTACCATAGCTCATACGGAAATAGCCGATGGCGATTTCCGGGGCGGGTCTTGATGTTGTCCTTTGCAGAACCTGTGACATGTATTGTAAGGTCGACCTGGTGGATAATCCTAGCTCACTTGGAGATTGTTTTCTTTGTCACCGTTGTAAGGAGTGAACCGGTCTTAAGTTACAATTGGTGCATTGCTAGAACAATTCGAGTCACTGAAAAAACGGGTGGTTGCCTTCGAGAATAATGTAACTGGGAACTCGTCAGGGACTCAAGACTCTAGCAACCTACCAAGTGATGCACTCCCGATTCGGGCCCCAGAACAGAATAACCAGGTGAAAACTACTCTGGTTAAAAAGGAATTAGGAGACTCCATCGTCAGGGAAGAGGGAAATATCTTTTGTATTAAGGATAGGTGGACTAGAACCAGGTAGACTGTCAAATTTTAGGGGGAGGGGTAAAGAGAATATTATTATTCATGTGGGGACTAATGACATTAAGCATACACGATCTGATGATTTGTTAAACAAATAAAGAACCATGCTGGCTGAAGAAATGCCGCGAGTTAGGTCACAATGTCTATGTATCTGCAATTCTGCCCAGGCACGATAGGAGGGATTATATGCTGAAAGCCTTGTGGATTAACTCAAGGCTTGAAGGACTCTGCAAGGCTTTTCGGGGAAATTTTCTATCACCTTGGCTCGCACTTGTAAAGAAGGTGGTGCAAGGGTTTTTGCCAGTATTATTGAGGATACCTTAAAGGTTCAGGGAAATTTGCTAGTTTGGAAAGTTGTACAAGGGCAATATAGATACGCGTTTATCTGATAATATTGGTCAAAGTAACGCTTGCACATACCTCAAGAGTTCTTGTTTGTTACCGCAACAGAACATATTAGCAAGACGTTCTGAGGGCAAAAGAGTTTCAAATGAGCGGGTAGCTAATGCCAGGGAAGCGAGCTTAAATAACTTTAAAATAACCTTAAATAACTTTAAGGCTGTATTGTGTGAGATAGTTGGAAACAAAGGTATAGTGAGATTGGAAGTAAACTACAGGCCAGGTGATTGTGAAGACTATAATGAGAGCCTCTACATGCAAATAAAATGGACAAGTAAGCATCAATGTCTTATTATGGGTGATTTCAATTTGCCTCTAATTTGATTGGAGTAAATGGGAAGGTAACTCCAAATGGGGGACAAAATTTTTAACTCAACTAGATGATTGCTATTGGTATCAACATGTCGGGAAAAGTATTACGGAAAAGAATATTATAGACCACACCATCGCCCATGAACGAGATGACATAAGAGGGCAGACAGTAGAGGAACCAATAGAAGGAAGTGATCACGGAGTTCTACGGTGGACAATGAAGGGAGAGGTAGCAGTAGTTAAAGACAAAGGAATGGGTTTTAATTTCAGGAAAGGAAATTACGATGCCTTAAGGTACTACATGGCCTCCATTAACTGGGTAGATATCGCGCTGAGAATGAATACAATTGAACTGTGGTACGCTTTTAAAACATTAATCACAGATGCCTTGAATGCGTATTTACCATTAAAAAATACTCCACGAGGAGGGTTCCAAGTTGGATGAATAGTGAAGTTGCCGCATTACTTGAGCAGAAAGAGACAGCATGGAAAGGTTACAGAGCAATAAAAAGTACTGAAGCTTATAACAGGTGGAAATTGATCTTTAATAATGCCGCAGAAAAGGTTAGGCTGGAAATGGCAAATTATGAGAAATCGCTGGAAAAAAGAGCAAAGAGGGGGGAATAAGGAATTCTTCACATATATAAATGCAAAGAAGAGAAGGACAAACCAGATCGGACCCTTATGTAATAGACGTGGGATAATATTAGATACTCCAGCTGAAGTTGCAAGTGAACTCAACAGTTACTTTGCATCGATATTTACAGAAGAAAAATCCTTCACGTCAATGAGAAATTCTGGGAATGAAGTTGAAAAAAATGTAATTAATGATGTTGAGATTTCATACGTTTATTTAATGAAAAACATCTCGAGCCTACAGGCCAGTAAGGCACTGGGGTTGATGTCATATACCCTATAATCTTAAGGGAAGAGGAAAGTGAGTGCATTGAACCATTGTGGCTAATTATCCGAGCATCATTGGACCAAGGAGTGATTCCGTTGGATTGGAAAAGTGCCAATGTATCTCCCATACATAAGGGCGGTTCTAAGAGTGAAGTGGAAAATTACCGGGCGGTTGGTCTAACTTCAGTAGTAGGGAAAATCATGGAGATAATGATCAAAATTTTGAATTCAGGATCATTTAGATAGAAATAGAATTCTGAAGGATACTCTGCATGGTTTTGTAAAGGGAAAATAATTTTTAACTAATCTGGTTAGCTATTTTGACATTTGACAGAGTCACTCAAGAGCTGGATTTAGGGAATAATTTCGACATTGTTTATTTAGATTTCAGCAAAGCTTTTGACTGAGTCCCACATGAGCGGTTGCTTTATAAGCTGGAACAGATTGGAATCAATGGGAAAATCCTTAGATGGATAGCAGGATGGCTTCAGGGCAGGAGGCAGAGGGTCGTAATAAATGGCTGTTTCTCAGATTGGATTGATGTAAGAAATGGGGTTCCCCAAGGATCAGTATTAGGACCACTGTTGTTTTTAATTTTCATAAACGACATCGATGAAGGGATAAAGGGCGTGAAGTCTAAATTTTCAGATTATGTTATGATTGGTAGAATAGTTAATGATCGCCGCCGAGCTTCTCCAGAATGACCTAGATAGACTTCAGAGATGGTCAGAAAAATGGCAGCAATGCTTTAATTCAGCAAAATGCATGGTCTTACACTTGGGGAACAGCAACCTCAAAATAACTTATTCACTTGGTGGAGTTCAACTAAAGCCAGTAGTGGAGGAAAGGGACTTCGGTGTTACGATACGGTCAGATATGAAGTTCTCCGAGCATTGTAGACTGGTTGTAAGGAGGGTTCATGATGCCCTGTCGATGATGTATCAAACAATTGCTAGTAGAGATAAGGACGTCATAATCCCATTGTATAAGTCTATTGTTAACCACACTTGAAATACTGTGTTCAAGTATGGAGACCGCACCTAAAGAAAGACATCGAGCTTCTTGAATGGGTGCAAAGACGGGTAACTCGCCTGATGAGATCGGCAAAAGGGCGTCCACATGAGGAAAGACTTCGAATATGTGGGTTGCAGAGCTTGGAAAATAAGCACCTTAGAGGAGACTTGATTGAGGTGTTTAAGGCTCTGCGAGGCATCCTGTTAAATTTCATGTTTATAAATGATTCTCGAACTAGGGACCATAATTTAAAGTTACGGGCGGGGGTAGAGGTTTAGACGGAATTGCAGGAAGTTTTATTTTAGCCAGCGAGTTATAAATTACTGGAATAAGTTGTCTACGTGGGTGGTAGAGGCTGACAGTCTGAGGAAATTCAAAGGTCAGTTGGATAGTTACCTACGGAAGGAGGGAAACGCATAGGTTGTCTCTTTCCTTTTCTGTTATTTATTAATTATTATTATTATTTTAATTTTCTTCTTATTATTCATTTGTTTTTATTGTTATTTTATTTTTTTATGTTATTATTATTATTACTTTTGGCTGGTGCAGCATAAGCCATAGGCTTCCTTTCACCGTGTGGCCATTAATAATACTAATGTTCTGTAAGTGCAGGGTTAATGGCCTTCTCGAAGAGTTTCAGGAATCCACAGCTGATGACGATCGACCTGTAGTTCTTCGGTCCTTTCGGATGCTTACATTTTGGTACAGGGCGTACAAAGTACGTGTTCTAGATTTCTGGGGGATTTGCGCTAGTACATAAAAATATGTACCAGAATATCAACCATGTAAACGCTGCATATTTGCAAAATGAACGGTGGAAATCTGTCTGGATCTACTACAGACTTTAGCGGTAGCTTCTTTATGATCTCGATCAGATGGTCTCTCCTGATAGCGAAATTAGAGAATACAGGTTTGCTCATGTGTCCTCCCACTGTAAAGACGGACTGATTATGCTGCTGATTGGGCTGCTCGAAGGCCAATTTTGCCCATTCCCTGAAGGTCTTCTCATCCATTGTAGACTGATTTCGGGTAAAAGCGTGGATATACACTTGATGGAGATGAATTAAAAACAGTAGAGTAAGAAAGGGATCTGGGAGTCGTGATATGGGTATACATGATAGAGGATTCTGCGGATACACATGATAGAGCATCCTGATTCAGCGGCCCTCTCTCTGTATAATTGTTCATCTGTTGGCCTATAAATTATTCCTACCTTCTTTCCAGTTTTCATATCACACCAGACTGACTCGACGATGCACTGCCAACCGTTGGGGATGCTTTTTAATAAAAGATTCTTGGAAACACGCAGATGTTCTGTTACTTTTGACAATATAGTGCAGTTATTTATGCTAGGAAACTTCGTATTTGAATCGTAGATGAGATAAACAATTTCAACTTTCGTGCAATGGCAATGATATTGTTTCTAATTAGCCAATAACGCTGAGAAATTCTCACATAATAATTGCTTAATGAATTAATGATAAAAAAAGAGTCAGGACATTAAAAGAAGCATCAATGGCTTGCTCATATTTCAGCGAAGGCTTGTACAAACAAAGCGAGACGAAGAAGAATAAATTCAAAATAAATCCTTTTAATTCTGCCACTTATTAAATTAAACTTTAATCGATCTAATAGAATAATTCTCAAAAGTAACAAATATAATTCCTTCTAAGTAGCTGTACGGTTAGCGAAATATCTGTCTACAACTTTCAATAAGGTTGAGATAACATATAATCTCCATCATCTTATTAGATCCAATTAACGGATAATTATGGCATTAAAGAACAGTTTTCATTGCATGGGGATTTTCCCCCGTCTTCAACGAAGCATGTCGTCTAACAGAGACTTCTCCTGGTGGAAAGAGCGAGAACTAGCACTGACAACTTCATTCTGTGATTTTTCTGAATCTCCAAGGCATCCTTAAATATCTTTCCTTTGAGCTTTATCTTTTTAGTCTAAAGAAGCATTAGAATCGAGCAAGAAGAAAACTACGGCGCAAATACGTTATAACGCCACCTAGCTGGAAAATTCCATCTATTATTGGTAGGTTATTAAATGAGGATTCTCATAACTTTTGGACAGAAAGAAGTAGACTAATTTCTATTGAAATTGTAACGTGTAATTAAAATTTTCTTCTTCTGCCTATTAATTAGATATATTCCGCTTTTTAATAATTGTAATAAGTCGATTTTATTCGAAGTACCAAAATACACTGCTCTTTCTTTACCATTGGCATCCTGTTAAATTATCTTCGAAGATGGCCTTGGGCAAATAAAAACATTAATTGCAGTCTGTATTTTGATTCTGAGTTCTTGAACATTCATCAATAGAGACAGAGAAATTTTACCGAAAGAGAGGAGACTGAAAAACGGAGTGGAAGACATCCAGGGGGTGATTATAAGAGTAAAGAAACAAAATACCGAGATGGCTTTTGATTAAATGAAAGAACTGAAAGCAGAAACTCGCACGTGTGTCATCTTCAAGAATATTGGGCGACTAATAAAAAATAAAATAATAAGAAAGGTTTATTATTTATCGTATAAAATCTGCCTTTAAAATTCTACGCCAAAATCGATTGTAAATCTTGGTTATAATTTTAGCATCATTGTCTACAGTTGAAGCTGGAGTTATTATAAATTGTGAGTATACTTTCTTTACCCCTCGAAAAGACTCCTTGATAATTTCTTTGTTAAAAGTTCGGAAAACTTACATTGCATTCGGTGAACTCACAGATCAAAGGCCGAGTTTCTCCATTAAGATACGATGGAAGTGTTGGTTTCACCGTAAAACGCAATGCTCTACAGCAGAGCCATTTTCGCAGGGGAAATGAAACCTGCATTACTTCTAAAAATCTTATTTAGTCTTATAAGAAATCCGCCAAAGGATTCTATAGTATCGGTACACTGGAAGGAATTCTCTTCTGATAAGACTCTTAGTCTGTGTAATGACAAAGGGAGAAGATTGCAGTCAGAGCGTAAGAAAATGGGAAGTTTTAACTGGCTGTGTATTGCAGGGTGGTTATACGGTAGAAACATTTCTACAGGGGCAACTTAGTTAAGTACTGTTTATACTTCTACTGTGAACTGATCCATCAAATCCTTTCAAGGAACAGAATTAACGTTATGCGAAAAGGATTACAGTTTTACACTCAGAATACGTACAATATTAGTAGTACTTGTAGTTCTTAAGGGGAGTGATACAGGACGCTATAAGCCTTGTTCACTCTATGGATTCTCAGAGAGCCGCACGACATTAGACATTCTCAGACATTATAGCCAACATCACTTAGACCTTGTCGGGACATTTGTATGGCATGTGAATTAGCATGCCATCAACCAAGACATCAAAAGTCTGCCATACACCATTTTTCACTGCACTTACCTCATTCTTGACAACAAAAACACTGAGAACATTGATATGGCGTGAGAGGCACACGGAAATTGACAACACATAGGGAGTCGAGTAGGTTTGCGACAGAGGGATGTTTTGGTGTTTTTGAGCTTTAAAAACAAATTTTCCTTCTCTCAATAGTGAATGACGACAATACGTTCTTACACTAGCTAGAGCGTTGGGCTGCAGAAATCATGATGAATGACTCCATTGTTTGAAAGCAGCCACCTTTTTAAAATAAAAGTAGTTAAAACTAAACAAAGAAACAATTCAGTAAAATAATACACGCTTTAAGTTTTTAGCATCATATTTATTAAGAATAATTGTCTCTATCACTGTAATCGCTAATAATAGCTCCTCCAAGCCGCCTCTCTCTTGGGCGAATGCCAGTTCCTGTACATCACCACAAACCTAAACTTAACTCCTCCCGAGGCGTCATCTCAATATGGAACCTATTTGAATTGTCTGAAGAGGAAATCTATTCTGAACAGAAAACCCAAAGAGTGATAGCTGAAGCAAATATTTGCATGTTAGGATAGAATCTGGTCCACATTAGAACCCTCATCCTTATTTTCAATTCGCCAACATTTCTTAATCCATTCATAGCTGCGTATCTTCAATGCCCAACTTATGGCCATACAGGGTCATAAGTACCAAGTCCTTTAAGATGCTTTAAGTGTCAAAAATATGGACAATTACAAATGGTGTCGTGGTGCTTTTGCAAGTGCTTGATATGGTGCAAAGGGCCACGAAAATCACAGAATGTTCAGCTCCAAAACTCGTGTATAAAATGCTAGAAGAGCCACCATGTATACTCAATAGATGCCAGCGGTGCAAAGAAGAAACAGAAATACAGAGACTTAAGGCAGAACCGAACCTATTATACCGGGAGCCGAAAAAAGAGTGAAACCAGTAAATAGCAATATGCAAAAGCAAATGACTAATCCATCGCTGTGTCACTCCTAGAGGCGAAGCATTATCCACTAGCGGTGGATCAATAAGAGTGACAAAGCAAAATCAAGGCCCAAGCACTAAAGTAGTAAAAAACCGTTGGTGCCGAAGGAGATAGATACATGGAGTCCTTGGAACTCTTTGCTGAGGAAGAATTGGACACAGGACATCGTCCATACTCATCGTCCATCGTCCATTTGAGGAACACTTTGAGGAAGTATTCCTCAAAAAATAAAAATCCAAAATTGAGAAAAAAAAGTAAGCCCTGGACACTTTTGAAGTCTACTGTTGGTCCTCGAAGCTCAAATAATGTCTAAATGGCTACAGGGGAATTGCGAATTCCGATTAAATCCATGATAACATACCTAACAAAGGTAAGTTAAGACCCTTCATTTGCAAATATTACTATCATCCTTAAAAACAAAATTTAAGATGGACAGCAGCTCCTGCCCAAGGAGGAGTTGCTGTCCTTGTGATCTATCAGGCCTTATTTCAGCCTTTGCTACTTACAAAAAATGTGGAGTAACAACCAGAATTGCAGTTAGGTTTTTACTAACAATACTCCAGGTATTTGCTACCTGGGATAGATTCCTCAGACAGACTTTGCTGATCTTATCATACAACTGTCTTCTTCTATCTTGTTTCTTTTGTATTTCAGTCGACATTTCAACTTCTGGGGTAGTTTTGACATTAAAGGGTGGGGCCGTATCATAGAGCGTATGATCAATCGCAAAGACTTCTCCCTTTCAGATGTGGGAACTACCACCCTTGTCCGCATCACTACACGCACATCTTCTGTCATTGATCTATTTACCCCCCCCCCTTTTTCTTCTGCCTTCTTTTACTTGAGAGGTGGAAGAAAACTACATAGAACTGATGACTTCCTTTTGATAAATACCCTACTTAATGGGATACCGCGTTTCAGTTTTGGGATATCAAGGATTTATCAAGGGTCGTTCCACCTGCACAGATATGATCTCGTTTGTTTCGAACATATCCCAGGCGCTTGACGAAGGAAAACAAGTAGACTCCATCTTCCTCGACTTAAGCAAAGCCTTCGACAAGGTAGTCCATCAGAGACTAATCAACAAACTGCATCACTATGGTCTCAGAGGACAAGCACTAAACTGGATTGAAAACTACTTGGAAGGTAGAGAAATGTCCGTGACATTTAAAGGTAAAACCTCATATCCTTTCAGTCCTGAAATTGGTGTCCCACAGGGTTCATCCTTAGGCCCGCTATTATTTCTTATCTACATCAACGACCTGCCAAGCACCCTTGGAGCCTACCAAATCAAAATCAACGTATTTGCAGACGACATAAAAATCTATAAAGCAATTCGCAGTACCAATGACTGCATCATCCTAAACGAAGCTCTTCAACGAGTTATTCAGTGGCTGAAGGAGAACAAAATGGCAGTCAATGAAAACAAGTGTGAGCTGATGAGCTTTGCTAATGCACACAAGAAAAACAAACTTAATTTTTCTTATTGTATCAACAACAAGGCAATCAAAAAAGTTAGTACAGCCAAAAATTTAGGTATCTTTATTAAAGAATCATTTTCCTTTGATGTCCATGTCTCTAACATTGTGAAGGCAGCTAGCAAAAAACTAGGTTTCCTGAAAAGAATTAACCGAGACTTCAATCAGTTGGCACTTTTCATCTTTCTTTACAAAATCTATGTTAGGCCAGCCCTAGAATTTGCCTCACAGGTCTGGTCCCCACATGTTGCGTACCAAAAATTAGAAATTGAAAATATTCAAAAGAGAACAATCCAGTACGTTTGCTTTAAAAGTGGCCTTGAATACTATGAGAAATCCTACCAAGAGTGGTGTGTATTCTTTGGACTCGAAACGCTGGAAAAAAGAAGAGATAAAGCCGACTTACTCCTTCTTAACCAACTGTTAAATGGTACCCTGAATTGCCCTTATCTCGTCTCACAAATAAATTTCAACGCTCCGACAAGAGCGTTAAGAAACCATCCACTTCTGAAACCATCCTATGCGAGAACAAATTATGGATATTACAACTTCTACAACAGGACTGCAAGATCAATGAACAAAGCAAATATTGAGATATTTGATACCCCCGGACACTTCAAGAGGCAACTGAAATTGCTAACCTCATCCGGTACCTGACTTAAAATAGACTCTTCTTTTAAGTTCTAAGACTCTGATTGTGTGTGCGAAGAAATACCAGTGCTCTGCCTGTTCACTTAAATTGGACGGATGAGTCCTTTTATTTATTTAGTTTTATTTTATCTGTACATTTACTTTTTTCTTTACTTTGGGAAATGTATACTCCAAGCTTTTTGAAGCTATGTAATAATTCTTTGTAGCTGCACCCTCAGGCACGTTGTTTGCTGTTTTGTAGCTGTTAATAATAATAATAATAATAATAATAATAATAATACTGTCTTCAGAGGGGTTCCACAGGGTGGCGTTTTGTCAGCAGCGCTGTTCGCAGCGGCTTTGGAACCTCTGCTATCAAATTTCCAAAACATGATATTGTACGCTGACGATCTGAAGCTCTTCATCCATTCAGATCAGCCGGAGCAAGAGCTCTCTGTCCAAAGAGCTACAACGAAACAAATCTCTCAGATAGCACATTCCTTCAATAACTTGGTCTTGAGCTAAATTCCGAAAAATCTGCCCAGATGACGTTTACAAAGAGGAGACGAATAAATCCAATGCACATCTCTATAAATGGACACCAAATTAAACTTGTCAACTGTCACAAGGACCTAGGTCTTGTCTGGGCTTCGAACCTGTCTTTTCAGGAGCACTTCAAAGAAGCAAGAAAAATTCTTCGCAGCCCTTTGGTCCGCTCGACAGGAACTGATTGGTTACGGCAATAAGAAACTAATAACTAGGTTTGTCCGAACTGGTGCAGTACCGGTGGCACTCTACTCATCGGAAATATGGTCCTCTGTCCCTCCGACCTACCTGCGACAGTTCTTGGGGACTGAGTATTGTCTTCTGCGATCCCTCAATAGGACTTCAGGAAATCCCCTTGCTATCTCTAGGGGTATATTACATTCGCTGCATGCAATGATCCCTTCGAAACAAATCATCACCACTCGCAACAAGAACACCAGAATAACTAAATGGCACACATCTTTGATCAGACCTGCCCTCGACCAAATCAGCTCGCTCAGCCATATGTTCCCAGCAAACACAATTGGACTCCTCAACGACCTGAATATCAACCCTGAGACGATTTGCGTCGGCAAAGCCTACAAATCAAAAGTTTTAGCTGATACCTACACAGTCCTGCAATTTTAGATCTTTCATATCACCATCGCTTTACGTGGCTACTGTGTCGGAGGATGATATGCCGTCCTCCTCCTGTACGTGACAGCCTGCAGCATCTTCTCGGCATATGCGCTCCTTCTCCTGTTCCTGAGAGTATACAGCATCTTCCCGGCATATCACGGTGAAAGACAAATGGCTGATTGGAATGTCTTCCAACGTCTGGCACAGTTTGACATTAACTACAGTCATTGACTACTTGTTTCTTTACTTGTATTTTGTCATTGACTTACATTTTGAAATGGTAATTTGTATGTAGATTATTATTGATTTTTAATATATTTTGTCTTTGAACTTGAAGCATTATAGCCAATGTACACCATGTGCCATAAAAATGAAATCAAATTAAACGTATTCCATGCTGTTACTTCCGGACCAGTTCCCTCAAAACAAGATACAACAAATTAGAGATTCTGCTGTTATTGGGAGCATTTTGAGAGCCCCTCTTTTATAATCTTTTTTATATGTGCTTCAACTTTTCCTGGATCTCTGAAATCTCATGAATCTTCAAACAGATCCAACAGATATGTTTGAAGAATGGAATTTTTCTGTTTATCCGGAATATTACTCTATAAAACCCATGTACAAAATAGAATGTCACAAAACCCACAAGAACTTTATACCGATTACTATCAGCCAGTTATTAAACAACAGCCCCAATTTCCTTTGGAATTTGACCAGGATACAATGCATCAAAAAGACATTTTTTTTTTTTGCATTAAATCCACCTATAATAATTAACCATCCCCTCACTTATTCACATCTTGAAAGCATACTTAAAAATTGATGTAGCCCTATTCAGAGCCGTATTTATTGGTCTCCCGCACTGAATAGCATTCAAAATATGTCTTTACTCAAATTATTGATTCCTATGTATTCTTTCGCCAAAGGAAATTTCTGGGTAGTTCGAACACTAGCCATTGGGCTAACAGAGGACTCGGTAAAGCCACCACAATTTCCAAAACCACTCTCCACGTAAATTTAAACATTACTAATTAACTGTGACAAGGAACCTTCACACCCAAATAACTGCAGAGAGATTAGACCATCCAAATCTGGAAAACGTTACATGCAGGAGCACGTCAACATAGGATGCCATATTAGCAACCAATTTGTTTGTGCCATTGCAACAACTGCAACATATTATCAAGTAAAAATATTGTATAGTTCTTAAAAAAGTATAAACCAATTTTTCGGGCACCCAGTATATTTTATTTTCATCTTAAAATTTCTTCATTCTGTCTTTTAATGTACCCTAAATTTCGCCCACAGTCATCATGGCTCATCCGATAAGTACAAACCTTTACATTTTTTTTTCTCCTGACTTCCTATTTCATCTCTCATTTCCGGATGCTGTTCACTTTCGAAGACTATGTCTGGCTTCTGTTTTTCTTGCATCCAATGAAATTATCGTTGTACAGAAAGCCAACTATTATCTGTTACTCCAAATTATCGTAAATTAGAAGCAACGAAAACCTTCCCATCGCTGCACACCCAACAGAAATCTAGTTCGAAATTAGATAAAGTCCATCCACCCCACGTCCACTCACTTCCTGATTGCTATCCGGGAATTTATCAAACTTAGACAAGCTTATGACAAACACAACGACTTTGGTTTGAAGCAAACCAATTCACTCCAACACAAAATGGTCTGTGGTTATCGGAAAGCACTCCTGGTTTCCTGAGTGAGCCATCTTTTACGTACAGGGTTCGGACAACCTCAGGGACAAAGCACTGGTCGGCGAGGTCGAAGCAGTTTTGTTATAGGATTGATTGTCTTGTTTACATTGTGTGCGCAAGCGCGGTCCAGCACGGTAGATATTGCTAATGAATCGGCAGCTCGCGGTGTCATTGTGCGCTACTCTGTTCGAGGCTTGCTGGCGTCCGTTCCAGACGCAAATAACTAATTTTAGATCACGGCACGGTCTCTGTTTTATGATAACTGCCTCATAAAAGGAACCCATTCATCTTTATAGCCCTTCCGACAACTAGCCACTTGTTTACCCACATCTTCCTGTGAAAACAACCCCTGGTCATATAGCAACAGTCTGATATTGTCACTCTGTTGCTATATGGACCTTTAAGGAAAACTGACATATATTTATAGGTTTTATTTTTCATGTACTGGAAAATTTACTTGGACTGAATCCCTTGATATCTGTTCAGATCCCACCGTTTGCTCTTCTGCTGCAGTCTTCTCCCTGAAGAAATTTCTCAGATAGATACATGCAATGATCGCATGGAATCTTCTTACCTTTGCAAGGTTCATAATGGATCTAATACAGTAGATGACCTAGCCTTAATTTGTGCTCCAAATAAGGTCGGAGAAACCATCTTGACCCATACCTCCCTCTCATGATGATCCTTTCAGATCTCAGTTGTCTGAATGAGATATTCTCGTCAAATACCCTAGAAGTATTAAATGGAATTAATATTGAGTTGATAAGCTTTGCAGAAATAAAACTCTAGAAGGTTCCTATCAGCCATTTGATCTCTTAAAGTCCATGGAGGTTTCACCCAAGAGCCTAGCGTGGTTATTTGCGTTCTACAACTCAACGCAGTGTTTAAATTTAAAGATGGAAAAGTGGACTAATTGTAATGAACTTTTCAAGCATTCTAGGACATCTGAACATGCCCTAAGATAGAACCGACTTCGTATGCCATTGTCTGTTCATGATGTCATGACTGTCCCCTCCAGCCTAAAAATTTGAATTCGCCTTTCATTTTTCTTAATTTTCACATGGTTATTTTTAAAAATAGGACCAACCTTGTTCCAAAATTTTTATTAAAATATTTTCTATTATGTATAAAAATAAACATAAAACGTAAATAATATAGAAGAAATATTTAAGAAATTTCTAAATTATTCAACAATGTTCCAAAGAGCGTAGAAGAGTCCTGAATGTAGAAGAACATTATAGAAGATTCCTGAATGTGGTAGAACGTTGTAGATGATTCTAGAATATTTTAAAAATTGGGAGTATTGTTTCATATAAAAGATTGTAGATGATTCTAGAGTGTTTGCTGTAAATTTTTCAATGCCTAATAAAACAAAATCTTAAATTACTTTGTAGAGTGTGGGTCTCTCATTGTTATCCCTACTTTAAATGGAAAATCTTCCACCTAACATTAAAATATCGCTGTTTCCAAAGGGCGTCTGGTAAAATACAGTCAGTGGACAATTTATTAAGAACACCAAATATAAAATAAAGGAAACTACTACAGTCCTGTCATAAATACCCTGGGGGTTCCAATGGAGTCGGGACACAGGTCACCAAAGTTCATCGGGTTCGTCGGCCGTTGACTGTACCAATTGAAGTCGTTTTCTGACATTTGAAAACCTGAACGTACCTCGATGGTACGGACAACAGCGACCAAGAAATAGTTTTCTGAAGTCGGTCAAGAAATGAATCTATGAATACAGAATGAGTAAAAATAAAGTCTTAAATCAACAGAAGAGCGTGATCGGGAGAGAGAGAGGGAGGCAGGAGGTTCCGATTAAACTGGGACGTGGACGGTGCCAAAAGGATTTGACATTGTGATTTTAACACTTTGCACACACGCCTGATTGGATCAAAGCGAACGGGGTCTTTTGTTTACCTGAACACAAAGACAAACATAAGCCGGAAAAGATTTAAATATTTGTGCTGAAATTATGTTCGCTTATCATTCACATAATCGCATTTCCCGTCTCTCGTTCACTCCCCCTCGTTTTTCTCAATCTGCCATCTGGTTGAAAGGACTTCCACTTCTCTATCGATTTATTATCAAATCCAGCGTTTGCGAGAGTCGCAGGGCTTCGGTCGTAGACAAATGAAACATCTTGTGACGTTCAGAGTCACGTGGTACATCAGACCTATAAAAAGAACTACAGTGGAGTCATTAAAGGCATTGTCTTCGAACATTGTTCCCATCGAGAATCTGTGGATCATTTGGATCCAGCGAATTTGACGATGTATATTATTGTTAAACAGGAACGAGGTCAATAGATACGCTTACTTGAATCCATATCAAGCAGGAATCTTACTGTCATATCTGTAATTTTTTCGTCCGCATACCCGACTGTCTGCACTCAAACGTAAAACATAGGTCAACAGCTACTAACCTTGAAGTCTTTGACTAGAACCTTGACATAAAATCCACACATGATAAAATTTCAGAATTTCTGTAAAGTATATTCTCAAAATTCTGGAAATTCACTTCCGGACAGCTTCCTTATTTATCAATATCCTCCAAGCACTGCTGACCACAGGACAAACACCCATGGTTCACAAAGTCATTTTCCACCAATATATTTTGAACGGAAGAGTCCTACGAAAGCCATTGTGGGTATCACGGTTGGTAGTATCGCTGTCCTCCGCACCGGGTGGAAATGACTTAAGTTCCACCCCGTCGATGACGTGAGAAATTTTTACGTGAGCAATACGGCCTTAGGGCTGATGATCCTGAAACCCTACTACTACAACAACAGTTCCACGAAGTGTAACACCTATGAGACAGAAAGTGAAAGGCTTTGGAATAGTTGAAGTAGACAGTCATTAACTGACCTGACTGTCTTCTTTTGAATGGCGTCTAGGATCTTGAGAGATATTTTGGGTGCATCGATGGGTTTTGGGTGCATCTGTGGGTTTTGGGTGAATGGAGTTTAGAAGCTTTAAAGAGAGGTTTTGGGTGCACCACTACCCCATATGTGGGTACAGTATTCCATGGTAAGTCGGATTTGAGATTTTAACAGAGTGAGGATTTCTTTAGAAGAAAAATAACGCCGAGATCGAAAGAGTAAACCAAAGTCTTTTAGATGCAGAGGAAGCAATATTTATCATGTGCTTATGCCAAGAGGGATTAGAAGTCAGGGTAATCTCTAATAGAGATATGCGATCTTGTTTAGAAGTCCTAGTGTCATCGAAGATGAGCAAAGGAAAAATCGACTCTTTTTTCCGAAAAAGACAGGGCTGAGTTTTAGAAGGTTAAAGTGAACTAAGTTTTCTTTCCTCCCCCCCGCTAAATAATTACCTGGAGATGAGCATTTTAGGACTTAATTGAGGATATTCAGGAAGTTGAAGCTGTTTGTGCAAGGCAGCAAATTTTCGCAAACTGGAAGATTGAATTTAGTGTGCTATCCTCAGCAAAACTATGGATATGATTATCAGTCAGTGGATGAAGATAAAAAAAGATTGGGAGAAAGAATTGAACCTTGGGGAACACCAGCATTAGTAGAGAAGTTAGAAGACAGAGAGCCATCTACCACCACCGGCAGCGAGTGGTCAAAGCGAAAACGGGATATCCAGTTACAAAAAAACGTCGGCAATCCATAAGATGGAAGTTTTTTTAGACATCAAAAACCTTATAAATGTCAAGGGCAACTGCCTGAGTTTCACCAACGGAATCCATATTGGATTGGCAATTGTTGATAAAATTGAAGGTTTCAAGATAGTTTAGGAGTTAGCGGTTAATGGATTTCTCCCTTACTTTGGAAAGAGTAGAGGTAATTTGAATTAATGAAGATTATGATTATATTTCATTCGTTTATCGTCTTTCAGAGTCATCAACATCGTGTTAGAGAAGCGCTGACTTCCAGTAAATGTTTAGCATTAAATTCACTCGCTGTAAGTTCAGAGACTGCATCTCCCATCGTTCCAATTTAGCTATATTCCAAAATTGATTTCAACTTTATTAAGTAGCGAAGTTTCCACTTTGCAGTTGCCACTTTCACTTCCTAGAAACGAAGCTCGAGAATATTTTACAAAAGATAAAATATTGAAGTCGTAGAAGGGAATATATTAAAAATAAACAGTGACTTTCATGCAAAAGGAGACCAATAAAAATTCCAAGACTCTACTCAACATGACAATCGAGTTGAACGTAACAACACTTTCCACTAGGAGGCGCTCTCGCTTTATTTGAAACCTGTATCAGCTCACAAAGAATGTCACAAAGAAGACAGAACGTAGGAGAATTGTCAGTCGGTGGTAAAGAATAGTAAATGTAATACGTAAGTCGGATTCTTTGAATTACTTCTATTTATTTCAACGTCTGTTCATCACAAGAATAAATTTTCAACAAGAAATACTCTCTTCAGAGTGGCAAAGATTAAACATAAGACATACTTAATACATATATGAGTAGTATACTTCCTGGCCACTTTATTAGGACCAGGAGATTTGGACTATAATCAACACAAAGCCATGTAAATCGAAAAGATGTCGAATCGGTCTGAGACCCGACTAGCACCTAAATGGAAGAACATTCAGGTGGAGGAAACGACATGAGATACTGGAACCATTTTGTTGTATCGACAGTACAGGCTGCTGGAAGATGGAACCTCTGAGGTAAAAGGTATGCAAATACCTTTGAAGTTCAGTATGGTGGAAGGTGTTTTCTTTGGTCGCGTGATCCCACTGGAGAACACCATGAACTCTAGAGCATATGAAAGAAAGAAATCTTTACTGCAATAATAATAATGATAATACAATTCGATAGATTGCAATGTTGCCCTTCACGGCCACCAGGCCAGGGGTTAACAGTAATAATACAATATAAATAGGGAGCATTGATATATAAAACATAGGAAATGCATATGTGGAAGTACAACTCAAAACTCCAAGTATCATAGAGTTATTTACAATACAATATATAAAGAAGATATTGGTGGAAACAAATAATTTTTTTATACCTATAGTAGTATAAACAGGCAACGTTCTTTGCACTGAACAGAAGTAGTTAGTCCATCATTACTAACTGTCATACTGAAGAGTTAGTATGCCGTCTTCACATCAGGTGGTATTGATGGCTTGCAGCATTAAGACGAGCTTCGAGGAGAAGGATCAGGGACAGGGAAGTACAATTCAAGGATGCGACGTCTGTATTCCCTGTCAGAAGAGAACTTATTAAGGTCAGCATCCAAGGACTGGGCACACCAAAGTAGCTGAAAAAGCAGGAACCTATCGGATAGGTGGAGACGGGTGAGATGTGGGCATAGAGTTGGAGTCGCTCTGAGGGAAGACTGAGAGACTCTCCATGAGCACAGGTCCCAGAATGATGGTGCCGAAATCTCGCCAACCATCATTTTGGTAGTCGTGGTAAGACGTTTCACCCTAATCAGCGTGGGGAGCCTGTGAATTTGAATCAAGCTGGCCATTTCAGTTGTCCTTAGCTGTGGAGGAAGTTTATGTTTGTTTATGGCCCATTTTAAGAGCCAAAACTCAGCAGAAAAAAGTGGCCTGATTTTGCTAGTGGCAGCTAATGCCCATACCTCTGCAGCATATAAAAGCGAAGAGTATACAGTTTTTTCTAGTAGTTGTGACTTCATTGATATAATGTAGATGCTGTTTGGCAATCCATCGGAGTCGAGCTGCCAGGGTGAGGAGCTTGTCAATGTGGTAACTGAAGCAAAGCTTAGGATCAAACACAACCCCGAGATCAGTATGCTTACTGACGATGGGAATTGGAGAATTACACAGAATGGGCTGAATATAAGAAGGCGTTTTCTTTAAAAAGAATATCATAAATTCAGATTTTTCTGGGTTTATTTTTAATCCGAACTGGTTGAGGTAGTTTTCAATTTCCTCAGTGCATTATTAATTGATCCTGTTATCATGAGAAGATCATCGTAGGGAGAAATCGGTGTGAGGAGCTTTATATCATCTGCATAACATAAGATATCATATCTGGACTCAACAAGTGGAGAGATAAGTGCTGTGAACAAGAGTCCAGATAAGACACCACCCTGTGGCACGCCTGAAGAGATACTTCGCTCGTATATGTGCCCATGGACAATAAGCTGGATTATTCTGTTTTGAAGGAGTGACGTGAGGAACTGTAGAGTGTCTCCCTTGATCTGGTAGTGGTCTGAAAGTAGCTTCAGCATTGCAGGAATGTTTATACAGTCGAAAGCTGCTTCAAGGTCTACATAGGTGACTGCAAGCTCTACTTGGGATTCAAACGCAGAGAGGATAGAGCTGCTGGTGGCTAAGAAGTTAGTTAGTCACAGTGGATCTATGAGGAAGGGAGTAATGGATTTGAGGAGGCTGATGTGGAAGAAGTTGTTTAGTTAGAACGGGGAGAAGTACCTTCTCAAGGAGCTTTAGAAGACTTGAGGCATTGGAGATTGGCCGGTAATGCTTAAGAAGTGTAGGAGATTGAATTTTGGGGATAGGCTTCACAAGGTAGATGTTCCACTGCTGGGAAAAGAAATGGCTTGACAAAATAGCATTAAAAATAGTTAGAAGGGGTTCCAAAATATATGGGCTAAGACATTTAATAATGAATTGGGGGATTCCGTCAGCACCTGCCGTAGCAGAAGCTGATGTAGAATTAATGGCAGCAATAAGCTGTTCCCTGGAGATTGCCGACAAAGTGTCAGGCGGGATTCTAGTTGTTGGAGTATGAAGATCAGGACATTATTCTGTGTTCGAAGCAAACCTAGATATGAAGTCAAGCGACCGGTCAGGTTCAAGATTTAGGGGGAAATCAGAAGCCGCTCAGAGTAGGGACATTTTCCGCTACGAAGGGTTCTATCCATATAATGCTTAATTGCTTTTGATTTCCGCTTATTAAATGTTGCGCGATCTTTGGAGTAGGCTATCCTGTCTTGGATACTGTGCGACTGCTTCCACATTTTGTGCAAATGCTGCTTTAACTTGAAGCTCATGTTAAGATGGGGAGTCCAACATGCTCTGGACCGAGGCATGATGGAAATTCTCTTTGATGCTGCAAATGTCGCAATAGTCTTAAGCCAGCTAGAAAGCAAATTCACTGCAATTTCTATATCACAATTTTCTAAGACTGTCCATGGGATGAAAGAGGCAGTCTCAACACATTTAGAACCTGGGACTTACTATTACTTTGGTATTAGTCGAATTCATGACATTGAAGTTTGGAACAGGTATATGTAAAAGAACACCAATTGTCTTGTGGTCTGAATTGAAATGTCTCTGGCAGGTAATCATGTGTGCAAGGAAAAGAAGCAAGGATGAGATCTAATTGGTTGTTACTTCTTGTCGGGAGATCGTTGATCATTTGTAACCCTGTACAAGATAAGTTTGATAGGAGCATTTGCTGAAGGTTAGCTAGCTGAGGAGGAAGATTAAAATCTCCACAGACGAAGTTGAAGGCTGAAGGATGAAGCTGGTTGATGATCCAGTTAGATATTTCATGGCTGGCTTCATGAGAAGGTGCTGGGGATATATATATAACAACTACATCTATGAGGACCCTATGGTAGCTGAGAGTAACAGCAAGCGCTTCGTACGCTGATGTTTGGCTAGAGACTTGATGAATGAGTGAGGTTTGTGAGCTCTTAAAGAAAATTGCAACACCACTTCCTCTTTGCCCAACTCTAGAAGTGAAAGCAGATTTGTATCCAGCTAGAACACAGGATATAAAATATTCTTGGTCTTTATCGAGCCAGGTCTCGGTGACACAGAGGATATCGATATCATTGGCGAGGAGGATTTGGTCAACGGTATCCAGCTTATTGCAAAGACGTCTAATATTCTGGTACAAGACTCTGACTGCATAATTCCGGGGGATCTTTTTTTAAGGCACATACCTCGTTTTTATTGATGGCAGGCTTTCGAGTTCGTCGATTCGTGACCCATGTTGGGATGAGCATTCCCGAACTGTTTATTACTGGTGATCGCAGGCTGATGGAATCAGTTTGATGATGCCGATGTGGTTCACCACTAGTATAATTGCGACTTATGATGCGCACATTTTGAGACAATACCTGGAGCGTGGAGTATTTATACTTGTCTCCTTAAGGCCTTGATTGCTATCGAGGAGGGTGAATTAGTTGAGATTGTTGATGGGGTCAGTTTTCCTCAAAACGTGGTCTGATATATATTCCTTGGGGCCGGGATATCTGAATATCGTTGGAGATCAAGTTCATTCAAAAGCAGCTTGAAAATTCAGCTTTCAGAGAAAGATACTAGACTGCATTCCCATGACTATCACTGTCGCTCAGACAACAACATCCTTCACCAGTTTTCCACTGATTTTAACAAAGTGCGACAGCTCCTAACGCCGAAGGTTAAATCTCTCTTACCTGTTCATATGTAGTTCCTCTTCCAAGTGGGCATATGCATGATTGTTGGTAGCCATTAGGGCTGATAATTTGAATTTATTCTTAATGGTTTCTTGCGGTTCATTTGCAGGCATCTATTGACGATTATATCTACGTTGCTGAGCTTCACCTCGGTGAATATACAGTTATTTTTTTGTTGCTCTCTGAAGAATTATAAATTGAGTCAGCTTTTGTAATGTTTAATGGTCTTATCAGCCATATTGTAAAATAATGTTGGGCCAAAATCGAATACTTTACGCCAACGTTAAGCAACTTAAGGGCAATAATGAATAAAGCGCATATATTTCCTTGAGCTACTGCATTGCTGAGAATACTTAATATGTAGTAATTGCAATGGTAAGCTTGGGAACTGGTGTAGTAAAATTAAACATCAAAGGAAAATGAGCCAAGAAGCTAGATCTCGCTACAAATGTTCAATATGCAAACGTAAGTCTGTAAATCTGGATCTTTAGCATTAGTATTAGCATTAGTAGAGGCACATGATGCAAGAAAGCAAGCTCATACTGCACCATCAAAAAAAAAAAAAAACTTCCCATTTAGCCCATCCGATCACTCCAAACGTTTGTCTACTGCTGTCTTGAATTTATTTAAACTGTCAACTTCCACAAAGACAAATGGAAGTTTGTTCCAGCAATCAACTACCCGCTGGCTAAAGGCAAACTTCCGCACATCTATTCTACAAATGTCTTTCCTCGGTTTGAATCTCTCTTTGAACCTTTCTTCATAAGAGCACCCCTTTGTTCCCTTCACCAGTCTTGTTGCCCTTCTCTGTACTCGTTCTAGCAACTGAACATTCTTCCTAAATTGACTCTTCCAGACCTGTACGCAATACTAAAGGCGAGGCCTGATCATTGCCATATACAAAGGAATAATCACCTCCTTAACCCTGCTCGCAAAATTCCTGTATATCATTGACAAGACCCCATGGTCTACTTTTGCAGCCTGGCTGCACTACACAGGAAACTTCATATCTGACAGCACAATTACCACAGGTCTCTTTCATTCTCGACTACCCTGAGTGTAACACCACACAACTGGTACATTTCTCTGGGGATTACTGCTACCCATATGCATAAATACTTTGCATTTATCAATGTTAAATTTCAGTAAACTTCTCAGCCCATCTACCCAACTTTTCTGATCCTGTTGCAGCAGCATACAGTCATTACTGTTATTAACAACCCTGCCAACCTTTGTATCATCTGCAAACTTTGACATTCAGCTTGATATATCTTCATCAATATCATTGGTAAATATACAAAACAACCATGGACTCAATACCGACTGAGGGACTCCACTAATAACATTAGTCCACGAAGAGTAGCGTCGATTGATTACCACTCTCTGTCTTCTCCCAGTCAACCATCCTTTTATCCATTGTAGCAATTTACCCTTAATGCCACACTGCTCCAATTTGTGCAGCAGTTTTCCATGTGCAATAGTATCAAAAGCTTACCGCAAATCCAAGTATATGATATCAGAATTATTTTTTGCATCTAATTCCTTTGTGACCACATCATAATACCCAATCAAATTTGTCAGACAAGACTTTCCCTTAACAAACCCATGCTGTGTCTGAATTATTGCTGCAGTCTTGTCTATATGATCCTGCAATGCATCTTTAACCAGTGACTCCATTATTTTACCCGGAACAGAAGTTAAACTAACTGGTCTGTAATTATTCGTGTCACCCTTCTATCCCCATTTGTGAATTGGAGATACATTTGTACATCTCCAGTCCGTGGGGACCTCCCCTAAGTCCAAAGAAGCTCTCATAATTATGGCTAAGGGTTTGCTTAGTTGCTTTTCCACCTCCTTTAATATAACTGGATATATCCCATCCACCCCAGGTGCCTTTTTTATGTTATCCTCAACAATTTCTTCTCCACTTTGCTCTCATTTATTACAAAATCATTTAACTCCCTGTTAGAGTTTGATAAACATCTGACCCTCTCCTCCTTGAATATCTCCTCATGTGTGAATGTAGATACAAAATACTCATTTAGTTCGGCAGCTGTCTCAGAATGATCATCTACAGTCAAACCATTGATATCAAATGGATCAATCAGATTCATCATTTTACTTTTAGAGTTTATGTAAGTAAAGAATCCTTTGCTGTTTTTCTTTGCATCCTTTGCAAAGAGCTTTCGCCTGCCTAACCTCCTTTGTGACTTGATTACAGACTAGCTTGTATCTACCATAGCTTCTGTGTCGCCTGACAATTTATGTGCATCCCATGCATTTTCTTCTCTCCCACGAGTCTCATTAGTTCATCTGACATCCATTTGGGCCTAAACCTAGAGCAGTATTTCTTAGCTGGAACAAAAAGCCTAGTTGCTTCCAAAATTACTTCCTTGAATGCTTCCCATTAAAATTTGCTGTTGGTAACATCATCAGTTGGTCCCACTGTGTAAAACCTAAAAAACTTTGAGACCATTGTAGTTGCCTTTACCAAAGCAAAAACCCTTCCCTTTACCCCTGATGGTAGTTACACCTTTAAGCAGATCGCACATCAGTATACTGTGCGCACTGCCAATTAGTGGTTCCTTTACCTCTACATTCTTAACGCATGAATAATCACTGCTGATAATCAGATCATTTACTTGTTTCATGACCCCCAGAAGTTCCTGAAATCCCCAGCGAATTGCTTTCCGGGCTGCTGCTCATTCTAATAGAAGCAGTGCAAGAATCATTTCCACCTCTGCCTGCGGCTACTGTTAATCTGTTAGTCTGTGAATCCCTCCCCCTCAAGCCTCGATGGCATCAGCAAATATTCTTACACCCTTTCTATTTAAGTGTATCCCATCCCTGTAGAAGCAATCTCTCTTGTTAACAAGCACAGACCTTGTTGAGAAAAATTCTACCCCATGAGCCTTGCACATTCCCTCCAGGGCCGAATTGATTGATAAAGGCTCTCATCATATACGCCCTCCTATCGTGTCTGGGCAGGATTGCAGACACTTTCAAATTTAACACCAACTCGCGACTTTTTTTCAACATTGACCTACGCTTGTTAAGTAAATCTGCAGATCTATACTTAATGTCATTAGTGAAAACGATATCACCTGTTTTGGATCTGGAAATAAATCAAGATGTATCTCCCTTCCTAGACGAACTAGAAGATTCGGTGGGCAGCAAATGGCCGATAAATTCCATTTAATGAAAGAAAGGCCTGTTTCCAGCTAAATTATTCGAAGTTGAAGAATCTGTAATTTGGTGGTCGTGTGCCTATACCACTTCTTTCTGTAAAAAATCGAAAGATTGACTTGAGTGATACCGCCAAAATAGCAATGTCTATCCAAGACTGCACTGCGGAACAGTGGAAAAAGATCGTGTAGTCTGACGAGTCCCCATTTGCCCTACTTTACACCAAGAGCGCGTGGATGTGTAGTATGAATCTCATGGAGCCATGCAGACTGTCTCATGTTTACTGCCCAAGCTGCTGGAGGCGGTATCATCATATGGGATATATTTTGTCGGTACAGTTTGGGTCCCGGCATACCTTTAGAAGGTCGCGTTAACTCCAATGAATATCCTTCTGTCTTATCGGACCAACCTCACCCTACAATACCTCATTTTTACCAAGACTGCAATGGCTTCTTTCAAGACAAGAACTCAACTATCCATCTTGTCTTGCTTAATGGTTCGAGAAACGTTCCGAAGATTTCCAATCTACCCTTTCATTAGTGAAATACTTGTGATGGTTTAAATATCATTTGAATTCTAATGAAAGAAACATATAAAGATTAGTGTATTTCAAAATACACTAATCTTTATATGTTCTTGAAGGATTGTCCTTACTCTAATAATGTAGATCACAAAACACTATTAGATTTTAACTTCTTGAATAACTAAAGAATGGAGTTTAGGAGTCCAAACTGTTAGCTGTAGTAAATTTTACTCCGTGTCTTGAATTTAAAATTTTATCGTCAATGAATATATTTTTTATGACAGGATCTGCGGTTTTTCGTCCAGCAAACAGTATATTGACCACAGAACGCACTCAATTTACAGATTATACAAGGAGCAATTTGGTCTTAGTCTCTGATGCTCTTAAACCCAATTACAACAACAATAACGAGACACTCTGAAAAAACGCTGTTGCATTTACAGATCGAGACTTGGAAATCATACTAAACGATTATTATTATTATCAGTAGTGGCAAGACATCAAGCTTATCAAGAAACATCCAAAAATAAAAACTTTTTACACGACAATATCCATCCTGTTCAATAATTTGACCGATTCCTCCTTGAATAACTACACACATATAACAGAGGGATGTTTCTTCCAGCAATCAACCACACTTTGGTAGAAGACAAACTTCGGCACATCTATCCTGCAACGTCGTTCCTCAATTTGAATTTATGCAACCTCATGCGCGTAGTCTGAACAAGAGGAAGAATTTCACCATCATTGAGTTTGCTCAAGTCATTCCAAGCCTTAAACGCCTCAATCAGGTTACCTCAAAGGTGCCTAGTAGTCAATCACTTCAATTTGCAGAACTGAAGCCTTTCTTTGTAAGACCACCCTTTCGTTTCCTTCACCAATCTCGTTGCCCTTCTCTTCACCCTTTCCAGCAATTCTACATCCTTCCTAAAACGACCCCACCAGACTTGTATGCAATACAGTAGGATAATCACCTCCTTATCCGTGCTAAGAAATTTCCCTGTATGTCATTAATAAAATTACCAATGAGATATCCTCGCTGCCTGTCTGCATTGCTCACGGAACATCATATCTACACAATTACTTCCAGGTTTCTTCATTTTCCACTACGCTCAATGAAGTACCACCGAGTTGGTACGTTAATCTTGGATTACTTATACCCATATGCGGTACCTTGCATTTCTCAATGGTAAACTTCAATTGCCACTTCTCAGCCCATCTGCCAATTTTTTTTTTAGTTCTTGAGGCAGCTTACACTGATTACTGTCATTAACCACCCAGCCAACCTTTGCATTATCAGAAAACTTGGATATTAGGTCTGATGTACCTTCATCAATATCTTTAATAAATACAGAAAACAACAATGGGCCCAACATCGAACCGTGGGATACACCACTAATAACAGTAGTCCACGAAGAGCAGCGCCCGTTGATTACCACCCTCTGTCTTCTCCTACTCAATCACCCCCTTTATCCATAGCAGCTACTTGCCCTTAATGGCACGTTTACTTAATGTGTGACGCACTGTCCTCTCGGCACTACAAAGCAGTTTCAGCAGACAGGAACCATTACAAGAAGAGCTTCCAAGGTCGCCCGAGGGCATGTCAACCAGAACAGACCTCAAGACAATGGCCTGCCCCTACGATGTCCTGTCATCAACTGTCTCTTGAGGTTGCCGCAGCCACAGAGAAAAACATTCCCAGCCGGACTGTGTTCAGAAGGCTCAGTTCAAGTGAACTCTACGAAATGAAGCCAGTGGTTGGCATCCCCTTAACCCCTGAACCACCGCAGTGCTCGTCGAAAACGGTGCAATGACCATGTGACTTGGAGTCCTGATAAATAGGGCACAATTCTGTTCAGTGATGAGTCCCCCGTTTTAGTCTGCAAAGAGATTCCAGACGTTATTTCTTCTGCAGACAACGAGGAATGCGGTACCATCCCTCCAACATCAGAGAAAGGGACACTTACGATGGGGCGGAACAATGATGAACGACTGCATCGCACTTCATGTTTTTGATAGGGGTATCGTAACAGCACAGGGGTGCCGAGAACAGATTCTCGAACCCTATGTGCAACTTTTTAGGGGTGCGGTTGGCCCAGATTTTCTTTTCATGCACGACAACGCTACTGCACATAAAGTTCAAGTGATGGCAGAACATCTTGAAACTGAAGCTACCCAAGAACTTCCGTCGCCAACACGATAACAGACTTAAATCCGATCAAGCGTGTGTGTGTGTGGGACGCCCTTGGACAACGCATTGCAGGCCAATGGCCGACTCCTCGGTCACTTGGTGAGCTAAGTGTTATTGGGTCTACGCTAGTGGAAGAATGGGATTCGTTGCCACAGAATCTTATAGGCACCCTTATATCCAGCATGGTTCGCCGTTGGAGAGGATCACACACCGTACTGTTGTCACGTGACCATGTTTTCGAGCACCTTCTATCGACTTCTGTAATGTGCCCTTTTTTGTAATTGTTATACAACCCCTATAAATGCTCCTTATTTATCGTTATTCACAGGTACACCACCATACCTAATTTTGTTCCTCTTCATTGCAAGCTCCACAAGTTACACCACATTTTCTACGTGTTCGGCTAATTTTGTCGAGCAATATACTTTCCTCTCAGTTGTCACAAAATCATTTATCATTAATTAATTATTATTGATGAACGATTTATTCTTATTTAACCACTTAAATAAGACTGACCGAAAGTTTAATCTTATTTAAAATACTCTTAGGGAAATATAAAGTGACGTGAAGTTACATTTCGTAGATTTTTTTGATCACAGTGTCTTCTTTTTGTAAGGCACATTTAAGTCCATTCCTCTATCGATTTCAACTCAATGACAGAAACCATATGTTCCTCATTAATGTACATGTTTCTCCAGTAGATGTTTGTGTAGCACGAGTGACTGATTGCCAGCAATTCGCATCTATATGGGGATAAAGAAGATGCACAAAAGTATCGGAACTGTTGTATAAATCCATGAGAGACAGATGGGTTACTTAATGCGCAACACGATACTTGCTGTCTCTGAGTAGTCCGCTGTAATCCGTGTGTGGTTAGCTATTTGTGCTCCAGTGAATGCGTTTGGAGACAGCTGGCTTATGCGTGTCCTAGATATCTTGGAGGAGAGCGCCTCCAGTATTAAGAAGACTATAGATTCCTGCACAAAGAGGGCCGTTCGGATAATTGGGTATTCCACGTATGGCAGTTATAAGCGTATCAATGGACAGGGCTCCTAATATCGTAAGCTAACTTTGAGATAAGATTGAGCAACCAGTTTTTGAGTTACCTTGTAAGTTGCACTAATTATGTAACATCTGGCTAACTTACAACATACCTTAACAATTAATTAATTAATTAATTAATCGAGCATCTTTCTCGGTATTCTCTCTTTATCAGCAATGAAAGTCATGTTTCTGTGAATCACAGATCGTTGTGGTTTGGTTGATATATCGATTGATTTATTGCTTAAGTTTCAAGAACTAGGTAACTGTTAATAGTCCCTCTATAAAAGTTCGGCTATCAAGCTAGTCTGGACCACACAGGTTTTTTTTTTATTAACGAGGGGATGTGGTGGTCCCCGTTTGTTGCAAAAACACCTAACAGTTTTAGGGATTTTACCAATTTAATAATAATACCAATACTTGGTTGGTAAGAGGCGACCTATAACGCTCTCTTGGATTGGTACTTGAGGCCAAGCCAAGATGATTTCTTGCACGTTGGGAGAATCAATCCTATTAGATAATAGTTTGGCAAGAGTGATGAGGTTCTTTTCCAGAATTATGATTTTCCACTGTGTCATATTCATGTATGCATGTAGAAAATATCTAGAGATGGTGAAAGGGTTTCCATGGATCCTGTTCAACCACCTCAGAACTCAATATTCAATTGTCAGGAATTTCTTTACAATACGTGATGGGGCTGAGGACCATAACTCAGACACGTATAAAGCGAAGGGTGTGAGACACCTTTCAATATATTTCCATATGAGGGGAGTATTTTGACAACCAACAGGCTCCTGTCGGATCGCCCCGAATGCTACATATATTTTCTTTTTCATATATATGAAATGGTCCTAGAAAGTAAGCTTTTCACCCCAGGTGAGACCAAGATCCGTGTGGGATGAATCCTTTGTGACTTTATTGCCATTTAAATTTAGATATTTGGGAGGACTTTTTTTGATTTAGTTGGAGACCTGCCATACTTAAGTAGTCAACAAGTTGATTAATTTGGGCAGCAGTATTTTAATTAATTTCTTGAACGCTTTTAATGTCATCAGAGATGACAAACAAATTAAAGTCATCAGCGTAAGAGCTGAAGTTTGCAAACTTCGCTAGAAATGGTCGTAAGTTGGTTAAAAGAGAGTGGTAGATAACACCCCATCTTGTGGTACTCCGCTTCTTACCGTTTTCGTAGTCTGGTAGCGACTATGGGATATTATCAGTATCCTTTTGAAGGATGGAGATTAGTGATGCGGTTGCCTTGAAGTAATTTTTTAATATATGCAACCGCGTTTGAATTGACACATTACGGAAAGGTGAGTTTATGTCAATGAAGATGATGTCTATTTGAAATTTGTTACAGATGAGTGTTGAATCCGAAACAGCGTGTCAATCAGGTTTGTTATTGTAGATCGGTGGTGCAGAGAAGTGTGGAAATGTTATAGTCTGTCACCGAGGCAGTGATCAATTATTACAGGGACTAACAGCTTTTCAAAGATTTCCAGGAGGGAGTATCCGATGGATATAGGAAATCAGTAGGTAACTTTGGATGTTTATTTTTTGGAACCGGTTTGGCACAGTAGATCTTGGTCCTCCAAAGAGATGGAACAGTCCAGTTTCCAGTATGCGTTGGAAAATATGCAAAAGGGGTTCAACAATATAAATTGAGGATAGTTTAATCACAAATATGGAGAAGACGTCAGGCCCAACAGTAGCTTTATTTGGTAAGGTGTTGATAACATTGATTAACTGTTCCTTAGTAACTGTGATTTCTTTCATGGCCTGTGGGAGACAACGGCCCACAACAGGTAGGAGTCTGGTAGTTACCAATTGTTGTTATTCTCTGAAGGCCTGTTCAGCCCTTTTTATAAAGAGGTCTTTGTCCATCAAACGTGTGGTCTGGTCGCACAAGAATTCTTCTGGACTGTTTTATGCGGGAAAGGATAAGGTTGTTGTGAAGTATTTAGAAAGGTAGAAGAAATTTCACAATTTTAATCATTCATTAACGGTTAAACGTATGCAGATACTTTTAAAATGCCATTATCTTTAATATTTTTGAAACTCTTATACGTTTAAAAATCATTAGAAAATCATACTGAATCCTGTTTTATTTCTGCAGACATATCCTGCCACTAACGATTCGTGGAAATTCAAGAATATTGAATCAAAGTTGTCCAAAAGATTTCTATTCAAGCAACGTATGTGGAAATACAAATAAGCCCCTCCATTCTTTTTCCACGAACGTGGGTGACGACTTAGGTGGATGAGTATGTAAAAGGAAAAGTTATACCATTCCTCCACAGGGACACTGCAATGACCAGGTCCAGGATCAAGTTCCATGTGTAGCCTCTTATGACTGTGAAGCAAGAAGCCAATGGTGTACGTGAAAACAGGGCAAAACCGAGCAGACGATGCCCAACCTCAACCTCAAGGAGAGATGGATGCCTTACTTCTTGGCCGAACTAGGGTAAGTGGTATTTAAAGTTATTTGCAGAAAATCCAGATCAGAAACGGTCTCTGAACACCGTTTTTTCAAAGCTGGAAGTACGGCTATAAAACACGAATGAGCGACACTACACTTTCACATAGTACCGACAAGAAAGTTTGCTAGCACATTAAAAATAAATCACAGCCAGTGCTGACGCCTGGCGAGAAAAAAATGGTTCTAGAACTCCAACTTCAGACCTCCATGAATTTATTAGTAACTTTCGCTATACGTGGTTGCCATGCATACAAATATTGTATATAAAATAAAGTAATATTAATTTATATTAGTATGGTGTGTTTACAAATGTTCTCTGCTGGATACTCTGTGCAGGGTTTTCAAACTCGGCAATTCCAGGGAATGAAATCGCTGGTACAGTTTGCTGCCATCCATCACTGACGTGATAGACACGTGAAGAGCGAAAGTGGATTGGAATGACCAATGCTTTCGGGAAATTAAAAGGCTGTCCACAGATATTGATCAAACGAAATTAATTGTTGTAGTCTTTGGGCGACAAACGTACTTGGTGGAAGCAGCTTCGTCTCCCAGATGCAGTAAGCAATTTGATTGTAGTTAAAGCATTTCTCGCCTCTACAACAAGAATATTTATCTCCTTCAGGAATCCGAGTGTGGTATTGCTTGCCAGGTACAGAATACCAAGATTTCCTTCACGTATTCACTCTGGGAATATGGACGCCTGAAAAGGAATCCGAACTGGTGAGAGATAATTAAATATTCTGTCAGAAAGATCAGGGCATCCTCTTGGCGAGCATATTTCTTTTCATATGCAAACATTGCTATCAGCTACCCTTTGTTCTTCAAGTGGTTTGAATGGGGAAATGTCTTATTCGAATTTCGTCCAACCGCACATAAGACGCGTCTTTGCGATTTTCTCATTCTCTTTCTCTCCTCTTTCCTCGAAGTTAATGGGATGTTTCCTCAAGAGGTTGAAAAATCCAACAGATGCGACTGTACGCAGAAAGGACGTTAAAGCCACGAGGTTAGACATTTTTTTCCTTCTCTCTTTCTCTGGATTAATTTAAAACAAAATCGAAGTGAACCAAGCTTATTTTTATAAGCATCAACTTTAGAAGAGAAGACATCGCCATTTTCTGCCCTTTCTCTTTATACGATCATAGAACTGCATTTTTCTACTAACGATGTGTCTTCAGAACATTTTATGGTTTGTTATTTTTGGAGATTTCTTCCTCTTCTCCCCCCCTACACCACTTTTCTGTTTCCACTATTTTCCTCTTCGAGAAGATCAAATTCTCCAAATGCCTTTTTAGGCTTAGAGATTCGCCATTCTCCAAAGCGGTTGTCCATGGCAACAGCGACTTCAGGATAAAGCTTCGAAGGCAGAGAAAGCTGATACATCGTTCTAGTGTTCAAGGTGCCGCTACGGTTACGTCATCGTGTTCAACCCAATAATGATGGCAAGGAAGGCGCATCAAGTGTTTTCGGTGTTCCTGGTGGAGATTGCTTTGTTATTTTCCATAGTATTCCTCCTTCTGCGCTTCCCCTGAAGGCACATAAATCAGTATAACTGGATGCTCGTGAAAAAAGGCTACGAACAGTCTGTCGGGCGCCTTTGTACCCGTAAGAATTGAGATCATTGAATTCGAATTACTTTGCAACCACTAATCAAAACAATTTGCAATATCTTTCCAATTCCCATAATAAAAATATGCAATAAGCATAAAATTTATTAATTTGAAGTATTAAAAATCATTTGACAATCACTCCAGTCAAGACGGGATTCAAAATGAGGACTTTTGCAGTCGTAGCCACTGTCCTATCCACGAGGGTTCCATTTCTGAAGAATATATGCTAAATCAATTAACGTAAATTAATTATATCTGACATCTAATTAAAAATTAATAAAAAATAATTAATTAATAAAAATAAATAAATAAATAAATAATAAAAAAATAATAATAAAAACAAAAACAAATAAATAAATGATAATAAAGAAATAATAATGAAAATAATAATATAAAATAATAATAATAATAATAATAATAAAATAAATAAAACATAATTAATAAAAATAATAAATAAAATGAATAAAACATAATTAATAAAAATAATAAATAAAATAAATAAAACATAATTAATAAAAATAATAAATAGCAATAAATAATATTAAATAAATAAATAAATTAATTAATTAATTAGCTGTATTTTTAAATTATTTTAATAAATTTTAATAATTATTTATTTCTTTATTTTAAATTATTTTAATAAATTTTAATAATTATTTATTTATTTATTTTAAATTATTTTAATAAAATTTAATAACAAATAAATAAATGTATTAATTAATAAACTGTATTTTTAAATTATTTTATATAAATAATAAAAAAATTATAAAAAATAAATATAAATAAATCGAATATTATTTCAGTGAAATAAAACAACCTTCATGCACTAAAGAGAGCATGTGTTGTATTCTTCCGCGCCAATTTCCACTCGCAGTAAGACAAAAAAAAATAGTTCATAGACATAACATTGTCAGATTGGTGAAACGTCGATTCCAATGATGTACCACCAAATTTAATAAGTTCATTTAGCCTAGACTGAAATGAAATTATCCCAAAAGTCTCTGTGACCTTTGCCCTTTAAACTTTTCTGAACTTTGCAAAGGCGCCCCCTTCTTCCTCGTCCCTCTCTCATCTATCTAATTTTCTGCTAATTACATCCTAACCGGTCCATCCTCTTGATGTTTTCCGTACCAGCTGCTCCCAATTACTTCCATAGGCTCTTTGGGGCATTGCTTCTCCCTCCCATCCCCTTTGTTTCCTAGCTGCAGGCACGAGGCTCCTATTGTTAGCACCGCTAAGGCGATTTTTCTGTCTACCTGCCCCTGCTGTGTCTTGCTGCTTATTATCAAAGGTTTAAGATGAGTAAGACGCTTAGAGTAGAGTCTCATTTACTTGACAATTGATGGTATGGTGTTTTGCATGTAAGCGGATTACGCCGGCTTTTGTTCTTTCATTGTTCATTAAAGGGGTCACATCCCTACCCCTAAAAGCTGACAAATGTTCCTATTTAAAGATCAAAGATCATAACCCCCTCAGTGAATGTAGTACTTTCTCAAGAACACTCTTCATTTCATTTCAAATCCGTATTATTCTTAAAAGATTCGTGGATCCATTGTGTCATAATGAGACTAGAATTTTTTGATATTATTAAGGTCCCCCTTCCCTTAATGTAGAATCATAAGGAAGGATTCAGTTATTTACAAATTAAGTATTTAGGGAAATAGGAAATATGTTGTAGGGATTTTTTTGTAAAGACAGTGCTGAAAATTGTCAAAGATGGTATTTGAGGATCAGGAAGAAATATAGGATCAGGAAGAAATATAAAAAAAAAAGAAATTTGTAGAAATGATAACGTGATTGTGGTGTATACCCTTGTAGTGTATATATACCCTTGAGGAAATAAAAAAAAACTTCTTTCGAGTGAAAAAATAATTTCTGGCCCGTATGGGGATCGAACCCACGACCTTCGCGTTATTAGCACGACGCTCTAACCAACTGAGCTAACGGGCCATGAATAAACAGCTTCTTAGAAATGCTTATGAACAGAACTTTAATTTGTCTTATCAATTGAATTATTTATATTTGAATTTAAAAGTACTTTCAAAAACTTATAGTAACTTTAATTAAGCCAACTAAAACTTGAATAATTAACTGTAAAATAAGGGCAAACATAAAGCGATTTTTAGTGAATATCTGGATAACTCCACAACCGATAGCCAGATGGCGCCACAATACCACCTACAGCTGAAAGCATTTATCGTGTTTAAAATGCCGTGAATTAAGTACGAAAATTTTTCGCACATTCCGTTCACAGAAGTAACAACTACTCCCTGCATAGTATTAACCCCTCCCTTATCCCTTACTAGAAATCTTTACTACTTAAGTGTTGTTAGTACGAGAACTAAAATGTCCGGCAGTAGCTATATCAGAAGAAACTCCTCGTTACTTATAACTTATCATACAAGAGTAATTTAAAAATATAACTCGGTTTATTTGATATTTATTTAATAATTATTTATTTGTAGTTTGCTATACTCATCGTCATCAATAAACGTATCTTGTACTTACAGTATAATTGCTTTTTCACCAACGAAATCAAAATCAACTCGTCCAAAAGATTTTTGTTTTACCACCAGATGGCGATACTTCCCTGAAAGTAGCTTTAAGGCTTAGAAATAAATATTTAATTATAATAACTTATGTTTTTCGAACACTTATAGACTTATATTTTATTCCCTTAAATAAAATATAAAATGTTCTCATATTTTCCCTTATTTCTTTCCCTTATTTATTCCCTTAAATAAAATATAAAATGTTCTCATATTCGACCTAATTAATTCATAATTTTCGAGTTTTTTTTTTTTTTCTTTTTAAATCGGAAATTCGAGTATAATCTCATTTTTAGAATTATTTGTGTTTATTGCGCATATGAAAGTAGCGCTCATGGTAGCAGCAGAATTTTTTCCTCTTGTTATTGCATCATGCGTGAAACATTTATTACGTACACTTCAAAGTGCGTAGCAAAAATGACCCGCACGTGCGTTTATTGTCTCATAGGCACGAACAAACGAACGAAGGTCGGTAATAAAGGTGTGATAAGTGTGCTAGCGAGTAATTCCTACTTTGAGATCGTGACGTTATGTAGAAGGAACGCTAACCGAGGCCTCCCCCCTCACCCCATATGGGTGGATGGTGATTATATCCACTTCGTTACCTGTGAGAGGCTCCAATAATGCTCGAGCATCTATGGGAAGGGGGAAGGAGCTGTCGAAACTGTAACTTTCCCAAAGAAAAACAGAACATGCGCTGAATATTTGATTCAATCTTGCATAGCGTAACGTCCAACCATTGGAACAATGTTTCCATTTATTTTGAGGGTAAAAATATTTCTGTTGGTCCAATGTTAGTGAAATTTGGGTTGGCTAGACAAATCGTTTCAAAAGGATAACTTCAGTTGAAATTTAATATACTTTTGTTTGAATTTATGAGGCTGGTATTTTAAATTGTGAATTTTAAATATGGTTTTTAAATTCTATAAATATCCCCACCTGTCCAGTGGAGTCCACTTATTACATGCGGGTGGACAAAAGGATGGGCGAACATGGGGAAAGACGGGAAGCGCTTTATGCATTTGTGAATGCACCAAATTTACCTATACTATCGCGAAAACTATTTAATTTCACCATGAACTTTACCCAGCTCTACGCTTAGACGACTTTGGTAGATTATCGGAATAAATTATCTACTGCCCAAAGGTTAAATTCGTGAGAACCAACCTTCTGTCACTACCTATATTTTATATTTGTCATTGAGTCTTTCCTCTCTCTTTTTTATATGAAAACCTCAAGTACGAAAGGTATCAGAACCTATAGTACTTAGTACCCTGCGTGGGTTGAAGGTTGAGATGAAAGAAGATACTTGTTGTTGCCATTAGACTTGAACTTCTGTAGATTGCATTTTCGGGATATACGTGTGAAGAGAAGTTGTTCCAGAAAAGTGAAGTTAAAGGAATAAATGACGAAAAAGAAAAGTCTGTGTGTTTGAAATTGGACGCTAAAAGGATGCTGACTGGTTGCTGCACATATTCGGACTTGTTTGGAAAAAGAAAGCGGAATTATAGAAGCCAATTCAGAAGAACAGTGCCCAATGAAGTATCCATTGAAAAGGCGTGCAACAGAAACAGAATGTTTATGAGACAGAGAGTGGAGACACTTTGTAACCAACTGCCCTCTTTGAATAAAGTCCAGAAGACTAAAGGAGGTTTTTGGAGCACTGCCCCAGATGTAGGAACACTATTCCATGGTATGGCGAATTTGAGATTTGTATAGTCAGTAGCCGTTTAGAAGAAAAGTAATGCCGAGAGAGAAAGAGAAAATCCAATATTTTAGATGCAAAGGAAACAATGTTTGCGTGCTTGTGCAAAGAGCGATAGAGAGAGAGAGAGAGAGAGAGATTATAAGTCAGGGTAATCCCTGATATAGGCAACCCTGAGATATGCGATCTTCTCTATAAATCTCAGTATCATCGAATATAAGCATAATAACCGAAGGATCCTTTTTGCGAGATATAAGACAGGACTAAGTTCTCGAAGAATTGAAATCAAGTAAGTTAATTTTTCTCCACTGGTGAATTACATGGTGATCAGCATTTAAGGAAATGGTAGATATTCGAGAAGTTGAAGCTGTTTATGCAGAACAAGGTTTCTCAAACCAGAAGGGGAAATGCAATGTGCTATCATCAGCAAGACTATGGATAAGATTTCCAGTCAGTGGAAGAGGATCATTGATATACAAGAGGAAAGAGTAAGAGAAAGAACTTAACCTTGGAAACACCAGTATTCATAGAGAATTTAGAAAACAGAGAGCACTCTATTATCACCTGCAGTGTGCGGATAAAGATATAACCAATTACAAAAAAAAAAAAAAAAAAAAAAAAAAAACCAGTTGCTAATCATAAGATGAAAGCTTATTTAGAAGCCATACATGATCAAAGACCTTTGAAATGTCAAGTGAAACTGCCTGAGTTTCTCCAAACATTTCCATTGAATTTGTCCGTAGATGGGTACCATTGGCCAGTATATCACCAGTGGATTGACAGTGACGGAACCTGTACTAACGATCATTAATCAGAACGGAAGGTTTCCAGATAGTTTTGGAGTTGGCAGTTAATGGATTTCTCCATTAGTTAAATAGAAGTAAGTGGATGGGAGAGATTTGTCACCCTTTTTTAGAACTTACTGGATATGAGCAAATATCCAAAAACAGGCTACACAAAACAGGGTAAGCTTAGGAGCCCAGGTTTTGAGAACAATTAGAAAAAATTCCATCATTAATTTTTCGAATTGTTCGGCGCTTCTTGGCATTAAGACTGTTCAAAATTCTTCTAACATTCTTTTGACGGAAGACCACAGGATGCATTGAATATAGTGTATTGAGAATGGTAGGAGGTGGTTTACTAAGATCGTCAATACACGAGTTAGAAAAAAAATTGGTTGCTAGCAGGTCAGCTTTATCTTTAGCTGAGTTGGCAACTAAACCATTCGGTTCTGACAGAGGTGGGTGGGTATAGAGATCTGGAAAAGTTGCAGCCAAATGCTTTGGGAAGAGGCCAGAATGTTCGACTACCATTTGAACAATAAGCAAGTTTTATACTCAGCCTGTTAAAAATCTAGTTTGGATTGATTAATAACTGCTTTACAATTGTTGCGAGCTTTGATGTAGGCAGAAAATGAAACTGGATATTTGGAAACAAGCCAATTGAGATATGAAACATTCTTATCTTGAGAAGCCTTAACACATTTATTGAAAAACTAAGGTTTATAAAGGAAGAAATATTAAGGTGGAATATGGAATAAAGGATTTCATCCCTACAAGAATAATTTTACTGACACGATCTGAGCAAAGGTTGACATCAGAAAACTTGGAACAGTAATCCAAGGAAAAGAAGAAAATCAATCTCGCAGATCATCCCATTATGCATTTTTGTAAGGCTAAACAACACGAAGTTGAGAATGGCTACGAGAGAAAGGCTCCACTGGAGAAGAGACCATCACCAAATTGTGATCTGAGGTGTCCTGAGGACCACTCACCTCGACATTGTACTTGGAAGGGTTGTTTGTGAGAAAAAGATCAGACAGCGTTGGCTGCGTGGTTAGGATTGTATAGTATTCTGGTAGTAAATGAACAATCTGCGCGAGGTCGTTAGTAAATGCAAAAGCCTCAGCATCTTAACCAGCTGGGTCCGTGTGACTAGAAAACGGAAGCCAGCTGGAGTTGTGAACATTAAAATCACCAAGGAAAATTACCTCACTCTTAAGAAAGTTGGACTTTAGAAAGTCAAGTTTCAAAGAGAGAAATTCAAATAATTCCATGTGATTAGCGAAGCTGGGAGAACGATAGTAGCAACAGATGAATTTGACGGAATGGAGTAGAGAGATTTTAAGCCAGAGGAGATTCCAAATTACTGAGTCTCTGACAGGGATATCACAAAGTTCATATGCACAAATACTATCTTTGAAGTAAAAGGAATAGTATAGCGAATAATTAAGGTAACTGTGATGAGCATTAATTGGTATTCTTTCAGAAATAGTACGGGAGCTTAGCGGAAATGGACATCATTAAGATTGAAACTGAGACCACGTATATTTGTGAAATTAATGAGAAAGTGTTTGGAAGTTTTAAATCTTTTCGCTGATAAGTTTGTTCTATTAGATTCACTATTCGTATGTATTCAGTAGTAAGAAAAGGAGGGAGGACACGTTGTATGATGAAGTAATGAAAATTTTAGATATGGCGGACTCACGGCAAAACTATACCCAGCTCCTTTACATAACGTACCCTCAGCAATGTCTCCTCCTGCTTACAAACTACTCGGACATCTCCAGTCACTATCTGGCAGCGTAGAGGAGGAAGCGATGTTATACACTAGCTGATCTGGAAGCCTCCTAGAGAGTTACCAATAGGTTCACTCTGGTTAACTATCTAGCGGTCGGATTGCAAACACTGTTTCAGAGCTGCACTCTTGAAATGTAAGGAAGATTCAATCTCACCATGATCCCCATTCACAACCTCAAAAGACTTCAGTTATACTGCATGATGGAAGAGATGAGGTGCTTTTCCAGAGCTTTGCTCTGTAGATTAAACATGGGTTTCACCACTTCAAGACTTCAATAAGCAATGTTGTGGTGTTGTACGGTTGATGAGAGTCATCTACCACCTAGTATTGCCTGAGAACACAGAGGAGCGGTATTCCTTCGTGTGGTATGCTCGCCACACCTCGATCCCTGCTTACGTAGGTGACGTAGTTCAGGACTTGAACATAGGGGATTATACCCAGTGTTACCATCCCATCATCGTGAAGATGCAAGCAGAGGATTTGATCTTCGCAGATCGACCCGACTTCCCTGCAATTTGGTCCACTTGACCCAAGTGTGATCTGAATATCAGTTGGATCAGCGTTTCAGACTCCTGAAGTAGCAAGCTCAGCTTGCCAAACCAGAGACAATGTCTGTAACAGCCTGGACCGATGAGAATATAACTTTTAGGAATAGATTGTAGCAGCCACTTTATTAGGCACGTGTACATAACAGAGTGTAGTATCAGAGCCCTTTAGTACCCTTTAGCTCTCAGAGCAGCCTGGATTCTTCTTGGCATGGACTCAGAGATGTCTAAAACGCCATCACCCTGCATTGTTAATACCTGGCAGGATGGACCCATGGACTCATGCTTTTTTCGACATATTCTCTTCCTACCATTCAACTAAAAACAGTTGATGGCATTTCTCTATTTTGTTCTAAAAATTTGTGCTCTGAGCTTACTCCTGTTCTTTGTATCCTTTTCTCCTTTCTTATTCCACAAATGTTTTGTATTCTGCTTGGAAATTTACCATATTCAACCAGTTCCTCAAAAGAGTGACAAATTCTTCCCATCCAATTATGGTCCCACTGCACTCATTCTACTCTTTCTAAAGTAATGGAGAAATCTATTAACCGCCAACTCTTAAACTATTTAGAAACCTTCCATCTGATCAGTGATCACCAGTATGGAATCTCTAAGTGTCGATCCATTGGTGATATATGGGCTTATGTTACCCATTTATGGAAACATTCAATGGACAAGTTTGGTGAAACTCAAGCAGTTGCTCTCGACGTTTCAAAGGCTTTTGTTTGTGTTTGGCCTAATGGCCTTCTAAATAAGCTTCCATCTTATTGTCTGCCAACTTTTTTTTTTTTTTGTAATTGGAGTGTACTTTCTCTGACGGCTCACTGCGGGTGATGGTAGATGACTCTCTGTCTTCTAAATTCTTAATTAATGCAGATGTTCCCCAAGGATCAGTTCTCTCCCTCATTCTTTTCCTCTTGTATATGAATGACCTTCTTCCATTGACTGGAAATCCTATTCATAGCTTTGCTGATGATAGCACATTGTATCCCACCTTCAAGTTTGAGAAACCATGCGCAGCACAAACACCTCAACTTCTCGAATATCTACCACCAATTCGTTAAACGCTGATCTCCAAGGGGACAAAAAATAACTTAGTTCATTTCACTCCTTCTAAAACTCAGATATGTCTTATATCTCGCAAAAAGGATTCATCTGTTCCTATGCTAATCTTCGATGACACTCAGACTTCTAGACAAGATTACATATAGCTATTAGGGATTGTCCTGACTTCTAATTTCTCTTCGCATAAAAGACTGGGTTTTCTCTTTCGTTCTCAGCGTTACTTTTCTTCCAAACAGCTGTTCACTCTGTACAAATATCAAATTCCCCCCTACCATGGAATATTGTTACCACGTCTGGGTGGGGGCAGTGCTCCGGAAATCCCTCTCGGGCTTCTAGATCCTATTCACAAGAGGGCTGTTAGATTAATTAATGACCTATATCTAACAAAGTCTCTCCACTCCTCATAGACATTCTGGTTTCTGCTGCATGCTTTTTCTACAGATACTTCCATGTACACTGTTCTTCTGAATTGGCTTCTGTGCTTCCCGCTCACACTTCCAACCAATCCTAACATGTGTCGCAACCAGTCAGCATCCTTTTGCTATCGTACTTCAAACTCACAGAACCAACTTTTCTTCTTCCTCATTTATTCATTCAACTTCCGTTTTCTGGAACAACCTTCCTTCACACGTATTTCCTGAAAATTACAATCTACAGAAATTCAAGTCTAATGTCAACAAGTATCTTCTTTCCTCTTCCCAACCTTCAACCCACGTACGGTACTAAGTATTGTAGGTTACATTAGTAAGAAACAAGTTCCCTTTGTGGTAGTTGGTCCCAGGGGTTTTATCTCTATTAGAGACCAATTACACGTAGAAAAAAATAGATGAGTTTTAGGGTCCATCCATTCTCTATCAGCGCTGTACTGCATCTAATGCCACTACCCATCATGCCCGTTCTTACGATTTCGGATATGGTTAGCCCTCTGGTGGCTGTTGCAAGTAAATGACAGAGTATTTGTTTTTGTCTGCAATTTCTTTAGAAGGTAAACGGTCCTGAATATTGAACAACCTTGGAGAGTGGATAAATAAACAGTCTCTTCTCTGAATGAGCAGATGGTAGAGTTTTGAAGAATTCCAGTTTGGTTTGTTCCACAGAAAGGGTGGGATGGTCCTTTGTATTTGGTAAATGAAGTGGGCAAGTGGATGGATAAATTAATACATAGCCAGATAGATGGAGAGAGAAATTATTAGTCGGAAAGAGAGGGAGAAATATACAGAGAATAAGTAGAACGATAAAAGAAAACAAAAACATAAATGGCAAAGGCGTAGAAAGAGAAAGAAACGGAGAAAGAAGAGAGCTAGAAAATAAGAGAAAGAAAGAAAAGGATAGATAAAAAACAGAGGAAGAGAATGAATAAATGCAAAAGAGTTCGATGTACTTTTGAGATTACTTTTTGAATAACAGGCCTTCGTTCTATTCCTAGGAGAGAGAGATAGAGAGTGAAATTGAGATGCAGATCTGTAACTTCATTTCCTTTCGGTGTTGACTTTCCAACTGACAACGCTTTCGTCCTTCCCCTCCCCCACAAATTAATCAAATCTGAACGATACAAACGCAGCGAAGATGCTATCCTTCCTTTCATCCCGGTTTAATATTGCCGGTTGTTGACACGAGTGAGGTCTTCGGAAAATAAAAGTCATCTCAACTGGTGCATCCCAGTTCGGTATCCGCGTATTGACTCGGTCGAACATCAGAAATCACCGCCCTCCGCAAGGGCATGCGATTGATTAAACTTTCGCGTTTAATCAGGAATGGCGCACGAGGATATTGAGAACCCCACACTGATGTGGCTTTGCGGTACTGACATCGCTTCCTGGAACCGAGTCCTTCAAAAACAACAAAGACCAAAGAAAGAAGAGTCGTCGTTTTGTTGTGGTCCTTCGAATGCGTGTCTGCGCGCGCGCGCACAACGACACCTTCCCTCCCCCCCATCAAAATGGTCACCAAAATTAAGCAGAGAAGTGCAACTTCGTGCTCTGATATTAGCTGCTCGAGTGAGAAACAATAAAAGGGGTGGAGATCTTTAAGGGGTTCATAAATCCCCAAGCATAGACGCACTCCTTTTCCCCCTAGTGATTTAAGCACCGGCTCAGCTCTTCCTCTGACAGACGCTTTAACGAAATCAGTCCTCTTCGTGCTGCTACGACACCCCGAGAGTAATCGACCTCCTGTTACTCTTCTTTCTTATTCCGAAGATATACGGCATCCTCCGTTCCACTCTGACCTCCGTATACCGCCAAGGAAGCGCTCCCTCCTCCCATGCGCCATTTCTCATCCACTTTTATGGGTTTCGTATAAATCATCGCTTGCAGGTGCGCTCTCAATATCGCTCCTCTCTCTCCCTCCCCCTCACCCTCTCTCTCTCTATTTTTCTCTTCTTTCCATTTTCTGTTTCTCTCTTCGTGTTTCTATCTCTACTCTTTCTTTTCTTCTCTCTCAAGTTCTTCTTTATTTGTCTCTCTCTTTTATTTCGTTTTCTCTTTTTATCCTTCTATTTCTCTTTCCTTATTCTCAGTCTCTTTCTTCCTTTCTTTTCATTTTTATTTCTTTCTGTCTCTCCCCAACCATCCTCTGACTTCAGGTGCACACCCACGCGCCACTGTACCCTTACCTTTTCGCATTGCGCAGCAGTGGAATCAATGAAGAGAAATACTTATCCACTGTCGTAATTTCTTTCTTTTGTTCAAAAAAAAAAAAGAAAAAGAAAAAAACCAGCTGACGGAAGCATATTTTGCGGCGTTCAGGGGGACTTCCTGGAAGTATTACAACGTCGAGTGTGGACTCGACGAGATGAAACAGCTCGCGAACAAAAGCCACGCTAAGGCCCAAGATGTTAGTCAAAGTTAAGGCAGCTCTTAGTTTTATCAATAAAAGCTGAATCAGTAGTCCGCTGTTTGGTAGAAGCCTCCCCCCTCCCTCCCCTGCACGAGGGATGTGCATCTGATCGAAGGTTGATCAGTGCAGAACCAACGAAAGAAGAAATCAATTTTTAGGTTTTCAGCTACTTGGAGAACTCGAGTGTTGTTGCTGAAGTGGTCTTTGATGCGAACACGAAATAGGTGCTCTGTCTGTAGCATCCTTGATTTGTGGTTTATAATATTTTTTTTCCGTTCTTTTAATAATTTGGAATTTCTCCAGAAAACTTCAGCAGCCATGAAGGGCTATATATTAAGAAAAATCTATTTATTAGATAGATTTTTTAATTAATATTTTTTCTATAGGAAAAACGAGACACAAACTGCTTTATGAAGAACAGGGATGACGTTTTTCTCCACTGATCACAGAAAACTCCAAATCTGAGGGAAAAAAAATTCCATAAATCAATTCCTTTTTAATTATTTTCATGATTATTAAAAAACGCATTTTCTGCAGATAAGATTCAAAATATGAATACGGATTATCGCTTGTATCATCTACAAAACCATCTTCTGTGATCACAATCTTCATTACAGTCTGTGATTACAATCTTCGAGCCAAGGCCTGAGACTTCCAGTATTCATTCAAGCGTGTGACGTCATACACTAAGCTACACGAAAATATTCGGAGCCTAATTTTAATATTAGGATTTTAAAATTTTTAAAACTGAACAGTTAGTCTGAAACGCAGCCAGAATTACACTCATGAGCCAAAACGTTGACCATCCCTGTCTCAACGAGTGGACGCACCCCACGGCACCCAGGAGTGACTTCACCGACTGGCGCAGCATGTATAGTGACGACACGCGTAGTGCCTGTCAGTTCGCCAGTACGAAGCTCTTGTTGACGGACTGTTATTGATGCCTCCGCCTGCAGTGGGTGCGGAAGACGCCATTCCTGGTCTGATGAATCAAGACTCCAGCTCCATCATGTCGATGGATGGGTGCCTATTCAATGGCGTGACCCTTTCGAATAATAAGAAAAACAAGAAATGGTTCTTCCCTAAAATGCACCTTTGTATTTGATCAATGGGCATGACCCTGAAGACTAAGCTGTATGACTTTTGATTGGAAAGTTCAGATCTTTGTTATTGCGGCTCTAGTAAAGACTGGGAACGTCTCTCATATCATTGTCCAATGTACAGTGATCTGAGAGATTCTTTGGGACCATGTCAGGACTCTATTATCTCCAGAAGTGAAAACTTTTTTATGGATAATCAACACTCATCCCAAATCCTTCAAAAGTTTGCCCATCAGCTTTTCTCCAGAAGATCTTTAACCCTTGATACTGCTAACATTGTAACTCCTACTCCTACTACTACTCGTCTCCTCGGGAAGTAGGGTACTGTGACCACTTGTCCCCTTATGAGTGCGAGATCTCTTTCATCCTGTATAATTGGTAAGACCACTCTACATTAGACGCAAACATGTCCGCATGGACATCACTGGGTCCCCTCATCCCCATTGAACACCCTCTCACCGCCATACCACGGCATGGTCGAGGACTATGTCCAAGTTTAATTCCCCCGATATCAATCCCATTTGTTGGATGCAGTGGAACGCAGCATTTGGCATTCACCCCAATGCTCGCTTCTTTGCCGAACTCCGAGGTGTCCAGCTGGTCCAGGATACGTGAGGACACCTTCTGCGGTCTCAGCGATGCCACGGTGGGTACAAGAGGTTGTCCCGGTGAAAAGCCGCCCAACACACTCTTAGGTATGGGGTCATGATGTTTCGGCTCTTGAGTATGCGTGGAATCGAGTCGAGTCAGTCAGAAATGTTTTTTCTTGATGAAGGTGCACAGATGATGATATGATGCAAGGTGAGAGAAATATCTGACAATGACTTAGGCAAACTGGTGGCAACTTGGCGATTCAGAAGAACTCTGTTCAAGGAAAACATGATTCAGGAATTGTTTTCAATATAATTTGTTCTCCACAAATACGTTGAAATCGACATAAGTTCTTGGACAACTGGAAGCATCTGAGCTGGCAGAATACGATCTGAAAGGTGGAGCTGAGCTGTGTTGGAGCATAGCTTAACAGCTGGTGGAGGAAAGTTCCAGTAACACATAAGCCAGAAGGACGTTGTGGGAATTTATCCAGTTCGTAGATTAAAACTGTTTCTCTCTTTGTATCAGTATGGTTTGAGCATTGCTGTTATTCTGGTCTGAGAAGGAAGCCCATTCTTGGGAATTGCCCATTTTAGAAACGCCAGAATTTCGATACAAATATGGGTTTTATGATCTAAATGTAATTGACTCTAGTTGATCTGTCTTCAAAGTATTTTAAGCGTTTCCTGGAAATCCATGCAGCGCGGAAGCGGAGATGCTCAGGATGGCAAATGAATCTGAACTTGGAATCAAACACTGTCCCAAAGTCATTGGCGTGAAACCATTGCTATGGAAGTTTCATAAAGAAGAGGTTGGATGGCTTTAGAGGTCTGTCTCAACGAGTAGAGTATGTACACAGACTTACTGGGATTGAATTTTAGATCAAACTGCGTGGAATAGGATTAACCTTGACTGTGGTAGGGGTGAATATCTTCGTATCGTCGGCGTAACTGATGAGATCCCTCCTGTTTTGCTAACTGATGGTGAGATGAGCGCAGTGTAGTGGAGCCTTATGAGACCCCCAACCATGATGCTCCTACTGTGAACTCTGTTCCCAGCCAAGATCTCGATTGTCCTCTTATGGTGGATGATGAGGAGGACAGAAAGAGCAGAACGTCTCCACACATGATGAAGTGGCTTTCTAAGGGCTGGAGCAAAGCATACACGTTGGTTGCGGATTCCACGGTGACCGCAAATTCGGAAGAGTTTTCAAAAGCAGAAAGGATCGTGTTTGTGGTAGCAAGGAGATTGGTGACAGTGGAACTATTTATTTTGGAATACCGGTATTCCAAAATATACTTCAGTATAACTTCAGTAGAAGGGAAAATCATGGAGGCAATGATTAAGTGTGGAATTCAGGATCATTTAGATGGAAATGGAATCCTGTAGGATACATAGCATGGTTTTGTAAAGGGAAAATCATGTTTAACAAATCTGGTTAGCCATTTTGACAGGTCACTCGTGAGCTGGATTTAGGGAACAATTTCGGCATTGTTTATTTGAATTTCAGAAAAGCATTTGACTCAGTCCTACATGAACGGTTGCTTTATAAGTTGGAGCAGGCTGGAATCCTTAGATGGATAGCACGATGGCTTCAGGGCACCAGGCAGAGGGTTGTGATAAATGGTTATTCCTCAGATTCGGTTAATGTAAGAAGTGGGGTTCCTCAAGGATCAGTATTGGGACCACTGTTGTTTTCGATTATCTTAAATAACATCTATGAAGGGATGGAGGGCGTGAGGTCTACACTTGCAGATGATGTAAAGATCAATAAGCATCAATGATCGCCGCCAAGCAGAGCTTTTCTCTTTCTCTCTCTCTGTAGATTGTTCTTTTGTTTAAGAAATTTCGGACGACTTTTTTAATAAATCAAAACAGTGTACACTTTGGCCATCCCTAGAATAAAAAGTAATGCAGGAAAAGAGGTGTGTACAGAGAGAGAAGGAGAAAGAATGTAGCCCTCCCCAACCCACACACGCAGAGGTTGTGTGGGCTTCTGTGACTGCTCTGCTCACTTAGACACCCCGTCCTTAATAGCTTCCAAGTGCCTCTGAAGAAAGGCAATAAGCATCAAGCGGATTCTTTGTTAATGGTGTGGTTAGGAGAGCTCGCGTTGAGTGTCAACTCATTTAATAACGACATTCTGGTACTCGGTAAATTTCTTTTATCCGGCCCTTCTCCAAGAAAGACTCCACAATTAAGATATTACTGCCCGCGCGTGACCCGCTGTGGAAGAGACAGAGCAGAGCAGTCTGCTTCTTTAAACTTTTCGGCAGTTAAAGATGCGCAGTAATTAAGAATTAGCTGCACCCCCCCCCCCTCCCCGTGACGTCTGCTTTACTGCCAACAAAAACTATCGATTGAAGAATTAAAAGTTGGAAGAAGCACTCGATCATTTTTAACTTCCAGGAAAAACGTCTCTACAGTCACACAAGTTACTACAAGAACGCATTTCAAGAAGCGAAGATTATCGTATTGATTTTATTCCAAACAAGTTTCAGTAAACAGCCGCTAGAAGTCGCATTTTACAGCCAACTAAAGCTGTATCAACTTAACGAAATTAACAATAAATACTGTTGCAATTTCAGCCATATTGGGAAGTCCAATTTATTTTTGTCCTTTCTGCCTATCGCTTTTTAAAACCAGCTGACGATAAACATGTTACGTTCTTCGAACATATACGTTGCTTTGGTTACAGTTGTTTTGAGAGCTTTCTTTTCTTCTTTTCTTCTTATTTTAAGGTAATTTTGTATTCAGTTCGTAGAGTTAATACAATTGTATTTGAGACACGCAATCTCCAAATCCATCAACTGGGCAATGAAGCCAAATAAAACAACACGCTCCTACATTCTGGGGTGGGTGGGGGCACTTAATGCACGTCGACTGATTTCAATGTCGTTCTCATTTCCGTCAGTCGGCACGAGTTTGCAAGGCCGTACAAAACGAGGTTGGCTCGTTAGAAAACGTATCTGTTTTCTGCTGTGTACGCCGGTGACAGGGTACTCGAAATGAAGACCAAGTGGGTTGGTTAGAAAGGTCAACACACACGTGTAAAAGCGTTCTTTCTGCGTAATCGTATATTTCACATGAATACAGGGATGCAAATCCTAATTGAAATATGTGACTAGGAAGCTAACTGTCAGAAGATAACCACAGGAGCAGAAGAATCCTTTTTTCCTAGATACAAGATAGGACTGAGTCTTAGAAGGATTGAAATCAACTAAGTTATCTTTGTCCCATTGGAGAATTACTTGGATATCGATATTTAAGGGATTGGTAGTGGATATTCGAAAAGTTGCAGATGTTTGTGCAGAGCAAGCTTCTCAAACTTGAAGGTGGAATGCAATGTGCTATCATCAGCAAAACTATGGATAGGATTTATACAAGCGGGAAAGAACTGAATCTTGGGGAATACCAGCATTAATAGAGGAATTAGAAGACTGAGAGTCGTCAACCATCACCAGAGAAATCTTTAGACCCAATTGCAGAAATTCCAACAGTTGGTAATCGATAAGATGGAAGCTTGTTTAGAAGTCCTTTATGCTAAATGCGATCAGAAGCCTTTGAAATATCAAGAGTAACTGCTTGAGTTTTACCAAACCTTTCCATTGAATTTGTCCATCGATGAATAACATAAACCAGTGTAACACCAATGGATCCAACTGCATAACATTTCCAGTACGCGCAAAAATAAAGTACCAGTATGTAATGGCATGCTGTTGTATTGGGGATATTATGCACCACGGAATAGACTACATAACAACTTAACGAAAAAGATTACGATATAAAGCAAGCAGCAAAGATTGAGGAAGTGAACAAATTAAGAAAGATTTTGTTATCCATCAAGATGTTTCGCCAAAGGGAATGTTCAATAGACAACCAGGCAGGTTTCATCTATCCTGAATGACATATGATTCGTTGCTTTTGAATTAAATTAAGGAGGCAAAAGTCGAGGTCTTGTATTCAATATTCCTCATTGATTTGGAAAACTGACTAGAGGAATTTCCAATTTGTCCCTGATATTTAATGCACTGAATCCAATTATTACAAGGTACATTATCGTACCTGAAATCACGAAGACTTCATTATGAACAAAACAGACATTTACACAGTGAAATATATAGCGTGGTGGTCTACTTGGGCCATGATGAGAGTTTCAATGCGTCGTGGAACATTTTTCTGGTAGAAAACCGACGAGGAAATGCTATTTAATGCATGGAAGTCAATGTAGCCCTCCTACTGCTACACAGATCGAATAGGGAAGCGGTTGTTGTAACTCTTAAAAAAGGGAAACGTTAATGACTTCAGTAATTATAGGAGTAGGAACTTGAGGAAATCAAAATCTACATAATGATCTTTAAAAATGAACTCAGAAAATTGTTTGAAACTAAAATAGATGTGGAACAGAATGGATTTATACATCGACGTGAATTGGCCTTCGAGCAGCTCAGTGAACAGCATAATCAGTCCGCCTTTCCAATGGTAGAACCCACAATCTGCTCAGTATTCCCTAATTTCACCATCTCGAGAGACCAACTGATCGAGATCATAAAGAAGCTACCGCAAAAGTCAGTAGCTGGTCGAGACAGGTTTCCACTGTTCATTTTGCAAATATGCAGCGTTTACATTGATGCACATTTGCAAAATGAACAGTGGAAACCTGTTCATTTTGCATCCGGCACAATGGTGCATTTATTTTCTAGCCCATTAAAGTTATTAATGGGCTAGAAAATAAATGCAGGAACTTGAGGAAGCCCGAAGGAACAGGTAAACGAAGGCTGCAAACAAGAGACTTGGTATCTACTTTTTAGTCCTCGACATTTCTATGGCTTTGATCATTATCCATTTGGAACAAAGATCCCAAAAGAAGTTTCCATCTTTCTGATCTCCCAGTGCATGTGATGGAAGGTGGTCTTCGACCTTCTCAAGTAGTACTGGATTTCCTTAAGATGTTCTTTCGTCAACTCTTTTCCTGTTGTATATTAATGACCTTCAACTGACCGCAAATCCGGCCTTTAATTTTACCAAGAATGGTACACCACATTTCAAAAAGCCTGCTCTGTACAAACAGCAACAACACTTACTCAGCATCTCTAACGAAATATTAAGATCAGCTTCTACCTCTCATTTGGTCACAGTGACTTGTGAAACGTATTCCAAAGAATGCGAGACCAAAAGCTGTGAAGGATTTTCGACCTATCTCAACTGGATGTTTCTTCCTTCAACTGTATGAAAAAGACATTCTTGCATAGATAATAGACCACCGCTTCCATCATAGGTTTCCACATCTGCACTCAGTGATCCATGGGCAATCTACTATTACGAAACTTCTCGAAATTCTACTCTACATTGGGACAGTGACCAGCCCAATTAGATACATTCACCTTCACATAAATTCTGCATATGATAGAATCTCTGTGCCTACTCTGTTACTAATATTAGAGAATTACTTCAGAATAACACCCTTTTCTCGCGGTTCTGAGAAAGATCTTACAAGAGAGGCATCTCCTTGTCACTCATAAACATTCCAATACTGCTGTACTATCTTCAGAGGAGGTTTTTAAGGAGGAGTATTGTTTGTTGCCCTTAGGCACTTCTTTCCAAAAACCGTAACATATTAGCGTATGCAGATGACCTTAACTTATTTTTTCACCTGTGACAGACCTGAGGACTCACCAGTAGTCTTCCAGAATGCAATGAAACAAATATAGGATATCAATAGCTACTTACAGTCAGTCGAGCTGGAAATAAATTCATCCCAATCAGCGCAGATGACCTTCACTAAAAGAGGAAGGTAACTCTACCGTTTACCATTGGCGGCATCTTAAATGGGAACGTTGATCATCACCAGGATTACTGTTTATGCTTCAGAGATTTGGGCATCAGCCTCACCAATATATCTGAAACAGTACATTGGATTGAAGTACTGGACACTAAGATAGCTTAATAGCTGGAAAACTCCTCATCAACTCTAAGACAACCTTACTGTCTTAGACTAACAGAATTAGAGATCAACAGAGAGCGCAGAATACGTTACCCAAAGAGCCCTTGATTACCTGAGCTATTTGGGTAACATGTTCCCAAATGAGTTAGCACAGAACTTTCCATCACAATTCTGCCACTGATTTCTGGTTGATTCCGACTTACACCAACACCTTAAAGACTCCAATTACTGTCCTTTCAGAAACACTAACAAATTCAGCTACTTCCAGATGCCATCACTCCTTTTACTCTAATATAAGTTCTATAAGCAAGAACTGATAATATCCACCACTAATTTTTTTTAACCCTGTCTGTACATACACACGGATATGAGCATTGAGTTACAGTGTGGTCAAAATAATAATTTCAATGTTTTTGGTGTTCACACACAATTTCCTACAATTAGACTGGAGTGACATGACTTCTGAAAAGGTCAAAAACCAGATCTGTTCTTCATCAGCGACACCTAATAGCGATTCTATTCATTTTGAAAGGGGTCGAGTAGTTCATTATGCGATCCTTGACCCTCTCATCACACAATCTCCATTTATATGTATTTACTCTAGTATTTAAAGAAATACGGATCGTGTAATTTACTGCAAACCTCTCTCCTCTCTCTCTCCATCTTTCTCTCTCCTACATACTCACGCAGAAGAAAAATTCTACAAGTGAATCCGACATTGTACTGCGTTGTTTAAACTAGAAGATTGTCGGGAGCTGCGGACCAATCAGGGGACTCCGCCATTTGAGCCGTACTTGTGTGGCGAAGTGGAGCCATAACTTTTCAGAAGGGATCGTTAACTTTGTTGTTTTCGTGGGACGCTGGGGCGCCACGGTGCAGCAAGATGCGGTACTGCAGCCAGCGACACGCTTTTACACAGGGAAGTCCGAGTCCAGCTACGAGCACCTCGTGAGGCTGCCGCGCGCGTCGCATGAACGTGTGAGAGTGCCTGGTTGTCGCGTGGAACGTTGACTGTGAAGAGGAACCACCAAAGTTACGGAAGGTCGGCCGCCTCGGTTTTGTCGCCTTTTCGGAAGTTTCCCCTTGTTTGTTACGTTACCGACATGAACTACTCCACTGGAGGTACAACCACCGCGATTAATAGAGCTCCCAGCAGAGGGTCAAGCGGAGGAAGGGGCCATAAAGGACAGAGTAGCCCCACCTTCGGAGATCAAATAGCGGTAAGTAGAATTTTTGCTTATGGTTTTGCACTCTGCGTGCCTTAAGTAGATTCTATTGATGCTCTGGTCCTTGTAGTTCAATATAAACAAGAATTCATTTACACCACGTGTGAAATGGTAAATATTTAGATTCTTGTGTTTAAGAGACATTGGAGATAGATGAAAGAGGGAATTTAAATACGTGGATAGATAGATTTATTTTGTACGAGGGCAAGTCAACGGATAAGGTGAATTTACAATTTTAATGAACACACTCTTATAGGTTAATGTTGTCTCCAGTATTAATGTTGGCAATACTGGAGACATCTTTCTAGATGGATGCATCTTTTTCAGATCACACACAGTGCCATCCATAATGTTGCCAGACTAACTCTCAAAGAATCTAGGTTTAATATGACATTGTATCACAACAGTCAGGTACCTTGATATTGAACTTTCTAATTTTCACATATTTGATCGAATTAGAAATTCGCTTCTGAGGCGAAGTTTAAGAGTGTAGAAGACACCATTTCCAAGCCGTATTAAAGTAAAATATCACATCAGCATCAATGTGCATCAAGAACTTTAGCAACTTCGAGTTGGGGTTAAATCTACTGATCAGATGCAGCCTCTTGAAACTCGGACAGATGGAAAGACAAGGTCCCAATTCTTTCATGTGAATTGTTCAGGTGACAGATCTCCCACCTCTGGAAACACGACACCAGTGAGCGTCTCCACAGTCACATAGAAGCAGGTAAGGTCACTTTAATCCCGAAGGAACAGGTAAACGAAGGCTGCAAACAAGAGACTTGGTATCTACTTTTTAGTCCTCGACATTTCTATGGCTTTGATCATTATCCATTTTGAACAAAGATCCTAAAAGAAGTTTCCATCTTTCTGATCTCCCAGTGCGTGTGATGGAAGGTGGTCTTCGGCCTTCTCAAGTAGTATTTGATTTCCTTAAGATGTTCTTTCGTCAACTCTTTTCCTGTTGTATATTAATGACCTTCAACTGACCGCATATCCAGCCTTTAATTTTACCGAGAATGGCACACCACATTTCAAAAAGCTGCTCTGTACAAACAGCAACAATTCCTTGAATATCCACCACTCTTCCTCAAATGCCGATCTTCAGGTAATTCTAGAGGAAATATATTACTTAAATTCAATCCTTAAAACACAATCTACCTTAAGGGTAATGTTGGGGACTATGTTTTGAGCGCGTGTATACTTTGTTTACTTCAGACAACCGAAACATTGGAGACCAAACCTACTGAAAGTATTAGATGGAAACTGCTATTTTTATGTGTTTCTTTCCCTTTTTTTCCTCTCCTTAATCTAATCTTACGATTCGGTCAAAGGAGAGGAGTAAGCAACGCTACCGGACATCATCATTATTCCAATAGAAAAACTCGCATCAGCTCTTTAGGTCACACTTCCGGTGAGTGCAACGATGTTACCTCTGCGTTCTTTTGGTGTGCTCGGTTTGAAATGAGCAAACAGCAGATGAAGCTTTTGTGACGCATTATCCCACCCTAAAACCTTCTGTCTGTTACAAAGAAAAAATAAAATTCAACGCTGAAGGCTACTTGTGCTCTTTGTAACGATTTAAGGCTGAAGAAATCGCCTGCACAATGATGATTCCACCTTGCAGAAGACTTTAAATGGTGATTTTAAAATTCTTTTGATAAAAAGAGTTCTGTGAATATGCAGACGCAAATATTTCTACCTCTTTCTATCCCTTTATTTCTACCCTGCAAAAAAGACATTTTTTTCGCCTGTGTTCACTTCGTCTGCCGTTCGCCATAGTACCGTATTTTTTAGGATATAAGAAAGGAACACATATCATTCAATAACATTTGAGCTTGAGATACAAACATTCAACCATTTTTGGAGCGTGGGACGCATGTAATACTTTTTTTCCGCCTGTATCATAAGTGAATGTGCATTGATAGGCCCATAAAATTTTGTAGGAGTAACAGATGGTCAAAATTTCACCAACCTCGTAGAAAAAAATAAAGAAATTCTAGGTTGAAGATGTTATAAGAAAAAACCTTAATTTCATTCATCCTCGTGAATTTCAAGTGGATACTGTGGGCCTATTCTCTTTTTAATCTGAGAATAAAAGTAATTTTCAATTTCAAAGAGCTGTGGAAGTCAGAAGATTCACAGCGCGTCCATGGAACCATGCACGATGGTTCAATGGACTCGTAATTCAGTAACTCCTGAATTATGAGTCCTTGGAACCATCGTTCCAAGGACTCATAATTCAGCCAGGTGGCAGCGGTTGCTTAACATGGAGCGTGTTTTGCTGGCTAGAACTAGCATCCCTGGTATGTATGGACCAACATTTCTCTAGTGAGGTCTACCGGCAGCACGAGGCTATCTTCCTCGTGCTCATCTTACACACCCCTCATGTGTGTGTAAGATGAGCGCGAGGAAGAATCCCGTCAGCATTGAGTTTGCTCAATCCATTCAAAGACTTAAACACCTGAATCAGACCATCTCGCAGGTAGCCCTCCTGGATAGCACAGTTTATAATTTTAATTCGTTACATTTATATTTTCTTTATGATAGTTTATCCCTCCCTACCCTCTACCACTTCACCGTTGTAATGACCCCGACTTTCGTAACAAACATTGCATTGACCCGGTTCTCTGTCCGCTACTTTCACACAGAACACGAAGTTGGGCTGCACAACTCACCGTGTGGAACCCACGCGACTATATATACAAACACTCCTAGGATCACATAAGTAATCTGGCGAGTTACCCACGAAATCGGTACTCCCACCCACATTCGCAGTGCGGGTAATACAGATTTCAGTGGGCAGTCATATAACGGGCAGATTCGAGCAAGAAACTTGGAATTTTGACCATGGACAAATTATTACCCATAATTCAAACACTATGCACTGCAAAGACGATGCATTACCGATTACCCCTCAACCTCTCCTCGCCTACTTCTAACTGGACTTTCTCTCGAATACCAGCGATCTTCTTTAAACTGAGAAAAACATCCCATCTTCGTACATCCCAAAAGATCTAGTTCACCTTTCCGGATGTCCACTTCTATCAGTTGTTCTCTATTTATAGCACAGTTCCATTGTGACGTCACAAAGATGAGGTCTCATTTCCGAAAAGGCCATCCTGTTGTTCACGATTACAATAATGTTGTTCTTTTTCATTTTTGGAGTTTTCAGCAGCTTCTGTGTGCCTTCAGTCCAGTCATTTGTTAAACGTCAACAGTTTGATGGAGACGGTCAGCATTCATACAGTATTGAAATCTATGAAGAGTACCAACTGATATATTTTTTTCAATGGTGCCTTCATTCATCAATGATTAGTTTTTGCTATAAGAAGATCCTTTTAATCTAATCTCCATAATTCGAGAAGACTACGAATATATGAAAATATATATTTGTTTCGTAGATTGCCGTCGTGGATAGCACAGTTGGTAGAATCGCCAACCTCCCCACTTCGGGTGGAAAAGAGCCGAATTGAAGTCCTGTCGATGACGGGAGCAATTTTTATGGGCCTTTTTCAGAGCGTGGCTGAATTAGTTGGTCTCAGGCGTGGGTAATATGGTTTCTTCTCGCAGAAACTCGGATTCTTCGTCCTGCAACCAGAAAATCGACCTCAGAACACACGCATCTTATAAACAATATGCACAGAGCAATATGGCCTTAGTCGTTGATGCTCTTAAACTCTACCACGACAACAACCTGACAGGGACCTAGTCTTCTGACATTGCAATTTTCAGAATTTAAGTCTGTCTTGGTAAACCACCCTTTCGTGCCCCTCACCAATTTTGTTGCCATTCTCAGTACCCATTCTAGGAGCTCTGCATCCTTTCTAAAATGAAACCTCCAGACCTGTACGCAGTACCCAAGGCGTGGCCTGACCATTGCCTTATACAAGAGGATAATGACCTCCTTATCTCTGCTAGCAAAATTCCTCTACATCATTGACAAGATCCTGTGACCTGCTCTGGCAGCCTGTCTGCACTCTCAGAAAATTTCATATCTGACTGCAAAATTACCTCCAAGTCTTTTTCATCCTCTACCACCTTGAGTATAGTACCACACAGTTATGTTCCTCTAGGGTTACTTCTACCCATATGCAGTACGTTGCATTTTCCAATGTTAAACTTTAGTTGCCACTTCTCAGCCCATCTGCTCAACTTTTCTATATCCTGTTGCAGTACCATACTGTCATTAACCACCCTTCCAACTTTTGAATCATCTGAAAACTTAGACATTTAGTATTAACCATATAGCACAAAAAAGCCACAGGCTTTTGGTGCATTGTCCAATAAAAGTAGATAAGAAAATGCAAATCATGCTCTTCACTTCACTGTCATAAGTAAAGTAGTCTGTGCTCACCTAGATGACTATCCAGTTGACTTTTCTTCAAATTGTCAGCCTCAACCACCTGCAAATGCAACTTGTTCCAGTAATCAATAACTCACTTGCTAAAAGAAAATACAGATGCTGCAGAATGATCTTGAAAGATGTTGATTAAGCCTGATATATTTTCATCAGTATCATTAATAAACACAGAAAATAACAATGTAACCAACACCGAACCCTGGAGGACCCAACTAATAATATTAGTCCAGGAAGAGCAGTGTCCAACGATTACCACTCTCTGCCTTTTCCCACTCAACCATCTCTTTATGATAGCAGCAACTTACCCTTAATGCCACAATGATCTAATTTTCACAGCTGCCTTTTATGCATATCAAAATATTTCCTAAAATCCAAGTATAAGTTATCAAAATTATTTTTTGCATCCAGTTCCTTTGTGACCAGGTCATAGTATCCAATCAAATTGGTCAAACAAGCCTTCTGTGGGGGTTGGGGTTTATTTCTTGTTTTTTTTTTTTTTTATTTTAATTATTATAATTTATCCCCTTTTTATATGTATATCCCCGTAGTCCAATCCTCCCACTTAGCATCTGACTTGTTTGTTCTCAGAAGATTACCTGACTCGTAGGGGACCTTAATTATTTTAAGTATTTCTCCACAGGATTGGCTGAGTTTCGGAATGACAGACTCCAACACATGAATGTAAAATAAAACAATGTTTATTAACATATCATACAGAAATTAGCAATAGTATTTGGTCAAACTATATTTGGCTGGTGACTTGTTAATTCATTAACCTTTATATGTGTAAATATCTTGTTCAAACTCAATTGTTTCATCATCTGATATCCTATTCTAATACACATTATTATTCATTATGACATGGTGTCTCTTCATGTTCTTTACAGGGACTTCAATAGGTCGTGTCATACACTTTACATAGATTCTTCCCACTCTTCTTCTGAACAGTCTGTATAATAAACCAACTACCAGCCAATGAACTGGATCACAAAAACTTTCAGTGTTCGTGTCTCAATTTGTAAGAAAATTGCATTTATTCAATCAGACACCCTTTCTGCAATCAGGTCAACAGGAAATATTAATCAATTCAATTTAACATTACCCTTCTGAACAGTTAATCCTCTATACCTTTATAATATCACTTATTAATTAGCCCCTACTTAAATCAGAAATACTCCCCACAAATCAACTCATAATAAATTGAAATTTCAACCTTCAATTTCATACATATTATAAAAACCTTTCCCAACATTAAACAATTCTCAGTTAACTATCATACCCTCTCCTTCCAGCAAGCATTAATATGAGGAGCTTCACTTCAAATTATAGGCTGCGTCCGTCTTAAATACATTACCCCTTTATTCATATATTCATTACTTAAATATACACATTTTTCTCCTAAAGTCCTCTCCTTAATAAATTAAGTACACCTATTTCGGTAAACTCTCTAGCACTTACGTGTTTGGCCTGGAACTTCCCTCTCTGCTCGGCTTCCTTTCATATCGGTCATTCAGGTACTGGAATGTGGGGGCGCTCATTTGGGGATCTCGGTGATTATGGTGTTTCCCTTCCGGGTACTGCACGGTTGGAATCAATCAGTGTTGCATACTCTTTACAGGTCAGCATTTCTTCTTCCGTGGATAGAGGGGTTTTCGAGTAGGTCAATGGTTCGACCACTCATTCGACTGGCTTCGCCTATATAATTCTCAGGGTGTGATTCTTCCTTCTTCCTCACTACGGCTTCCATGTTTACAGGTGAACATTCCTACTGGCTGTCGGGATATGCAGAATTTCTATCACTGCTTCCATCTATCTCAGGTCTGCAGCTATCACCCAAATTAGACTACTGCTCTGCTTAGTATCGTTCTCCAACTTCTTCAATTCATTCTCCAGACCGCTCCGTGAACTTCTTCAGACTCCCCCGAAAACTTCTTCCGAATCTCACGAAAACCTTTCCACAATGCCACGAAAACCTTTTCAGAATCTCCCTCTCAAAATTCCCTCTATTTTCTTCCTGGCCAATAGGAGATCTGCACATCCTTTTTCCTGTGTTCTCATTTGTCTCCTCTCCTCTTCCGTGGGCGGGTCTTCCTTACTCTTTGTGCCCCAACTTCCGTGGACCTCGAACATACCAGAACAATCCAGAAAGAGAAGCGGAAGTTCAGGTCAACTGAGAAGCGTCACAGCTCCTCCCGTGACCTCACGCGCGCACACCTGGTGACGTCGCCTACCTCTAATAGCGTTTCACCGTGAAATCTTTAAGAGGGCCAGCTTAAGCACTCTTGGCCCTTTCTATGGTGCATCTGCCTCTGTCTTAATGGGGGATTTGTCATGGTATATTACTTTCACTCACTCGTCAAAGAACTTCTATACAAACAAGCTACTACTAAACAGAGAGTGACTGGAAGGTATTTTTGAATTCCAGTGTTTCTTAATCCATGTTGTTTGTACCAGAAAACCACTATTCGTACTACAGTTAAATTCTCATAATATTTAACCATTTTTATTAATTAATGTAAGGATGGGTCCTTACACTTCCCTTTAACAAATCCATGCGAGGTCATCACTATTACTACAGTCTTGTCTAGATGATCCTGCAATGCTTCTTTAACCAGGGACTCCATTATTTTCCCTAGAGCAGAAGTTAAACTAACTGGTCTGTAATTAGATCGGGTCTCCCTTTGATTCTCCTTCGTGAACTAGGGATGCAATTGCACCTTTCCAGTCTGCAGGGATCTCCCTTGAATCCAAGGATACCCTCATAATTATGGTTATAAGGTCTCCATGTGTTCCGATAATTTATATGGATCCCACTCATTTTTCTTCTCTGCCACGAGCCTCATCACTTCATCTGACATCCATTTGAACTTTAACCTTGAACTGCTTATTTCTGTGTGACACCACTTCTCTGATATCCCAACAATGTCTGCATTTGATGTCTTAACCAGCGCTTCAAAATCGTGAAATTTATTTGCAATAGCATTGGTGTACATGCACGTGCTCTTACTGTTAGTTACCCCTAACACAACCCATGTATTTACTTGTTTCACGATGACCCACTGCACGGCTTGAAATCCCCAGAACCTTGCTTTCCACGCTGATACATGTTCCAACAGAAGCTGGTCAGTCTGTTAAAAACTAAGTTCAGTCTGTGGTTTGTTTTTGGTTTTGTTTTGAGTTCTTTTGGAAAACATTTCGGCTTACCTGGAGTTGCCAGTTGATCCTTTATAATCTCAAAAAAGGAGCTCTTACATTTTATAGCCACTAAAATCTTCGAAATCAGCCGGTTTCTTCCACCATCGCTAGACCTTCTGCTTCTGTCTTTATTGGCGTACGATGTCACAACATTTTAGTTTGGACACCCCATTCGTTGGGACTGCTGGCTAATAGACATGCTTCGTTTATGAGAACCATTTATCACACCTCCTGTGAGCGCAGTAGTACTTTGGTTATAATCACCATCCTCCTCATACTGATTGGAAAAGGGCCGGGTTTGGATCCTGTCTGTGCAGCTAGGAAGTTTTATTGGCTTTTATGACTCCATGACTGATTTAGTCAGCCGATCTCTGGCCTGGACAGCAAGGTTTCTCTCCCAGAAACTCTGGTTTTCATCCAGTAAAACAGGCAACCTCACCTGGAACACACGAAATTTATCGACATAACCTAACGTCACAGACAGGACACCACGAGTCGGATGTCGTCCGTCTGTCCACGTGCTTTTCTAACACTTTGCAATTGAATGATTAAGTTTTGTGTTAAGCGTCAATGCCACTGAGACCATGAAACGTCAGTATATTGTGTTTCTAATTGCGTGTCTTCTTCGCAAGGTTGCTGGACCAAAAACCCTAAATTTCCGGGAGGGAAAACCATGCGACTCTCGCCTGAGACCAACACATTGTGGAAAAAAAGGCATTGAATGGTGAATCTCGTATCTGATTATGTCATAACCCGTAAGTTCTCTTCTTCCAGGACCACTTTTTATTAATCCCACCTTATGAGTAACCCCTGGATTTCTGTTTCCCTGGTGATAACTTACATTTTGACGCCATTTTATGGATTATAGGTGCAAGAGCTGTCATTTTGAAGCATCATCGCCTGGTTATGGTGGTTAACCATCCTTCCTATTTGCAGAACTCCTAGTTCTGCAAGATAAAACTCAATGGGCCACGACTCAGAATTCATAAGTCACTCATGCGTTCTCTAGAATCAACTATTACTTCTTTCTAGGAGTGGGGTGTCCCAATTCATGCTGAAGTTAGTATACAAATCAAAAGAAGATCCATTTCCAACCAAACTGTGCGAGGGCAAGTGCAAAGTGTGTTAGTTGTCTAATGGCACCATGGGTTTCCCCCATCTCCACGTTGTCTACTTTGTTTTGTAGCACAGAACTCTGTGAAGGCCAGAGATTTAAAACGTGTGTGGGGAGTGGACGGATGTGTAGTGTTATGACCGTTGTTCTTCTGACCATTTAGCCGTTGGGCCTCTGTTGGGACCCACCGTTACCGCACTTGGTCCTGGGGTGGCAGGTCAGATACCCAGTAGATTTTTTGTATTCTGACAGGCCCTGCCACCTAGTTTCCAAAGATTTCAGTGGCAAGGGCCTATGCAAAAGCAACCCCAGAAAGTCAGTGAGGCAGGCCCATGCTTCACGAGACGGAAGAAGGGGGTGCCAGTGGGAGGAGACAGGAACCAATCTTCTCCCTCCCGGCCGGGGATGAAAGTAAAAAAAGAAAACCAGGCTAGAGTGCTAGGTTTGATTGCCAATGAGGCTTCTGGCAGAAAAGCTGCTGGCACCTCCAGTGTCTGGGTTTGGAGTCTGGAGTGGGATCAGGTGCCGGTTGATCTTGCCTGCAGATTCAATTGCAGACATCCAATGGAACTTGGATGAAGGAAGTGAATTTCAGTTCAGTTGAGCTTTGATGAGGTTGGCGGTTGATGCTACTGGAGAGAGGTGCCCAGATTCTGTCTCAAGTTATTGGTCTTGGTGGTTTAGGCTCCTTAGTGTACTTCGTCTGTTGAAGACATCCTGTGCAAAAAGTGATGAAGTATTTATAATTGTTATGGGTATGAATTAGTATATGTTCTTGGTCCTTTGAAAAATTAATAATCTTTGTGATCAGAATAGACCTCAAGTCTTCATAGTCAGGACAGTTAGAACAGCGTGGATTATCTGTGATGCCCAGAGACGTTAATTTTTCTTGTATCGACCCATGGCCTGTGATGAGGTACGTTATATACAGGCCAGAGAAAACCAGCTTGGGGCTTTTGGGAACGTGAACGTTACTTCAGGGATGAATTTCTTTGTAATTGCTCCCTTAGTGGATGTCGTCCATCTGTCCTGTGCGAGAAGGCGCCTTTTCTCTGTCTTGCGATTCATTGCTGGGTTGGTGGTGAATCCAATGGTGGTAGAGGAGGTGCCTTTGGAAAGATGATACAACAAGCCGCATCTAATTATTTCAAGGTCTAGAGGGAGGACTCCAGCGAGGACTTGGAGAGCAGGAGTGCTCACCGTGCAGCAGGCTGTGGTGATGGTAAGTAGTATTGCTCTTTGAATGGTGGCTAATTTCTTCTGATTTGTGACAATAGTTGCCCAGTGATACCGAACCCCCGCAGAATATGAGATGGTTGGAATAAAGACTGCTTTGTAAAACAGGGATATGGTACAGCGGTTTAGACCCAAGTCCCTGCGGGTGACCCTTGCCACCAACGCTGTGTAATTTATTATCTTCTTTTGGATATACTGTAGGTGCGGGAGGAAGAACAGTTTTGAGTCCAGGATTACACCAAGGTGCTTAAGCTGGGTGCGGTGCTTGATGGTTGACATTGATCTTAATCTGCGGTGGTCTGTTTGAGCTTAGGTTCCCTTTCAGGAGGATGCTGGAGGTTTTCTCAGCCGAGATTGTCAGGTTGTGCTGGGTAGTCCACTCCTGGAGGAGCCAGAGTGCTCGGTTAGCAGAAATTTCAAGCTGGACTCTTGAGCTGGCAGGCACGGAAAGGATCAAATCGTCTGCATAGGCTTGGGACTTAATGTGCCCAAGATCTTGATTTACGAACTCATCCAGGACCACGTTCCAGAAAGTTGGTCCTAGGACCGAGCCCTGTGGGCATCCCCTGTGGATCTCTCTGATCACCCTGGAGTAGGGAGTCTCTACACTGACAGATCTGTCACATAGATAGCATTAATGCAGGAGTAGACATTTTGAGGAATCTGTGCTTGCCACCAATGTCAATTGAACACCCTGGCGAAGTCGACTACAATTATAAGGAAGTACTTTTCAGGTGTGGATTGAGCAAATGTTATCAGGTTATTTAGTGCGTCTACTGTCGAGTGCCCCTGATGGAATCCATACTGGTTGTCGGCCTGTAGGTTTGTGTTTGTATAATACCTGTGAATTCTGAAGAAGATGAGTCTCTGAGAACAGTTAGGAAAGGGATTGGTCTGTATGATGTTGGCTGTTGTGGCGGTTTATTCGGATTCTTGAGGAGAATTCGAAGATTAGCTGTCTTCCAATCAATTGGAAAGGATCCTTTTTGCCAGACAGTGATCGAAAAGATTCAGCAATAAGTATGGCTTGTAGTCTGCTACTCTTCTGACAATCTCCAGAAGGTCAGGATTTGGTCATTTTCTGTCCTTGAGTTTCAATACTGCTCGATGAAGTTCCTCCAGGGTGAATGGCTCTTCGGTTTCCTGCGTGGTGTAGCACTCATTGTGTTAGTGTGAGGTCAGAGATTGGTAGTTGGAAAATTATATTCAATATATTATTAATTGACTGCTCCCAGGTAGTGATTATTGTGCGTTTTGGTGTGAGGGTGGTTGTCATAACCTCTCCCCTGGGGAGTTTATTGGTGGTAATTTTATATACAACTCCCCAAGGGTTGGTATTCCCAGTCGATGCCACCAGATGCTCCCAAGATGTCATTTTCCTTTGGATTAGAGCAGTATATGTATTCCTGGCTATTCTATATTGTTGTTGTCTCAAGACCTCCACCTCTGGCTAGGACTATGATCTCCATGCTCTTTGGAAAGCTTTCCTTTTACTATTTACCTTTCTGCGTAGGCGCTGCAGCTCTGTGGACCATCAGGGAACAGCGCTGGGGAGCGGATTTTTTTGGTTAAAGGCTGTGGTACAGGCGTTTGTAACAGTTCTCTGGTGCACTTCTGGATCCAGCAAGTTACAGTCCCCCGCTGGGAGTTGCATGACAGAGTTTTCCAGAGCTGCTATGAAGTTGTCCCAATTAGCATTTTCTATTTTAAATCTGTTCAGTGTGAGTTTGGGATTCAATGGTTGCTGTTGGATTCTAGACATTTGGAAAGTTATGGAACGGTGGTCCGAGGTGGAGAGAGATGTAACCAGCCATCTGTCTGCTAGCCAGGGTGATATCAATATTTGATTCCCAGAGAGTGGATGAAAAATTTGACAAATTGTGTGGCCTATTTAATATGGTAAGCTGTGAATTGAAGATATACTCTTCCAATCGCTGCCCATTGCGGGTGCCACTATGGTGATCAAACCCCGCAAACCAAGCAGGAAAGCTGCATTTTACATCCACCCCCACGATAATTTTCTCATTGGGAAAGATGGCCGCTATGTTTTCCAAATAGTTTATTGTTGGTAGAATATCCTCTCCAGGCCTGTTATATATAGAAACCGCATAAACCGCATTTTGGTGGTGATGACTTCTGGTTCCTGACTACGATTGCCGCCCAGGGAGTTTCATTATCTACTTGGATTATTTTGTATGCAAGTGAGTAACCCTGTACCTGCTTGGAATGGGTATAAGGTTCTTGAAGGATCATAATGTCGATATTTTCCTCATTTATAATTACTTTTAGCTGGTCTGGAACTACCTTGGCCCACTGCGCATTAAGTTGAATGAATTTGATTTTGTTGGGTGTTGAACTGTTTAAGGCGTAGGCCCATAATCGGTTCTACTTTGTTGTGCTCGCTTTGCGCTTGGATAAACTGGACAACCGTTGTCTCTTATTTAGTGATTATGAGGAAGTTTTGAGCTTTTGCAATTTGCGCAGACAGGCTCGCTTGTTTTGTTGGGCAGTCCTTATACTGATGCCCCTTCTGGGCACAGTGCCCACAGGTTGACTCAACCTGAGTGCAGGTGCGTGGTGGGGCCAAACCTGCAGCAGTTGAAACACTTTGGGACAGCCACGTGCTCTTTAAAATGATGGCTGCCCCAGTTCTATATGTATTCTGTCTTGGTTTTTTATTGTATTCCAAGCTGGGGGGTTAACTCCACCAGCCAATTGACATTATTATCTGACTTAGACTTTTTATGAAATTTTGGCTTAATAAGCTCTTTAGGGGCCGAGTCAGGGTAAGACGCTTATAGGTTACAGTAGTATAGTTCCTCGGTGATTTGCATAGGTGGGGATTCCTTGTTAACATCAAATATGACTACTGAGAGGCCTTTTTTCTTCGGTTGTTCTGTAGTAAGGCCAAGTGTCGAGATGGCAGGATTTTTTATGATGTCTTCTATTTTGATGTTTCAGTTTCGATCAGTACCCCATCATTTCGGGTCTTCCTGATCGATTGAATTCTTGTAGTTTTAAAGGGCTCCTTCAGTTTATTGAAGGAGCCCTTTTAATATTATAAAATATTACTGAAAACCCCAACTAAATTTGGGGTTTTCAGTAATATTTTTCTTTTGGTTGTCGGGCCAAAGGCCTCATTACTCAGTTTGGTAGCGGTCCTCAGAGCATCTACGTACGAACGAGGGCGCTGTTGCATTTGGTTTCCTCGTACTTCCATATAAGCCTCTAATTTGGCCGCAGTCTTCTCGCATTCGATGTGCGTATTCAGTAATAATTATTCCATCTTTGATCAGATGGTAATTATCTTTCCTCTCAGGGCTGTAGTTATGTGATTACTGGAGTCAGTCATAAGGTCCTCCAGTTCCCATCGGAAAGTTTTGACCCGGCCCAATAGGGTGATCAGGGGGTGTTGGATCCAGCGCCGTAGCATTGTCATAAGGTGTACTTGGTTGCTCTTCAGAGTCGCCCCTGTTTCTTGAAGTCTCAGTGTCTTGCTTCTTTGATAATCCTTGAGCAGATAAAATTGTCTTCTTTCTGTAAAAATCGAAAGATTCTACTGGAGTTTGCCGACAACACCAGGACTAGACTGTGGAACAGTGAAAAAAGAAACATCGTGTTCTGACGAGTCTCGATTTACACTTTTTGCATCGATGGTAGTGTGTGGAAGTTTAGTGTGAACCTGATGAAACCATGTATCAGACTTGTCTCGTGTTCACCCGTGTCCTTGAAGGATACTTGTGAACACGAGACAGTCTGGATGCATGGCTTCATGATGGAAAGATGGTTAAATCTACAGCAAGACTCCCCTGGTTAAATCATGATGAAAGGATCGTTATGGTTAAACTGCAGCAAGACTCTCCCAGACACCTGATGGAATCCATGACTTGTATGGGCTGTAATAATTCGGCAAAGGGTGGCTCTCCTAGATATTGAGTAAATGTTTCCAATTTTTGGCTAATGGGTATACATTTAAATATACACTCACTAGACAAATGTTTAATGCGTTCTATAGACTGATAAAACAAGGGACAGTTAATTTCGTTAATGACAACCATGAAGCCCAAGCGGCAGTGATGTCTGCTGATCCAAAAGGCAAAGTACGCGAGCTGCTTACCATTTGGAAACCAGTGTATACTCCTTCTTTTAACATTTAAAATATATTTTAAAATGTGTTAGTCCAATGATAATCTTCTGTACGTTCTTAGACAGAATTATAACAGAAACTTTCCAATATAAATGTTCTGCACGTGAACGCAAGAAATATGTGATCAGCTGTCTTAATCGGGGTAGAAGAGAAACAAGAGGAAGCAGAAAGGAATGAGGAAGTGCACGAGAATGGAGACAGACCAAAATAGCAAGTTGTTAGTACACGTAGATTTGTGGAAATTCTCCCAGCACCATCTCCATAAACGTGTATGTAATCCCATTGCCTCTCGGTGTCAGCTAAAACTAACCTACATTACCTCTCAGCGTGGAGGAGGGATCAATAGCCAGCCACATCACGGAGCACGATGGATGCTCTGTCTCAAATAATGGTCCCGCTTATATCAGTGTCTGGTGGGATGTCGTGGTGGTGCATCTGACTCTAGATCGATCCGTCTTCTGCCCTAAGACTATTTTATACTTATTTGCATGCGTCCCCCTCCTTGCGTCACCCCAAGACATCTACGATCCTCCGATAGGTAATCTAAGTTTCACGGATGCTTGGAGTTCATCGGCTTCCGAGAGAGAGTTCGCTTTGTTTCATCCAACTGGAGGTTGGAAACCAAAGCATGATATTAACCCGGGAGGTCAGTTTTTAGAAGGGCACAAATAAATCTCTTAACCCCGCCTGTACGGTGTCAGAATCCGGTAATCTTCCGGCGGGGCTTCGGGTTGCCATGGTAATGCCCGAATGTAAATTCACCTTATTACGAGTGTAATTACACCGCATACTTGAGGACGCGTGCAGTGATGGTACCCTCCTCAGGGTGTCACATGGAGGCACGAACAGAAAGAGACGCTAATGAGGATTTTAAATCCTGGACATAATTGAAATGCGCGCTACACGGTGCCCCTAATCCTGACATCTCACCTTTTATGCATTTTTAAACGACGTTTGCGAATAAGAAAGAAGACAGGGGTATTAAGAAGTCTACCAGGAAGGCAGGGCAATGAGAAATAGCTGCAGGCATTGATTTCTTTCTTTGGTAAGCCCTGTGTTTGTAGGGTTGGTTGTAACATTAGCTTTGTTTGAGAGATAAAGAAAAATACATTGGAAATTCAGATTCCAAATCGATAGCAAACTGTTGCATATATATGCGTGTCCCTCAGTTGGCACGCAAAGTACCTTGGGAATATTTCCCCTCAGATGTGTTACAGTTTGGTATCTGCGTGACAATATTGAGAGAGGAGGATTAGCATTTACTTAGCTAGCAGAAATAAACAATGGAAAAGTTTTATTTAGATTTGTAGAAATATGTAGTGGTAGGGCACACACAGAAATGGAGTAAACTGGTACAATGGATAGACACAAAGAGTTTTACATAAACAAGGGCATTCCAGGCTAATAAAGCGTCTTGTGTACTCACATTTCCCACAAAGAAATAGCTGATCAGAGTTCTGTGAGTATTCAATTAAACGTAGGAAAAGATCCACTAGGTGGACACACCATCAAGTTATATTCTAGAGGAAAAAAGCGCGGAAACTGCCTCTGGTCCTTTCATCTTTCTTGAATCTGTTTGAATGAGACTTTTGCAGCTTTTTGATCGATGGATGGCACTTCTGTGTTCTTTGATGAAGTCATCAGCGATTCCCAGTTCAGACAAGCTGGAAGGTTAACATACAGATATACTGGGACCTCATAGCCTTAGTTGTCTCGAAGACAACCCAATGGTAGATGGAACCTTGAATATAAATCGGTTAATTTGAATTTGCGTGTCGATGATGGAAATGTGTAAGAAGTATCCCAAGGTTTGATGGGCAATGACCATTAAATTCGACAATTGATTGATTGATTTTGGTTTTTATGGCGCAAGAGTGATCAAGGCCATAATGCGCCAAGTCCAAAATTCGGCAAAGAAGGTCGAAATCACCAATGGTGATTCGGACAGAGGAATAGTTAGAAAGAGAGAGATAAAAGACAGATTTCAGTCAACGTAGTTTCACGGGGCAGCTTGACATCGCCGGTAGCTGCTTTTGTATTGTAGCAACGCGCAGTGGTTGGGACTGTAGTCAAGTTCGGATCACGTGATGCAGAAAAACTTGCGACGGATGTGATGTTTGTGACCTACTTAGATTTCTTTTCACGCATTACAAGCCACTGGACACGTTATCTTTGTATTTATTTCGTGCCAAACTCGAAAATTTATTCCTCTTTATCCTACGGCATCTACATATTTCTGTCACGTGGAAGACCGGGCTGGCAGGGCACCCGTAACGTAATCAGGACATCACAGTTCCCGCTCGTACTTCGGAATATACGACCTTCCCGTCAACGCCGCTCTCGAGCAGCTCTGGTTACTTCTTTTTCAAGTGACATCAGTTCGCTGTTCAGTTCCGGGACCATGCAGTCTGAAATGCATCTGCTCAGTTCAACTATTACAGCGCCATCTGTGTTATAATCAGCACTCGACGCTATAAAAAACAGATTATATTTATTATAGCGAGCAATAATCAATAGAGAGATAATCCAATAAAAAAAAAGGATGAATTCCAAAAATAACACTGCGCATGCGCAGTAGTTATTAATATTCCCTGGTGAGCGACTCAAGAAATACACGGTCTTTTGGTTTTAGGAACCGGTTAACTAAGTTCAGCATCAGTAATTGATCAACGAGTGTTTTAATAAAAGCTTCAAAATATCCTCACCCCACGCTTCGAAATAACCCTTCCCCCCTCCTAACTGCAACCCTAATGGACACACCCATCTCCATGGGAACGAATTTGACACTCTCTGAACGATTTATGTTCCAAACAAACTTCCTTAATGACAGGTTCTTCACCCCCAACAAAGTGACAGCTTCGAGGTGGCCGGAATGTCTAGAGGGCGATGGGGTTGGTGGGGGGGGAGGACACGACTGAATCCTAACAATTATAATCGCACGTGCTTACGCCGCAACTTTCCACGTTATCATCAGCGTCTCTACTAACAAGCCTTTTCGTAGTTGATCTCAAATTACGGCGTCCGCAGAAGTGACAGATGATGAAACCTTTGGGATGGAAACAGAGAAGCCTTTTACTTCGTAAACTGGGTCATCAAGCTTCGATTAAACGACTCCTCCCGCTTCAAAGAGACACCCTTTATACGTGCCAGTATTTGCACCAACGCTGTTCACAGTTCGAAAGACAGAAAAGGTTAAATCTTAGCTCAATAGTCGGCGTAATACCACTCACCAGAGAATGAAAATAAAAACAGCAGAAAATTTAATGTATTGTTTTAGAAGCTTTTAACATTCCCAAACTAAGTACCCCCAGGCTATATATAGAGAGACATAAAAAGTATAAGCACCCCTGGCAACCATTCTAGCAATTAGAGGGTATAAATAAGTGCGCGTGCTTCGTGTGATGATCATCTAGATAAAAGGCCATTATAATTCATGATAAATTAAGTGGAAAAACTTTGGTGTGAGTCTGCGCAGTATTGATTCAAGTCCAGACAACTTTAGGGGGGTGGGAAGTGTGGGGGTTAGAGTAACCGAACTGACGCGGAAGGTTATTACACTTCCAGGTGTACAACGCATCCTCTAGGTCGAAGTGCGGCCAAGATGTAATCAGGCCACGCAGATGACCTTTCCCTCGCCAAAAAAACTAATCGGGATCACACCCGGCGACCTTTCGTTCGCCGGTTTAATACGACCGGCTTAAAAGTGCGCCTCTTTCTCCGAAATTTCCGCCGCATGTTAAAACCGGTCGCAGAGACCGAGGAGGATGCCCGTTACTATGGCAACGGATGCCCAAATGATAAACGGGCTTCTGGAACGAATGACGAATGACCTTTCCGTGTTTCCTGTTCGGTACGGAAGCGAAACGTATGCCCCATTACTGGCACACACGTTTCCCAGAAGGCGAGCTTACAGATGGGGGGTTGGGTGGGGTGGAAGCCACATAATTCTGGTTCCGTTCGCCCGGCTTTTCCATTGCCGATACTGATGGTAGTTTTAGCATTAGTTAGCGGAGCGGGGAAGCGTGTCGAGTTCGTCTTTCTGCTTCACACTTTTCGGCGATGAATGGTAAGTCGTTACTGACGGAGTAATGTGCGGAGATAAAATCGGGGGATTGCAGCGTCGTATTACGGTGTTTTGCCGGCGTCTTTTATGTTAATATCGAGTGTTTTCTGAGGCTGCTGACGATGATTATTTTCGAGTTGACTGCACCTTTGCGGAGATAATCGGAAGAATTCGCATTTCAAGCCGCCGATCCAAATCTATTTCGCCATTCATTACGTGACCTCTCTGCCCCGATTTTTTAAATTGTCCCCTGTAAATTGCGCTTCACCGCGGTACACAGAAGTATGTAGGTCGACAGATAGACACGCGTTTACTGTGACAGTTGTGACGTCATCTTTAATAGGCAGGTATTGGTTGCTGTGGAGAAATGTCCAGCGTTATATCTATAAACAAATGGCAACAGAAGGTGATTTCAAATACCACGCGCTACAGATAGGCTCTCCATTGACGAATAGACGTTGCCCTGGTAACCGTGAATTTCGGAGTTGAGTTCTATACACGCTTTGTAAGATGGCCATCATCTTCTGAGGGTTAATTGGCTTTTATAAAAATGGGTTGCCCAAGTGGGTTCAAGGGATAGAGGGGGTCTCTATAAATTTATTACCAATATTGGACTTAATAACTCCACACGATGCGGATTTTTGCCAGATGACTTTCTCTCTCAATTGATGGACGCATCATCTGGAAGTCTACCCACGCTTGTAGATTGAAATATTTCTTGGAAAGCTGCCACTTCGCTTTTCAGTCAGACATGATTGCAAACAATCGAACCCCCTCCTCTCCTCCCCCCACACAATATTGTCTAGCGTTCAGCCAGCCAAATGGTTCTCTCCATCACTAATAGAAAATTGAATTGGACATTTTATAATTTATTTTCCACTCGTGTCCATATATTTTTCAGTCAACGCAATCGCACGAGCTCGAATTTAAAGAAGCGTCTATCGAGTGCAATTGGCTATCGTTGGGAATACGCTTTTGCACGGACAGTTAGCTCGATAACAAATGCTTTGCCAGGAAGCTTTTAGTAGCTTCTACATCCAGAGTCATTTTTCACTGTCTGCTGACGTTCTTGGAACATGTAAACGATACTCATACACAACCCTCCCACTACTCCTAGTTGTGTGGTTATAAAGAGCGATTCTTTTTGGCACAACTAAGTTTACGCGCCAACTACAGCTACTTGTCGACAGCGTCAGACGCAGTGAACAATCCACAAAATACCACTCGAAAATAATCCAGACACCACCACCCCCCCCCCACTCCTCCCTCTAGGTTTAAATAAGGTCAAATGTAGTGATAAATATAGTTTAAAGGAGCATCACAAACAAATGAAAATGCAGTTATAATTATTTAAACTACAATCGATTAATTATTTCTCTATTTTTTTAATTTTTTTTCCAGAAGAAGGATCATCGAACAAGTCCGAAACGTAACTATACATTGCATCATTGGTAGTTTAGAATAAAATGACCTTTAATCGACCTTGTACACTTCTTGAGGTAATTCTCCTATCTATAAGGGGTGGGTTCACGATGAAGATCACATTGGGGGTGGATATACCGGACTCTTCCAACGTCTGACTGTGATTGACCACTCCTACAGTGCCAACTGCTCATAGGACAATATTAAACCGATTAGAATGATACGCACATCCGCACATTTGCACCTGCGTCGATTACTTGACCTATCACCCCAATAGCACTTTGATTTGCGCTGTAAAAGTCTTCAAACTCGAATGTACCTTAACTTTTGTAGAACACTGTACTTCTGTTGTTAACTCGATGCATTTTAGATTTTTTTTTTATTTAACGTACAGATAGAAAGCGTAGAGTTCTCGGAAGAGAAATAGAAAGTATCAGACATTTCCTCCGCATTCTGTTGTTTTATTGCGTCCCTGCCGACTCGCGTCGATATCTGATTGGAACCTTTAAACCTCGGGGTTTCACGGCTGCGGACTGTGACGGAATTGTAAGGAAATTGTCGGGTAAAATGATACTGCTGAAAGATCGGAGCTCTTCCCCTCCCCCACCCCCCTTTCCAACTCCTCTAGCAGTAGACCGGAGTTGGCAGGGAGGGGGGGAGGTTAAGATTAAGGAAAATTTGGTGGCTTCTTGCCAACTGTCAAGATACTGAGAAACGGGAGCATTTTTCACCAGCTGCGGACTTGGTGTCGCCTTTCCGCAGCCTCCTGTCTTACTTTGTGTACTGGGTGACGGTGTTTTCTGGAACACTGCCTACATCCACGCGCGCACTGACGCGTACTCATACCCTGATACACCCTCTCGGTTTAATATTCTCCTTATCTTTTAAAGAAACTACCGAGTTCAGCATCCAAAGAGAGAGAGAGAGAGCAGATGTGCATTTACAAACAGCCCAAATCAGATGCTTAATAAACCAGAAAAACAAAATTACCTCTCAGATTCGAGTCGAATTAGCTCGCGCTATTTCGATAATTTATAATTTATGCTGTTTAGATAGTTAGTCGCTAGGTGGCGCTGCACCCCCAACTCCCATCCCAGCCGATTTACGTGTGTTTGATAGTTGGTAAATACGTTCTATTCTGGATGAGTCCCCCTCCCCAGGGGAATTCCAGTCAATTTATACAAAAAGGAAGTGAGCATCTTGTCTTCTTCGCATCACCAACCCTTGCTTGTCACTTTCTAACGGCGTTCTTTCACTCTCACGACAACACCGCCATCTGTTCCGGCAGCCTCTTACTGCTCCCAAACAGGTTGCTCGTTTCTTACTAACGCGTTCTTTCCTTTTCCAGCCGTACTCGAGTTCGTGAACTGCTATCGACAATAGTACGTGGCGATAAGGCAGAAGAGATTGCGAAGGATTAGGAGAGAAGCACGTGCACGTACGTATATTGAAGAAATGCCATACCCTTTCACCTTTACAAAGCGACAGGCGCAGAGAGAGAGAGAGAGATACGGAGAGAAGCGGTGATGTTGACTGTTTGCTGCCTAGAGCTGAGTTAGCCAATTCTGGTTACTCTCCAGGGATCGCAAATCCCTTACACATAGACAAACAAACCATCAGAACATAGATTTCTGAACGTACTGAAAGAAGAGAAGAAAAAGGGAAATAAAAAAAGGAAAATTCGTGTTTATTCCAGGCTGCAATCTGCTTGTGAGCGCACATAGCCTAAAATACGTACAAATCGATCTATCTGCCTAAAACAAAACTTTTAGGCTGCTAGATCAGTACAGTTGCTTTCTCCCTGCCTAATAGAGAAGATTGGGGGAAGGAGAAAGCAACCAGACTGATCTCCCAGCGAGATCAGTTTATTTATTTTTTTTGTTGTTTGGCCTTGATTTGGCTTTATTGATCATTTTGTGTTTTTGTTTAATCTCCCTGCCTAAATAAGATTTTTAGGCAGGGAGCAAGCATCCCACTGATTTCCATCTTAAAACTTTTGTAGTTGCAGTCCGTCTCGGACCAAACTTACAGCATACGATCCACTACGATGGCGCCACCTATCATTGATAAGTAAAAACAATGCGAAATCTCATTTATTTCCTTTTTGTGCGTGTCCTTCCTGCCTATTAACTTCTATAACAAATATATTATTATGAGTTGTTTGTTTCTAATAATGGATAGTAATTAAATCGAAAGAGTTAAAGAAATTTTGTAATTTAATTCATGGTCCCTGTAGGGGTCCACAGTAATTTGCTTGTCGTTAACAAAAACTTTTCCCCATTACTTCGCTCAAAAGAACGCCATCAATTAAATCTTCACTCCCCATCTGGTTAATTAACGCTGTTACAGTTACCTTAATGGGATGAAATTGGAGAAGTAAATGATTACTGCATCGCCATTATGATTTCTTTCTTATCAAAAGGCAGCGCAGTCCAAATCAACATAAATATATACATAAGCTTCAGAAACAACCATTAAAGGACGCATACTGCGTGCGTTGGTCATGTGTGCGCATGCGTAGATATGTACGGATACAGGTGGTCAAAGTCTGGTCAGAGCAGACGCACTCAGCCAGTTATTGAAGGAAATATTTTTGGGCGTGCCCGAAAATAGGCCTACACACATTCTATAGACTGTGTGGTGTTGACAAAGGTTGGAATGTTTGCCCTTGTTAAAGAACCACACCCATAATTTGGATGACTGTGGCTGGTCGTTGCCTTACCACAAAATGGCGGCACGTGTCGTGGGTGCAAAGTTCTCTCGAAATTCGACTTATCAAAAAAACTGATAAGTCGAATTTCGACTTATCCAGTAATAAAGTCAGTTGCTGATATTAAAGGAAACTGAGCTGCCTGGCACTGCTGTAACGGGTTCCGTGGAGGAGGCCCATCAGCGTTTCCGGCTCCCTCTGGTGTACGAGTGTACGGTTCCACCCTTGCAGTGCGTCTCTTGTGTTCTGGCAGACTTCCAAAGTGGCAGACGTCAGGGAAATAAAGGTCAAACACAACCTCCGATAAACAGAGGGTGGTGGTTGCATAATGTACGGGGTGGCAGCGGGGAGATAGCAGAGACAAATGGTCCTCAGTTCCCTCATCTGCACAACCAATGCTATCCATCTTCGTGCCAAGCTTCTTCTTTCTGAGGATGCTTCAATCCCGCTTAATGGCTGGTACTTTGGTTCTCTTCCAGAACTTTTATAAATTAAAAGACTGGACGTTATCAGCGTCTTTTTTTCTCCAGCTTCACTCTTTTCGTTTAATTCAACGTAATGATCTCTGAGAAAAACAGTATGATCAACCCTTTCATTTATCTATAATCAACGTATTTTTGTATTCCCCAAGGAACAAACACTGAGTCTCTCCAATCGTGAAGTCCATCTGATAAATCGTATACAATCAGAGTCCACTATAACGAGAACTGAGAAAATTACAACAAATATTCGTTATAACAAATGGTCGTTATATCCCGATAACGATTCAGTCTTCTCCTAACTCCATTTATGTATGCAAAGAATTTAAGATTACTACAAAATGCATCGATTCCAAGTCACCACGAGTTGCCTCTGTCTTTCAATTCAAACAAAGAGCACTGCTCCCAGAACCCTTTTTCAAAGATTGCTATGGCAGCATCAGTAGTGAACTAGTCACCATCGGCTTAGGTCCTGACAACCCAGTGAGAAATTACATCCACAGTATGGCAAGCATTACATACAGTAGTATGCAAAAATAAGAAGCATCCTTTCGTCTTTAAGCTGTAGAAAAATACATTAAAAATAAATGAATGAAATGATTATTATATATTTAAATACTCATCTCTTCTTATTTTAATTTTTTGTATCCATCTTTTAACTTATGTACAGTCATTACCAAAAAAATTAGCATATATTAGTAGTGGTAAATGACGCAAGAAGGCAACTTATACTGCATATGCCAGTATCACGTGGACTGCACTCACAAACAGAGATCTCGAATAATGGGAACATCCTAAGCCGTATTCGCAAATTGTCCTTGGAAAGTGGGCAGCGCATGTAATTGGACAAGCCATCCTCATCTTTCAACGATACACCAATTACTACAGATGGTGTAGCAAAGAAATCTCCGGATTCGAGTTTGAGAGTGATGGAAGTTCGCAATAAACAAGGTAGGATTTAACGAGTGATGAAGATAAATTGTCAGGATTAAAACAGAAGAGAAAATCCCTCGAGAAGATTAGATGTTCGCTTAGTGGGATGAATCAGCAAGGATGGATTTCTTCTGGCATTCCAAATCATTAACAGGCTTGGCGATCATTAAAAGTGTTCTTTACGATCGGATTCAAAGCCTTATCGCTACATCCGGGATTTTGAGAGAAATAAATCTTTCAAAATTAGTTGGTGGACGCAGCAAAACTTCCTGGGGTTTCCATAAATGAATCATTGAAAGAAGTTTTTAAAAAAATCTTCCAACTTGAAGATTTGTTTTTCAAAACACTTGGTTAAAACAATTACCAACATAAGTGTCACCTGTTGGTTAAAACAATAAATACGAAATATTTATATTATAAGTCAATTATAAGAAGCTGATCTACCAATCAGCTTCTTATAATTGAGTTCATAAAACTCCACAGAGGGCACTGCTCTTTAAAAAAAAAATAAAGTGACCCAGCTTTTTGTAAGGAGTGTAGTTTCTCTTGTAACCATATTCTATTAACTCCGTAGCATTTCAGCACTTAACAATCTCTTTAAGATGTTGAGCAATTCGAATATCTTCTTGGGAATGCGCATCTCCTAATTTGATTCTATTTTTGTCCCACTCGGGATCTTTCGGGTCAATAAAATCCCATAAGTATCCAACGGAGGAACGCAGTAGATCGATATCGCACGCCATCTAGCGCCCATTCAAGAAACATTAACAAGGATTTTCCTTGACGAGTCCCGGAATGCCTTTGGACCATACATATCTAGCCAATTAGCGTTATGGTGAAAGGACTCTTAGCCAATTATCCATAATCTCCTGACACTCATTTAGTGTTCTCTATTTAGCGTAACGTAAAAGCGTTGTAAAAACTAGGCACGACGGGAAACGAGGCTATTACAAACGACATGAATCATTCTGCTGGCCTTAAAACTTAAATGGATCCTAATAGACACACTTCCATTCTAAGAAAAGTCACTTAAATGTTTTTTATTGCATCTTTCCCTTAACGCAAATATATGTGAAGGACTGGGAGGAATGCCTTGTGGCATTCTGATGGATATCATCAAGTAGAAGCCCTCTAAATTACCTCCCAACACCCTTACCCAGAAGAACGACATTGCTGTTAGAATAGAGGGTGGATAGAGAAATAAAATAATTGCACGCTGGACCAAAAAAAAGCATTGCAATAAACTTTAGTGAAAGGAAAATAAATCATGCTTTCTTTTTTGTTGAATCTTCTCTGGCCAAGCAAGTGGCGCCATATTGGAACTAATCAATTTTTATGCGTATAGCTGCCACTGATACCATCGTAAACACTGAAGACAGAATGTAGATCACGGATGAAAGAAAATCCGATCGATAATTGAGAGGAAGTAAAAGTGCATTTTGATGTTATAGCTAATTGACTCGATGGTCGCCGGGATATCTTCTGGCACGTGAGCAAAGGTCACTGTGGATCGCAAATAAAGAAAAAAAATTTCTTTGCTCTTTTGTCTTTGTTAGGGTCCACACAAAAGGTAAACTGTAAACGCTGTCAGATGACTGATGGATGAAAGAGAGAAGGCTATTAGAATTTAAGCGTAGCTGTGGCTTATAAAACAAAAAAAATGTACTCAGGTATACGCGTTTTTCTTTTGGTTGATGCAAAATATAACAGAAGACCTGAAAAAAAACCTTTCTTTTGGTTTGTAAGGAAATTGACGCTTGGTTAGTTAACAACAATTGTTGAAATATTGGCAGACGATTGTTTTTTATTTATTTTGTTTTAGTTGCCTCGCGCTATTTCATTTTTGGAGAAATCAATTGTTAGAAATATCGCAAACGATCTTTTATTTTAATTATTGCGCGCGAGGTCATTGTTGACAGCTCACGCGAGTTCATTGTTGATAGCTCAATTTTGTCACGCGCGAACAATTTTTTTCTTCTGCTAAACAAGTACGATTTATTGACACTGAATCAGCATTGCTGCCGATTTTAAAAAGTAACATGCATTAGTTAGCAAAATATTGGGACAATTAATGATAAAATTATTTTTTAATGAGTATAAAAAATCTCAATCATCGCAAATCTCAATCCAATTGAGCATCCTTGTGATAAACTGGAATGATCTTCATGAACTATTCTCTACCTTTATCCTAACAAATATTCTGCTGTTATCTAATAGAGGTCGCTTGTTTGGATAATGTGCAAAATCCTAGAAGACACCAAATGGTAACAGAATGTGGGAAAAAAAGTTTGATAAAAAGGGCATAATTTCCTGTTTCATTTGAATCAGAGATATCCTACTATCAGAAGACAAATCAAAGAAGATGGATCGTTGGTAGTAAGTGCTACCCACTGGTAGCAGACGAGCAACTACCAGGGGGTTCGAATACGATGTGCTCTCCCCAGTTCTCTTTTACATACACTAGACATTAATCAATCCACTATACGAGTACACAGTAAAGAGAAAGACGCAGTCTACTTCCGACTTTCTTTTCTGCATAATATCGTCTGCGTTCCTATGAAAGTTGATGACGGCGTCTCCTATAGAGATGCACGTTGCGTCATGCTCGAGATATTCACAAATACACCTTTCAATGATTTGAAATACAAAAGCAGACGAAATACCAAAGCAGACGAATACGAAATCCTTATCGTTTGGTTACGTTTTAAATCACGTGATTTGTTTTCAGTGATTCGTTGTTTTAAATATTCTGACAGTTTCTCGTTGCTCCTTGGATGCCAGCAACTTCCATTAACAACAAGCAGAGGGGGCCCACAATAAAACGCCATCTTCTTAATTCTATTAAGAACATCTGGCTTATATAGACAAAGCCAGCGAGAGCCATTTCGGCCCAATTATAATTTTCTATTTCCCCCATAAAAATTGTGATTAGATGTTTTCGCAGTCTCGTGCCTCGATAATTCGGTTAGAAAGCGGGCGCAGACTGTCCCGTACATCTTTCCTACTTCCTTCTTTGTCTTCTAAAAAAGAAACCTGGAAAAATCTCTTCAACTCTATGAGGACTTTTAAAAGCCGATTTGTAGTGGATGTAATCGAAGTAGGACATTTGATAGGATTAAGTGAACTATCCACTCTTTCAGCAAACATCCTCCCCTCCCCCAACCCCCATCTTAGCCCCTTTAGTCTAAGTAAAAGTGATAGATGAATCCCCAGTGGCGATAAAGACACTTCAGTTGGTGTCTGTACCTTACTACAACTCTTTGGCACTTGGCCAGTTCAAAACAGAAAGAGCAATATTTAAAAAAAAAAAAAAAGAAATTTGATTCTCATCTCTTCAGAGACTAGCAGGTTGTCTTCGCAGATCCACACACACTGAGATCGCCAGCTGGATGAAAAGGTCAAAGTTACATTGATTCATACTTCCGTAGAAGAGAGCCGCAGTCGGAGTACTTTTTTTTCCGGTTCGGCAGTGCGTTTTCGACTGACATTTTGGCTTTTTTCGCTTAAAAAGAAACTGGCACGTACTCTTCTACATCCGTATTTTCCTTCCACTCTGTGACTCCATTGATACGTCAAAAATTCGAAGTCTACATACAGTAGGTTCCGAAATATCATTCCCATGCTTAAATAGAGAAACTGACAAAAAATTTTTTTTCGTCTGAATTTTCTTTAACGTCTGCCAATTACCATCGTCACCAAAACGCGTTTCCAAACGATATGTAATTTTATGAAACTACATCCAATTTTATTTTGCCCATCAGTGTTCTGAAATATTAAATTTGTTCCTCATTAATAACTTTTTTTCGAATAATTTTTTGTTTCGGCTGTAACATGGAAGTCGGCTGTAATTAATGGCTTCATCAATTTAAATATGCAAAAAACGAAACTTAAAAAGAAACGTTTGCTTAAGAAATCCTTATTGAAATATGGAAAAATCGATTTTAAACCTCCCATAATTCGGGAAGATTTCTACAAACAGCTTCAGGATCCGAATGTAGACAAAGATATTCGACTGTGCAGATGGCAGATGTTTCTGTACAGCCCACGTGACAACAAGCCACACCTTTGAATATTGCACTCATCATTCACGCCTCTTGTCCTTTATGTACGTTTAAAGGCTTTCGGCAGATGGCTCTTGCATGAAAACAAGTCGAAGTAAATCCGCACTCAGTCCACAAACGCGTGTAAAATTAGATCGCGGTTGAATCACGTGACAGTAGCGGATTCTTACTTTTATTTTCCTTCTTGAAAATAAATCGATAAGCAAAACGAAAACTGCTTCCATCGGTTCTTACGTGATCGAATGAGCGCTTTGACCTTTAGCGGAGGTCAAAGGCGGTTCACTTTCTCCGCTTCGACGGCTCGGCAAACTAACCGGCAAATAAACTCGAAGCAGTTGTCTCCGATATGAGTTGTGACATCGATGGCCAATTTATTGTATCTTTGGGTTGTAATGATGGCACAGAACGTGCCAGTATGGACATCCGCCCATCTTTTAGATTCCCTAACTAAAGAAGGGCCGGGATAAAAATTAACTTCTTCTTCACCCCTGAGCAGTGAAAGAAGCAGCACTGACTAATCAGAAGCACCAAATTTAGTATTTTTCAAAACATCCAAAAACTGCTTACACTGTTAAAATATTACAAAATTGGCTAAATGACAACCAGAATAAACTGATATTATCAAAAAAGCTTTGATATTACCAAAATGTCAAAATGTTATTAAAAAAAAAAAGTTTAGAGACAATCAAAGTGTAAAAATATTATAAAAAAAAGCTTTGGGCGAAATGTCAAAATATTATCAAAAAAGTTTAGATATTACAAAACGGTCAAAATGTTATCAAGAAGGCTTAGATATTACCAAAATATCAAAATATTATTAAAAAAGCTTAGATATTATCAAAATATCAAAAAACTTAGATATTACAAAAAGGTCAAAATATTATCAAAAAGGCTTAAATATGTTGTCAAAATGTCAAAATATTATCAAAAAATTTAGCTATTACCAAACAGTCAAAATATTATCAAAAAGGCTTAAATATGTTGTCAAAATGTCAAAATATTATCAAAAAATTTAGCTATTACCAAACAGTCAAAATATTATCAAAAAGGCTTAGATATTACAAAAAGATCAAAATATTATCAAAAAGGCTTAAATATGTTGTCAAAATATCAAAATATTATCAAAAAGGATTAGATATTACCAAAAGGTCAAAATATTATACAAAAAAAAACCTTAAAAATTAACAAAATGCGCAAATATTATCAAAAAAAGCTTAGATATTATCAAAAGGTAAAAATATTATGAAAAAGGCTTAAATATTTTGCCAAAATGTAAAAATATTATCAAAAAGTCTTAGATATTACCAGCAGTGTAAAGTATTGTCAAAAAAAGCTTTGGCATTGCTAAAATGTCAAAATATTATCAAAAAAAAAAAAAAGCTTAGATATTACCAAAATGTCAAAATATTATCCAAGAAAAGATTAGATATTACCAGAATGTCAAAATATTATCGAAAAAAGCTTAGGCATTGTTAAAAGGTCAAAATATTATCAAAAAACTTTGATATTACCAAACGGTCAAAATATTATCAAAATATGCTTAGATATTTTACCAAATGACAAAATATTATCAAAAACCCTTAAATATGTTACCAAAATGTCAAAATATTATCAAAAAAGCTTAGATATTTTACCAAAATGTCAAAATATTATCAAAAAAGCTTAGATATTTTACCAAATGTCAGAATATTATCAAAAAAAGTCTTGCATATTATCAAAATGTCAACATATTATCAGAAAAGATACTATAATACCAAAGTTTCAAACATTATCAAAAAAGGCTGATATTACTGAATGCCAAAAGATTTAAAAAGCTAAAATATTATTAAAATATTATAAATAAGAAGCTGAAATTTTTAAAAAATCAAAACATTATTATTATAAAAGGGATAAAATATTATTAAAGGGTAAAAGTAATAGCAAAAAGCCTGAGATATTATCAAAATACCAAAATATTATCAGAAAAATGCTAGATATTTCAAAAATATTGAAGCATTTTCTTATAACCAAAATTCTAAAATATTATCAAAGAAGCTAAGTTATTACCAAAATGCCAAAAGATTATTTTGAAAAAGTTAAGATTTTACAAAAATACCAAATATTTTCTTAAAGGCGCAATATTACTAAAATACTGTCACAAGTCTTGATTAATAAAAGCAGGATATTTGATACCAGGAAGACAAAATATTGTCAAAAAGGCTAAGTTATTTATAGAATACAATACGATATTGCCAAATATTTCCAAAAATTAACGTGGAGTCTTAATATACGAGTATTCAAAAACTGGCTAAACCCCTTGTCCAACTTTCCTAACATGTCACCAAACGAACTTAAAATATGCCCATTATTGTCGAAAGTGTCAAAAGGAGGGCAAAAGTATTGTCAAAATTGTCAAGAAGTGCTGAAATATTATCGGGAATAGAATGTAATGGAAAAGGCTTTATTCTTTATCAATTCGTCGAAGAAGGACATTTCAATTTCGAAAAGCACCCCCTAACTCTTCGACAATCGCCCTTTTAGGACATTTTTTGTTCTGCAAGGACGATCCGCGCGTGGAAAGCTGGCTGGGCCCATCGATCCCAGTCCCATTCTCCGGCTAAACAAGCCCTTTTCCTAGTCAGATAAGAATTCAATAGAGAAATCAATAAACATGGAATCTCTTATTCAGAACAGACATTGCGTTGCAGATAATCTCGCAGCTTTCAGCCATTAGTTTCACAAGTGGAAGAAAAATTTTAATATCTTCTCTTCCATTTTACTCTTTTTCGCGTCGCAGGTAGCATCGATGGCTTCAACATCGTATCAGTAAATGGCCCTCCTGCGTTTTTATCTGGGAACAGTTTCTGGAAAGTAATATCTCCTTTTAAACGCTTTACAAAATGGATTCAATGCATTACTTCCTTCTTTCCAGCGTTTTCCCTTTCGAAAATTTATGTTAAACCATTTATATAGATGCTCGTGTCGATTTTTGCTCCTTCGTTCAATTATTTCTGTCTCGAAATTTATTTCTTGCATGGAAAAAGGAGTCTTTCTATCGCGTGCAATGAAATGATTGTTTTCGAAAACAAAACACATCACTTATAATACTGCCTAAAACTGTCATTTCAACAATGAAACACACAAAGTTGGTTCTTTTCAACAATTAAATTTTTGTACTGTGTCAACAATGCATCAGAAGCTTGTTCTTTTCGACAATTAAATTTTTGTACTGTGTCAACAATGCATCAGAAGCTTCTTTTCAACAATAAAATACTTGTACTACGCCAACAATGCATCAGAAGCTTGTTCTTTTCAACAATAAAATACTTGTACTACGCCAACAATGCATCAGAAGCTTGTTCTTTTCAACAATAAAATACTTGTACTACGTCAACAAAGCATCAAAAGCTTGTGCTTGTCAACAATTAAATTTTTGTACTGTGTCAACGATGCATCAGAAGCTTGTTCTTTTCGACAATTAAATTTTTATACTGCTGACGTCAACAAATGCATCAGAAAAACTTGTTCTTTACAACAATTAAATTTTTGTACTCTGTCAACAATGCATCAGAAGCTTCTTTTTTCAACAATAAAATACTTGTACTACGTCAACAATGCATCAAAAGCTTGTTCTTTTCAATAATTAATTTTTGCACTCTGTCAACAATGCATCAGAATCTTGTTCTTTTCAACAATTAATTTTTGTACAACGTCAATAATGCATCTGATGAAGCTTGTTTTTTTTCAACAATAAAATTCTTGTACTGCATCAACAATGCATCAGAAGCTTGTGCTTTTCAACAATTAAATTTTTGTACTGCGCTATCGATGCATCAGAAGCTTGTTCTTTTCGAGAATTAAATTTTTGTACTGCTGACGTCAACAAATGCATCAGAAGCTTGTCTTTTCAACAATTAAATATTTGTACTGCTGGCATCAGAAGCTTGTTCTTTTCAACAACTATATTTTTGCGCTGCTTCAGCAATACTTTTCTGTGTTTTGAGTCAGCAATAAAATACTTTTCAATAGTTAAATTTTTTACTGCGTCAACAATGCATCAGAAGCTTTTCAACAATTTAATTTTTATACTGTGTCCACAATGCATCAGAAGCTTGTGCTTTTCAACAATTAACTTTTTTTTCTTGCGTCAACAATGCATCAGAAACATGCTCTTTTCAACAATAATACGGACAGCTGTTATTAAAATCCTCACGTTTTTGACATTTTGAGAGCAGCTAGCGTTAATTATCAATCGCTACAGATTCTGGTCAGACGCGCGATTAGGACTGCTGTGAGAATGTTTAATTCCATTTTTGTTCATTGATTCCTCTCCGTGTGTGCTGTAAAAAGCGATAGAACAGACAATTCTCGAAGTCTTAAGGAGGCTTGAGGGTTTATGGGGAAGAACTGAAAGAAATTTAAGATTGTCAAATGCGAGTAAAGTGATACTAAAATGGAGGAGAAACGAAGCCCCGCTGCATCCGATGTGCACAGTCAGCTTTCCGTCCTCCGTCAGCGGACGTGAGCAGTTGTCTACGCAGTGACCGAGATGGACTAACAATAAGCCCGGAGGATATCGTAATTTTCTGCCAAGAATCCCAAATAAGTGTGGTGTGTGTGCGCGCGTGTTTTCCCGCGTCACGTGATCATGGCTAGGTGATTTAATAGGGCAGCACGCGCTCACAACTGGGAAATGAACCGGACGACACACCGACGGCCAATGCAATTAGACCCCCTGAAATTGACGATTTATTTGAGGCGCGTGTTGGTGTGTCGGAAAAGTTAAAAGCATGAAAAGCAGAAGTACTTAAATTTCAAATGAGTCACTGAACAGCGCCATAAAATTCGTGGCGTGTGCACAACTTTAATTCGCTCACTGGCGTGACGTCACAAACGCGCCGACATTTCCTGGCGTGGAGATTAATAAGGTCTGCGCCAGGTTGAAAAGGAGTACCCGGAGTGAAACCGGAAGTTGCGCATCTCACGATGCTTAAAATTTAACTCGAATGTATTTCGCTTTATTTTTAATCGCCAGATGAAGAAATTCTAAAGTTTTTAGCTAAGAATTGAAAATGAGACTTGCTTCTACGAAGGTCAAACCACGGGTTGGTTCGCCGTCCGGTCTGATTTACGAGTCTCGTTACAAAGTGCACAGTCGATAGCTTTCTGTGAGACAAACGATGCCAAGCATCGTTAAAAATTAACAGTCGGGTGCCCTGTTTAATTAGGTTCCATCTGGAACGCATAATTTATTACGCTTTTCAGGATGGTCCGAGATGGTTCCAAAGGACAGTACGTCACTTGAAAAAGAGGTTGGCACTTTCACTTGCGTTTCATACATGCTAACATCTCGAGAAAGGGTCCCTTGCTGCCTAATAAGGAGTTCACCTTAGAAATGGTACACCATCTCTCATTCCTACATCTTTCTCTCTTATACAATTGATTTTAAGGTGTTCTTTTTCTCAAGTATGATTCCCTACTTCTTCCTTTCGATCATCACCTTTTTATTTCTTCCTCAGACCTTTATTTCTTCGCTCTTTCTGTCTATCTGCCATTTGGACATGGAAAGAGATTCCTTTCTAGCTGAGCATGCCAGTTGTCTGCACATAAGACCACCAGATGGCAGTGAATCCTAAAAATAGATTGTGTTAAGGGGGAGTGAAGTTGTCAACGTTTATGTGATGTTTTTCCTCGTTCAGGTATCCAGTTACTTGAGAATAACTCCGTACTTTTGTTGAAGCGTATGTGACCCACATCCAGTGATACACTGTATTCTTATGTCCTGGCTGAAAGTGCCAGACAGTATGACGTAGTTCACAAAATATCTTAAAGCTTCTACACTTTAAGCAATAAAGGTAGAGGCACGCAGTTAAACAAAAAATATTCATTACAACACCATTATTTGAGTTTATTTTTATAAAAAATGTCTGGAAAATGAAAGTTTAAATAGCTTTTTAAACAAATAGAAACAGCCACATTTTATGCTATGCTACTTGTCATTGAAATCACCCCTACTAGGAAGAATGGATGGATTTAACAGAAACATTATATGAATAACTGTGACGTATATGGACGTAAACGATCAGAATGTGGAAATGATTGTGGCCGTAGAAGGTCCAATAAAATGTTTCCTACCTAACGGAGGAATATCTCCAGTGCATACTGATAATTCCACTTATTTTTAGCTCAAAACATGACCTCCTTTTAGGTGGAGTAATTTAAATAACTAATAGTCCATAAGCTATTTCAAAAGTTTTTCCAAGTTCTCTGTTCTCTTCTAGTGTTCCTTAGATATCATCGTAGCCAGCACAGAAATTTTGAATACGTTTATGATGAAGACTGTAGTAGGACACCTTATGTCTGAATTTCAGCCCGTAAAGGTCGTGGCATGGATTCCACTAGGTGTCTATCCCCAGATTTGACCATTCTTCTATGGATATTTGTCAACCGCTGTATTGAGGTCAGTAGAGAAGTTAGACGCTAAGCTGCCCTTTCCAACATATCCCAGACATTTTCAGTTGGATTCAGATATGGAGAATTGGATGCTCGTAGTTCGCTTCAGAATGGATCTACACTACATACCAACTTATAGAATTATTTTCAAAAGCTGTAACCTGAAATCACAATACAATATACAATCCATAAAAATATATCCAGTGTCTTCAAGTTGACCACATCGATATCCATTGTCTTTCCCAGACCAAACCGCTGCAACCGTTCCTTAAATGTAAGGCCAGTAAACACAATTGTCTGAAATCAGCCCAAATCAGGCCATCCACGTGCTCTTTTTCATAGTGTTTATATCCAGAATTAATCTACGAGTCACCCGCCCCATGCCAGAGCTATCCCACCAACGTTGCCAAATTCTCTTAAATATTCTGCGTGTGGTAGGAAACTCAGTCTCTCATCCACTAACAATGTTGATGTACAGCTATGTCAGATTCCCTCGTAGAGGGTAAATTCATTCTCAATGCAATGTCCATATCACAATGCAATGCTATAAAGGGGTATCTGACACTATAAAGTCCCAACTTAAGGTTGCGATGATCTCTGAGGATACAACTGACACTTGTAGTTCCACTGTGAAGATTCAAAACGAGAAGAAGTCCAATTCAGGAAGTAGATGTCTAAACCAGGAATTATGATCACAATGAAGAAGTAAACATTTTCTCAAACCTGAACCGTTCCAAAAGTACAGCAGTTAACAGTAAAGGGGACAAACTCAATTAGCCTCAATTAGCATCACACGTCATCTATCAAGGAAGTAACCACAATGCAATCCAACACGCTCATCCAGTAACCCTTCACTGGAGAAAACTCCAGTGAAGGGTTGCTGGAATTTCTCCCATACAAACCTGCTCGAAAAGCATCAGCAGTCACTTCAACAACTGCTTTGAATCACCTGTTAGTGGAAGGGGCAACTGAGGATGTTTTTGTGAGGTTCCACAGAAGCTGTAGTGTTCACAGGGTAGACTCCCCACCTTCAATCAGAGCTGTACCACTCATTCTGCGTCCACCCTGTCTACCTTAGTAATATTCTGTTTTAATGTTGCATGTCATGACATTTTAAGGCCCTTTTAATTGTCATTCATTGTTTGGATCATGTTCCAGCTGCGACAAGATCCTTTTTTTTCTTAAGAATAGTTGGACTGCAGAATTTCGAAGTGCATAGAAATCTTCTTTTGTACTAAATAACAGTTATTCACATCCAGGAGTAAGAGAGTGAAGATTAGGAGCTTCTTCAATTAATTGTCCCCTCAAATCACAATACTCAACACATCCATATAAAAGATGGTTCCAATCTCCCGGGAATCCACAAGTGATTCCAAATTCCCTTAACTTTGCTAAAAAAAAGGGATTTTTTAGCAAATCCCCATTCTTTCTTGGTAATTCTAGCAAGCATGCCCATAAACTTTTGACTTTTGTCCACAATGTATGTGATGAGGGTTAAGAAGCACATGTGACTGTCAATCATCACTCCCAGATATTTTAGAGTTTCACCTGATTGAAGACTGGCTCCCCTTGCACGACCCTTGGATTCCTTGTCACGGATAAATGACCTTTGAGTAATAAAGTTTTACTCTTTGTTTTTGAAATTTGAAGTCTGTGCAAATCGCACCAATTCTGCAGCACGGATAAAACAAAATCAGAACGCTCTCCCAATTGTGATCGAGAGTCACCTTCACTAACATAACCAAGTCATGGAAACAGTGACAAGAATCCGGACTTCTGTAAAATTAAGTGGCATACAATCAGTAATCACTGAATTATGACAAGATACTAATACTATGTTGGAACAACAGCCGCTATTATCCTACGCATTGACTCCACAAGATGTCTAAAGATGTTCGTAGAGATCTGCTGCCTACAAGGCTTTCCCCAGTTTTTGGAATATATGACGAGTGCATGTCCATACGCCTCACTTCCCGTTCCAAAATCAGGTGTTCAATTAGATTGAGATCATGCGAATTGGGAGACCAATTAAGATGGGTCATATCTTCACTGTGTTCCTCAATCCCTTTACGTACTGTGCAGGCCTTATGAAACGTCGCATTATCGTCTTGGAGGATCCCATTCTGTCTGAGTAAAAATGCAACGTGGCAGGATGCACATAGTCTCCTACGAGCTGCTGGAAGATCTCATCAAGAAAACGTTGTCCATACGCACCAGGAATCCTAGTTGTTGCCACCAAAACAAGCCCCATATTAAGCAAACACTGCCACCTGCCTTGATAGTGGGCATCATGCATGATGGATCCATGGACTCGTGTTGCTTGCGCCACACGCGAAAGCCTCCATCATTGTGTTGCACCAAGTATTTGGACTCATTTGATCAGCACGCTCGTTTCCAGTCCTCCAGTATCCAACCAGCGTGTTTTTCACACCACATCAGTCGCGTCGACGACGATGATCAGCGGTGAGGAGAAGGTGTCTCTTGGATCGTCTGCTGTGTAGAACCCCCATACGTCTGAGTATGCAGCGCATCGTTATTTGGGACATCGTTCGTGCATTTCCCATGTTGTATTGCGATGTCAACTGTCACGCAGTGACCTGCCGTTGAGCCCGTATAACGCGCTGCAACGTCGCTCATCCCGAACATCCACCTTGCATAATCGTTTACAGTTCTCTTGGCGGGTGGTGGTCTGACCAGTTAGACACCATTCTTTGTCCACCTTAACCATAATGGGTTCTGACAAACCTACAAGACGTATCGTTTTCGATATGGAACACACGACACACGAGCCCACAGTCATGTCCTTTTGAAACTCCGTAATATCTTTACTATGTCCCATAACTGCTATTTTACCACTTTGTATTGCACAACCAGATGCAAATTACCGCTGCTCCAGCGTACGAAGTTGTTCAGCCTTTTATTCTGCAAGCTACGAGACAGTCAATTGGGTATGGGATAATTCAGTGATCACTGTGTGTACATCCGTATGAAGAACAGATTAGAACGTGCAATGTAGACATTTGGGGAAGGATGGATCATGTTGGAGGTTTATAATACCATAAAGAGAATCCGTAAAATTACCGAGAGAGGTACATTTTCACTGGTAGAAGAGTGAAGAATCGAAGAACCAGAGGGATCAAATACGAAATTCTGGGAAATTCCAGAGGTCGGGATCCAACGAAGTATACTTTTTGGCAGCTGTTGTTGATCATTGAAATAAATTGTCTTCCACAATAGTTGAGGAGGAAAGCTTGGTAAAGTTTAAATCAGAATCAGAGAGCAACTTTTTTGGCACCGGGAAATGTATGGCTGTTATAATTTTTGTCTTTTTTTGGGAGATGCAGGAAAAAATTCGCTTTCTTGCGCCATTTAGCCACTGCAATACTAAATACCAGCATCTAGCTAAAGGAGTTCTTGTGACCAGAAACACTCATTCATGTCAGAGGCTAACGGAGGGTAACAGACCTTGTGCAGGTAAACAGAAAGTCAAGTAACAGTCAGTCAAGTAACAACCCAGAACAACATGTAACCAAAGGAGCATTTCAGCTTGTCATGCCTTCGCATGAATGGGACATCACAGACGAAGACCGAACCAGGTTTCACTCGTTTCAGCAAGAAACAAGAAGGTACAGTTGAAGAGGAAGTTAGACTACCAATGTAGGATAGAGTATCAGAAAAAAGCGCTGTGATTTGATGAATCCCATTTCATGCTATTTCACGCTGATGAGAAGACCAGAATATGATGGAAAATGATGTTATACTTGTATACCTCCACCTAGTAAAATCCAATTTAAAAACAATATAAAATGACATGCTAAGAGATTGGCATGATCTTCTCTCAGACTAACTCCATATTAGTGTCGTTTAGAACGTCCATCTACAAAAAGAGAAAAAGCTACATAAATAAGCGTTTGAATGAATTCTCTTTTGCTGGCTAACAAAATTAAGGAAACAGCTCTATTTCATTATTCTCAATTCAAAATAATCCATACTTCTTTCCATAAAATCGAAATATTACAAATGCAGCAGACACCTCTTATTAAAAACGAATGTTGAAGTTTTTAAAAGAGTGATAAAAAAAAATGTGCGCTCACAGCACAGAAATCCCAGTAGTTTGTTCAGTCCAAGGACTTCTTCTGCTGCCAGACGTTGTGTTGACGTCCGTCCAGCTATTGGATGGCACGACAAACTGGAGGGATGTTCTCCGAAATGGAGCATCTGGGAGTTATTTAAATGACACCGAAGCGGTTATGTGTCTCGTAGATGGAAATGGGTAGAGGGCACAAAGAAACTGTCGCGTTGCATCTGGGTACGGCCGAGGCACGTGCCGGCGGAGCCAAACGCGATCTAAAGGAGAATCAACGCCACATCATGATTATGTCTCATCGCAACGAGCCGGTGCATCGCCTTCTCCAGGGTGTTCTGAGAAACCATTAGCATCGAGACGAAGAGGCTGTTACAGAAACGTGGAAGGGGATGCTTTGTGGAAAAGAGGGCCGAGGTTAGTCGTTTGGAAGGTAGGATGCTGCACTCAGTGTGTATCTTCACGTTCTTCTGCTCTGAATAAATCATGGATGCGAATTCCCTGTATGGAGACAGCCGTGTTGGAGTGTAGTTTACGATTTAACTGTTGGGAAGCAGATGCACGTGGAGCTGTGATGCTTTCACGAGTCAGAGTCACCAGAAGGAACATGTTGCGTCGATATTTTCCGTGTTGACTTAATAATCCGCTCCACGTTTAAGTACACGCAGGAGACCAGCTGAATGTAGACAGCCCTCAAATAAGCATCTGTCGTAAAATACTGGGGCCGGCAACGGTAGTTAAAACTTTAGCAGTATAATACCACACTCATTGTAAGACAGGAAACATTTTTGGAAGATATCTTAGTCGATATTAAATATTAGTTTTAGCAGAAGTTAAAAGTAATTAATATTGCAGGAAAACCTGTGGCTCACGTACTCCTAATACTGCCTATAGTCCTAACGCATATGGTCCCTGGAGTCAAATAACCAGTATTGTATGCTAATATCAAAAACTGACATAATTTTTTTCGAAATTGGTTTCTTATAAGAAAAATAAAAACCTAAATATTTTATTAAAAACGTGAAATTAAATCGATAATGTGTTATAGAATTAGAAATATTAAGTCCATGCAGTTGACGATTGATTTTAATTGTATCCTGTAAAGATAGCCACCCCGCTATACACTCTAGCTATTAGGAGAAACGGTTTTCTTTTCATTCTTTCCAAGGCTTCATTAATAGAAACAAACTTAATTTCCCATTGTTCGAAATGTTTATTTCAAGGTCATTCAAGCTTGTTCACTTCTGCAGTCCTCATTAATGGCAACAAACTTAATTTTCCATTGTTAAAAAATGTTTATTTCAAGGTCATTCAAGGTTGTTCACTGCTGCAGTCTTCATTAATGGAAACAGACTTAATTTTCCATTGTTGAAAAATGTTTATTTCAAGGTCATTCAAGGTGGGTCACTTCTGCAGTCTTCTTGTTGGAAAAAATTTCATTTTCAATTATTGAAAATGTTTATTTCAAGGTCATTCACTTCTGCAGTTTTCTTTCGACAAAAAAAATCTTTTGCAACTTTCTTTACATGATGTATTCATTGCACGTCTCTTGTATCAGCTGACTTCCCTCACGACTTAACGACAATATTACCAAACTATAAGAAAACTCACTTTAAAAGTTTTAGAAGAATAATAAATGAATTTAAACTGTATGGGATGAATGAAAAGCGACTTTTATTTTGTTTTGAGGGCAGAACAGACACTCGCCTATGAAATGTTAATTGTTTTCATCAGGAGCTAAATTTGCACAAGAAACAAGCTATGGTGAAGGCAGTTTGAAATAGGCCATTAATCAAGGCGTTTGGCACAGTTTCCTTAATACATTCCTGGGCGCAAATTATACCAATAAAAAGCACGTAGCTCCGGCTGTTTATTAACTTCCAGTCGTTTGAAGTTCCTGGAGCCGTTGGCGTGCGCATGCGCGTGTATGTTGTTAGAGAATTGTCTCGAACGTGTAGCTCGTTAGGAAGTTATGTTCGCGTCTAAACTCAGGGGTAAAATTTTCCTCCAGGTTGAAAAGATAATGGAAAGGATTGGCCTTGTTTCTTCCCTCATTACTGATTCTCCAAATTACTTGTCGGCGCTACTTTTTAATTTACATAATGACTTTTGCCAAATAAGTAAATTCTGTGTTTTTTTTTTTTTTTTCAACTTTCTACTTTAATTTGTGTGAACAGAGAAGTCTAAAAGCATTTACACACACATCGGTCATTAGGTTTTCCACAGAGAATCATCCCATTAAGTGGCTGGTATTAAAACAGCAGCGCCAAAATCATAACGAGTGCGAAAAATTGCGTTAAAAATAATGGCACGCTCGATAGTACAAGTGGCGTTGCTCCGGGTCACGTGACTCCCTCTGAGAAGTCGAGTATCGTTAATAAACATTGTCATAATTAATCTGCCTTTAAGTGTTCAAATAAAATGTACAGAGTTCTTTATTTTTTACCAAAAATCATTTTCATTGTCCCGAAGATTTCACTTCATTGTTGCCAAGATTTTCGATTCATTGTTGCCTAGATTGTCGATTCATTTTTTCCAAGATGTTAACTTCATTTCATTGTTGCCAAGATTTTTCACTTCATTGTTGCCAAGATTTTCACTTCATTGTTGCCAAGATTTTCACTTCATTGTTGCGAAGATTTTCGCTCCATTGTTGCAAAAAAATTTTTTTTTTTTTTTATTGTTATTTCATTTTTTACCAAAATCGTGAATTTCATAACTATCGAGTTCTTTTTCTAGTCATTTTCAAAAATATGAGCATCTGTGAAGACAAATATCCTCTTATTTGAGGAAATATATAAATATTCATTTGTTAACTTGAGTAAATGTTTATTATGCACAAAAAAGGGAGTAAAAGAACTTTGCCATTTTATGAAATCTTGCTGTAAACGTAGTTTGAGCGCTCGGAATGCTGGTGAAGTTCAAACAGTTACCTAAAAATAGCCCCATTTGCTTTTCCTGTCACGATTCTTTCGTCTCGGTGTCTTGATTTAACTTAACCCCCATCTGTCTCCATGAAGCCTGTTGATAGAAAAGATCCGTTGCGTCTCGTAAAAAAAACAGAAGCTGGAGTCGCTTACGTCGATTCTCTACCTGTCTGCGACACGAACTGCGCGCGGTGAAGGCGGTGACTGGTAGCGTGTCAAGGCTAATGTGGTTTTATATACATCAGAGACGTCGAATTTCTCGATGTAGAGTGGGCAGGATACGACTTGTCCAGAACGTTTACTGCCTGCCTGTCCGACGGAACATCTCTAGGGAGGCGTTCAGCTCTAAACTGCTCCCCAGAGCGGGGAAAAACGTGCGAGCAGGGGTACATATATCAAGTTTTCCCTGACAGGGGAGTTGATCACCGTCCCTTGCTCTTGAATAGAGGCTTACTTCGCGATTTACAGAGTCCGGACGGCTGACGCTCTAACCGGTAATTTGACGATCATTACTTGACCTTTAACCTCGGCGGCAGTTGTCGATTGTGTAACTTCAGCATGATCATGATTTTATTGTGATTACACCGAATTAATTCGGTGAATTTTCGTTGATCGAAATAAACTTAATTTTAGATTTTTGAAAATGTTTATTTCAAGATCATTCAAGGTTATTGACCTCTTCAGTTTTTGTTGATGGAAACAAAGTTGATTTTCCATGGTTGAAAATGCTTATTTCAAGGTCATTCAAGGTTATGATAACAACAAATTACCAGTAATTCGTGCGATAGAAACTGAAAAACCTCAGATATACGCGCCTAAAAACAAAAACTGAAGCGCACCGCCATCTACTGAGCATATTTTGATTTACTCTAATCATATTTATATGCGTCACCTGGTGGTGTGCGTTACTGATGTTATTCTGGATACAATCATACAGCCGCAATTTTTTTTTTAATTCGAGGTAGATTACACAGAAATACGAATTGAAAACCCTGCGTTTCTTCAGAACACGAACATTTTTTTTAAAAGAAGACACAGAAGAAATGCAAGGGAAAATACTTCATCATATACGGTACTTCCCTTTGGGAGTTACCAGAAGCAAAAATAATTACCTCCGTGCCAGGGGCGTATATTCCATTAATGCAGGACATGCACTGCTTGCTACGGAATATTGAATAGTTAATGAATTGACGATCAAAGCTGGAAAATCTTTTTGCTTTCGTTTAGGTTTTCAGGTTGGAAAAGAGAAAAACTGTTGCAGCGGATACGTTTATTTAGCGAAGCAAAGTACATCCTGCAAGGGATAAATTCGAGCGAGGAGAAAAACACGCGCATTGAAAGTTATAATCAAAAGAGATATAAGTTTGATCTGGTACAGAACACCAGGGGAAAGGAAAAATAATTAAGGAGAACTTGGAAGATAAGAGAAATGTATTCGAAGCTTTTTCAGTTATGTTTAAAGTTGTAATCGAAATGGTTGTGTGGAATTATATTTATTGCTTGTGGGAGCCACTAATTTCCTATGTATGGAAGGGTTACTCATTGATTTAATGAAGCGTAATACAAATCCTAAATAAGGTGGGGGTCTGATTGAGGTGGGCTTTCACGTTGAGACAAAATTGAACCTCAATAGGAAAGAACAAAGTCTTCAATGGATATAATCAGATAGCCTGAGTTCCAAATTAGGTCATTCTGGAGGTTACCTTAAAGTAATTGTATCAGTAAAATGTAGTCCTGGTTGGTGCTTGGAGTATTAACAGTATTACGCCAACCGTAATGCCTTACATTCGTGATCTAGTGGAGATCTGTCTGAGAATTTTTTCTGATAATTTCGATCAACAGCGAAACTTCAGAGGCTATGACATCAATTAGGATTCAACAGCTCCTAAACGTAATACTGAACTGTTGAAATCGGTAAGTTTGGTGGTGTAGATCTGACCCGGAAAGGTTTCTAATAGCAAAAGACTACAGTGGTCGAAGAAACTAACTAGTATAGCCGACTCTAACTAAATCTCTCTCTCTGCATTCACATGGATCAATGAGATACAGTAGACGGGGCAAGGCATTGGGCTTAGCGAGTTCAAACTGGGAGTCATCAGAGGATGTCATATTAGCCAATATATTGGTGCCATTGAGCTAAACCGAAGCACTGCAGACTGGACTGCAGACTCCAAATGCTGTTCGGAACATCGACATTCTGTACAGGTCTGCTCTTCCTGCGCCTTGGCGGTATTATGGAGAGAATCATTTTCTATTCAGCATAACAACAAACGTAACCCCAACGAACACCTTTCCGGTGGCAATAAATACACACCGTTCGGTTACTTTTGGCAATATAGCGTATATTTCTCTATTGAATCCAATTACACTTTCTGCCTGTTTCTTTAGTCGCTAGCACATTTCTTTATCTATCTATCTATCTATTACTCTCCATCTAATCTCTCTATAAATTTCCACAGATTTCTCCATTCATCTTTACTGGTTTATCTGTTTATCCTTAATGTGTCCTTTGGAGCACTGATTAATTATCAGGTCTCTGTCAATTGTCCAACGAAATGATCAAGCTATGAAAGTCTACAAACCTCCAAGCAATCCCTATCAATCCACCTCTTTCCTATAATGATCAATGATACTTTCTCCCCAGCTTAATCTCCTAAAGGTTGCCAACATTTTTCCAGTAGACTTTCCCCGACATTTTTTGTTTACTTCTCGTAAGAGAAAAACTTTCTGGATTCACATTTGACGGCTCATTACTTCTTTCAGTACACTCTGTCTGGGTTTCTTTCCTAATGAGGCTTTTTTTTTGGTTTCTCCATTGATCGACGTGCCTTCTCCCTTGTCATCGAAATCGTTTATGAGAAAATCCTATCTGAAGACCCTTTATGTCCTTCTGCATATTCGGAGAAGAAACGAAATATTTTTTTTTAATAAGGCATCACGTAAAGCGTAAAATTGTTTATTAATTCGCTTTCATCGTATTAAATCTTCAGTGAAGGATTCTTATTATATTCTCTCTCTTTCCCCTTACCGTCTGCTGAATAAGTTTGGTAATTTGGACACAATGCATTAAACGTCTGGAGAAAAATCTGTCGAGTTTATATGCTCCTTCAAGCATTTACTTGAAGAATTCACTGAGCTAAGAGACCAAGGAGTTATACAACCTTCTGAAGCAGTACAGGCCAGTCGAATATTACTCTTACTAGTGCTAGGGTTCGTAATTACATTTATGGTTGGCGAGTAAATCCTGATTGGACTTTTAGCGACCATCGAGCTATGACCTGTACAATCATCAAAGAACGTTTGTTTAATAATCTTAACCGGCAAAGACCACCTCAACTTATCAGATTTTCCATGAGGTATGATGATTTGAATGCTTTTGAATTATCTGACTTTCCATCAAAGATTTGGACTGATCTTGAGTTTGTTCCAACAGTGGATTTTGTTAAAAGAGTTAATCAGTTTCCTAATATTCCATCTGCCATTAGACTAGTCCCACATGGAGATAACCTGTCGATTCCATGCCCTCCACTTATATCGGAGAATGTTGCAGCAGAGAGTGCTGAAAGTGAAGCTTCTGAAGATGAAACCGAAGTCTACACGACAGGAGATACTGGGTCCAGCCCTCATCTCTTTTAACAGCACGAACTCCATGGTCTGGTCAGAGATTTAAATTTACCAAAGGCATCTTCAGAAATTCTTGGTTTTAGACTTAAATCAAAAAATCTTCTAACACATGGGCTGTTTTTCTCGTCGTATAAACACAGGAACGAGAACTAGTCCATACTTTTCTGAGGATACTTCTATGGGTATTTTTGCAGTATTATAAATGACAATGACCATTTAGCAATTAGTTACAATCCTATGCAGTGGAGACTTTTTATTGACACATCAAAGAGGAGTCTCGAAGGTGTGTTGCTCCACAATGGAAATAAATATGGGTCAATTCCAGTATCTCTCTCTGTGAATTTGAAAAGATTGCAGTGTGTACTTAACTGTAACATTTATGGTTTGTGTTCTTTCCCTCAAACACTTACACTCTCATTCATTCTTCTGGCTTTCACTTCATTTGTTCGACTCTTGCTTTCTGCACTGCACTCTCTGGACACCTCAATTTACTGTTATTCTTCAGTTTTGGTGAAGGAATATCCACAAATTTTTTGCAGGCCAGGGGAGAATGCAGTGGTAGTGTTTGTGTTCTTAGTAAATGTTTGTTCGTATGTATAAAGTAGTGCAAGTTATTATTTTTAACTTTGTATTCTTTCTGCCAATTACATTTGTTCTTTCACTCATTCCCATTCACCATTACATTCATTCACTCTCTTTCCCTCGTGCTGGGTCACTCTTTCTTTCACCCAAACTGACATTTATTCCCTTTTACCATAATTCATAATTCACTCTTTCACTCAGTGACCAGCTTATTCATTCTGTCTTTCATTTTTCTTTCATTCTACATTGCATCCTCTTGTTACCAGCTTACTGATATTTTTCAGCTAATCTGTTTCCCTGGCTGCCTGTACTTCTCCCTCCCCCACATGGTTGCTTATTTGGTGTGAGGCCCCAGGTTCCTACTCATGGCAGGGTAGTCCTCGGGGGTTCCCAGATTAATCCGGTTTTGTCATGTCAGGGCGCAGAATACTTATGTCCTGACAGTTATTAGATCATCGTCTGGGCGTGGTGGGAGACGTTTTAACTATTGATTATTATTATTTAATTGCTGGGGATCTGAATTACCCATCTTTGGATAGGTCTGTGCATTTCAAATACTTTCTGAGTGAAGGTTGTAAAAGCGTCATAATTTCCCTCTTCTATAATGAATCGATGTTCTTCTCCCCTTGGAAGGGGCCAATCTGTGATATTAGCTGTGTTCTGGCACACACCTCTATATGAATTATACATTCATATAGAGGTGTGTGCCCAGTCTTCACTCTCGCCACAGGTGCAATTTGGGTCATCGGTCAGCCCTAAGGAGGTTAGTTTTGCCTTTAGGTAGCCGTGACCTGACAATGACCTGACAAGGATATTAGAGCTGGAAAAGGAATTAGAAAATGTGAATTGGAATATCATCGGTTTGGCTGAAACAAGAAGAAGAAATGAATCACTTATAAGTTTATCAAGTGGAAATCTGCTGTACACCAATGGAAACAGTGAAAGGAGTGAAGGTGGAGTTGGGTTTCTGGTCCATAAAGATTTTAAAAACAACATTTTGGAATTCAAAAGTACATCACCAAGGGTGTCAAGACTAATACTCAAGATTTCTAAGAGGTACAAGCTAAAGATTATAATGATTTATGCACCAACATCGAGCCATGATGATGAAGAGGTTGAAGAAATGTATAGCGAAATTGAGAGTCTTCTTGGATGAGCAGAAAAACACTACACAATCATTATAGGGGACTTCAATGCTAAGGTTGGAAAAGGGCAAAACAGCGCAGAAAGGGGAACTATAGGAAATTTTGGAATTGGTGAAAGAAATAAAAGAGGCAAAAGACTTGTGGAATTTGCAGAATCTCAAGGAATGTCAGTAATGAACACTTTTTTCAAGAAAAGGGTGAACAGAAAGTGGACATGGAAAAGTCCAAATGGATTAACAACCAATGAAATCGACTTCATCCTCACTAACAGAAGATATATCGTGAATGATGTTACCGTCCTGAATAAGGTAAATGTTGGAAGTGATCACAGAATGGTAAGATGTACACTTGATATAGATGTAGGAAAGGAAAGGAAAAAACTGACTCGAATAAATAATACAAAGGTTTTTGAAATAACAGAGGAGGAGAAAAAGCAGTGTGCATTAGGAACTTAAGAACAAGTTTGAGCTTCTGCAGACTGTTCAGGACCAAGATATCGACGAGGAATATTACAACTTTCTGAAAGTGATAAAGCCCAAGAAACCTATAGGGAAACAGAAATCCAAAGAAGAAAAAATCAGTCAAGAAACACTTGTCATGATGAACCAAAGACGACAAATGAAGAGAAAGAAAAACACTGACAGGGAGAAAATTGAGTATACTGAGTTATGCAAAGCCATTAGAAAGAGACTCAGAGAGGACATAAGAAGATTTAACACAAGAAAAGTAGAACAAGCATTAAGGGAAAACAAAGGATTTAAATCAGCAGCCATGAGCAGTAATACAGAAAGACAAATGATACTGAAACTGAAGAATAGCGATGGTGTACTTATAAACAGCAGAGAAGGCATAATTCAAATAGCAGAAGACTACTATAAAGAGTTATACAAGGAGCGAGGGAATGATGCCAGCAGTGGGGAAGATGAATTGCAAATTAGCAACACATACGACATAGCCGATATTCTTCCTGATGAGGTAGAACATGCATTGAAGAAAATGAAGAATCGGAAAGCCCCAGGGGAAGATGAAGTTACTGTAGAGTTGTTAAAATTGGGAGGAAGAGACATAACACAAAACCTGGCAAGGCTCTTCACAAAATGCATAAGAAAAGGTGACGTCTAAGGAGTGGAATAATACAATCATGGTTTTGCTGCATAAGAAAGGAGATATCAGAAATTGGAAATTATAGACCAATTAGCTTGTTATCCCACATGTACAAGTTGTTCGGAAGGGTTATTACTAACAGATTTGAAAGAATACTTGATGAGAATCAACCGAAAGAGCAAGCTGGCTTTAGGACAGGATTCTCAACTATGGATCACCTTCACGTAATATCACAGCTAATGGAGAAAGCAAATGAATATAAAACACCATTATGCCTGGCATTTGTGGATTATGAAAAGGCATTTGACTCCATACAGCATAAGGCAATGTTTCGGGCACTGGAAAGACAAGGCATAGATACTCCATATATTATGATTTTGAAGAAAATATACGAGAGTGCTACCTCCTTTATTAGACTAGACAAAGACAGTAGGAAATTTAAAATCGAGAAAGGAGTTCGACAAGGAGACACAATATCTCCGAAGCTGTTTACTGCTGCCCTTGAGGAAGCTTTCAGAAGATTAGACTGGTCGCAGAAAGGAGTCAATGTGAACGGAGAGTACCTAAACCATTTACGATTTGCAGATGACATTGTGGTCATAAGCCACGATCCCAAAGAATTAGAGGAAAATCTTAATCAGTTATGCACAGTTAGTAAGGATTTTGGACTAAAGATGAATATGGCTAAAACAAAAGTAATGATGAACAAGTATGCCACAGAAAGGGAAATAATGATTGAAGGAGCAGTAATTGAAAAGGTGGAGTCATATACTTATCTGGGACAAGTTATTAGCTGTAATAATGATAAATGGCTGGAAGTCAAGAGAAGAATAAATGTTGGATGGATAGCAGTCAGGAAATATAGTCACATACTGAAGAGCAATATCCCAGTTTGTCTGAAACGTAAAATAATGAATCAATGCATACTCCCCACCATGACTTATGGAAGTGAAACTTGGGCACTCACCAAAAGAATGGAAGAGAAGCTGAGAACTACACAGGGAAGAATGGAACGAATTATATTGGGAATCAGACTGTTAGATAAGAAGAGAAACAAATGGATTAGGCAGAAAACTCAAGTAAAGGACAATCTTATCAAAACTAAAGAACTAAAATGGTCTTGGGCAGGACACATAGCTCGAAGACATGATGACAGATGGACTAAGAAAATAACAGAATGGTACCCAAGAGGAGCTAGAAGAAAACCTGGAAGACAAAGGCGGAGATGGATAGATGAAATTCATGAGTTTTTGAGTAGTAAATGGATGGCCAGTGCTCAAAACAGAAGGAACTGGAAAGTTGCTGGAGAGGCCTTCATCCTGCAGTGGATTGAAAATGGCTGATGATGATGATGATGATGATGATGATGATGACCTGACAATATGAATGTTGTAAAACGTCCAGGGGCATACCACTTAGGAGGCTTTGGGCTGACCATTGCCACCTGTGGCAGAAACCTTTTGGTAACCAGACCTCTGGTTCCCTGCTCCCATTTTGTTTGCCATAGCTCATGGAGCTTTCTGACAATTCTTTTTCTTTCAGCCTTGATGGTGTTGGCTGTGTCAAGAGCTATCGCCAGAAAATCTGTGGGTATGCTCTTTTTAAGTCTATAATACAGGCTTCTTTTGGCTACTATAAAAATCTCTCAGTGCATCCACCTCATTTTGTGGCCATGATGTTCTGGGCTTTTTGAAAATTTCTCCTCGCCTGGTGCACCCTTCTCCAGAGTACAGTCAGTTCAGGGCACCACCAGGGGACTGCCTGTTTCCTCGGTTTTTCCGTGGGATAGACAGGTCTGCTGTTTTGTTAAAATGTTTGTCACAGTCAGTGCTTGCTCGTCCGGGCTACAGTTGCTTGATCTAGCCCACTCCTTCTCGTGTTTTTGCAGCTCAGCTGCTGTATGTTCTGCAAAAAAACTACCAGTTTGCCTTTTTCAGGTTATACCTTTTGATATCCAACAAGGAGTGCTGGGTTGTTTGTAATTGCCAGTTTAGTTTGAAGGAAATGGCTCTATGATCCGATGTGGTCCAGACCGACTCTGCAAACCAGTCTGTAATTTTATAAGCTATTGAACAGGTGGCAAGAGTAACATCAATGTCACTCTCCCACAAGGTACTGCTAAAAGCTGGGAGGTTATTTGGTTGGTTTAGCACTTGAAAGGGTGAGGTGGCTATATAGTCTGAAACTATCTGGCCGTTGCGCGCGCCTGCTCTGTCTTCTGTAGGGCTATGCCATAAGACTGACCAGCAGTTGACATCAGCACACACACTATGATATTTGCATCACCCTTTTGGGGACGTCTTCTTATGTCCAAAGTCTGTGACTGCTTGTAGGTATTCAATAGCTGGATTTATATCTTCACCTGGTCTAGAATATAGTGAAATAATGTAAAACTGTCCTACAGCATTGGTGATATGTGCACACGCTGCCACTGGAGAGCAGAGGTGACCCACCTTTGTGACTATAAGGTCACTATTTTTAACTACTATTGCTGTAGAAGGGACACCCGAGGTGTATTCTATTATTTTATAGACCCTTGGGTATCCTTGAACCCTACCCATATGTGTGTGTGTGTGTAGGGCTCTTGGAGTATCACGGTATCTATACTGTTTTCTTCCAATTTGAGTTTGATCTGATCTACAACAGCTCTTGCTCTTTGAGCATTCAATTGGACGAGATTTTAGAGCCCTAGCCACATTCATGTTTTCAATCTGGCCCATAGATTGTATAAGTTTTACCATTTTTTATAACAGGGGCATTTATCATTCCTGATATTACGTGCATAGTCAATCAGCCGTGCTGCTTTACATGTAGCACATTTTGGCAGTTCTTGTAATCGTGGCCAGGTACTGCGCAGTGACCAAAGAGGGGGAACTCTGACTGCAGTCTCTGGCTGTATGACCATATTTATGACCAATTTATTTCTGGTCCAGCCGGCGTAGACTCTTTGCTGTCCTTGCAGGTTTTTCCAAATTCTGGTGACACTTCCACAATGATATTGAATTGCCCATTTCTTTTGTTTTTGTCCCTCTTTTTAGAAGAAATTCTTTGGCAAACTCGTCCAGTTCCATTATATTGATAAAGTTTTTGTTGTAGAAATCCAACATAAGATCTCTTTCCAGAGTTGTCTCAGGGATGTCAAATATAATGATGTTGGGGTTCCTGCCCCTTGACTTTTCTGTTTGCAGTCCCAATTTTACAACCTCTGGATTGATTTCAATCTTTTTAACATCCTCTTTATTTGTTACTTCAATTAAAACTGCATTATCTTTTATTTTTCTCGTGTTGTTCACTTTTATTTCTTTCAAATGAGGTTTTAATTTGGTTTTGTATGTAGAGTCAGAATTAGCCTTTCTAATGATTGTTTGTTTCTTTTGCCTTTGGTATTTCCTTACTCTTATTGTTCAGTTTGTGATGAATCTGCTTTGGTGGCCCTTGCTACTTGGCCTTAAGTCACAGTATTTATTTCTTTATAATTATTCTTCTCTTCAGTCACTGTTTCTACTTTTGCTTTCAATACTTTGTTTTCTGTATTAACTTCAACCACGCTATGTTCCAAAACAGAGTTCAAAGTACAAAGTAGGGTAATTGTTCTTTTCAAAATTACTACAGGAATTTACTTCTACAGTATTTATGAGAACAACTTTTGATTGCTAGCAAACAAGCTTGGAAGTGTCTGAAGATACGTTCTCTGCACTCTTTATGATCAGGATGAATTGTTCTGCAAAGATTTTTCCATTTTAAAAGTCTTGTTTAGCACTCGAGCAGGTAAACAAGTAGCTGGTGTAGAATTAGTATTTAAACTCTCGTATTACACGGACTAAGAGATCAACAGCCGAAGTGATTCTTGCGCTGCTTCTATTGGAATGAGCAGCGGCCTGGAGGGCAGGGTGCTGGGGGTTTCAGGGACTGGTGGGAGTCATCGTAAAACAAATAAATACATAGGCTGTGTTAGTGGGATTTACTTAAAGATATTACTACCATAAAGGGAACAGTTTTTGTTTTCGTAAGGGTGACTACAGGGGTCTCAGACAGTTTTTAAATTCTGTACAGTGGGATCAACTGATGATGTTACCAACGTTGAATTCTAAATGGAAAGATTTCAGGGATTTAATTTTGGAGGCTACTAGGCTTTTCATTCCAACTAAGAAATATTGTTCAAGGTTTAGGCCTAAATGGATGTCAGATGAACTAATGAGACTCGTGGCAGATGGTAGATATAAGCTAGTATGTAATCAAGTCACAAATGAGGTTACGCAAAGAAAGGCAGGTTATGAGAAATCTTTGGCAAAAGATGCAAAGAGTTCCTTAAACTCTATTTAGAATTTGTTGAAGTTAAACATAAGAAAGGCACCTGGGGTGGATGGGATCTGTCCAGTTATATTAAAGGAGGCAGCAAAGGAAATAAGCAAACTCTTAGCCATAATTATGAGAGCTTCCTTGGACTCAGGGGAGGTCCCCTCGGACTGCAATCTGCAAATACATCCCCAATTCATATAGCGGGATCAAAGGGTGACACGAGTAATTACAGACCAGTTAGTTTAACTTCTGTTCCGGGTAAAATAATGGAGTCACTGGTTAAAGATGCATTGCAGGATCATCTAGACAAGACTGCAGCAATAATTCAGACACAGTATGAGTCTTGCGTCACCATTCTGATTGGATAGTACGATGTGGTTACGAAGAACTGGATGGAAAAAATAATTTTGACAACATGTACTTGGATTTCAGGAAAGCTTTTGATACTGTGGCACAGGGAAGACTACTCTACAAATTGGAGCAGTATGGCATTAAGGGCAAGTTGCTACTATGGATAAAGGCATGATTGGGTGGAAAGAGACAGAGAGGTAATTATCGGACTAATGGTCTTAGTGGAGGCTCCCACGGTTCGTCGTTGGGCCCATTGTTGTTGTTGTTGTTTTCTGTATTTATTAATGATATTGATCAAGGTATATCAGGCTTAATGTCCAGGTTCGCAGATGACACGAAGAGTGATATGGTTCTTAATGACAGTACGCTGCTGTAACAGGATATAGAAAAGTTGGGAAGATGGGCTGAGAAATGGCAACTGAAGTTTAACATTAACAAATGCAAAGTACTGCATATGAGTAGAATTAACCCCAGAGAAACGTACCAACTGTGTGGTACTACACTTAAGGTGGTAGAAAATGAAAAAGACCTGGGAGTAATTGTGCAGGCAGATATGAAGTTCTCTGAGCATTTTTCTAGCAGGGATAAGGAAGTGATTATCCCTTTGTATAAGGCAATGATCAGGCAAAGCCTTGAGTATTGTGTACGGGTCCGATGGCCTCGTTTTAGGAAGGATATAGAGTTGCTAGAACGAGTACTAAGAAGGGCACCAAGATTTTCAGGGAAATGAAGGGGTGCTCTTACCAAGAAAGGCTTAAGTTCTACAAATTGCAATCTCGAGACTAGGCACCTTCAAGGTTACCTGACTGAGGTGTATAAGGCCTTGAATGGGTTGAGCAAGCTCGGTGCTGATGGGCTTCTTCGTCTTGCTGAGATTCCGCACCGGAGGGGGTATAATTTCAAACTGAGGAAAGACAGTTGCAGAATAGATGTGGGAAGTTTGCCTTTGGCCAGTGGGTGGTTGATTGCTGGAACAAACTTCCATCTGTTGTTGTGGAAGTTGACAATTTAAATAAATTCAAGGAAAAATTAGACAGACTACCTTTCAGTAACACATTTATAAATACGTCCGGCGATGGTCTCGTCGTTTCCATCCCTAAAAATGACAAATCGACAATAAAATCTACACAATTTCACACGGCTTTCGGATGCCTCCTGTCTTCCTGTCCTTTGCGCAACTGAAACTTCCAAATGATAACAATACTCTACGTATGCAACAGTAACAGACCCTGTGTGCTAACAGGAAATGTGACGTAACAAACGGCCCCTTAAAATCCCAAAACAAAAGTTGTTTTTGTGCCATTGTGAAGTAACAATGGAATCATCCCAAAGCCTTCTATAAATAAGAGTAATTTGCTGAGGATGAACAAAGATGCCAATCTCTAAAGGTATTTTGGAGATGGCCCGGTGTGGTGAGGCGTGGGTTTTAAATGTCGATGGACACAAATTTCCATTTTTCCTGTGTGCGTAATTCTGGCTTCATCGGCGATTAAGAAATGGTGAGGAGAGGCGGGGAACATGTTTCCTAGTGGAAATATAAGAGAATATATCTTGGATCTTTATAATGCATTGGAGAGAAGAAACTGTGGATCTTCAGTGTTCACTCAGATAAGAAAATTGGAGAGGCGAGGCGAGGGATGTCGGTAATACACTGACTGTTAACGTATTGCAACTTGACGACGGGGGTGAGGCGAGGGAGTCTGCACGTATGTTTCTACTTTCTAAAGTGTAAATTGGAGAAGTATCGTGAGGGTCGTGGAGGGAGGGCTTCTTGAGATGAATAGGTTTTCATCTTCGGAACAAATTGCGATTACATCTTCCAATAAATGTGCTTGAACCCCAAGAGCAGCAAAGTCGTGGACGAGGATGATCAGGATTATATAACACATTTAATCAAATATAGAGGATTGTGCAGCGAGTTCTAAGGCTCGTACTGAAGAGAAATTTGGACAACAGGTACAATAAAGAATGCGCTCGCCATTTATTGGGGGGAAAAAATTAGTTACAAAATTTGTCACTGTGTAGCGCTGTGACAATGCAATTCACTTGAACAGCGCTACAATTGTTCAATGTGTCCTCCATTTAGAGCAACAACAGTTTCCATTCGAAGAACAGCATTTTCTACAGCAGAACGTGACATGTCAACTGGAATAGCCAGCACATGAAGTCTAATGCTGTCCTTCAGATCTGCCAGAGTTTGATATCCTTCCTGATACACCTGATTCTTCAAAAAACCCCACAACCAGAAGTCGCATGGCGTGAGGTCCGGTGATCGGGTTGGCCAAGATGTCTGGAAACAACGGCTGATGACCCGTTCATCTGTAAAGTGTAGCCTTAGCAATCTATAGACACAACGGTGGGTGTGGGTTACCTTGAAGCCACCCACGTTGTTGCAGCTCCAGTGTTGGGAACTTTGCCAACATTTCATGATATCGCTGTCCAGTGACGGAAGAGCGATACCCAAAGTGATGTACTAACTGTGCGGTACACCTTTCTGGATAGTGGAGAATGAAAAAGACCTCGAGGTAATTGAGCTGTGTCAGAGATGAAATTCTCTGAGCTGTGCAGACGTGCTGTCAGGACAGCTTATTGAGTTGTGTCAACGATATATACAGAAACATTTCTAGCAGGGGTGAGGAGGTGATTTTCACTTTGTACAAGGCCCATGGTTAGGCTGCATCTTGAGTACTGTATACAGATGTGGAGCCCTCACTTTAGGAAGTGATGTAGATTTATTGAAACGGTGAAGAGAAGAGCAACCAGTTTGGAGAAAGGAGCAAGAGGATGCTCTTACCCAGAAAGGCGTCATTTTTGCAAAATGAAGCGACTGGAGATTAATCACATAGCGGTGTGATTTGATTGGGTGTTTTTAACTCCTTGAATGGATTGAGTAAGCTGAATGTGAATGGTATTCTTCCTCTTGCTCTGACTGCACACACGGGAGGACAACATTATGTGTGCTAAAGGATGGTTGCAGAATAGATACGCGGAAGTTTACCTTCAGCCAGCGGATCGTTGATCGTTGCAATTCATTTCAATCTGTTGTGTGAAAGTCAATGGTTTGAGTAAATTCAAGGAAGAACTAGTCAAATTTTTGGAGGTATGATTAAGCAAAGTATGTAGGTTTTTTAATTTAATTTTTGGCTGATTCTGTATAAGGTCGCTTACTTGTATTATTTTCAACTGCTACTTGTAAATCACCGGAACCGTCTTCACAGTGGTCACAGTCCACCTCACACTGGCTGGAAAAGGCCCGGGTGCGAATCCCGTCGATGACACAAGAAACTGTAATGGGCTTTTTTCACTTTGTGGCTAATTAAGACGGTCTCAGGTATAGATAACAAGGTTTTCCCCCTTGCAACTCGGGTTGGTCCAGCAAAACAGGCAAATCGACCAGAGAACACACGCAATTAACAGACATAAGACACACAGCACGACAGACGAATAAAAATATTCGAGTGGCCTAATATAATTTAATTTTAAATCGCCTGAATCCTCCGTATCAACAGATCTTGTTTTTATTTCCAATTTCCCCTCTGCAGAGTGTCACACAAGATTATGCAAAATGAATTAAGTGGTCTTATCGGAGATTTTGATTTACCAAAATCTAAGGCAGATCTTTTAGGCCCAAGACTGCAACAGTAGAATCGCCTTTTAATAATGTAAAAGTATTTGTATACCGGTGCCGTCAAACGGATTTATAACCCAGTTTTTAAAATGGAAAATAACCATTGTTTATTCATCAATGGTTTAATTGATTCACTTAATATCGACGCCAAACCCAGGGTCGATATTAATTGAATCAATTAAACTCAAAATTAAACTAAAATCAATTAAAATCCATCAACTCAGGATTGAGTTGATGGAATCAACTCAGGATTGAGTTTAATAGCAGTACTACTATATAATGGCAACGTACTGTCATCAAATTCCCATAGGCCATGCAGTTCGTAGAAAATAATCAACCAATAACATGAAGCTTGTTATTGAATCCATCAACTATAAGGAGTGCCTGGCAAAGTCTGGCCATAAAAACAATCACTTGCTGCAGGGATCAAAACATTCTTTACAGTCCGCTAGTTCAGTCAAGCAAAATCCTCCCCTACACATAAAATTGGGACTTATGAAACAACTTAAGGCCATGGCTTAAGGTGGACCAGCTTTAGAATACATCAAGGAAAAATTTCCCGGACTTAGTGAGGCCTCAATAAAGGATTGTTCAATGGCACACAGAAACGGAACAATCTCGGAACGAACACTTTGACCAGATTCTCCATGGTGCTGAGAAAGCAGCCTGGGATGGATGCTTTTAAACTAACAACGTTTTGGGAAACAACAAAGATAACAAAGATAACTTTCTTCACTCTCATTTCGATTTTTTCCGGCGAACTGTGGCACATTAAGTGATGAGCATGGCGAGAGATTCCATGAGGACATGTAGGCGATTGAGAAGCGACGCCAAAGCAAATGGAACTCTGTAATACTAGCTGCCTGTTGCTGGATCGTGACAAGAGATGCCCCAGACGTGGGGTACAAATAAAAGGCGAAGAACAGTGAATTGTGAATCGAGTGATTTCTTTTTTCAATAACCATAACTAAGAATGTTTCAAATTGATGGAGGTATTCTCTGAAAATGATTTTTGATCAAAATATGTACGTCCTTGTGCAAGGTTTGATCAAAACGTTCGGTGAATGGATCTTAACAAAACACACGCAAATTAAGGACATAATATATATTCAATGACATACACAGGGTTGTTAAAATTGAAGTGTCCCTGTGTAGAGATCCTGGAGCGAGTTCTAAGGGTCGTACTGAAGAGAAATTTGGACAACAGGTACAATAAAGAATGCGCTCGCCATTCATTGATAAAATATTAGTTGTAACGCTGTCTCACTATATGGCGAGTTACGATTATGTTACGATTATGCAAATCGCTGTACCATCAGAACAGCAGCACCACCAAATACGGGGGATGCGGAAATGTCAGGGAATGACCACCGCATATCCCGGAGCAATATGGCCTTATTTGCTAATGCTCCTAAAAACCAAATAACAACAACAACAACAACGACGGATCCGAACCCGGGCCATTTCCAACCGTTGTGAGGAGGACTGTGACTACTGGGCTACCGGCACAGACGGTTCATGTGATTTAGAAGTAGCAGTGGCAAATAATACAATTAAGAGACCTTATACAGCATCAGCCAAAAATTAAAATAAAAAACCTACACACTTCGCTCAACCATACCCTCTAAGAATTTGACTAATTCTTCCTTGAATTACTCAAACCATCCACTTCCACAACAGATTGAAGTCAATTCCCAGAATCAGCAACCCGGTGGCTGTAGGTAAACTTCCGCGTATCTATCCTGCAACCATCCTTTAGCACACTTAACTTTCTCCTCCCGTGTGTGCAGTCAGACCAAGAGGAAGAATACCATTCACATTCAGCTTACTCAATCCATTCATGGAGTTAGAAACACACAATCGGATCACCCCGCTATGTGATTAATCTCCAGTCGCTTCAATTTGCAGAAATGACGCCTTTCTGGATAAGAGCACCCTTTTGTTCCCTTCACCAAACTGGTTGCTCTTCTCTTCACCGTTTCAACAAATCTACATCACTTCCTAAAGTGAGGGATCCACATCTGTATGCAGTACTCAAGATGCAGCCTAACCATGGCCTTGTACAAAGTTAAAATCACCTCCTTATCCCTGCTAGAAATGTTTCTGTATATATCATTGACAAAACCAAATAAGCTGTCCTGACAGCACATCTGCACTGCTCAGAGAATTTCATCTCTGACTGCACAATTACCTCCAAGTCTTTTTCGTTCTCCAATGTCCTAAAAGTGATAGTAGAGAATGAATTATGAAGTCAATTAGCTTCATAATGAGTATATACAGAATACTAATATCTATACGAAGCCCATAATGACCAGAAAACATCAAAAATGGATGGAGTTTGTTTATGGTTTCCAGTAACTCTTCCCCACTGGGTCTGATGCATAAACTCGTATCCAAAAGATTCATATCACGTTTAGCTTCTGACTATGAAGATGAACTATTGGTTGGTCCGATAACATAGACGCAGTGGTTAATAGGTTTTTCCTGATCAAGATTTTGTGGTCCACACGACTATTAGAACAAGTAATCAAACAAAAATGTGTTCCTGATAGGAATTCTGATCCCTTCACTGTGGAAGATTTGAAGTGTCCTTAAAAAAATACGAAATATTAAGTATTCAGGTGCAGACCATAAAATATATTTATTTTTACGTTTTTGAGAGTATACCACAGATCCTCTTATTGAATAATAAAAATGTCTTTTTGAAGGAAAACTGTTTTCTAATAGCTGTTTAAGAAATCTAACAAACCTCTCACCGATCCTAAATCTTGTCATCCAACTGTTCGTCTCGCCAATGTATGCAAAATGTTGTAGCGCCTATTAGCTTTAAGAACGTTACATTTACTAACTGACAAGAATATGACTTCTCCAAAGCAGAGACTTCAAATTCAATGTACTTCACAGAGACACGAGGCGGAGTTGAAATGACGTTCTAGGAGCCACCATTTCGGAACCACACAAATATATCAGCAGCGATAGTCACGTGGTTTTTCATCCCTAAAAATGTCAAATCGAAACAAGAATTTATTTTTTGAAAGCTCATAGATAATTCCCCAAAGGTCTGCATTTCCTCTTTCCTCCACCAAACGTTGCCAACTGTTTTGCTTGCTATCAGCAATTGCTTTATGGTACCTCTTCCTCAAATCTCTGTAATTATTTTTCAAATCCTGAGTGTCTGCGTCCGATAAATGCTTGTTCCTTTGGAAAGTTTTTCTTGCTTGTTGAGTTTGTTGTCTCAATTCAGCTAGTGCTGAAGACACTAGCTGAATACAGCTAGTGTCTTTGGGGAGTACAATGTGTACAGAAAGGATAGACAGGACAGAAAGGGAGGGGGGTGTCATGCTGTTAATTAAGAAAAACTTAAAATCAAAGGAAGTGCACCCAGTTAATATAGATGAACAGTGCTCTGTTGAGTCAGTTTGGTGTGACATAAGCACTGCGAAAGCAAAAATAAGAGTAGGAGTGTGTTATAGGCCTAATGACTCGAATGAGTACAATGAACAATTGTACAGAGAAATAGAGTGGGCTAGTAAATCAGAATGTCTTATAAGGGGGGATTTCAACTTCCCAGATATTGACTGGAACTTGTGGGTTGGTCACTCACACACAAGTAAGACTTTTGTGGATTTATTGGATGATTGTTTTCTGCATCAGCATGTTCGAGAGGCAACCAGAGAAAGTAACACTCTTGATCTGGTCATCAGCAGTGATCATTCGTGTATTAAGAATTTGCAGATAAAGGAACCACTAGGTGGCAGTGATCAGTGTGCTGAAGTGGGATTTACTCAAAGAGGTAACTACCGTCAGGGGTAAAGGAAAGGGTTTTTGCTTCCGTAAAGGGGAGTACAGTGGTCTCAGACAGTTTTTAAATTCTGTACAGTGGGATCAACTGACGATGTTACCAACAGTAAATTGCTAAGTGGGAAGCATTCAAAGAATTAATCGTGGAAGCTACTAGACTTTTCATACCGATTAAGAAATATCTTTCAAGGTTTAGGCCTAAATGGTTATCAAATGAACTAATGAGACTCGTGGCAGAGAAGAAAAATGCATGGGATGCATATAAATTATCAAGCGACTCAGAAGCCTATAGCAGATATAAGCTAGTCTGTAATCAGGTCACAAAGGAGGTTCGCAGCCGAAGGCGGATTACGAGAAATCTTTGGCAAAAGATGCTAAGAAAAACAGCAAGGATTTCTTTACTTATATAAACTCTAAAAGGAAGGGGCTGAATATGATTGGTCCACTTGACATCGATGGTTCGACTGTTGACGATCCTGCTCAGATAGCAAACAAACTGAATGAGTATTTTGCATCTACATTCACACGCGAGGAATTATTACAATTTGAAAATGGAAGAGGGTTATCAAATTGTAGCAGGGTGCTTAAATGATTTTGTAATAACTGAGAGCAAAGTGGAGGAGAAAATGTTGAAGTTAAACATACGAAAGGCACCTGGGGCGGATGGGATCTATCCAGTTATATTAAAGGAAGCGGCAAAGCAACTAAGCAAACCCTTAGCCATAATTATGAGAGCGTCCTTGGACTCAGGGGAGGTTCCCACGGACTGGAGATGTGCAAATGTATCCCCAATTCACAAAGGTGGATCGAAGGGTGACACGAGTAATTACAGACCAGTTAGTTTAACTTCTGTTCCGGGTAAAATAATGGAGTCACTGGTTAAAGATGCATTGCAGGATTATCTAGACAAGACTGCAGCAATAATTCAGACACAGCATGGGTTTGTTAAGGGAAAGTCTTGTCTGACAAATTTGATTGGTTATTATGATGTGGTCACAAAGGAACTGGATGCAAAAAATAATTTTGATATCATATACTTGGATTTCAGGAAAGCTTTTGACACGGTTGCGCATGAAAGACTACTGTACAAATTGGAGCAGAATGGTATTAAGGGTAAGTTGCTACAATGGATAAAGGGATGGTTGAGTGGGAGAAGACAGAGGGTGGTAATCAATGGGTGCTGCTCTTCTTGGACTAATGTTATTAGTGGAGTCCCACAGGGTTCGGTGTTGGGTCCACTGTTGTTTTGTATATTTATCAATGATATTGATGAAGGTATATCAGGCTTAATGTCGAAGTTTGCAGATGACACGAAGGTTGGCAGGGTTGTTATTGACAGTAATGGCAGTGTGCTACTGCAACAGGATCTAGATAATTTGGGCAGATGGGCTAAGAAGTGGCAACTGAAGTTTAACCTTGACAAATGCAAAGTACTGCGTATGGGTAGAAGTAACCCCAGAGAAACGTACCAACTGTGTGGTACTACACTTCAGGTGGTAGAAAATGAAAAAGACCTGGGAGTAATTGTGCAGTCAGATATGAAGTTTTCTGAGCAATGCAGACAGGCTGCTAGGGCGGGTCATGGGGTTTTGTCAATGATATATAGGAATTTTGCTAGCAGGGAAAAGGAGGTGATTGTCCCTCTGTATAAGGCAATGGTCAGGCCACGCCTTGAGTACTGCGTACAGGTCTGGAGGCCTCATTTTAGGAAGGATGTAGATTTGCTTGAGCGTGTACAGAGAAGAGCAACACGATTGGTGAGGGGAATGAAGGGATCCTCTTACCAAGAGAGGCTTAAGTTCTGCAAATTGCAGTGGCTGGAGACTAGGCACCTGCGCGGTGATCTGATTGAGGTCTATAAGGCCTTGAATGGGTTGAGCACGCTGAATTCTGATGGGATCCTCCCACTTGTTCAGAATACGAACCTACGGGGACATAAGTTCAAATTAAGAAAGGATAGATGTAGAATAGATGTGCGGAAATTTGCCTTTAGCCAGCGAGTGGTTAATTGCTGGAACAAACTTCCATCTGTCGTTGTGGAAGTTGATAGGTTAAATAAATTTAAGGAGGAACTGGACAGGCATTTGGAGGGAATGGTGTGATTTTTTTTTTTTTTTTTTTTTTTTTTTTTTGGCTGATGCTGCATAAGCTCCTACACTTGCTTTCTTGCATCATGTGCCACTACTACTACTACTACTACCACGGTGGGACAGAACTCTGTTTTCTTTTAGTCGAGCAGGACATCACCTGATATCAATGATATTGAGCCAGAAAGACGTATTCTTTTGCTGTTAAGATGTTAGTGATTTCTTTGGTATCTCCATTAAAAATCGTGTTGATATACTGCAAAACATGGTCCAATTCACCCTGTCCATCTGGAAAAGCCTTGAAGCCTGATTGTTCTATCTACTTCTCGATTCCCGGATAAAACTGTAGGGACTGCTGAAAGGTCGTTATTTATTAGGTACTGATTGAAATCCCAACATTGCACCCTATCTAACAGATAGGGCACAAGATTGGGACTTCAACTTACATTAATCTACCAGACATTGGTAGATTGGTAAGTTCAAGTAGCATCTATATTAGCAATATCAAACTCCCGATCATCAGCAGTTTCCCAATCTCTGCCCATTAATTTGAAGAATTTTTATTTGGCCTTATTTAAAGTTAGCACTTGATGGATCTATTACCTTTGTATTAATCATGTGTGGTTCTTTAGTTTGCCAACTCAATAGTTTTAAGATACTCAGGGCATTTATTATCGCTAATCGAGCGATCACAATTAATGTACTGAAGTGATTCCTCCTTTTGGATACAGTCAGCAAAAACATGGCCTTCACCCGCTCAGTGGCCACAAGATTGTGCAACCGAAACTTGAAAACGATAACAATGCTCTACGTATGCAACAGTAACAGACTCTGTGTGCGAACAGGAAATGTGATGTAACAAACGGCCCCTTAAAATCCCAAAACAAAAGTTGTTTTTGTGCCATTGTGAAGTAAACAATGGAATCATCCCAAAGCCTTCTATAAATAAGGGTAATTTGCTGAGGATGAACAAAGATGCCAATCTCTAAAGGTATTTTGGAGATGGCCCGGTGTGGTGAGGCGTGGGTTTTAAACGTCGATGGACACAAATTTCCATTTTTCCTGTGTGCGTAATTCTGGCTTCATCGGCGATTAAGAAATGGTGAGGAGAGGCGGGGAACATGTTTCCTAGTGGAAATATAAGAGAATATATCTTGGATCTTTATAATGCATTGGAGAGAAGAAACTGTGGATCTTCAGTGTTCACTCAGATAAGAAAATTGGAGAGGCGAGGCGAGGGATGTCGGTAATACACTGACTGTTAACGTATTGCAACTTGACGACGGGGGTGAGGCGAGGGAGTCTGCACGTATGTTTCTACTTTCTAAAGTGTAAATTGGAGAAGTATCGTGAGGGTCGTGGAGGGAGGGCTTCTTGAGATGAATAACTTTTCATCTTCGGAAGAAATTGCGATTACATCTTCCAATAAATATTTCAACCGAAAACTATATAAAACTCGAGAGTTTTCTGTTGCCTAAATGCGACAGTTGTGCTTATTCACTTTTCCATTTAAGCAGAAGTGGGCTCCATCACTCCAAAGGATGTTCCATGGCCAAGTGATATCCACTGTCATTCGCGCCAGAAACTGAAGTGCATATGTGAAACGAATATCTGCATCACAATGATTTAGCTGCTGTACCATGTGCATCTTGTAAGGATAGTACCGCAATACCTGAGGCATTACTAGTTTTACAGAGGAATACGGCATGTCCACTTCACGAGAAACAGCTGCCGCATTTGCGCTACCACATGGAGATTGATTTGATAAATCCACGACAGCCATAGCCACATCTTCAACACGAGAGGAGTCCACTCGTTTTCGACCTCTACCTGGTTAAACACCAAGATGTCCTGTCGCTTCAAATTTCGCAATCATTATGCGGACAGCACAAACAGTCATAGGTTCACGTGGGCCTTCTGATCCCTGAATTCTCTGATAGCCTCAGCTGCATTGCTGCTGTTCTAATGGTACAGCTTCACTAATGGAGCCTTTTCCTGCAACGTTGTTGGCATTGCTGCTGTAGTGCAGGCAAACACCTACTGTATCATTTTGAAGAGACTGCTTTGCTTTTATACAGTACAGTAGAGCTGAGTAGTGGCCCTGTTGCCAGAACCTACGATTATGCCAATAACTTACGTTATTTTCATAATCGTAATTAAGATAGTTACTCGCCATATAGTGACACAGCATCACAAAGTAACAAATTTTTAACTAAGTTTTTATCAATAAATGGCGAGCGCATTCTTTATTGTACCTGTTGTCCAAATTTCTCTTCAGTACGACCCTTAGAACTCGCTCCGGGATCTCTACACAGGGACACTTCAATTTTAACAACCCTGTGTATGTCATTGAATATATATTATGTCCTTAATTTGCGAGTGTTTTGTTAAGATCCATTCACCGAACTTTTTGATCAAACCTTGCACAAGGACGTACATATTTTGATCAAAAATCATTTTCAGAGAATACCTGCATCAATTTGAAACATTCTTAGTTATGGTTATTGAAAAAAGAAATCACTCGATTCACAATTCACTGTTCTTCGCCTTTTATTTGTACCCCACGTCTGGGGCGTCTCTTGTCATGATCCAGCAACAGGCAGCTAGTATTACAGAGTTCCATTTGTTTGGCGTCGCTTCTCAATCACCTACATGTCCTCATGGAATCTCTCTCCATGCTCATCACTTAATGTGCTACAGTTCGCCGGAAAAAATCGAAATGAGAGTGAAGAAAGTTATCTTTGTTATCTTTGTTGTTTCCCAAAAAGTTGTTAGTTAAAAAGCATCCATCCCAGGCTGCTTTCTCAGCACCATGGAGAATCTGGTCAAAGCGTTCGTTCCGAGATTGTTCCGTTACTATGTGCCACTGAACAAGCCTTTATTGAGGCCTCACTAATTCCGGGAAATTTTTCCTTGGTGTATTCGAAAGCTGGTCCACCTTGAGCCATGGCCTTAAATTGTTTCATAAGTCCCAATTTTATGTGTAGGGGAGGATTTTGCTTGACTCAACTAGCGGACTGTAAAGAATGTTTTGATCCCTGCAGCAAGTGATTGTTTTCATGGCCAGACTTTGCCAGGCACTCCTTATAGTTGATGAATTCAATAACAAGCTTCATGTTATTGGTTGATTATTTTCTACGAACTGCATGGCCTATGGGAATTTCATGGCAAGACGTTGCCATTATATAGTAGCATTGCTTTTAAACTCAATCCTGAGTTGAATCCATTAACTCAGGATTGAGCTGATGGATTGTAATTGATTTTAGTTTAGTTTTGAGTTTAATTGATTCAATTAATATCGACCCTGCGTTTGGCGTTGATATTAAGTGAGTCAATTAAACCATTGATGAATAAAGAATGGTTATTTTCCATTTTAAAAACTGGGTTATAAATCCGTTTGACGGCACCGGTATACAAAAATACTTTTACATTATTTAAAGGCGATTCTACTGTTGCAGTCTTGGGCCTAAAAGATCTGCCTTAGAGTTTGGTAAATCAAAATCTCCGATAAGACCACTTAGTTCATTTTGCATAATCTTGTGTGACACTCTGCAGAGGGGAAATTGGAAATGAAAAGATCTGTTGATACGGAGGATTCAGGCGATTTAAAATTAAATTATATTAGGCCACCCGAATATTTTTATTCGTCTGTCGTGCTGTGTGTCTTATGTCTGTTAATTGCGTGTTCACTGTGGTCGATTTGCCTGTTTTGCTGGACAAACCCGAGTTGCAAGGGGGAAAACCTTGTTATCTATACCAGAGACAGACTACTTCAGCCACTAAGTAAAAAACTCCATCACTCTTCCTCGAATCAGCAACTGCATTAGAACCCGGTCCTTTTCTACCAGGTGTGTGGAGGACTGTGACCACTGTGCTACACGCACAAACGGTTCAGGTGATTTAAAAGTACCAGTGGCAAATAATGCAAGTAAGCGAACTTATACAGAATCAGCCAAAAATTAAAATAAAAATCCTACACACTTTGCCCATCCATACCCTACACGAATTTGTCTAGTTCTTCCTTGAATTTACTCAAAGCATCCACTTCCACAGCAGATTGAAATCAATTCCAACAATAAACCACCCGCTGGCTGAAGGTAAACTTCCGCGTATCTATCCTGCAACCATCCTTTAGCACACTAAACTTTGTCATCCCGTGAGTGCAGTCAAAGCAAGAGGAAGGATACCATTCACATTCAGCTTACTCAATCTATTCAAGGAGTTAAAAACACCTCAATCAGATCATCCCGCTGGGTGATTAGTCTCCAGTCGCTTCAATTGGCAGAACTGAAGCTTTTCTGGGTAAGAGCACCCTCTTGTTCCCTTCACCAAACTGGTTGCTCTTCTCTTCACCGTTTCAGAAAATCTACGTCACTTCCTAAAGTGAGGTCTCCACATCTGTATACAGTACTCAAGGTGTAGCCTAACTATTGTCTTGTACAAAGTGAAAATCACCTCATTCCTGCTAGCAAAATTTCTGTATATATAAATGCTGTCTTGACAGCACGTCTGCACTGCTCAGAGAATTTCATCTCTGATTGCACAATTACCTCCAGGTCTTTTTCGTTCTCCACTGTCCTAAAAGTGATAGTAGAGAACGAATTATGAAGTCAATTAACTTCATAATGAGTATATACAGAATACAAATATCTATACGAAGCCCATAATGACCAGAAAACATCAAAAATGGATGAAGTTTGTTAATGGCTTCCAGTAACTCTTCCCCACTGGGTCTGATGCATAAATTTGTATCCAAAAAGATTCATACCACGTTTAGCTGCTGACTATGAAGATGAACTATTGGTTGTTCCGATAACATAGACGCAGTGGTTAGTAGGTTTTTCCTGATCAAGATTTTGTGGTCCACACGACTATTAGAACGAGTAATCAAATAAAACTGTGATCCTGATAGGAATTCTGATCCCTTCACTGTGGATGATTTGAAGTGTTCTTAACAAAGTACGAAATATTAAATGTCCCGGTTCAGACCTTAAAATATATTTATTTTGAGAGTATACCACAGATCCTCTTATTGATGTATAAAAATGTCTTTTTGACGGAAAACTGTTTTCTAAAAGCTGATTAAGAAACCTAACAAACCTCTCACCAATTCTAAATCTTGTCATCCAACTGTCCTCGCCAACGTATAGAAAAGTTTGCAGCGCCTATTAGCTTTAAGAACGTTACATTTACTAACTGAAACGAACATGACCTCTCCAAAGCAGAGAATATTTCGTTGACTTCAAATTCAATGTACTTCACAGAGACACGAGGCAGAGTTGAAATGACGTTTTAGGACCCGCCATTTCAGAACCACACAAATATATCTCCAGTGATAGTCTCGTGGTTTTTCATCCCTAAAAATGACAAATCGAAACAAGAATTTGTGCAATTTCACGTAATTTTCCGTTGTCTCTTGTCCTTAGTTTCCTTTGCGCATTTTTTGCATTTATCACCATATAACTGTATATACATTCTCAAGATACATATTAATCATTTTATATACAAGGTCTATATACAAATTTTATATACATACTCATAATTTGCTGTAGCTCTTGTGTACATATGCGTGTGTGTGTCCTGATATGGATGGCTCCAAGACATAAGCCCATCTCCAACTATTACTCCTGTGATAGCTCAGAATCTTTGCAAAACAGGCCTGAAAAAAAAGGCCATTTCGCCACCAGGGAGAAACTAATACCTTGATCAACCATTCTCTGTTTGTGTGTTATAATGGACAAATTCTGCACCCTCTGGAGATGAAGCAATCCCGACCCCAAGGTTGCCCAGACCTTTGGGACGAGATAATGTTATTCACTTAGAATAACATTATCTCTACTCAGAGGCCTTCCACTCCTTGGTTTCCAGGAGTGGAGGATCAACTCGCACTATAATCCAGAAACATCCTATGAAGATGACAGTACAGTAAGCATTCTGTCGTCAAATGTGCAATTACTTCCATTAACTTGTATCCTACAATAGAGTTCTCACCTCCTGTCTTCTTTTAAAAACTTTGGCTGAGAATTCCGGAAGCAAAGCAAAGATGTCCTGGCTCTAAACCAAGAGAGGTAAATTATTCTCTGTTAGGTTTGGTAACCTATTTAATTCCTGCCTGTCTGAGGCATACAGTCCGCAGTCAAGGATGACATGTTTCTAAGATTCAACCTCACCGCACGAACAGTAGGGGTCAGATTCTAGTCCTCTTTCAAATAATTTGGCCCTTAAGCCATGTCCAGTGATTAAGTAACTCATGGTGATGGTGGGATCCAACCAAAAAGTCACCTTCTTGTTCATTGCAGAGCCTACAGCTGGAATGAATCCTTTTGTAATGGTTCCAAACTCACTCACCAACGTTGCTGCCAGCAATTCACAAACTCACCCCAAATTCTACGTTTTTCCTCCTCAATATCTACAACCCGCTTGGTCAGGATTGTCCATATAGGTAGGTTTTCCGGAAAGAGGCTACCACTGTCACCTGGACTGTAGATTCCCAGTCCGAAGTTTCATGATTCTCTATAGTTTCGAAAAACAAAAATTTATTTCTTGAAAGCTCATAGATTATTCCCCAAGGGTCAACCTTTCCTGTTTCCTCCACCAAGCGTTGCCAACTGTTTTGCTTGCTATCAGCAATTGTTTTATGGCCCTCTTCCTCAAATCTCTGTAATTATTTTTCAAAGCCTGGGTGTCTGCGTCAGATAAATGCCTGTTCTTTTGATACGTCCATCCTGTCCATCTGGAAAAGTCTTGAATCCCTTATTGTTGTATCAACTTGTCTATTTCCCGGTAAAACTGTAGGGATTGCTCGATGGTCACTATTTATTAGGTACTGATTGTAATCCCAATATTGCACCCTATCTAACAGATAGGGCACAAGATTGGGACTTCAACTTACATTAATCTACCAGACATTGGTAGATTGGTAAGTTGAAGTAGCATCTATATTAGCAATATCAAACTCCCGATCATCAGCAGTTTCCCAATCTCTGCCCATTCATTTGAAGAATTTTTATTTGGCCTTATTTAAAGTTAACACTTGATGGATCAATTACTGTTGTATTAATCCTGTCTGGTTCTTCGGTCCGTCAACTCAATAGTTTTAAGATACTCAGGGCATTTATTATTCCTAATCGAGTGATCACAATTAATGTACTGAAGTAATTCCTCCTTTTGGATACAGTCAGCAAAAACATGGCCTCCACCCGCGCAGTGGCCACAAGATTGAGCAACCGCAACTTGAAAACGATACCAATGTTCTACGTATGCACCAGTCAGTCCTTGTTCTAAGAGCAAACGTGACGTAACAAACGCCCTCTTAAATCCCAAAACAAAATTTGTTTTCATACCATTGTGAAGTAACAATGGACCCATCTTAAAGCCTTCTATAAATATTCGTAAGGGTATATGCTGAGGATGATATAGTTTCCGATTTCTAAATGAATTTTTGGGAATTTGCCCGGTGTGGTGAGGAGTGGGTTTTGAATGTTGATGGATACTGATTTCCATTTTTCCTGTGTGCAACATTCTCGCTTCATTGGCGATTAAAAAATACGGTGAGGAGAGGCGGGGACGACATTTCTTTGGAAATGTAGAAATATATCTTGGATCTTTGATCTTTTTAATGCATTGGAGAAAAGAGACTCTGCATCTCCAACGATCACTAAGATGGTGAGGCGAGGCGAGGGATGTCAGTACCACTGACAATTAACGTATTGAAATTTTACGACGGTCGGGCGAGGCGAGGGAGCACGTGAGTTTCTACTTTCTAAAGTGTAAAAGTGAGAAAGTATCGTGAGGGATGTGGAGGGTGGGCTGAGATGAATGAGATGAGTTATTTATTTTTCGCATCTTCATGGCAAATTGCGATAATGACATTCGTAAAATGTGCTTCAGAATATAAGATCCAAAAGAAAAAAAATCAAAGAGGAGAGTGGTGAAGGTTATATAAGACGTTTGACCAAAAAAGTACGGTGAACCTTGAAAAACAATAATTTTCTTCAATGATCAAGGAGTTAAACTCGCCTGAGACCAATTAACTTGGCCACTTTGCAAAAATGACACATAAAAAGTCCTTGAATCATCAACGGGTTTCGAATTTGGGTCTTTTCCACCCGGTATGGGAAGACGGTGATTCTACCAATTGTGCTACCGACCAGGGTACTATACGTGTGAAATGGAGAATCGTCATGGTGAACGAGCCAATTATTTTGCCATTTTAAAATTGCACTCAACCTTCGCATGAGATGTTGCTGTCTCTCCTCTTTTGACCTTAGTTAATTTCCTATTGATCTAATGGTCATTTCCATACATCCAATGCTCCATTACCTATTACGATTTTAGCGAAAAATGCATGAAATGAATCTGCATTCGAGTTATTCGAGAAAACTGTTGATTCATGCCCCAACTGTTGGAGGAGAATTTTTGCCAAATATGATCATCTTACTTTTTGATCAAACAAAAAAGAAGGAAGATGTTCTGGAAACATTCCTAGAACCAGTTTGAAAAGCAGTATCTTAATGCATCGCTTCTCTCTTACTCCTATTAATAAAGTTCTTTTCTACAAGGTTACAGATTAGTCTCCATAACATTTATTTGCCGATTAAATTATTTACAAAATCTGCCAAAAGGACTCTTTGATCTTGGTTGAAATTCAAGAACATCTGAATGCACCGCAAATGCTAGCCTGATTCATCCTGGTTGGTATTTCAAGTAGGAGAACTGCTTCACAATTCACATCCCCAAAGCATCGCCGACCCACCACCACCACCAGCTTGTACGTCACCTTAAACACAGTCTGGATGAAATGCCCATTACTTCTCCTGTGTTGGATTCGTCAGACAAGATCACAGCTTTCCAATCAATATTCCTGTGTTTATATCTCAGTGCAATCAAACTTTATATTGCTAAACGTTGTAAATGACAAATGAGAACTGTTCAGAGAAGATTTCGTAGAAGCTGGATGAAAAATTATACCGATTAACTCAACCGATCTAAGTCGGCTTTGTAAAAAACACCAATTCTTCACATTATTGACTGGATCTTGTCTCTGCTGGTAAAGTTCATGAGCTGTCCTGGCAGTCTCTCTTCAATGCTCAGAAAACTTCATGTTGGACTGTACAATTACCCGCAGGTCTCTTTCGATTTCCACCACCTTGAGTGTGCTCACCACCTAATTGGTATAATATTCCGGGATTACTGCTGTCCATATGCACCTTGCGTTTACCAAATTTAAACTTCATTTGCCACTTGTCAGCCCATCTGCCCAATATTTCTAGATCTTGTTGCAGTAATCGCCCTGATTACTGTCATTAACCACCATCTGCAAACTTATTAAGCCAGCTATAACTCCATAAATGTTGATAAATACTGAAAACAAAAATAGACTCATCGAGGAACCCTGGGGACTCCACTAATAACATCAGCCAGTGAAAAGCAATGCCCACTGATAACCACAGCCATCCCTTTATCCAACTTAATACCACAGTGCTCCAATTTAGTTTAAATCAACTAGATGACTGTTATTTGTATCAACATGTCAGGGAAAGTACTAGAGAAAAGAATATCCTAGACCTCATCATCACACATGAATCAGATGACATAACAGGGCTGACAGTAGAGGAACCAGTAGCAGGAAGTGATCACGGAGTTCTACGGTGGATGATGACGAGAGAGGTAGCAGAAGTAAAAGGCAAAGGAATGGGTTTTAATTTCAGAAAAGGAAATTACGATGCCTTAAGGTACTACATGGCCTCTATTAACTGGGTAGATATCGCGCAGAGAATGAATACAATTGAACTGTGGTACGCTTTTAAAACATTAATCACAGATGCCTTGAATGCGTATATACCATTAAAAAAATACTCCACGAGGAGGGTTCCAAGTTGGATGAATAGTGAAGTTGCCACATTACTTGAGCAGAAAAAGGTGGCATGGAAAGGTTACAGAACAACAAAAAGTACTGAAGCCTATAACAGCTACAAGATGATCTGTAATAAAGCCACAGAAAAGGTTCGACAGGCGAAGGCAGTTTATGAGAAATTGCTAGAAAATAGAGCAAATAGGGGGGGGATAAGGAATTCTTCACATATATAAATGCCAAGAAGAGCAGGACAAACCAGATCGGACCTTTACGTAAGGGAAAGGGGATAGTAATAAATACACCAGCTGCCGTTGCAGAGGAACGCAACAGTTATTTTGCATCGATATTTACAAATGAAAAACCTTTTGTGGCAATGGGAAATTGTGGGAGCGAAGTTAAAAAATATGTAATTAATGATATTGAAATTTCGCAAGATTATTTAATGAAAAAACTTTCAAGCCTACAGACCAGTAAGGCTCCTGGAGTTGATGGAATATACCCTATAATCTTGAGAGAGGCGGCAAGCGAGTGCATTGAACCACTGAGGCTGGTTATGCGAGCATCACTAGACTCTGGGGAGATTCCCTTGGATTGGAAAAGTGCAAATGTATCTCCCATACATAAGGGTGGCTCTAAAAGTGAAGTGGGAAATTATCGACCTGTCAGTCTGACTTCAGTAGTAGGGAAAATCATGGAGGCATTGATCAAGGGTGGAATTCAGGATCATTTGGATAGAACTGAAATTCTCAAGGATACTCAGCATGGTTTTGTAAAGGGAAAATCATGTTTAACAAATCTGGTTCGCTATTTCGAAAGGGTCACTCACGAGCTGGATTTAGGGAATAATTTCGACATTGTTTATTTAGATTTCAGCAAAGCTTTTGACTCAGTCCCACATGAGCGGTTGCTTTATAAGCTGGAACAGGTTGGAATCACTGGGAAAATCCTTAGATGGATAGAAGGATGGCTTCAGGGCAGGAGGCAGAGGGTTGTGATGAATGGCAATTCCTCAGATTGGGTTGATGTAAGAAGTGGGGTTCCCCAAGGATCAGTATTAGGGCCACTGTTGTTTTTAATTTTCATAAACGACATTGATGAAGGGATAGAGGGCGTGATGTCTAAATTTGCAGATGATGTTAAAATTGGTAGAGTAGTTAATGATCACTGTCAAGCTGAGCTTCTTCAGAGAGACCTAGATAGACTTCAAGAATGGTCAGAAAAATGGCAGCTGTGCTTTAATCCAACAAAGTGTAAGGTATTACACCTGGGAAACAGTAATCCCAAAATAACTTATTCACTTGGTGGAGTTCAACTAAACCCAGTACTGGAGGAAAGGGACTTGGGTGTTACGATTCGGTCAGACATGAAATTCTCTGAGCATTGTAAACAGGTTGCAAGGAAGGCCCATGGTGTCCTATCAATGATCTATCGAACTTTTGCAAGTAGAGATAGGGACGTGATAATCCCATTATATAAGGCCTATGTTAGACCACACTTGGAATACTGTGTTCAAGTATGGAGACCGCACCTGAAGAAAGACATCGAGCTTCTTGAAAGGGTGCAAAGAAGGGTAACTCGCCTGGTGAGATCGGCAAAAGGGCGTCCTTATGAAGGAAGACTTCGAATATGTGGGTTGCAGAGTTTGGAAACTAGACACCTTAGAGGAGATTTGATTGAGGTGTTTAAGGCTCTGAGAGGCATCAGTAAAATGAATGAGGACAAAATTTTCAAGATTATAAATGATGCTAGAACTAGGGGACATAAATTCAAGTTACGCGGGGAAATGTTTAGATTGGACTGCAGGAAGTTTTATTTTAGCCAGCGAGTTATAAATTACTGGAATAAGTTGCCTTCATGGGTGGTAGAGGCCGAAAGTTTGGGGAAATTCAAAGGTCATCTGGATAGTACTTTCGGGTAAGGGAAGCGCATAGGATGATAGGATTAATTTCCTTTTTATTTAATTTTTAATTTCATTTTATTATTTTTATTTATTTATTAATTATTATTATTTATTTATTTAATTTTTGTTTTTATCATTGTTTTGTTCGGATTTTTTTTTTTTTTTTTTTTTGGCTGGTGCAGCATAAGCCATAGGCTTTCTTGCACCATACGGCCGTTACTAATACTAACCACAGCCATCCCTTTATCCAACTTAATACCACAGTGCTCCAATTTTTAGGGCAGTCTTTCATTTGGGACAATGTCCAACGCGTTCTTCAAAGCTAAGTATTGTCAAATTATTTGCGTCCAGCTCTTTTGTTAATATGCCAAAGTAGATAATCATATTAAGAGAGGATCTCCCTCTTAACAAGCCCATGCTCTGGGATCCGTATTATTCCAATCCTGTTAAGATGATCCTGGAATACTTCTTTAACCAGTGACTGAATCCATTATCCGTAATTGCTCATTCGATCATCTTTTAAAAGGAGACACATCTGCACACTTTAAATCTTCCCTGATTCATGGAAGCTCTCATATAAGTTTGCAGATATGTTTCCTTTTCAAAGGAAACCGAAGTGAGCAATTTCAATTTCTCTTCCACTTCCTTTTCAAAGTGGATCGAAGTGAGCAATTATGTTCAGCAATTTCTGACGCATTTTTCTTTTCTGTCACGAGTCTCATCAGTTCATTTGACATCCATTTAGGTGCCTGGAAGTACCCGTTGATATAAAAAGTCTAAAGTTCTATCTTAACTGCTAGGAGCGTTCCATGGGATTCTGTGGCTTACTTTCCAAGTTTTCTTTTCTTATACCACAAAATTTAATGTTTGACGATTATCAGAAAGAGATTTTCAACAATGTTTTATCAAGGATTATATGATCATTGATGAACTTCTTGATCACAAGGTTTGATATTCATTGAGGTTTACCAATTAAGGTATAAATAAAATTTTAACTAGAATGTCTCGGATATCTGAGGCATTCTAATTGAATTCTTTGGTAACAGAGTAACGTGGCCACCAGCGCAATGATTATGATGGAATTAAGAAATGAGAAAAGACAGGGAGGAGCAAATATTAAGAAACAAGAAGATGGCAAGAAGGTGGGTTAGATAACAGGTTTTATTCAAGGGAATGGGTGCACGGCGTAGCTGTCGGGTTGTTTATCAAGCCGAAACCAGTTACGTTTGTTGTGGTTCTCGCTGCTAGACGCTGTCGAAATGAACTGGGAGTGCTTGGTCGCGTGTCAACACCTTCTGCAGCGCAGGGACATAACGGCTCTATCGACAGCCATCACGTTCATCACCTGATGAAGGGGCTTCTATTAGACTGTCATTTACGGAAGCGGGGAAATGACTTCCCCGCGAATGTCCGCAGCCTACTGGCGATGAGGTGAGCGATTGGCGCATCGTTGCAGTTAGTGGAAGAGGGTTGTTACGAGCTCTTGGGATTTCTGCACCTTTAATGCACTGGGTAATGACAAATCTATAAGTGGCAGCTGTTGCGCGCGTGTGTGTGATTCAAGTGTGGTGTTATATGACAGACGTCTTTTATCTGGGAACTCCACTAGAAGAGGCTTACCACGGTCGTGGCCTTTTCCAGGATGTCAAAGAACCCGAAGAGACAGATGGTAAAATACCACTAGATGACCAAATTCACTAAGGTAATCTGTGGATTAAAATCATTTGTGGACTACTTTTAAATATGAACTGAACTGTACGAACGCACGCGCCATTGCTTGATAGTGCTGCCATCTACTGGCAAACGCTGAAACCTCTGGAGTGACAAGTTTAATATTAGATATTTGCTCTTCCGTTTATTGTATCGATGTCCCGATGGGTTTGAGTACGATAAGAATGATAGCATCCAGGTAGTTAAGGCCACGAGGTGTTAATAATTCGCACGAATAATAAAAAAGTTTAATATATACAGGCTCTATCAGATGAACGTGGTAATCGAACTGAAGTTGTGGAAAAAAATTAAATCTCTCACTAATGGAAGTAGTACAATGCCGTGGTGGTCCCACTCAACAGAAAAGACATCTCTGGCTTTAAAAAAATTGCTTTCAGTTGTTCTGAATTCTTATCAAAGAATTTCTATTCTTTGATAAGAATCTCCAACTGTAAATGTAATTTACCATAATGAATCTTCTGATTGGAAAACAGCAATTCTGTGTTTGTTATAACGCTGGTGGTAAATTATTACGTCAGTATTCCTTGGGGCAACGGAAATTACAAAGCATCGGTAGAATTGCTTGGGTCTGAAGTGTCTTTCGATTAATTCTGATACATAATAATTAATTTTGGAGTATGAGGGAACCTTCAGAAATTTCCTGCGCTTAGGGCGATTTTTGAAATTTCAATTTGGATCGATTGTATTGATTGGAGAATGTCTTCTATGATTTAATCAACTAAAGAAGAAAACTGTTTGAGGCTTTCACCTGTATGGACGATTTGAAATTTCCAACTGGAAATAATCAAATTATAAATGTTTGTGTAAATGGAAATTGCGTTTGAACTTCAATATCTACAGTTCTACAGAATGTACAATTCTTTATTGTGTTCACAAGGCACATATAAGAGCGACCTCTACAAGTTAGCAGCACTTGTATGGTCAGGAACCGATTAGATAACTTTAACCGATTTGAGTTGGTCCTAGACTTGGGACTGGTATGCTGCATCCACAGTTAGCCCAGAAGTCTGGTTCCTAAATAATACCAACCATCATTTTGAGAGCAAAGACGAGTCTTCTGTCCTGAATGATGGCAGGAAGATGTCTGATTAAGAGTTGCTGTCATTTGGGTGGTCCTTAGTGCAGGAGGAAGCTGAAATTTCCATATGGTCCTCGAATTTTCACCCAACAGTTTGGTCATGGACGCGAGAAAGTTGTTGCTTAAACTTAAAGTTGACAGAACTTTATTTGCAGGTGATCTATATGTGGTAGAAAGGAGAGTTTCTGATCAAAAGGGAGTTCTTCGGGATCAGAAGAGCTTCTGATCATATCTGGAGCTCCTGATAAATGTGCTTCAACAATAGCACCTTTCTGAAAATCGGGATGATCACCTGTCTTTCCGATGACTGGATCGATTAATACCAAGGAAGGAACTTGGTATCAAAGTTCCATCCATGGGTTCAGATAAAAATTCAATTTCAAAAGTTCAAAAGAGCAATTGACTAATGCTACGTGAGCTTGCTTCCATGCACCAGTTTGTCAATGCGATTACTGATTAACCCCTATTTCGCAGCAGACATTATATATAAATGTGGCTAAAAGGAGAAAATAAACGGACATTCACTTTAAGACATCTCTGTAGATCTTGCCCAATAATTTGATCCTTAGTTTTATCAGTTCAGTTGATAATAGCGAGAAATAATAAAAAGCAATTTTATCTCAATGTTAACCCACATGTTTGTTTTCATGGTTGGAAGAGCACCATCATTTCCTTAAGATAACAAAGACAGTCTGAATAAATATTTTCCCCCTTTGCCTCTCTAAGGAGGCGCAGAAAACTGATAGAAACATTTATCTCCATCATACAACAATTTCAACTCGCTGGAGACACGTGAAAGCAACCAGAGACATCTACACACTGGCTCGGCTCAAGTCCTGCACCTTATTGTGACAAGGGGCGATTCCACTTGGTAATAAACTGATAATTATAATAAGAAAATCTAAGACATCAAACAGTTGCTCTCGACATTTTTAAGATTTTCGACCGTGTTTGACGATAAGCGTTTCTAAGAAAGTTACTATCTTACCATCCAATATTTTAAATTTGACAGCCAGTCTTTCTCTCTCTCTCTCTGACCGCTAACTGCAGATAATGGTAGGTGACTGACTTTCTTATAACTTCTTAACTAATGGTCAAGTTCCTAGAACTAGAATTGGAACTTTGTGAGAACATAACATTGAGCATATTCAAGAAAGAAGTGGTTTGAGACCATACGGAACTCTGAAAACCTCAACAGTGAAAACAGGAAGTGTTATGCTGGTCCATCATGCGCACTCAATAGAAATGGCTTTTACATTAATTATGAGAACACCATTATTATCACAATAGAACCAATCTATGAATAGACAGACACTATCCAGTAGACTGCATATACGAGCAAAGATCTCTTGAGATACAAAAAGATGGAAGTATGCCTTGAATCTTTAAACCTGCTTTAGACAAAAGTGAATCTAATTGATCTTGAAATTAAAGATTCAACGAGGATCAGGCAAGGAGAGATGGGCTAGCCGTTTTTGATGTTATCATCTTTGTTGTGCACAGTGTTTGAATCATGGACAGTAATATTCCATTGTCATCACATTACAAGTTTACAGTTGTAGAATAGCTTATGTAGCATCAACCAAAAAAAAAATTCCACAAAACCCTTCCCTCTAAAAGTTTGTTCAGTTCCACCTTGAATTTATTTAATCTATCAACTTCACAACGACAGATGTAAGTTTGTTCCAGCAATTAACCACCCGTTGAGTAAAGGCAGCAAATTTCCGCACATCTATTCTACATCTGTCTTTCCTCGATTTGAATCTATGTCCCTTCAGGTTCGTAATCTGAACAAGTGGAAGGATCCCATCAGAATTCAGCATGCTCAATCCATTCAAGGCCTTATATACCTCAATCAGATCACCTCACAGGTGCGTACTCTCCAGTTGCTGCAATTTGCAGAACTTAAGCCTCTTTTGGTAAGCGGGTCCCTTCATTTCCCTCACCAATCTTGTTGACCTTCTGTATACACGCTCAAGCAAATCTACATCCTTCCTAAATTGAGGCCTCCAGACCTGTACGCAGTACTCAAAGTGTGGCCTAAACCATTGCCTTATACAAAAGGATAATCACCTCCTTTTCCCTAATAGCAAAATTCCTGTATATGAGGGGTTTCCGAAAAGTAAGGTAACACATTTTTCTCTCGATGATGTTTAATAATACGGAGTTGAAATTACACACCAAGAAATAAGTGAATATGCACTACTTCTCCACAAATCTGTAGTTTTATTGATGCACTTGTCCTAACGATGGATCAGTTTATCAATACCAGTACTCAAGAAGTCCATGCCACACGCAGTAACCAATATCACACCGTCTGATGAACTTCCTCATCCGTCGTGAAATCTTTTTTCAGAGAGCCAAACAAATGGAAGTCTGAAGGCGCTAGTGTGGGCTGTAGGGGGGATGTGAGAGAGTTTCCCAACGATTACGGCGCAACCACTTACGAGTGGTGTGGGCAGCGTATGGAGTTGCGTTGTCGTGCAACAAAATCACGCCGCTTGTCAGGAGTCCTGGTCCTTTGCGTCGAATGTTGGCTTTCAGTTTTTCCAACGTTGCACAGTAAAGCTGTGCATTGATTGTTCCTCCTTCAGCAATAAATTCGCCAACAGAATATGCCTTCCCAGTCATGGCCACAGTGCTCTGGCGATGCCAGAGCACTGTGGCCATGACTCTTCGGACACTGGGAAGAGTTTTGAATTTTTTGCGCACAGGAGATTGTGGACGTTTCCAGGTCATGGAGTCTTGTTTGCTCTCTGGGGTAAAGTGATAAACCCACGGTTCGTCTGCGATGACTATGGGAGCGAGAATATCCTCGTCTTCGTCGCTGTATCGCAACAGGTTTTCCAGACACATCCCCATGCGTTTTTCTTTGTCCTCCTCTGACAATTGTCGGGGCACCAAGCGGTAGCACACCTTTCGAAAGCCAAGGACATCGTGAACAATTTATTGAACAGTCGAATAACTCACGTTCACTATTTGTGCAATTTCACGCAGCAGTTTTCCTCGCCTGTTTTCAAGAACAATGCGCGAAATGTTGTCTTCTGTCTTTCTCGACGAAGGCCTGCCCGCACGATATCGATCTTCAATGCCAACACGACCCACTTTAAATTCATTGCACCAAAAATACACCTGCTTCTTTGTCATCACCTTTTCGCCGTACAGAGCAACCAATCCACGATGAATGTCACTTGGTGAAGACCCTTTTGCTTGCAAAAAGCGAATAACTTCACGAACATCTGTTTTGGACCACACTCGCACGGTAGCCGCCATTTTACAACTGCAATCTGCTGTGAGGCGACAGTACCGCAACAAGGGCGGTCTTTTTGAACGTTATTAACGGGTCTATCTATTCACCGCCTTTCACCTCATACCCTTTCACCTTTACCAAGAAACAAAATGTGTTACCTTTCTTTTCAGAGACCCCTCATATCATTGACAATACCCCATTACCTGCTCTGGCAGCCTGTCTGCACAGCTCAGAAAAGTTCATATCTGACTGCATAATTACTCCCAGGTCTTTTTCATTCTCCACTTCCCTGAGTATAGTACCACAGAGTTGGTACATTTCTATGGGGTTACTTCTACTCATATGCAGTACTTTGCATTTGTCAATGTAAAACTTCAGTTGCCACTTCTCAGCCCATCTGCCGAACTTTTCTAGACCCTGTTGCAGTAGCGTACTGCCATTACTGTCATTAACAACACTGCCAACCTTCGTGTCATCTGCAAACTTCGACATTAAGCCTGATATACCTTCATCAATATCATTGATATACAAAACAACAGTGGGCCCAACACCGAACCCTGTGGGACTCCACTAATAACATAATTCCAAGAAGAGCAGCACCCATTGATTACCGCCATCTGTCTTCTCACATTAAACCATCCTTTTATCCATTGTAGCAACTTGCCCTTAATCCCATTCTGCTCCAATTTGTACAATAGTCTTCCATGCGCAACAGTGTCAAAAGCCTTCCTGAAATCCAAATATATGATATCAAAATTATTTTTTGCATCCAGTTCCTTTGTCACCACATCATAATATCCAATCAAATTTATTAGACAAGACTTTCCCTTAACAAACCCATGCTGTGTCTGAATTATTGCTGCAGTCTTGTCTAGATGATCCTGCAATGCATCTTTAACCAGTAACTCCATTATTTTACCCGGAACAGAAGTTAAACTAACTGGTCTGTAATTACTCGTGTCACCCTTCGATCCCCCTTTGTGAATTGGGGATACATTTGCACACACTCCCTTCCGTGGGAACCTCCCCTGAGTCCAAGGATGTTCTCATAATTATGGTTAAGGGTTTGCTTAGTTGCTTTGCTGCCTCCTTTAATATAACTGGATAGATCCCATCCATCCCAGGTGCTTTTCTTATGTTTAACTTCAACAATTTCTTCTCCACTTTGCTCTCAGTTATTACAAAATCATTAAGCACCCTGCTACAATTTGATAACCTTCTGCCATTTTCAAACCTTAATAACTCCTCATGTGTGAATGCAGATGCCAAATACTCATTTAGTTTGGCAGCTGTCTCAGAATGATCAACTACAATCAAACCATTGATATCAAATGGACCAATCTGATTCATCCTTTTCCTATTTCGAATTTTCTGATGGTCACATCATCAGTTGGTCCCATTGTATAGAACCTTAAAAATCTCCGAGACCCCTCTAGTCACCTTTACCAAAGCAAAATCCCTTTCCTTACCCTTGACGGTAGTTCCATCTTTAAGTAAATTGCAGATCTGTACGCTGTGATCAGTGCCACTTACTGGTTCCTTTAACTGCAAATTCTTAATGCACGAATAATCATTGCTGATAACCAGATCAAGAGTGTTGCATTCTCTGGTTGCCTCCCGGACATGTTGCTGTAGAAAACAATCCTCCAATAAATCCACAAAAATCTTGCTAGTGTGTGAGTGACCAACCATTGCCTTGATAGTATCAATAAATATTCCTGGACCCCCTCTATTCAAGTGTATCCCATCCCTGTAGAAACAATCTCTCCTGTTAACAAGCGCAGACCACGCTGAAAAAAATTCTACTCTATATTATTTGCACAATCTCTCCAGGGCCGAATTGATCGACAAGGCTCTCATCATATAACCCTCTTATCATGTCTGGGCAGAATTGCAGATGCTTTTAAATTCAACCCTAACTCGTGGCTTTTTTTCAACATTGACCTGTACTTGTTAAGTAAATCCGCAGATTTCTTACTCTTAAGGTCATTAGTGCCAACGTGTACAACAATATCACCCTTTGTGCCCTTTAAAGATTATATCCATTCTACATCATCAACTTTTTCCCCTGCCAGACATACCCTGGTCCTGTTCCAACTATCCTTTTTACATTTCACTGATAATTGAGCCACCGACATTAACTAACTCCTGTGGGACCAGCGCATTCTGCCTTGGAGATTGAGCTCCTGCTTGGAGTTGGGCAGCTAACAGCTTGATGGGTCCCCCATTTTAATACCTTCAAGGGCATCTTAATGAATCCCGATGGATGGAATAACATTAGGATTCATGTACATTTGTTTGGAATAGGTTTGGAACTGGATGCACTCAAATATATTCCAATAAAAATAATGAAAAAAGAGTATTAGAGGCTAGAATTTGAATGAAATAAGGGGCGAGAAAGCTCCCCTGCGAAATGACTCATAAGTAGTGCAGCGAGTGAGAGATGTAATTTGCAAGTGCATTATTTTGGTAACTCCTCGCATGAATGGTTATTGACACAAACAAATCTGTGAATTTGGAGTTGGTACAATTAGATGTTTATTGGGAATAATGCCCACCAAAGCGCTTTTCCTTTGTTCTAAAATCTCCAAGATTAATCTGATTGGACACTTCTGCTGATTGTTTATTGTAGACATTTCGCAGGTTTAATCTCAAATGACTCTATTTGTTCAAGTTCAACAAATAGAATCAGTTGAGATTAAACCTGAGAAATGTCTCTTGGCTATGAAAGATAAAACAAAACCATCGCGATAGTAAAAGGATTTCAAATTGAATGAGCAAATACAACAATCTTGTTTTATTCAATTCTGAATAATGGAACTGAATAACTAGTATTAATCAGTCCAGATACAAACATAAACATCGAACACAGTCCAAGGAAATGGCTTTCTCGTTAATTGTGAGCTCACCATTATTACGTCACAATGGAATCAAACTATAAATAGCCAGCCACTTTCCAGTAGATTGCATATACGAGCAGAAATCTCTTGAGATAGTTGAAGATGGAAGTATGTCTTGACTTGCTTTAGAGACATTTTAGAGAAACTTTAACCTGATTGATCTTGAAATTAAAGATTCAATCTCGATTAGGGGTGGAGCGGTTGAGGGTAGCCTGTTTTTGATGTTATCATCTTTGCTGCTCAGAGCGTTTGGACCATGGACAGTAATGTTTCATGGTCATAGCATTGCAAGATGCTCGCTCGAAATTTGCCCACTGTATGAGGCCTTGCTGTAATCCTTATTAGTAGGAATATGGTTTTGTGGGTAACCCAAGTCATCAGTGTACGGTCCTAGGATATATGGCTGTTGGGGTGTACAACACGACGTCAAGTTGTGTAATCCAACGTAGCGTTCCGTGGGAAAGTAAAGGCGGATACCGGGTTGAAGCATTGGCGACAAAGGTCGAGAATCATTGAAAGCGGTGAAGACGGAGTGGCGAGGAGAGGGCATAAATATTGGGTGTAGTGGTGGTGGGATCTACAAACTGTTAAACAGCAACTGCTCGTGGTTGAACCCTATGAAACTTCAATTTGATAAAACGAGTCAACAGATTGACCTCTAAACAGATGTGGATACGGAGGTATGTGATTTCTAACTGAGAAGAACAACTCCAACCTATAGATAAGGTACGTAACAACGTCTGTTTGATAGGAGGTGGAATGAGATTGCAAAAGAAGAGAGAAGGAACATTAAAATTTTCTTCCTACAATTGTAAATGTGCAATGAAAAAAGCGGATTTTCCATGAACTGGATTTCATGGCATCATTCTTTTTGTCCAAATAGCAAAGTTGTTGTTGGTAGTGTGCTATTCGTAGGAAATTGCATAGAATTCATTCGTAGAAAAATTACCACACTGCCAGGTTAGCCATTCGGTTGGTCCATGGGATCCTCCATGCACAGTTATCCCAAAAAGGAGGGAGACGAGATGAGATCAGTCATGAGCTTGACCGTAATGGCGAGTTTCCTTTCATCAATGAGCCACATGAGCCTTGGGACGTTGAGTTCATTGGTCATGGCGGTGATTCGAAGTGGGGAGGTAGGCTGAACAGAAGCTTCAGGTCGAATCTGATCCCTAGATCAGAGGGCAGAGGACACAAGTAACCTTGAAACTTTAATTGTGTTATCTCGAGAGCTTCCACGTTGGTGGATATCTACCACGCTTATAGAGTTTAATGAAGTCTGTGGAAATGCACTGATGACAGTAGGATAAATTACATAATTTGAATTTGATTAATATCTCACCTGTACTCTGGCAAAGTGATTGTAGAAACGTTGATAATCTGCCGAATATCAGCTGCGTTTAGAAAGTAACTGTACCGGGACCATATGAGAAATCCAACAATAAAAAGAGCTCAACTATACAACTTCCTCACGTAAGGAAAATGGCGTCTAAATTATGACGTCACCATTGTTTTGTCACAATAGAACCGTACTATAAATAGAAGGCCACTTTGTAGCAAACTCTAAATACAAAGATCTCTTCGGAGAGGCAAAACTCTCGTTGTTGCCTCTTTGGAAGAGCCTAAAATTATTTTACTCCGATGGAGATCAATTAACAATTGGTGAGGTCGTGGTTGAGGGACAGCCGCTTCCAATGATACTGCCTTTTTGGTGCAAAGTGTTTGAATCACGGACAATGATCATTTTTTCGTGGTCACCAAATTCCAAGTTCTTGGTTGGGTTGTGTTCGCCGTATGGTTGCCCGCTGCAATCTATTACCCGCACCGAAAATGTGGGTCGGCCGATTTGGTGGGTAACTCAGCCGATTACTTATGTGATCCTATAAGCGTTTATGTATGTAATCGTATGGGTACAACGCGATGAGTAACGCAGCACGACATCGTGTCCTGTGCAAAATTACCGGACAGAAACCTGGACCGTGCAATGTTTGTTAGGAAAGTTGGGATTCGTTGGAAGAGGTTGAAAAGGGAGGGAGGGAAGGGTAATTGAAAATAGGGTAGTGGCGGCGGGATTTACACGGTGACACTTTTGATAAATCAACACCTGTATAAACTTTTCTTGTTGTCATGATTGTTTCTTTGGATTTCCTTTGGATTTTAAGATGCAACCATGGTTTCTTCTCTGGTTTAAATTCAGTGACGTCACATATTCTGCTTGTGATCAGAAGCACAAAGATTCTCGTGGATGGACTCAGTCCATGCATTTCGAGAGCTGCATTACAGGTTGATGATCACTTGTTTTTCTTCTTATCTTAGCTTCGAGATGCTGATTTGTAGCACAGATTATTTGAGGCCTCAAGGAAGAATGTTTTACAACTGTTTGAAAAAGATAGTGTTGGGAGTAATCCTTAAAAACCCTAAGTCTGTCAACGAATCTACTTCATACTGTCATGCTTTATATTTCGATGTGAGTCGATGAATCTTCACACCGATAAAACATTTGACTTTGAAAACGGCAAGGTAATAGAAGACCAAATGTGGAATCTTGAGTTTGGTGAGGGTATATCTAGAGTATATGTCTTATTCTTATCCATTCATTTAGTCTCTTAAAAAGAGTGTTACAAAAACAATCCCGTCATCTGGGTTACAGCAGCCCTCACCATAGCTAGCATAAACTGCCTAATTTAATAAAATATTCAAAATCAGCAAAGTCTTTCGTCTATCTTTTAAACTTCCTATAGGTCTCATTATCATAAAACTCAAGTGGCTGTCCAGAACTGTCTAAAACAGAAATGACGTCAGAAAGGTTTATGGGCTTTCTTCATCTCGGTGGCCGAGTTATTCAGCCTTAGGTGTGGAGAATAGGTTTTTGCCGAAGAAACTTTGGTTTTTTGTTCAGAAAAATAATTCAAGTTGCCAATATTGAGGAATGTTAACATTTCTACAATATTTCCAACTCTTAATCCAATTTTACATCTCAGCCCCTTGTTAGTTACCTTATATCAGCTGTAGTACCCAAACCAATATTTGAACATTGTCAGTAGATAAAACGTGCATTGCAAATCGCAATAACCACAAAACTGAATCGCTATTAAAGATCTTTTTATATGGGAATGCCTTACTTTTTTATACCACATTGCTGTTCTGTATAGATCCAATGTAGTCAATAACATCTACTGAAATCCACAGAAATAAGACCATTATGGCACAATTCGTAATCTTTCAAATGCGTCTGTCTAGCGATATTACCAAGATACAAATCCATTAATGTCCTAATTGCAGTAATGTCCTATCCATTCCACTATATATTTGCGTTAGTAGAGGAAAAGATAGGACATTACTGCAACCGATCTAATTGCAAATGCTCTTCGGAAACCTGCAAAATTATTAGCAACATTATTTGTGCAATCCTTCTGGAAACAAAACTGCAAACTGAACTTTAATTCAACTCGATAATTCCCATATAACCAGTATTTCCACAGAAGATTTACAGCAATATATGCTAACTTGGACACGTATACATCGATCAGAATTGACCATATTCAAAGAACTGGGCCAAAAGTGAAAAAGTGCTGCAGTCGCTGATGGCATCCACTATCAGATGATCCAATAGTTTAGTGAAGTCCCAATGAGTAGGACAGTTGGTAGGATCGCAGTCCTCCCCACACTGGGTGGACAAGACCTGAGTTCGAGGGCCGTTTAATGACCTGTATGTTTACGGGTCTTTTTCACAACTTCGCTGAGTTAGTCGGTCTCAGGGGAGGGTAACATGGTACCATGCTACCCTCGCCTTTTACACACAATATACACGGAGAGTCTTAGTTTCCGATGTTCTTAAAACCCAACAACAACAAATCATCCTTCCACCATTAAACCACCCTTGCGATTTTTTTATTACAACAGGATATGGCCTCAATGCCTTTATAATATCACTCCTTGTTTATTAAAACAACGAAAAAGGATTTAAAAAGAAGTAAATTGCAGGATGAAAGTCTCCTCAATCGATCACGCTGATCTAGTGTGGATTGGCAAATATACCGTATTTAGCTTCAAGGGTTTGAACCCAGTCTACTCAAAGAGCATTTGCTACTGCATTCCCTCTCCTAGCCACTCGGCTAAGGAGGCCTATAAAAAGCACCGAAATTAATCCCAAATATTGGAAAAAAATAACAGACAAGGAATAATCAGTTTTCTATTGCTGGCTTTGCTCCTTTGTCCCTACTTCCATAAGTTTTCGCATCTGATCCTAAAATAAAATAAAATTGAAACAGAATTTTAAAATGACCTGCTGATAAGAAGGCTTATGTATAATCCATGAAACATTTGTTGTTGTTGTAGTAGGGTTTTAAGAGCTTCAGCGACTAAGGCCATATTGTATATTGTCCTTGTATATTGTCCGTAAATTGCGTGTGTTCTAAGGTAGAATTTCCTGAGTTTCCGGGAGAACGAAACCATGCAACCCTCTCCTGACACCGACTAACTCAACCATATTGTGAAAAGACCAATACAAATTCCTCTCGTCATGGAAGGGACTCGAACTGAGGTCTTTTCTGACACGATTCTACCCTCTGTGCTACCCACGATTGCAATCCACGAAGCAAATATGCCCATCTGCCGAACATTTCTGGACCCTGTTGCAATAGCGTACTGCCATTACCGTCATTAACAACCCTGCCAACCTTTATACCATCTGCAAACTTGGACATTAACCTTGATGTACCTTCATCGATATCATTGATAAATACAGAAAACAACAGTGGGCCCAACACCGAACCCTGTGGGACTCCACTAATAACATTAGTCCATGAAGTGCAGCACCCATTGATTACCACCTTCTGTATTCTCCCAGTTAACCATCCTTTTATCCATTGTAGCAACTTACCCTTAATACCATTCTGCTCCAATTTGTACAATAGTCTTCCATGCGCAACAGTGTCAAAAGCTTTCCTGAAATCCAAATATATGATATCAAAATTATTTTTTGCATCTAGTTTCTTTGTAACCACATCATAATATCCTATCAAATTTATTAGACAAGACTTTCCCTTACCAAACCCATGCTGTGTCTGAATTATTGCTGCAGTCTTGTCTAGATGATCCTGCAATCCATCTTTAACCAGCGACTCCATTATTTTACCCGGAACAGAAGTTAAACTAACTGGTCTGTAATTACTCGTGTCACCCTTCGATCCCCCTTTGTGAATTGGGGATACATTTGCACATCTCCAGTCCGTGGGAACCTCCCCTGAGTCCAAGGACGCTCTCATAATTATGGCTAAGGGTTTGCTTAGTTGCTTTGCCGCCTCCTTTAATATAACTGGATAGATCCCATCCACCCCGGGTGCTTTTCTTATGTTTAACTTCAACAATTTCTCCTCCACTTTGCTCTCAGTTATTACAAAATCATTAAACACTCTGTTACAATTTGATAACCTTTTGCCATTTTCAAACCTTAATAATTCCTCACGTGTGAATGTAGATGCAAAATACTCATTCAGTTTGTTTGCTATCTGAGCAGGATCATCAGCAGTCGAACCATCGATGTCAAGTGGACAAATCAGATTCATCCCCTTCCTTTTAGAGTTTATATAAGTAAAGAACTCCTTGCTCTTGTTCTGAGCATGCTTTGCGCAAAGATTTCTCGAAATCTGCCTTCGCTTGCCTTTGTGACTTGATTACAGACTAGCTTATATCTATCATATGTTTCTGAGTCGCTTGATAATTTATATGCATCCCATGCATTTTCTTCTCCGCCACGAGTCTCATTAGTTCATTTGACAACCATTTAGTCCTAAACCTTAAACAATACTTCTTAGTTGATATGAAACTTTTAGTAGCATCCACGATTAATTCCTTGAATGCTTCCCACTTAGGATTTACTGTTGGTAACATCATCAGTTGTTCCCACTGTATAAAACCTTAAAAATCTCCGAGACCCCTCTAGTCACCTTTACCAAAGCAAAATCCCTTTCCTTACCCTTGACGGTAGTTACATCTTTAAGTAAATTGCAGATCTGTACGCTGTGATCAGTGCCACCTAGTAGTTCCTTTATCTGCAAATTCTTAATGCACGAATAATCATTGCTGATAACCAGATCAAGAGTGTTGCACTCTCTGGTTGCCTCTCGGACATGTTGTTGTAGAAACCAATCCTCCAATAAATCCACAAAAGTCTTGCTAATGTGAGAGTGACCAACCATTGCCTTGATAGTATCAATAAATATTCCTGGACCCCCTCTAATCAAGTGTATCCCACCCTGTAGAAACAATCTCTCCTGTTAACAAGCGCAGACCACGCTGAAAAAAATTCTACCCTCTATTCTTTACACAATCTCTCCAGGGCCGAATTGATCGACAAGGCTCTCATCATATAACCCTCTTATCATGTCTGAGCAGAATTGCAGACCCTTTCAAATTCAACCCTAACTCGTGGCTTTTTTTTCAACATTGACCCGTACTTGTTAAGTAAATCCGCAGATCTCTTACACTTGTACAACAATATCACCCTTTGTGCCCTTAAAAGATTATATCCATTCGACATCATCAACTTTTCCCCTGCCACACATACACTGGTCCTATTCCAACTATCCTTTTTACACAATATATTTTCCCATTTCCCTGACAATTGAGTCACCAACATTAACTAGCTCCTGTGGAACCAGCGCATTCTGCCTTAGAGATTGAGCTCTGGGGTGGAGTTGGGCAGCTAAGAGCTTGATGGGTCCCGCATTTTAATACCTTTAAGGGCATCTTAATGAATCCCGATGGATGGAATAACATTAGGATTCATGTACATTTGTTTGGAATCGGTTTGGAACTGGATGCACTGAAATATATTCCAATAAAAATAATGAAAAAAGAGTATTAGAGGCTAGAATTTGGATCGAAATAAGGGTAGAAAAAGCTCCCCTGCGAAATGACTCATAAGTATAACAGCGAGTGGGAGATGTAATTTGCAAGTGCATTATTATTATTATTTATTTTGGTAACTCCTCGCATGAATGGTTATTGACACAAACAAATCTGTGAATTTGGAGTTGGTACAATTAGATGTTTATTGGGAATAATGCCCACCAAAGCGCTTTTCCTTTGTTCTAAAATCTCCAAGATTAATCTGATTGGACACTTCTGCTGATTGTTTATTGTAGACATTTCGCAGGTTTAATCTCAAATGACTCTATTTGTTCAAGTTCAACAAATAGAATCAGTTGAGATTAAACCTGAGAAATGTCTCTTGGCTATGAAAGATAAAACAAAACCATCGCGATAGTAAAAGGATTTCAAATTGAATGAGCAAATACAACAATCTTGTTTTATTCAATTCTGAATAATATCCAATCATTTGATCTAATAAAACTACAAACGTAATCCTATCTACAGATCACGGACTTATTGGAGGAATTCTAAGGTTCAAACCCTTCCTTTTATAAGGTCAAAACCCATTCCTGTTTTAAAGGAAGAATAAAATACCACAAAATGCCTGAGTAACTATGATACATCTTTCAATCAGTAATATACTGAAAAAAACTCTTCAGAATTTGATCCAACTATTGGCTTCATCTGCATATCGATTTTCATTATCTCTTCTTCACTTCATTTATGGCCAAAAAACAGCTGAGAACTGAATCGACCACGCAGGATCCGAGAAAAATCCAAAGAATGAAAAAGATAGCTAGTATTACATCAGTCCAAATCCAAACATAAACATCGAACACAGTCCAAGGAAATGGCTTTCTCGTTAATTGTGAGCCCACCATTATTACGTCACAATGGAACCAAACTATAAGTAGCCAGCCATTTTCCAGTAGAATTACATATACGAGCAGAAATCTCTTGAGATAGTTGAAGATGGAAGTATGTCTTGACTTGCTTTAGAGAAATTTTAGAGAAACTTTAACCTGATTGATCTTGAAATTAAAGATTCAGTCTCGATTAGGGGTGGAGCGGTTGAGGGTAGCCTGTTTTTGATGTTATCGTCTTTGCTGCTCAGAGTGTTTGGACCATGGACAGTTATGTTTCATGGTCATAGCATTGCAAGATGCTCGCTCGAAATTTGCCCACTGTATGAGGCCTTGCTGTAATCCTTATTAGTAGGAATATGGTTTTGTGCGTAACCCAAGTCATCAGTGTACGGTCCTAGGATATATGGCTGTTGGGGTGTACAACACGACGTCAAGTTGTGTAATCCAACGTAGTGTTCCGTGGGAAAGTAAAGGCGGATACCGGGTTGAAGCATTGGCGACAAAGGTCGAGAATCATTGAAAGCGGTGAAGACGGAGTGGCGAGGAGAGGGCATAAATATTGGGTGTAGTGGTGGTGGGATCTACAAACTGTTAAACAGCAACTGCTCGTGGTTGAACCCTATGAAACTTCAATTTGGTAAAACGAGTCAACAGATTGACCTTCGAACAGATGTGGATACGGAGGTATGTGATTTCTAACTGAGAAGAAGAACAACTCCAACCTATAGATAAGGTACGTAGCAACGTCTGTTTGATAGGAGGTGGAATGAGATTGCAAAAGAAGAGAGAAGGAACATTAAAATTTTCTTCCTACAATTGTAAATGTGCAATGAAAAAAGCGGATTTTCCATGAACTGGATTTCATGGCATCATTCTTTTTGTCCAAATAGCAAAGTTGTTGTTGGTAGTATGCTATTCGTAGGAAATTGCATAAAATTCATTCGTAGAAAAATTACCACACTGCCAGGTTAGCCATTCGGTTGGTCCATGGGATCCTCCATGCACAGTTATCCCAAAAAGGAGGGAGACGAGATGAGATCAGTCATGAGCTTTGACCGTAATGGCGAGTTTCCTTTCATCAATGAGCCACATGAGCCTTTGGATGTTGCGTTTATTGGTCATGGTGGTGGTTCGCAGTGGGGAGGTAAGCTGAACAGAAGCTTCAGGTCGAATCTGATCCCTAGATCAGAGGGCAGAGGACACAAGTAACCTTGAAACTTTAACCTGCATTATCTTGAAAGCTTCCACGTTGGTGGATATCTACCACGCTTATAGAGTTTAATGAAGTCTGTGGAAATGCACTGATGACAGTAGGATAAATTCCATAATTTGAGTTTGATTAATATCTCACCTGTACTCTGGCAAAGTGATTGTAGAAACGTTGATAATCTGCCGAATATCAGCTGCGTTTAGAAAGTAACTGGACTGGGACCATATGAGAAATCCAACAATAAAAAGAGCACAACTATACAACTTCCTCACGTAATGGAAATGGCGTCTAAATTATGACGTCACCATTGTTTTGTCACAATAGAACCGTACTATAAATAGAAGGCCACTTTGTAGCAAACTCTAAATACAAAGATCTCTTCGGAGAGGCAAAGCTCTCGTTGTTGCCTCTTTGGAAGAGCCAAAAAGTATTTTACTCCGATGGAGATCAATTAACAATTGGTGAGGTCGTGGTTGAGGGACAGCCGCTTCCAATGATACTGCCTTTTTGGTGCAAAGTGTTTGAATCACGGACAATGATCATTTTTTCGTGGTCACCAAATTCCAAGTTCTTGGTTGGGTTGTGTTCGCCGTATGGTTGCCCGCTGCAATCTATTGCCCGCACCGAAAATGTGGGTCGGCCGATTTGGTGGGTAACTCAGCCGATTACTTATGTGATCCTATAAGCGTTTATGTATGTAATCGTATGGGTACAACGCGATGAGTAACGCAGCACGACATCGTGTCCTGTGCAAAATTACCGGACAGAAACCTGGACCGTGCAATGTTTGTTAGGAAAGTTGGGATTCGTTGGAAGAGGTTGAAAAGGGAGGGAGGGAAGGGCAATTGAAAATAGGGTAGTGGCGGCGGGATTTACACGGTGACACTTTTGATAAATCAACACCTGTATAAACGTTTCTTGTTGTCATGATTGTTTCTTTGGATTTTCTTTAGATTTTAAGATGCAACCATGGTTTCTTCTCTGGTTTAAATTCAGTGACGTCACATATTCTGCTTGTGATCAGAAGCACAAAGATTCTCGTGGATGGACTCAGTCCATGCATTTCGAGAGCTGCATTACAGGTTGATGATCACTTGTTTTTCTTCTTATCTTAGCTTCGAGATGCTGATTTGTAGCACAGATTATTTGAGGCCTCAAGGAAGAATGTTTTACAACTGTTTGAAAAAGATAGTGTTGGGAGTAATCCTTAAAAACCCTAAGTCTGTCAACGAATCTACTTCATACTGTCATGCTTTATATTTCGATGTGAGTCGATGAATCTTCACACCAATAAAACATATGATTTTGAAAACGGGAAGGCAATAGAAGACCCAATGTGGAATCTTCAGTTTGGTGAGGGTATATCTAGAGTATATGTCTTATTCATTCATTTAGTCTCTTAAAAAGAGTGTTACAAAAACAATCCCGTCATCTGGGTTACAGCAGCCCTCACCATAGCTAGCATAAACTGCCTAATTTAATAAAATATTCAAAATCAGCAAAGTCTTTCGTCTATCTTTTAAACTTCCTATAGGTCTCATTATCATAAAACTCAAGTGGCAGTCCAGAACTGTCTAAAACAGAAATGACGTCAGAAAGGTTTATGGGCTTTCTTCATCTCGGTGGCCGAGTTATTCAGCCTTAGGTGTGGAGAATAGGTTTTTGCCGAAGAAACTTTGGTTTTTTGTTCAGAAAAATAATTCAAGTTGCCAATATTGAGGAATGTTAACATTTCTACAATATTTCCAACTCTTAATCCAATTTTACATCTCAGCCCCTTGTTAGTTACCTTATATCGGCTGGTAGTACCCAAGCCAATATTTGAACACTGTCAGTAGATAATACGTGCATTACACATCGCAATAACCACAAAACTGAATCGCTATTAAAGATCTTTTTATCTGGGAATGCCTTACTTTTCTATACCACATTGCTGTTCTGTATAGATCCATTGGAGGCAATAACATCTAATACTGAAATCCACAGAAATAAGACCATTATGGCACAATTCGTAATCTTTCAAATGCGTCTGTCTAGCGATATTACCAAGATACAAATCCATTAATGTCCTAATTGCAGTAATGTCCTATCCATTCCACTATATATTTGCGTTAGTAGAGGAAAAGAAAGGACATTACTGCAACTGATCTAATTGCAAATGCTCTTCGGAAACCTCCAAAATTATTAGCAACATTATTTGTGCAATCCTTCTGGAAACAAAACTGCAAACTGAACTTTAATTCAACTCTATAATTCCCATATAACCAGTATTTCCACAGACGATTTACAGCAATATATGCTAACTTGGACACGTATACATCGATCAGAATTGACCATATTCAAAGAACTGGGCCAAAAGTGAAAAAGTGCTGCAGTCGCTGATGGCATCCACTATCAGATGATCCAATAGTTTAGTGAAGTCCCAATGAGTAGGACAGTTGGTAGGATCGCAGTCCTCCCCACACTGGGTGGACAAGACCTGAGTTCGAGGGCCGTTTAATGACCTGTATGATTACGGGTCTTTTTCACAACTTCGCTGAGTTAGTCGGTCTCAGGGGGAGGGTAGCATGGTAGCATGCTACCCTCGCCTTTTACACACAATATACACGGAGAGTCTTAGTTTCCGATGTTCTTAAAACCCAACAACAACAAATCATCCTTCCACCATTAAACCACCCTTGCGATTTTTTTATTACAACAGGATATGTCCTCAATGCCTTTATAATATCACTCCTTGTTTATTAAAACAACGAAAAAGGTTTTAAAAAGAAGTAAATTGCAGGATGAAAATCTCCTCAATCGATCACGCTGATCTAGTGTGGATTGGCAAATATACCGTATTTAGCTTCAAGGGTTTGAACCCAGTCTACTCAAAGAGCATTTGCTACTGCATTCCCTCTCCTAGCCACTCGGCTAAGGAGGCCTATAAAAAGCACCGAAATTAATCCCAAATATTGGAAAAAAATAACACACAAGGAATAATCAGTTTTCTATTGCTGGCTTTGCTCCTTTGTCCACACTTCCATAAGTTTTCGCATCTGATTCTAAAATAAAATAAAATTGAAACAGAATTTTAAAATGACCTGCTGATAAAAAGGCTTATGTATAATCCATGAAACATTTGTTGTTGTTGTAGTAGGGTTTTAAGAGCTTCAGCGACTAAGGCCATATTGTATATTGTCCGTAAATTGCGTGTGTTCTAAGGTAGAATTTCCTGAGTTTCCGGGAGAACGAAACCATGCAACCCTCTCCTGACACCGACTAACTCAACCACATTGTGAAAAGACCAATAAAAATTCCTCTCGTCATGGAAGGGACTCGAACTGAGGTCTTTTCTGACACGATTCTACCCTCTGTGCTACCCACGATTGCAATCCACGAAGCAAATATGCCCATCTGCCGAACATTTCTGGACCCTGTTGCAATAGCGTACTGCCATTACCGTCATTAACAACCCTGCCAACTTTTATACCATCTGCAAACTTGGACATTGACCTTGATGTACCTTCATCGATATCATTGATAAATACACAAAACAACAGTGAGCCCAACACTGAACCCTGTGGGACTCCACTAATAACATTAGTTCATGAAGTGCAGCACCCATTGATTACCACCTTCTGTATTCTCCCACTCAACCATCCTTTTATCCATTGTAGCAACTTTCCCTTAATACCATTCTGCTCCAATTTGTACAATTCTCTTCCATGCGCAACAGTGTCAAAAGCTTTCCTGAAATCCAAGTATATGATATCAAAATTATTTTTTGCATCCAGTTCCTTTGTAACCACATCATAATATCCTATCAAATTTGTCAGACAAGACTTTCCCTTAACAAACCCATGCTGTGTCTGAATTATTGCTGCACTCTTGTCTAGATGATCCTGCAATGCATCTTTAACCAGCGACTCCATTATTTTACCCGGAACAAAAGTTAAACTAACTGGTCTGTAATTACTCGTGTCACCCTTCGATCCCCCTTTGTGAATTGGGGATACATTTGCACATCTCCAGTCCGTGGGAACCTCCCCTGAGTCCAAGGATGCTCTCATAGTTATGGGTAAGGGTTTGCTTAGTTGCTTTGCCGCCTCCTTTAATATAACTGGATAGATTCCGTCCACCCCAGGTGCATTTCTTATGTTTAACTTCAACAATTTCTCCTCCACTTTGCTCTCAGTTATTACAAAATCATTAAGCACACTGTTACAATTTGATAACCTTCTGCCATTTTCAAACCTTAATAATTCCTCACGTGTGAATATAGATGCAAAATACTCATTCAGTTTGTTTGCTATCTGAGCAGGATCATCAGCAGTCGAACCATCCATGTCAAGTGGACAAATCAGATTCATCCCCTTCCTTTTAGAGTTTATATAAGTAAAGAACTCCTTGCTCTTGTTCTGAGCATGCTTTGCACAAAGATTTCTCGAAATCTGCCTTCGCCTACCTAACCTCCTTTGTGACCTGATTATAGAGTAGCTTATATCTGCCATAGGCTTCTGAGTCGCTTGATAATTTATATGCATCCCATGCATTTTCTTCTCCGCCACGAGTCTCATTAGTTCATTTGACAACCATTTAGTCCTAAACCTTAAACAATACTTCTTAGTTGATATGAAACTTTTAGTAGCATCCACGATTAATTCCTTGAATGCTTCCCACTTAGGATTTACTGTTGGTAACATCATCAGTTGTTCCCACTGTATAAAACCTTAAAAATCTCCGAGACCCCTCTAGTCACCTTTACCAAAGCAAAATCCCTTTCCTTACCCTTGACGGTAGTTCCATCTTTAAGTAAATTGCAGATCTGTACGCTGTGATCAGTGCCACCTAGTGGTTCCTTTATCTGCAAATTCTTAATGCACGAATAATCATTGCTGATAACCAGATCAAGAGTGTTGCACTCTCTGGTTGCCTCTCGGACATGTTGCTGTAGAAAACAATCCTCCAATAAATCCACAAAATTCTTGCTAATGTGAGAGTGACCAACCATTGCCTTGATAGCATCAATAAATATTCCTGGACCCCCTCTATTCAAGTGTATCCCATCCCTGTAGAAACAATCTCTCCTGTTAACAAGCGCAGACCACGCTGAAAAAAATTCTACCCTCTATTCTTTACACAATCTCTCCAGGGCCGAATTGATCGACAAGGCTCTCATCATATAAACCTCTTATCATGTCTGAGCAGAATTGCAGACCCTTTCAAATTCAACCCTAACTCGTGGCTTTTTTTTCAACATTGACCCGTACTTGTTAAGTAAATCCGCAGATCTCTTACACTTGTACAACAATATCACTCTTTGTGCCCTTAAAAGATTATATCCATTCGACATCATCAACTTTTCCCCTGCCACACATACACTGGTCCTATTCCAACTATCCTTTTTACACAATATATTTTCCCATTTCCCTGACAATTGAGTCACCAACATTAACTAGCTCCTGTGGAAAAAGCGCATTCTGCCTTGGAGATTGAGCCCCGGCGTGGAGTTGGGCAGCTAAGAGCTTGATGGGTCCCGCATTTTAATACCTTTAAGGGCATCTTAATGAATCCCGATGGATGGAATAACATTGGAATTCATGTACATTTGTTTGGAATCGGTTTGGAACTGGATGCACTGAAATATATTCCAATAAAAATAATGAAAAAAGAGTATTAGAGGCTAGAATTTGGATCGAAATAAGGGGAGAAAAAGCTCCACTGCGAAATGACTCATAAGCAGTGCAGCGAGTGAGAGATGTAATTTGCAAGTGCATTATTATTATTATTTATTTTGGTAACTCCTCGCATGAATGGTTATTGACACAAACAAATCTGTGAATTTGGAGTTGGTACAATTAGATGTTTATTGGGAATAATGCCCACCAAAGCGCTTTTCCTTTGTTCTAAAATCTCCAAAATTAATCTCATTGGACACTTTTGCTGATTGTTTATTGCAGACATTTCGCAGGTTTAATCTCAAATGATCTATTTGTTCAAGTTCAACAAATAGAGTCAGTTGATATTAAACCGGAAAAATGTCTCTTGGCTATGAAAGATAAAACAAAACCATCGCGATAGTAAAAGGATTTCAAATTGAATGAGCAAATCTAACAATCTTGTTTTATTCAATTCTGAATAATATCCAATCATTTGATCTAATAAAACTACAAACGTAATCCTATGTACAGATCACGGACTTATTGGAGGAATTCTAAGGTTCAAACCCTTCCTTTTATAAGGTCAAAACCCATTTCTGTTTTAAAGGAAGAATAAAATACCACAAAATGCCTGAGTAACTATGATACATCTTTCAATCAGTAATATACTGAAAAAAACTCTTCAGAATTTTATCCAACTATTGGCTTCATCTGCATATCCATTTTCATTATCTCTTCTTCACTTCATTTATGGCCAAAAAACAGCTGAGAACTGAATCGACCACGCAGGATCCGAGAAAAATCCAAAGAATGAAAAAGATAGCTAGTATTACATCAGTCCAAATCCAAACATAAACATCGAACACAGTCCAAGGAAATGGCTTTCTCGTTAATTGTGAGCCCACCATTATTACGTCACAATGGAACCAAACTATAAGTAGCCAGCCATTTTCCAGTAGAATTACATATACGAGCAGAAATCTCTTGAGATAGTTGAAGATGGAAATATGTCTTGACTTGCTTTAGAGAAACTTTAGAGAAACTTTAACCTGATTGATCTTGAAATTAAAGATTCAATCTCGATTAGGGGTGGAGCGGTTGAGGGTAGCCTGTTTTTGATGTTATCGTCTTTGCTGCTCAGAGTGTGTGGACCATGGACAGTTATGTTTCATGGTCATAGCATTGCAAGATGCTCGCTCGAAATTTGCCCACTGTATGAGGCCTTGCTGTAATCCTTATTAGTAGGAATATGGTTTTGTGGGTAACCCAAGTCATCAGTGTACGGTCCTAGGATATATGGCTGTTGGGTTGTACAACACGACGTCAAGTTGTGTAATCCAACGTAGTGTTCCGTGGGAAAGTAAAGGCGGATACCGGGTTGAAGCATTGGCGACAAAGGTCGAGAATCATTGAAAGCGGTGAAGACGGAGTGGCGAGGAGAGGGCATAAATATTGGGTGTAGTGGTGGTGGGATCTACAAACTGTTAAACAGCAACTGCTCGTGGTTGAACCCTATGAAACTTCAATTTGATAAAACGAGTCAACAGATTGACCTCCAAACAGATGTGGATACGGAGGTATGTGATTTCTAACTGAGAAGAACAACTCCAACCTATAGATAAGGTACGTAGCAACGTCTGTTTGATAGGAGGTGGAATGAGATTGCAAAAGAAGAGAGAAGGAACATTAAAATTTTCTTCCTACAATTGTAAATGTGCAATGAAAAAAGCGGATTTTCCATGAACTGGATTTCATGGCATCATTCTTTTTGTCCAAATAGCAAAGTTGTTGTTGGTAGTGTGCTATTCGTAGGAAATTGCATAAAATTCATTCGTAGAAAAATTACCACACTGCCAGGTTAGCCATTCGGTTGGTCCATGGGATCCTCCATGCACAGTTATCCCAAAAAGGAGGGAGACGAGATGAGATCAGTCATGAGCTTTGACCGTAATGGCGAGTTTCCTTTCATCAATGAGCCACATGAGCCTTTGGATGTTGCGTTTATTGGTCATGGTGGTGGTTCGCAGTGGGGAGGTAAGCTGAACAGAAGCTTCAGGTCGAATCTGATCCCTAGATCAGAGGGCAGAGGACACAAGTAACCTTGAAACTTTAACCTGCATTATCTTGAAAGCTTCCACGTTGGTGGATATCTACCACGCTTATAGAGTTTAATGAAGTCTGTGGAAATGCACTGATGACAGTAGGATAAATTACATAATTTGAATTTGATTAATATCTCACCTGTACTCTGGCAAAGTGATTGTAGAAACGTTGATAATCTGCCGAATATCAGCTGCGTTTAGAAAGTAACTGGACTGGGACCATATGAGAAATCCAAGAGAAATCCAACAATAAAAAGAGCACAACTATACAACTTCCTCACGTAATGGAAATGGCGTCTAAATTATGACGTCACCATTGTTTTGTCACAATAGAACCGTACTATAAATAGAAGGCCACTTTGTAGCAAACTCTAAATACAAAGATCTCTTCGGAGAGGCAAAGCTCTCGTTGTTGCCTCTTTGGAAGAGCCTAAAATTATTTTACTCCGATGGAGATCAATTAACAATTGGTGAGGTCGTGGTTGAGGGACAGCCGCTTCCAATGATACTGCCTTTTTGGTGCAAAGTGTTTGAATCACGGACAATGATCATTTTTTCGTGGTCACCAAATTCCAAGTTCTTGGTTGGGTTGTGTTCGCCGTATGGTTGCCCGCTGCAATCTATTGCCCGCACCGAAAATGTGGGTCGGCCGATTTGGTGGGTAACTCAGCCGATTACTTATGTGATCCTATAAGCGTTTATGTATGTAATCGTATGGGTACAACGCGATGAGTAACGCAGCACGACATCGTGTCCTGTGCAAAATTACCGGACAGAAACCTGGACCGTGCAATGTTTGTTAGGAAAGTTGGGATTCGTTGGAAGAGGTTGAAAAGGGAGGGAGGGAAGGGCAATTGAAAATAGGGTAGTGGCGGCGGGATTTACACGGTGACACTTTTGATAAATCAACACCTGTATAAACTTTTCTTGTGGCCATGATTGTTTCTTTGGATTTCCTTTGGATTTTAAGATGCAACCATGGTTTGTTCTCTGGTTTAAATTCAGTGACGTCACATATTCTGCTTGTGATCAGAAGCACAAAGATTCTCGTGGATGGACTCAGTCCATGCATTTCGAGAGCTGCATTACAGGTTGATGATCACTTTTTTTTTTTTTTCTTATCTTAGGTTCGAGATGCTGATTTGTAGCACAGATTATTTGAGGCCTCAAGGAAGAATGTTTTACTACTGTTTGAAAAAGATAGTGTTGGGAGTAATCCTTAAAAACCCTAAGTCTGTCAACGAATCTACTTCATACTGTCATGCTTTATATTTCGATATGAGTCGATGAATCTTCACACCAATAAAACATATGACTTTGAAAACGGGAAGGCAATAGAAGACCCAATGTGGAATCTTCAGTTTGGTGAGGGTATATCTAGAGTATATGTCTTATTCTTATTCATTCATTTAGTCTCTTAAAAAGAGTGTTACACATCTGAGACACAACAGCCCTCACCATAGCTAGCATAAGCTGCCTAATTTAATAAAATATTCAAAATCAGCAAAGTCTTTCGTCCATCTTTTAAACTTCCTATAGGTCTCATTATCATAAAACTCAAGTGGCTGTCCAGAACTGTCTAAACCACCATATAAAAATATACTAACTTATTTTTTTTTTTTTTGGCCACACGTACATCGATCAGAATTGACCATCTTCAGAGAACTGGGCCAAAAGAAAAAGCACTGCAGTCGCAGATGGCATCCACTATCAGATGATCCAATAGTTTAGTGAAGTCCCAATGAGTAGGTATCAAACTTAATCTGTATAATTACTCATTCACCCTTTGAAGCCCTCGTGGGTAGCACAGTTGGTAGGATCGCAGTGTTCCCCACACCGGGTGGACAAGACCTGAGTTCGAGTGCCGTTTAATGATTTGAATTTTTTATGGGTCTTTTTCACAACGTCCTTCTACACAAAATATACACGGAGGGTCTTAATCTTAGTTGCCAATGCTCTTAAAACCCAACAACAACAAATCATCCTACCAACCTTGCGATTTTTTATTACAACAGGATATGTCCTCAATGCCTTTATAATATCACTCCTTGTTTATTAAAACAACGAAAAAGGTTTTAAAAAGGTGTAAATTGCAGGATGAAAGTCTCCTCAATCGATCACGCTGATCCAGTGTGGATTGGCAAATATACCGTATTTTGCTTCAAGAGTTTGAACCCAGGTCTACTCAAAGAGCATTTGCTACTGCATTACCGCTCATGGCCACTCGGCTAAGGAGGCCTGTAAAAAGCACCGAAATTAATCCCAAATATTGGACAAAAATAACACAAAAGGAATAATCAGTTTTCTATTGCTGGATTATTGGCTTTGCTCCTTGATCCACACTGCCATAACTTTTCGCATCTGATCCTAAAATAAAATAAAATTGAAACAGAATTTTAAAATGACCTGCTGATAAGAAGGCTTATATATAATCCATGAAACTTTTGTTGTTGTTGTAGGAGAGTTTTAAGAGCTTCAGGGACTAAGGCCATATTGTATATTGTCCGTACATTGCGCGTGTTCTAAGGTAGAATTTCCGGGAGAAAGAAACCATGCAACCCTCTCCTGACACCGACTAACTCAACCACATCAGACGACAACTCAGCGTTGTTATGGGCCTATATGAGAGCTTGAAGGACAGGGTGGAAGCCCTCGAAAGATCTAAACTGATAGATCCATCAGGCTCTCAGCTGCCCACATCAACGCCAGAGCTTGCACTTAGTCATCACGCAACACAGCGGCAACCCCCAAGGCAGAATGCGCTGGTCCCAGAGGAACTAGTAGTTATCGGTGAGTCTATTGTCAGGGAAACTGGGAACATGCTTTGTAAAAAGGATAAGTGGAACAGGACCAGTGTATGTCTGCCAGGGGCAAAGGTTGATGACGTTTTAGAGCGGATATCATCTTTTAAGGGCACAAAAGGTGGTATAGTTGTACACGTTGGCACTAATGATATTAAGAGTAGAGACCGGCAGAATTACTTAACAAGTACAGGTCACTGTTGAACAAAAGCCGAGAATTAGGGTTGAATTTGAAAGTCTCTGCAATTCTGCGCACACACGATAGAAGGGAGTATATGATGAGAGCCTTGTCCATCAATTCGGCCCTGGAAAGATTGTGCAAGGCTCAAGGTGTAGAATTTTTTTCAGCCTGGACTGTACTTGTTAACAGGAGAGATTGCTTCTATAGGGATGGGATACACTTAAATAGAAAGGGTGCAAGAATATTTGCTGATGCTATCGAGGCAGTGTTAGGTGGGTCGGAAAACTGCTAGTTGGGGGGGATACAAGGACTAATAGATTAACAGTAGCCAGTGGCAGAGGTGGAAGTGATTCTTGCACTGCTTCTATTCAAATGAGCAGAAGTCTGAAAAACAAGATGCAGGATATTTCAGAGACTGCTGGTAGTCATTGCGGTACAAGTAAACACATGGGTTGTGTTAGGGTAGCTAAGAATAGAAACAGGTGCATGTATACCTGCGTGTACACCAATGCTAGGAGTTTAGTAAATAAATTTGATGAATTTGAGGTATTGCTCAAAACATCAAAGGCAGATATTGTTGGGATATCAGAGACGTGGTGCCACACAGATATAAGGAATGCAGAACTGGAATTTGGGGAGTACAATTTGTACAGAAAGGATAGACTGGATAGGAAGGGAGTAGGGGTTATGCTATTAGTTAAGAAATACATAAAATCCAAGGAAGTGAAGCCAGTGGACATCGCTGGACAGAGCAGTGTTGAGTCAGTTTGGTGTGACATAAGCATAGGGAAATCAAAATTGAGAGTAGGAGTGTGCTATAGGCCTAATGACTCTGATGAGTATAATAAGATATTGTACAGGGAAATAGAGTGGGCCAGTAAATCAGAGAGTCTTATAATGGGGGATTTTAATTTCCCAGATATTGACTGGAATTTGTGGGTTGGTCACTCGCACACTAGCAAGGCTTTTGTGGATTTATTGGATGATTGTTTTCTACATCAGCATGTTCGTGAGGCAACCAGAGGGAGTAATACTCTTGATCTGATTAAACATTAGTGATTCTTCATGCATTAAGAATCTGCAGATAAGTGAGCCACTAGGTGGCACAGTGTGCTGAAGTGGAATTTACTCAAGGAGGTAACTACCATTAGGGGTAAAGGGAAGGGTTATTGCTTTCGTAAAGGCGACTACGATGGACTGAGACAGTATTTAAATTCTATACAGTGGGACCAACTGATGATGTTACCAACAGCAAATTCAAAATGGGAAGCATTCAAGGAACTAATCTTGGAAGCTACTAGGCTTTACATACCAACTAAGAAATATTGTTCAAGGTTTAGGCCAAAATGGTTGTCAGATGGACTAATGAGACATGTGGCAGAGAAGAAAAATGCATGGGATACATACAAATTAATGGGTGACATGGAAGCCTATGATAGATATAAGCTGGTCTGTAACCAAGTCACAAAGGAGATTAGGCAGGCAAAGGCAGACTACGAAAAATCCTTGGCAAAGGATGCAAAGAAAAACAGAAAGGAGTTCTTTACATACTTGAACTCGAGAAGGAAAGGGATGAATCAGATTGGTCCACTGGATATTGATGGTTCAACAGTTGAGGATCCTGCTCAGGTGGCTAACAATCTAAACGAGTATTTTGCATCTACATTCACGCATGAGGAGTTATTCAGGAAGGAGAATGATGTAGGTAAAGTAAACATTGGCAGTGAGCTGGATGATTTTGTAATAACTGAGAGGAAAGTGGAGGAGAGATTGTTGAGGATAAACATAAAAAAGGCACCCGGGGTGGATGGGATCTATCCAGTTATATTAAAGGAGGCAGCAAAGGAAGTATGCAAACCCCTAGCCATAATTATGAGAGCTTCTTTGGACTCAGGGGAGGTACCCATAGACTGGAGATGTGCAAATGTAACCCCAATTCACAAAGGAGGATCAAAGGCTGACACAAGTAATTATAGACCTGTTAGTTTAACTTCTGTTCCAGGTAAATTAATGGAGGCACTGGTTAAAGAAGCACTGCAGGATCATCTGGACAAGAATTCAGTTATAGCTCAGACGCAGCATGGTTTTGTTAAGGGCAGGTCTTGCCTGACCAATTTGATTGGATACTATGATGTAGTCACAAAAGAACTGGATGCAGGGAATAACTTTGATATTATATATTTGGATCTTAGAAAGGCTTTTGATACTGTTGCACATGGAATACTGCTGCACAAATTGGAGCAGTGTGGCATTGGAGGCAAATTGCTGCTATGGATAAGGGAATGGTTGAGTGGCAGAAGACAGAGAGTGGTAATCAATGGACAGTGCTCAACGTGGACTAATGTTATTAGTGGAGTTCCTCAAGGTTCAGTGTGGGGTCCGTTGTTGTTTTCGGTGTTTATGAATGATATTGATGATGGGATATCAAGTTTAATGTCTATGTTTGCAGATGATACAAAAGTTGGCAGGGTCGTTAAGGACACTACTGACGCTATGCTGCTGCAACAGGATCTGGAAAGGTTGAACAGATGGGCTGAGAGGTGGCAAATGAAGTTTAACATTGACAAATGTAAAGTACTACATATGGGTAACAGCAACCCCAGAGCAATGTATCAACTCTGCGGTACTACACTGACAGTGGTGGAGAATGAAAAGGACCTGGGGGTAATTGTGCTGGCAGATATGAAGTTTTCTGAGCAGAGCAGACGGGCTGCAAGAGTAGCTTATGGTGTCTTGTCAATGATATACAGGAAATTTTCTAGCAGGGATAAGGAGGTGATTATTCCCTTGTATAAGGCAATGGTTAGGCCACATCTTGAGTACTGTATACAGGTCTGGAGGCCTCATTTCAAGAAGGATGTAGAGCTGCTGGAACGGGTACAGAGATTGCAACAAGATTAGTAAATGGAACAAAGGGGTGCTCTTACCAAGAAAGGCTTAAGTTTTGCAAATTACAGAGTCTGGAGACTAGGCACCAGCGAGGTGATCTGATAGAGGTGTATAAGGCTTTGAATGGTTTGAGCATGCTCAATGCCAATGGGATTCTTCATCTTTCTCAGAATAATCACCTCAGAGGGCATAAATTCAAATTGAGGAAGGACGGATGTCGGATAGATGTGCGGAAATTTGCCTTTGGCCAGCGGGTGGTTGGTTGGTGGAACCGACTTCCATCACTTGTTGTTGAAGTTGATAGCCTAAACAAATTTAAAGCTCAACTGGACAGGTATTTCGAACGAACGGAGGGGTGAAATGGGAGAGGGTTTTTTTTTTTTTTTTGGCTGATGCTGAATAAGCTTGCTTTCTTGCATCATATGCCTCTACTAATGCTAATGTTAAATGCTAATGCTAAGTGGGAAGCATTCAATGAATTAATTGTGGAAGCTACTAAACGTTTCATTCATATTAAGAAATATTGTTCAAGGTTTAGGCCTAAATGGTTGTCAAATGAACTAATGAGACTCGTAACAGAGAAGAAAAATGCATGGGATGCATATAAATTATCAAGCGACTCAGAAGCCTATGGCAGATATAAGCTACTCTATAATCAGGTCACAAAGGAGGTTCGGCAGGCGAAGGCAGATTACGAGAAATCCTTGGCAAAAGATGCTAAGAAAAACAGAAAAGATTTCTTTACTTATATAAACTCTAAAAGGAAAGGGATGAATCTGATTGGTCCACTTGATATCGATGGATCGACTGTTGATGATCCTGCTCAGATAGCAAACAAACTGAATGAGTATTTTGCATCTACATTCACACGTGAGGAATTATTAAGGTTTGAAAATGGCAGAAGGTTATCAAATTGTCGCAGGGTGCTTAATGATTTTGTAATAACTGAGAGCAAAGTGGAAGAGAAATTGTTGAAGTTAAACGTAAGAAAAGCACCTGGGGTGGATGGGATCTATCCAGTTATATTAAAGGAGGCGGCAAAGCAACTAAGCAAACCCTTAGCCATAATTATGAGAGCATCCTTGGACTCAGGGGAGGTTCCCACGGACTGGAGATGTGCGAATGTATCCCCAATTCACAAAGGGGGATCGAAGGGTGACACGAGTAATTACAGACCAGTTAGTTTAACTTCTGTTCCGGGTAAAATAATGGAGTCGCTGGTTAAAGATGCATTGCAGGATCATCTAGACAAGACTGGAGCAATAATTCAGACACAGCATGGGTTTGTTAAGGGAAAGTCTTGTCTGACAAATTTGACAGGATATTATGATGTGGTTACAAAGGAACTGGATGCAAAAAACAATTTTGATATCATATATTTGGATTTCAGGAAAGCTTTTGACACTGTTGCGCATGGAAGACATTTGTACAAATTGGAACAGAATGGTATTAAGGGTAAGTTGCTACAATGGATAAAAGGATGGTTAAGTGGGAGAAGACAGAGGGTGCTAATCAATGGGTGCTGCTCTTCGTGGACTAATGTTATTAGTGGAGTCCCACAGGGTTGAGTGTTGGGTCCACTGTTGTTTTGTATATTTATCAATGATATTGATAAAGGTATATCAGGCTTAATGTACAAGTTTGCAGATGATACAAAGGTCGTCAGGGTTGTTAATGACAGTAATGGCAGTGTGCTACTGCAACAGGATCTAGATAATTTGGGCAGATGGGCGAAGAAGTGGCAACTGAAGTTTAACCTTGACAAATGCAAAGTGCTGCATGTGGGTAAAGTAACCCCAGAGTAATATATCAACACTGTGGGTACTACACTTAGGGTGGTAGAAAATGAAAAAGACCTGGGAGTAATTGTGCAGTCAGATATGAAATTTTCTGAGCAATGTGAACAGGCTGCCAGGGCAGGTCATGGGTTTTGTCAATGATATATCGGAATTTTGCTAGCAGGGAGAAGGAGGTGATTGTCCCTCTGTATAAGGCAATGGTCAGGCCACGCCTTGAGTACTGCGTACAGGTCTGGAGGCCCCATCTTAGGAAGGATATAGATTTACTTGAGAGTGTACAGAGAAAGGCAACAAAATTGATGAGGGGAATGAAGGGATCCTCTTACCAAGAGAGGCTTAAGTTCTGCAAATTGCAGTGGCTGGAGACAAGACACCTGCGCGGTGATCTGATTGAGGTGTATAAGGCCTTGTATTGGTTGAGCACGCTGAATTCTGATGGGATCCTTCCACTTGTTCACATTACGAACCTAAGGGGGCATAAATTCAAATTAAGAAAAGACAGATGTAGAATTGATGTGCGGAAATTTGTCTTTAGCCAGCGGGTGGTTAATTGCTGGAACAAACTTCCATCTGTCGTTGTGGAAGTTGATAGGTTGAATAAATTTAAGAAGGAACTGGACAGGCATTAGGAAGGAATGGTGTGATTATTTTTATTTATTTTTATTTTTTGGCCGATGCTTCATAAGCTCATACACTTGCTTTCTTGCATCATATGCCACTAGTACTATTACTACTACCACCACGTTGTGAAAAGACCCATAACGATTCCTCTCGTCATGGAAGGGACTCGAACTGAGCTCTTTTCTGAGGTGATTCTACCATCTGTGCTACCCACGAGTGCAATCCACGAAGCAAATATACAATTTCATGTATACATGCTGTTCGCTGATTATGAAAAACAGATTGGAAGTATCTTCTGTTAGCAAAACTAATCATCGAGGATGGAGATACCCTTTAAAAAATATATATCTCTTGGTATTCCATATAAATTGCTAAATTATATGGAGTACCAAGCTGTCGGTGTTTACAAAATCACTGGAGTGAAGGCACACAGAAGCCACTTAAAATTGCAAGAATGAAAAGAACAACATTATTGTAATCGTAAACAAGAGGATGGATGGCCTTTTCGGAAGTGGGACCTCATCTTTGTGACGTCACAATGGAACTGTGCTATAAATAGAGAACCACTGATAGGAGTGGACATCTCGAAAGGTGATCTAGATCCTTAGGGATGTACGAAGATGGGATGTTTTTCCCAGTTTAAAGAAGATTACTGGTATTCGGAAGAAAGTCCAGTTAGAATTAGGCGAGGAGAGGTTGAGGGGTAACCGGTAATGCATCGTCTTTGCAGTGCATAGTATTTGAATTATGGGTAATAATTTGTCCATGGTCAAAATTCCAAGTTGCTTGCTCGAATCTGCCCGTTATATGACTGCCCACTGAAATCTGTATTACCCGCACTGCGAATGTGGGTGGGAGTACCGATTTCGTGGGTAACTCGCCAGATTACTTATGTGATCCTAGGAGTGTTTGTATATATAGTCGCGTGGGTTCCACACGGTGAGTTGTGCAGCCCAACTTCGTGTTCTGTGTGAAAGTAGCGGACAGAGAACCGGGTCAATGCAATGTTTGTTACGAAAGTCGGGGTCATTACAACGGTGAAGTGGTAGAGGGTAGGGAGGGAAAAAAACGCGAGGACAACGGTCGTGAGGCGTGAAAAAAAAATCCATGGGTTTGTTAATTGCGAGTGTTTTCTGGTCGATTTGCCTTTTATGATGGCTGAAAACCAGGGTTTCCGTTAAGGAATTATCTACGTCTGAGATCGACTAACTCAGCCACGGAGTGAAAAAAAAGCCATAAATGTTTCTATCGGACCCCTGGCAATTTCCATCCGGTGTGTGGAGTACAGTGACAATACCACTGTGCAGACTTGGGAGGTAAAATTGAGACAAGAATCATTTCGTGGTTGATATTGAGTTTACTTCCTCTTGCCATTGACTTTTTAATTGATCCGTTGCTCAAAAACACGCGCGAAGTATTATAAATGTAATGAATTAAAATTATAAATTGTAATTAAAATGAGTTTTGCTTATATGATATAAATTAGCACGCTTTAGACCAAAGTAAAGTTCCTTTGCTTAAAAGACTATTTTTTTCTTTTGGAGAGTTTCAGATTTCGGTTTGATAGAAAGAAGAGAAAATGTACAGATTTTGAAAAGGAAATGAACAAAAATGATTCGGTTGTAAAGGGAGTTAGAAGCTTCCTAATTACTGCTTTAAGGGGTCTGTGCATTCCAACCATGCATGCACTGAGAATTCTCCCGGATTTGTTGTAGTACTAATAGTAGTAGTGGCATTTGATTGCAAGAAAGCAAGTGTATGAGCTTATGCAGCATCAGCCAAAAAAATAAATAAATAAAAATAATCACACCACTCCCTCCAAATGCCTGTCCAGTTCCTCCTTATATTTATTCAACCTATCAATTTCCACAACGACAGATGGAAGTTTGTTCCAGCAATTAACCACCCGCTGGCTAAAGGCAAATTTCCGCACATCTAATCTACATCTGTCTTTTCTTAATTTGAATTTATGTCCCCTTAGATTCGTAATCTGAACAAGAGGAAGGATCCCATCAGAATTCAGCGTGCTCAACCCATTCAAGGCCTTATACACCTCAATCAGATCACCGCGCAGGTGCCTAGTCTCCAGCCACTGCAATTTGCAGAACTTAAGCCTCTCTTGGTAAGAGGACCTCTTCATTCCCCTCACCAATCTTGTTGCCCTTCTCTGTACACGCTCAAGTAAATCTACATCCTTCCTAAGATGGCGCCTCCAGACCTGAACGCAGTACTCAAGGCGTGGCCTGACCATTGCCTTATACAGAGGGACAATCACCTCCTTTTCTCTGGTAGCAAAATTCCTATATATCATTGACAAAACCCATGACCTGCCCTGGCAGCCTGTTCACATTGCTCAGAAAACTTCATATCTGACTGCACAATTACTCTCAGGTCTTTTTCGTTTTCTACCACCCTAAGTGTAGTACCCACAGTGTTGATATATTACTCTGGGGTTACTTCTACCCACATGCAGTACTTTGCATTTGTCAAGGTTAAACTTCAGTTGCCACTTCTTCGCCCATCTGCCCAAATTATCTAGATCCTGTTGCAGTAGCACACTGCCATTAATGTCATTAACAACCCTGCCAACCTTTGTATCATCTGCAAACTTCGACACTAAGCCTGATATACCTTCATCAATATCATTGATAAATATATAAAACGACAGTGGACCTAACATCGAACCCTGTGGGAATCCACTAATAACATTAGTCCACGAAGAGCAGCACCCATTGATTACCACCCTCTGTCTTCTCCCACTCAACCATCCTTTTATTCATTGTAGCAACTTACCCTTAATACCATTCTGCCGCAATTTGTGCAATAGTCTTCCATGCGCAACAGTGTCAAAATCTTTCCTGAAATCCAAATATGTTATGAAAATGATTTTTTGCATCCAGTTCCTTTCTAACCACATCATAATAACCAATGAAGTTTGTCAGACAAGACTTTCCCTTAACAAACCCATGCTGTGTCTGAATTATTGCTGCAGTCTTGTCTAGATGATCCTGCAATGCATCTTTAACCAGTGACTCCATTATTTTACCCGGAACAGAAGTTAAACTAACTGGTCTGTAATTACTCGTGTCACCCTTCGATCCCCCTTTGTGAATTGGGGTCACATTTGCACACTCCAGTCCGTGGGGACCTCCACTGTGTCCCAGGACACTCTCATAATTATGGCCAAAGGTTTGCTTATTTCCTTTTCCGCCTCCTTTAATATAACTGGATAGATCCCATCCACCCCAGGTACCTTTCTTATGTTTAACTTCAACAATTTCTCTTCCACTTTGCTCTCAGTTATTACAAAATCATTAAGCACTCTGCTACAATTTGATAACCTTCTGCCATTTTCAAACCTTAATAATTCCTCACGTGTGAATGTAGATGCAAAGTACTCATTCAGTTTGTTTGCTATCTGAGCAGGATCATCAACAGTCGAATCATCGATGTCAAGTGGACAAATCAGATTCATCCCCTTCCTTTTAGAGTTTACATAAGTAAAGAAATCTTTGCTGTTTTTCTTAGCATCTTTTGCCAAGGATTTCTCGTAATCTGCCTTCGCCTGCCGAACCTCCTTTGGGACTTGATTACAGACTAGCTTATATCTGCCCATAGGCTTCTGAGTCGCTTGATAATTTATATGCATCCCATGCATTTTTCTTCTCTGTCACGAGTCTCATTAGTTCATTTAATAACTATTTAGGCCTAAACCTTGAACAATAGTTCTTAATATGAATGAAACTTTTAGTAGCATCCACGATTAATTTCTTGAATGCTTCCCACTTAGAATTTACTGTTGGTAACATCGTCAGTTTATCCCACTGTACAGAATTAAAAAACTGTCTGAGACCACTGTACTCACCTTTACGGAAGCAAAAACCCCTTCCTTTACCCCTGATGGTAATTAAATCTTTAAGTAAATCCCACGTCAGTACACTGTGATCACTGCCACCTAGTGGTTCCTTTATCTGCAAATTCTTAATACATGAATGATCACTACTGATAACCAGATCAAGAGTATTACCCTCTCTGGTTGCCTCTCGAACATGCTGCTGCAGAAAACAATCATCCAATAAATCCACAAAAGTCTGACTAGTGTGTGAGTGCCCAACCCACAAGTTCCAGTTAATATCTGGGAAGTTAAAATCCCCCATTATAAGACATTCAGATTTACTGGCCCACTCTATTTCTCTGTACAATTGTTCATTGTACTCATTCGAGTCATTAGGCCTATAGCACACTCCTACTCTTATTTTTCCTTTCGCAGTGCTTATCTCACACCAAACTGACTCAACAGAGCACTGTTCATCTATATCAACTGGATGCACTTCTTTTGATTTTATGTTTTTTTAATTAACAGTATAACACCTCCTCCCTTCCTATGCTGTCTATCCTTTCTGTACACATTGTACTCCCCAAATTCCAGTTCGGCATTCCTTATATCTTTGTGACCCACGTCTCTGCTATCCCAACAATATCCGCCTTTGATGTCTTCACCAACACTTCAAATTCATCAAATTTATTTACTATACTTCTAGCATTGGTATACATGCAAGAATACATGCTCCTACTCCTATTCCTAATTACCCTAACACATCCCATATACCCACCTATTTCAGGATGACTGCTATCCATCCCTGAAACTCCAAACACACCTCGCTCCAGGTCGCTACTTATTCTAATAGAAGTTGTGCAAGAATCACCTTCACCTCTGCCTACACCTACTGTTAAACTATTAGTCCTTGTATTCACTCCCCAAGCTAGCAGTTTTCCGACCCATCTAACACTGCCTCGATAGCATCAGCAAATATTCTTGCACCCTTTCTATTTAAGTGTATTCCATCCCTGCAGAAGCAGTCTCTCCTGTTAACAAGCACACACACACACCAGGATGAGATAAATTCTACCCCTTGAGCCTTGCACATTTTTTCCAGGGCCGAATTGATCGACAAGGCTCTCATCATATACTCCCTTCTATCGTGTCTGGGCAGAATTGCAGACACTTTCAAATTCAACACTAATTCTCGGCTTTTGTCCTACTTGTTAAGTAATTCTGCCGGTCTCCTACTCTTAATATCATTAGTGCCAATGTTTACAACAATATCACCTTTTGTGCCCTTAAAACATGATATCCGCTCTACAACGTCATCAACCTTTGATCCTGGCAGACATATTCTGGTCCTGTTCCACCTATCCTTTTTACAAAGCATGTTTCCCGTTTCCCTGACAATAGAGTCACCAACAACTACTAGTTCCTTTGGGACCAGTGCATTCTGCCTTGGGGGTTGCTGCTGTGTTGCGTGATGACCAAGTACAAGTTCTGGCATTCATGTGGGCGCCTGAGAGCTTGATGGGCCCTTCAATTTAGATATCAAGATCCGTTCCATAGATTTCGGCAAACATTTCACAAGCTGCACATTTTTTTAGGCTGTGATGCGTTGGAGAAACGCCGCCCCCTCAGTTCTCCCCCGAGTCACAGCACTCCTGCCACTTTGTACCCGTTGCTTTGCTGCTCTAGTCTGGGGCTTGGTATTTTAAATTAATAAAATCAATAAATTGAATTAATTAAATGTCAATTCTACGCTATCTAATAGAAACAGTGAATGTCCGATCCATTCCATTATATATGATGGAATGGATGCAACCGATCTAATTGCAAATGCTCTTTGGGAAACCTGCAAAATTATTAGCAACATTGTTTGTGCAATCCTTCTGGAAAGAAAACTGCAAACTGAAACTTTAATTCAACTCGATAATTCCCATATAACCAGTATTTCCACAGAACATTTACAGCAATATATGCTAACTTGTTTTTTTTTTTTTGTTGTTTTTTTTTTTTTTTGGCCACGTTTACATCGATCAGAATTGACCATCTTCAGAGAACTGGGCCAAAAAGGAAAAAGCACTGCAGTCACAGATGGCATCCACTATCAGATGATCCAATAGTTTAGTGAAGTCCCAATGAGTAGGTATCAAACTTAATCTGTATAATTACTCATTCACCCCTTGAAGCCCTCGTGGGTAGCTCAGTTGGTAGGATCGCAGTGTTCCCCACACCGGGTGGCCAAGACCTTAGTTCGAGTGCCGTTTAATGACGTGAATTTTTATTGGTCCTTTTAACAACGTCGCCGGGTCTCTTCAAATGGACCCTCGCCTTTTACACACAATATACATGGAGGGTCTTAATCTTAGTTGCCAATGCACTTAAAACCCAACAACAACAAATCATCCTTCCACCATCAAACCACCCTTGCGATTTTTTTATTACAACAGGAAATGTCCTCAATGCCTTTATAATATCACTCCTTGTTTATTAAAACAACGAAAAAGGTTTTAAAAAGGTGTAAATTGCAGGATGAAAGTCTCCTCAATCGATCACGTTGATCCAGTGTGGATTGGCAAATATACCGTATTTAGCTTCAAGGGTTTGAACCCAGGTCGACTCAAAGAGCATATGCTACTGCAGTCTTGCGGCTGGCCACTCGGCTAAGGAGGCCTATAAAAAGCACCGAAATGAATCCCAAATATTGGACTAATATAACACACAAGGAATAATCAGTTTTCTATTGCTGGATTATTGGCTTTGCTCCTTGATCCCCACTGCCATAACTTTTCGCATCTGATCCTAAAATAAAATACAATTGAAACAGAATTTTAAAATGACCTGCTGATAAGTAGGCTTATATATAATCCATGAAACTTTTGTTTTTGTTGTAGGATTTTAGAAGCTTCAGCAACTAAGGCCATATTGCTCCTTGTATATTGTCCATAAATTGCGTGTGTTCTAAGGTAGAATATCCTGAGTTTCCGGGAGAAAGAAACCATGCAATCCTCTCCAGACACCGACTAACTCAACCATGTTGTGAAAAGGCCCATAAAAATTCTTCTCGTCATGAAAGGGACTCGAACTGAGGTATTTTCTGAGGTGATTCTACCATCTGTGCTACCCACGAGTGCAATCCACGAAGCAAATATACAATTTCATGTATACATGCTGTTCGCTGATTATGGAAAACAGATTGGAAGTATCTTCTGTTAGCAAAACTAATCATCGAGGATGGAGATACCCTTTAAAAAATATATATCTAATGGTACTCTATATAAATTGCTAAATTATATGGAGTACCAAGCTGTCGGTGTTTAGAAAATCAGTGGACTGAAGGCACACAGAAGCCACTTAAAATTGTAAGAATGAAAAGAATAATTGTGAACAACAGGATGGCCTTTTCGGAAGTGGGACCTCATCTTTGTGACGTCACAATGGAACTGTGCTATAAATAGAGAACCACTGATAGAAGTGGACATATCGAAAGGTGAACTAGATCTTTTGGGATGTACGAAGATGGGATGTTTTTCCCAGTTTAAAGAAGACTGCTGGTATTCGAAAGAAAGTCCAGTTAGAATTAGGCGAGGAGAGGTTGAGGGGTAACCGGTAATGCATCGTCTTTGCAGTGCATAGTATTTGAATTATGGGTAATAATTTGTCCATGGTCAAAATTCCAAGTTGCTTGCTCGAATCTGCCCGTTATATGACTGCCCACTGAAATCTGTATTACCCGCACTGCGAATGTGGGTGGGAGTACCGATTTCGTGGGTAACTCGCTAGATTACTTATGTGATCCTAGGAGTGTTTGTATATATAGTCGCGTGGGTTCCACACGGTGAGTTGTGCAGCCCAACTTCGTGTTCTGTGTGAAAGTAGCGGACAGAGAACCGGGTCAATGCAATGTTTGTTACGAAAGTCGGGGTCATTACAACGGTGAAGTGGTAGAGGGTAGGGAGGGAAAAAAACGCGAGGACAACGGTCGTGAGGCGTGAAAAAAAAATCCATGGGTTTGTTAATTGCGAGTGTTTTCTGGTCGATTTGCCTTTTATGATGGCTGAAAACCAGGGTTTCCGTTAAGGAATTATCTACGTCTGAGATCGACTAACTCAGCCACGGAGTGAAAAAAAAGCCATAAATGTTTCTATCGGACCCCTGGCAATTTCCATCCGGTGTGTGGAGTACAGTGACAATACCACTGTGCAGACTTGGGAGGTAAAATTGAGACAAGAATCATTTCGTGGTTGATATTGAGTTTACTTCCTCTTGCCATTGACTTTTTAATTGATCCGTTGCTCAAAAACACGCGCGAAGTATTATAAATGTAATGAATTAAAATTATAAATTGTAATTAAAATGAGTTTTGCTTATATGATATAAATTAGCACGCTTTAGACCAAAGTAAAGTTCCATTGCTTAAAAGACTATTTTTTTTCTTTTGGAAAGTCTCAGATTTCGGGTTGATAGAAAGAAGAGAAAATGTACAGATTTTGAATAGCAAATGTACAAAAATGATTCGGTTGTAAAGGGAGTTACAGTGTTCCTAATTACTGCTTTAAGGAGTCTGTGTATTCCATCCATGCATGCACTGAGAATTCTCCCGGCTTTGTTGTGCTCTTACATTCGTACCATTGTGAAAGGGACCCCAATTGGCATCATCTCTTGCAGACACGCGTCTTTCAAGAAATTGCTCCAAAGACATCGAACTACGACAACGGGAATTCAGCTTGCCCTAACGAGGTCTTAGATAATACAACGCACGTGACTAAAACTCAACGCACGTTGTAAATGCTGTGTATGTGGATGAATATAATCAACCGTTGAAGAACTTCGTAAATCCAATATGGCCGTGGTAACGGTTTTTTTTTTTTTTTTCTTGTAGAATTAAATTTAAACAATATTGTTAGATTTTAAACGTGGAGTTAGCAATATATTTCGCTTACTGCCATCTAGTAGCTGGATTAAGTACTACTAGTTTATCTTGAAAGAATTTATTATATTATAAATAAATACAGAAAAACAAGAAAACTTAATTTTTTTTCACTGTAGCACGGGAAGGAAAAATTAAAAAAATAAAGTTAATCAATTACAGATTAAAATGAGAAAATAACGGTGCTATTATACACAATAAAAAATGATACATATGTTTTTTTTATTTATATTTTCGATTTTTTATATACATATTTTTTAATTAACGTTCCTCTTTGAATTTACCGTTTTCCATTTTTTCTGGCGTATAATATCTGTTTTTAAAATTTTTCGCATTTAAAGTTTTTTAATATATATATATTTTTTAAAAATATACAAAAACAATTTAATAAATAAATATATATATGTATATTAAATAATTATTTAATGTGTATTAGTTTATTTTTAAAAATTATAATTATACTTAAGAAAAAAAAATGGAAAATGTAAATTAAATGTAAATTAAGAATTAATAAATTAAGAAATGGGAAAATTAGGAAAACTGAAAGTGTAAATCGATAAACCTAAATTGGAAAAAAATAGAATAAATGCAAAATATAAATTGGTAAAAATATAATAAATTAAATAAATGGAGAATATAAATTTTTAAAATAAATGGAGAATATAATTTTTTGAAAACTTATATCCATTTATTTTATTTAATGTAAATTAAATGCAAAACGAAAATGCAGATTAAATATAAATTTGCAATTATTTAATAAATTAAGAATATTTAAAATTAGCAAACTTGGAATTGCAAATTAATAAACGTAAATTGTAAAAAAATAGAATAAATTAGATAAATGGAAAATATAAATTTTTTAAAATGTAAAAAAAAAAAAAAACCAGGAAAATTAACATATTTTTAATGTTTTTAAGACACTTAGAAATATTATAAAATAAATAAATTCATCACAATATGTTACTTTTTTGTTGTTTTTCCTTTGTTACTGGCACATTCACGTTGCAGTAAGAACACGTGTAAAAATGTGTCAGAAAGAATAAAGAAACGTGGGGTATACAAAAGTGTGAAGGTGGAGCACTGTGATGTTTTCTCTAACCTCTGGCCTCTACGACCATAAACGTGAGTGTCATCAGCAGGCACAGTCACCAACAGAGGCATTAATGCGCCTGTGTGGGATTAATTTTGCTGTCTTGCCTGTGTAGACAAATAAATAGCGCTCTCCTCAAACAATCGAACTTGTAGTTGTAATCATCGCCGATAGATGGAGCCACTAACACTGAGCTCCAAAATATGAACACCTGCCGGTCTGGGGAAGATTTGAAACGGGAAAATTACGGTGTTCGCTTGAATCGTGTCACATCCTTCCGATCAGCCGTGCGGCGTATGGTGTCTCGTTTGACAAGCAACGTAATCCAGCAAGGATACAAGCGGCTGGAGATGACAGAGCAGTATCCGAGCTTCAATGAGGAGGTAAATTTCTTTTCGAAATTCTGTTTGTTCTTTTGTGGAGGAAGGAGGAATTTTTCCGCGCAGCGTTGCGAAAGGGAGAAGGGGGGGAGGTGCTTGTCCGGGAGAGTACGCTTCTGCTGACGCGAGCAAAGTAACAACAACTGGCTGTTGTTTGCTATGTGAGACAGGAATGAGTAATCGATTATTCCTGCAATACGCGTAGATTACTTAGACGAATTAAATGTCTTGTCGGCTACGATGTTGGACAGTCCTCCGGCTCTCAGCAAACGCTCCATGCTAGAGATAGAGACGCTGTTTTCTTCGGACTCATCCCGATGTCAGATAAGTCAATTATTCGCTGTCCATCCCTGTTTCTTGGTTCCGCATCTTTCATCCGCAGCATCTTCCATGTTCGAAGATCGGGGAGGTTTGGCTATTCCTCTTCTGTTCTTTCCATCTTGCTTGCACTTTTTAGTAAGCGAGATGTTTCCAATAGTGTTCTTTCTTCCGTCTAATATTTTTCTATTAAAGTTGGGCTTTCAATTTAGAAAAGGGAAAATGAGCCAAATCGGGTGAATAGGGAGGATCTTTTACCATATAAATGTGTTTGCCAGATATTCGGCTTATACACGTACTTGTATTAATGCGCATAACAGACTACAAGTGTATGATTAATTAAATATTTATTTGTCCTGCCATCCATGATCTCCATGAGTTTTGGCAACTGGGATCGGTATGTCATTTAGTTTTGGTTGTACAAGCGTAGGTGATCTTTTTAGAGAGTACACCATCATTACAGTCTTCTGTGGATTTAGGTTCAAGCCGATTCTTTCTAAGTAGATGAATAACTCCAGAAGCTTATGGTTTCTCTTATCACAATGCAATATTAGTCATGGACTGTTGGATGGTCGTTAGAATCCTAATATCGTATGCGTAAATGCATACATCATCCCTACCCTCGCAGATCGGGATCAGCATCGCGGTAAAGAGAAGTCCGGATAAGATAAGTGTCAATGATATGAATCCAAAGCCAGGACAAGTCGAACAATGGTGGTCAATCATATTAAAGTTTAATGAACTTTTTTTTCAGTCATCCATTGGTAATCATCATCAGCTATTTTCAATACACTTCAGGATAAAGGCCTCTCCAGCAACTTTCTCCTCCACTTACTACCCCCGAACTCATGAATTTCATCTATCAATCTCCGTTGTTGTCTTCCAGGTTTCCTTTCAGCTCCTCTTGGTCATTATCAGCCATTTTCAATCCACTTCAAGATGAAGGCCTGTCAAGCAACTTTCCAGTTCCTTCTGTTTTCTGCAATGGCCATCCCTTTACTTCCCACAAACTCATGAATTTCATCTATCCATCTCCGCCTTTGTCTTCCAGGTTTTCTTCTAGCTCCTCTTGGGTACCATTCTGTTATTTTCTTAGTCCATCTGTCAACATGTCTTCGAGCTATGTGTCCTGCCCAAGACCATTTTAGTTCTTTAGTTTTGAAAAGAATGTCCTTTACTTGAGTTTGCTGCCTAATCCATACGTTTCTCTTCTTATTGGTGAGTGCCCAAGTTTCACTTCCATAAGTCATGGTGGGGAGTATACATTGATTCATTATTTTACGTTTCAGACAAACTGGGATATTGCTCTTCAGTATGTGACTATATTTCCTGAATGCTATCCATCCAAAATTTATTCTTCTCTTGACTTCCAGCCATTTATCATTACTACAGCTAATAACTTGTCCCAGATAAGTATATGACTCCACCTTTTCAATTACTGCTCCTTCAATCATTATTTCCCTTTCTGTGGCATACTTGTTCATCATTACTTTTGTTTTAGCCATATTCATCTTTAGTCCAAAATCCTTATTAACTCCGCATAACTGATTAAGATTTTCCTCTAATTCTTTGGGATCGTGGCTTATGACCACAATGTCATCTGCAAATCGTAAATGGTTTAGGTACTCTCCGTTCACATTGACTCCTTTCTGTGACCAGTCTAATCTTCTGAAAGCTTCCTCAAGGGCAGCAGTAAACAGCTTCGGAGATATTGTGTCTCCTTGTCGAACTCCTTTCTCGATTTTAAATTTGCTACTGTCTTTGTCTAGTCTAATAAAGGAGGTAGCACTCTCGTATATTTTCTTCAAAATCATAATATATGGGGTATCAATGCCTTGTCTTTCCAGTGCCCGAAACATTGCCTTATGCTGTATGGAGTCAAACGCCTTTTCATAATCCACAAATGCCAGGCATAATGGTGTTTTATATTCATTTGCTTTCTCCATTAGCTGTGATATTACGTGAAGGTGATCCATAGTTGAGAATCCTGTCCTAAAGCCAGCTTGCTCTTTCGGTTGATTCTCATCAAGTATTCTTTCTAATCTGTTAGTAATGACCCTTGTGAACAACTTGTAGATGTGGGATAACAAGCTAATTGGTCTATAATTTCCAATTTCTGATTTATCTCCTTTCTTATGCAGTAAAACTATGATTGCATTATTCCACTGCTTAGGTGTCACACCTTTTCTAATGCACTTTGTGAAGAGCCTTGCCAGTTTTTGTGTTATGTCTCTTCCTCCCAATTTTAACAACTCTACAGTAACTTCATCTTCCCCCGGGGCTTTCCGATTCTTCATTTTCTTCAATGCGTGTTCTACCTCATCAGGAAGAATATCGGGTATGTCGTATGTGTTGCTACTTTGCAATCCAACTTCCCCACTGCTGGTATCATTCCCTCGCTCCTTGTATAATTCTCTATAGTAGTCTTCTGCCATTTGAATTATGCCTTCTCTGCTGTTTATAAGTACACCATCGCTATTCTTCAGTTTCAGTATCATTTGTCTTTCTGTATTACTGCTCATGGCTGCTGATTTAAATCCTTTGTTTTCCCTTAATGCTTGTTCTACTTTTCTTGTGTTAAATCTTCTTATGTCCTCTCTGAGTCTCTTTCTAATGGCTTTGCATAACTCAGTATACTCAATTTCTCCTTGTCAGTGTTTATCTTGCTCTTTATTTGGCGTCTTCGGTTCATCATGACAAATGTTTCTTGACTAATTTTTTCTTCTTTGGCTTTCTTTTTTCTTATAGGTTTCTTGGGCTTTATCACTTTCAGAAAGTTGAAATATTCCTCGTCGATATCTTGGTCTTGAACAGTCTGCAGAAGCTCAAACTTGTTCTTAAGTTCCTAATGCACATTGCTTTTTCTCCTCTTCTCTTATCTCAAAGACCTTTGTATTATTTACTCGAGTCAGTTTTTTCCTTTCTTTTCTTACACCTATATCAAGTGTGCAAATTCTTATTCAGAACGGTAACATCATTCACGATATATCTTCTGTTAGTGAGGATGAAGTCGATTTCATTAGTTGTTAATCCATTTGGACTCATCCAAGTCCACTTTCTATTCCCCCTTTTCTTGAAAAAAAGTGTTCATCACTGACATTCCTCGAGATTCTGCAAATTCCACAAGTCTCACCTCTTTCATTTCTTTCACCAATTCCCAAATTTCCTAAAGTTCCCCTTTCTGCGCTGTTTTGTCTTCTTCCAACATTGAAGTCCCCCATAACGATAGTGTAGTGGGTTTTCTGCTCATCTAGAAGACTCTCAATTTCGGTGTACATTTCTTCAACCTCTTCATCATTCATGGCTGGATGTTGGTTCATAAATCATTATAATCTTTAGATTGTACCTCTTGGAAATTCTGAGTAGCAGTCTTGACATTCTTGGTAATGTACTTTTGAAATCAAGAATGTTGTGTTTTTTTTATCTTTATGGACCAGAAAGCCAAATCCACATTCGCTCCATTCACTGTTTCCATTGGTGTACAGCAGATTTCCACTCGATAAACTTATAAGTGATTCATTTCTTCTTCTTGGTACCATTCTGTTATTTTCTTAGTCCGTCTGTCATCATGCTTTCGAGCTATGAGTCCTGCCCAAGTCCATGCACCTTCCAAACAACTTCATTTCCAGCTTGGAAGGTATTCAGTATCTTGGTTTGAAATTTGAGGTTTATAATTGTTGATTGGATTTGGGCAGGACTCATAGCTGGAAAACATGATGACAGATGGACTAAGAAAATAACAGAATTGTATCCAAAGGGAGCTAAAATAAAACCTGAAAGATAACAATGGAGATGGACAGATGAAATCCACGAGTTCGTGGGCAGTACGTGGATGGCCATTGCTCAAAACAGAAGGAACTGGAAAGTTGCTGTAGATGCCTTCATCCTGCAGTGGATTGAAAATGGCTGTTGTTGATGATGATGATGTTTACCAATGCGTGACGATGTTACAGCTCCTGGTGATTCAATAAATACATCGCGCCACTTGCACCACTGAAAAAAAAAAGTTCGACTTGTCCTGGCTTTGGATTCATATGGTACAAGTTCTGGAGAATTTATCAGTTCTCCATCTACCAAATAACCATTTTAATAATACACTCCAAAAATCTTCCTGGAGATTTTCTCACTATTCTTGCTCTTTCGTTCTCTTAGCGATGCCTCATAACGAGCTGAAGGAAAGAATTTGAAAGTAATTTTCAACGGGGAATGGAATAAAATAATGTTTTGTTTTCTTTTCTTTTTTTTTCTTTTAAATTCGTTTCTGTCATAATTCCATATCTTGATCGTCTGATCTGCGTTTCTATGACAACCAAAGAAAACAATCAGAAGAGTTCAGATAACACCATTTATGTGACGTGTCCAAGTACGTATTAATAGACCAGGTACACGTACTGCGATAATAGCACAGTTTTAACATTGATGCATACGCTGAATAGGTGTGCACAAATGCATATGATTCATATTCTCCTAGAAGCATCTTAAGGAAACATTTCTCATTAAGATTCTTGCAAGATTTTTTTATGGAAACCCCAAACACGAGAGGTATTAGAACCTATAGTACTTAGTACCGTGCTTGGGATGGAGGTTGAGAAGACGAAAGAAGATATTTGTTGACATTGGACTTGAACTTCTGTAGATTGTAGTTTTCAGGAAATACGTATGAGGGAAGGTTGTTCCAGAAAACGGCAGTTGAATGAATAAACGAGGAAGATGAAAAGTCAGGGTAATCTCCAAAAGAGATATATCATTTTGCCTAGAAATCGGAGTGTCACCAAAGATAAGCATAGGAGCAGAAGAATCCTTTTTGCGAGATATAAGACAAGACTGAGTTTTAGAAGGGTTGAAATCAACTAAGTTGTGTTTGCCCCACTGGAGAATTACCTGGAGATCGGCATTTAAGGAATTGGTAGCAGATTTTCGAGAAGTTGAAGCTGATTGAGCAGGACAAGGTTTCTCAAAATGGAAAGTTGAATGCAACGTGCTATCATCGGCAAAACTATGGATAGGATTTCCAGTCAATGGAAGAAGGTCATTGATATACAAGAGGAAAAGTGTGGGGAAAGAACTGAACCTTGGGGGACACCAGCATTAATGGAGAAGTTAGAAGACAGAGAGCCATCTACCATCACCCTCAGTGAACGATCAGAGATAAAACTGGATAACCAAGTACTAAAAACAGTTGGCAAACCATAAGATGGAAGCTTGTTTAGAAGACCTTTATGCCAAACACGATCAAAAGCCTTTGAGATGTCAAGAGCAACTACTTGTGTTTCACCGAACCTTTCCATTGAATTAGTCCATAAATGGGTAACATAAGCCAGAATATCAGCAGTGGATCGACACTGACGGAATCCATACTGGTGATCGTTGATCAGACGGAAGGTTTCTAGGTAGTTTAAGAGTTGGCGGTTAATTGATTTCTCCATTATTTTAGAAAGAGTAGAAGTAATTGCAATGGGACGATGATTGGATGGGAGGGATTTGTCACCCTTTTTAGAAACTGGCTGGATATGAGCAAATTTCCAAGCAGAAGGAAAAACACCTTTGAAATAAGAAAGTGAAAAAAAAAGGCAAAGAATAGGAGTAAGTTCAGGAGCACAGGTTTTGAGAACAAGTGGGGAAATACCATCGGGACCTGGAGCTTTCTTAGCATCAAGATTCATCAAAATCCTTCTGACATCCTTTTGACGGAAGACCACAGGAGGCATTGAATGGAGTGTGTTGGGAATGGTGGGAGGTGTTTTACCAAGATCATTAATAATGAGCTGGAAGAAAAATGGGATGCTAGCAGGTCAGCTTTATCCTTGGCTGAAGTGACAACAGAACCATCTGGTTTGGACAGAGGCGGGAGCAGAGATGGGCAAAAGTTGCGGCCAATAGCTTTGGCAAGAGACCAGAATGCTCGGCTACCATTAGGGCAAGAAGCAAGTTTTTTACTCTTAGCCTGTTCAAACTCTAGTTTGGACTGATTAATAACTGCTTTACAATTGTTTCGAGTTTTGGTGTAGGCAGAAAAGGAAACTGAAGAATTAGAAACAAGCCAATTAAGATATGCAACGTTCTTCTCTTGAATAGCCTTCGCATATTTATTGGAAAACCGAGGTTTAGATAAAGGACGAGATTTTAAAGTGGAGTGTGGGATAAACGATTCCATTCCTGCAAGAATAATTTCACTGACACGATCTGAGCAAACGTTGACATGAGAAGTTTTGAAACAGTAATCTGACCAAGGAAAAGAAGAAAAGAAGTCACGCAGGTCATCCCATTTTGCATTCTTGTAATGCCAAACAACACGAGGTTGGGAATAGCCATGAGATAAAGGTTCCATTGGAGAAGAGACAATCACCAAGTTGTGATCTGAGGTGCCTAAAGGACCACTCACTTCGACCGTGTACTTAGAAGGGTTGTCTGTGAGAAAGAGATCAAGCGTGTTCGCTGTATGGTTAGGATTGTCCGGTAATCTTGTAGGTAAATGAGCAATCTGTGCTAGGTCATTAGTAATTGCAAAAGCCTCAGCATCTCGACCAGCTGGGTCGATGTGACTAGAAAACGGAAGCCAGCTGGGGTTGTGAACATTAAAATCACCAAGGAAAATTACCTCACCGTTAGGAAAGTTGGACTGGAGAAAGTCAAATTGTAAAGAGAGGAAGTCAAAGAGCCCCAAGTGATTAGTGGAGTTGGGAGAACGGTAGAGACAACAGATGAATTTGACACAATGAGGTAGAGAGATTTTAAGCCAGAGAAGATCGAAAATTGGAGATTCCAAATTACCAGGTCTCTGACAGGGAATATCAGAATGGACATATGCAAAAGTACCACCTTTGAAGCGAAAGGAATCATACAGCGAATAATTTGGCAACTGAGATGAGCAGTAGTTGAATCAACCGATAACTGAGATTCTGTCAGAAAAAGGACATGTGGTTTGGCAGACTGCAAGTGGAAATGGACATCGTTGAGATTAGAATTGAGACCACGTATATTTGTGAAATGAATTAGGAAGTCCTTGGGAGGTTTAGATCTTTTCGCAGATAAGCTTGCTCTATTATTTTGACAATTCATGGTGTATTCAATAGTAAGAAAAAGTGAGTGGGACATGCTGTATGAAATAATGAAATTTTTGGATATGGTGTACACATGGTAAGAATATACCCAGATCCTTGACATAACGTGGCCTCGACAATGCTCCCCGCATACACACTACTAGGACTCCCTCCAGTCACTATTGGCAGAGTAGAGGTAGCAAGATTATACACTAGCTGATCCGGAAGCCTCCTAGAGAGTTACCAATAGGTTCGGTCCGGTGTACTAACAAGCGGCCGGCCTGCGAACACCGTTTTAGAGATGTACCCTCGAAATGTAAGGAAGATTGGATCTCGCCACGATGTTCATCATAACCTCAAAAGTCATCAATCATACTGCATGATGGAAGATTATTATGTTTAAACTATTTTGGGGACTAGCAAGATTTAAAATACATACATAATGCACCGGATTTAATTCTCACAAAGAACTTGTCTCAGCAAAGAGTTACCTTGATATTGAACTACTTTCGAATAGATGGCCTTGCCAAAAGGTTAATTGGCTATTTTGTTTTTTTTACTGTTGTGGTAGCTGTTTTCAATAACAATTGACCCCTCATCAGAGTCCATGAATGTGACATTGGTGACCGTGATATTGGGCTTGTGGATAGCTGCCCTACCGCTGACCCCAAGATTACGTAGGGCCCTAAGCATGGTCGACGTATTGTTGAAAGTCCCGATGCCCTCTTGGATCTTCTTTGTTACGTTTTCCGCAGATGACACGCGTGAGCACCCTCTTACTCTCTTTATGATTCATTGCACCCGTTCCATAAGCTTGTGGCCCATGGTAAGGATACTAATATAGCAACAAACCATCATCCCACGTATTATCAATCTTTAGGGTATTATCACCCCTGGTAGGGGTGATAATACCCTAAAGGGATCGGTAGAATGTCATCTGCAGGGCATAAATCCAATTTAAGGGTGGATGGTTGCAGAATAGATGTGAGGAGGTTTGTCTCCAGCCAGTGGTGGTTGACTGTTGGAACAAAATTCCATCTGCTGTTGTGGGGTTGGCAGCTTGAATAAATTCAAAGAACTACACAAATTATTAGAGGCGATGGATTAATAATAAGGGTAAATTTATTTTGTCTCTGACTGTATAAGCTTGCTTTCTTGCATCATTTGCAAAACTTATTCTACTACTAATAGTAATTCAAACATCCCCAAGTTCATATGGGTATTCGTGCACATGATGCATGCCATCTACCGGGTCCTTACCTTCGCTCGACATTAACAGGTTTTCCTAAACTCTTCTCCTAGATTGATGTATCCCTGAATTTACAGCAATTCGGATTCTTGTCACTCCTCCTTCATGGTTCGAGTAGTCTTTCTACTGTAAAGGTTGCTGCAAAGTACATATTAAACTCTTCTGTTCTTCTCTACTGGAAGTCGAGTTATTACATGCGGACGGACAGACAGAGAATAATTGAAGGTTTCTATTAGTCTGGTTTTCATAAAAGTGGTGGTGGATTAACAAATAGCTCCTCTGAAAGGACTAAATATAAAATTTCATGAAAGTCCTTCTACTGGAAGCTGTTGTGACATGCGGACGGACAGATATGGTGAAGCGCATTGCGCATATATGCTAACGCGTAAAAAAATATGGGAATCCATTTCAGTAAATACTGCAAACGTTCAACCAGGGGTGTGCTTGTGCATAGGATGTCGGTCAATTCGTCGATAGAACTGCACGATTTTTCCATTTCAATGGGCTGAACTGATCCGTGTTTTGAAAGAGTCACATTTATCATAAATCTCTCTTTCTTTCTTCTTCTCCTGGCGTTTCGCTTCCGTGCAGGGGCACATTTATATAGATATCGCGCTTAATATTTATAGTCACGTTCACCTTGACCACTGTTGCTATAGCTACATATCAGTGCGCACGCGTATATAAATTCTATCGTAGTTCTTAATATAGTTATGGACCTTTCATCATTTGGGAATGAACCATAATAAATGTCATCGTATCCTTAAGATGGCGCATCGAAAGGGAGAAAAGATTTTCACCTTTTTGTCTACTGTAGTAACGCATGCGCATAGAACTACTTTATTGAGCAGATTATGTTCTCTACAGTGACCCCTGACCACGTAAGGTTTTAATGGGTGGTACCTATATAGTAAAATTGGCATAGATTCAAGTCTTCTGTCGGCCTCCACTTGCCAGCTAGTACTTAACCACCCCAGAGAGAGAGAGAGGGGGGAAAGAAAAAAAAGTGAGCCAGAATAATATATTATAATAGCATACTGTGTAAGAATAAGAATAGTTCATCGTTTGATACGAAACGTGGTAGCACAGTAGGGTGCGCGTTTCAATTTTTTTTTTTTTTTTTTTATTGGGGTGGCGTTAAAGGATACTGCAAACATCCAGATCTAAATTCATAAAAGTTACACAAAATTCTTATCTTCTAAATAAAGCTAATTTTTATGTGTTTTCTGTAATAAATAAAGTGCTCCATTGCCACTACTTTTCGAACAGCCCTTATCGGTTAATAATATATATATACTTCAAAATAAAACTGATTTTCGAAGATGAGATTATATTATAATATACTTTCAAAAGCTACAGTTTGCTGTCTCTGAAAGCTTAGATCTCCACGAAGTTTGTTTATTTTATAAACAGTTTATCCAACAAAGTAAACAGTTCGTATTGAATAAATTATTTCAAAATCCTCAGAATAAACTCCACAATCCTTAAATTATTTACTAAGTCTCTCTATTTGACTGAGTAGGATTAAATATTAACAGGGAAGGGATTAATCACGTTACCTGTGCTACTGTGTCATGCAACAGGCTGATTATACATTCAATAACAAAAAAAATAGAAGCTCCATCCACTTTTCGTGCTGTTAAGGACTACGAGTTAAACCCATTGATTGCCTGTTCAATCCTCATGGATTTAACAGGCGTTTCTATCATGGCTGATATTTGTACTGACGTCACATTCACATAAACATTCGAAATGATCTTCCGGCTGTTGGAAATGACGCTTTCTATTGTGCGCATCTCGTACGCCTTATGTTTCCAATGATTTTTCACAATCCACCCTCTTTCCATGTACAGCTGCTTCTGAACACAATTTGCACACTTTTTTTTAACTCTTCTTTCTCTGAATACAGCAAACGAATTCAGTAGATGTCATGGGCTGTCCCTGCATCCATCAATTTCGCGACACTGGACATCTCGTTTCTTTATTTTTTTAGGGCAAACTGTCCCATCTTTATATCCCGTAGCAGTAGAAAACCACACGTCTCGGTTGATCGATCAATTGATATCTGGAGATCGATCATTTCTCAATTGTAAGTGTTCCACGAGTGAACTTCAACCTTTGGCAACATGCCAAAGTGGATATTTTCTCTTACACGCGGTTTACAAGATTCTTTCGTCATAAAGCATCGCGAGATGGAGACTGATGGTAAGGTTAATTTGGAGGAAAAGAAACTTCATCTATCTCTCTTTCTCCGCACTCGGTTATCTTTCTTAATTGGTCGCTGATCATTCTCGGCAACGAAGAAAGTATCGACAATGGTGAGAGGTGCTATTCATCACCCCCCCCCCCAACGAAATTTTTACTAAATTATCAACTGATTCCATCCCATTATACCTAGCACCATTTTCCAGATAGCTCGTAGAAAAATATATCATCAAAAGAAACTTCGCCTATCTATTAGGTTGATAATATATTTGTTGACACTTGATGAAGACAAAGGAGCCCTTACCGGAAACGTTTTGCTCTGAAATAAAGGAGAAAAATCGTTGTGTGTAATTCTCATCAAAATACGTGAACGTGGGATTCAACCAAAGTTTAAACCAAGACGACAAGGAAATACAAAGGTAGAGGCTTATCTTAGAACAGGAAATTCTTGTGTCCCTATAATTAGCGTGAGAGTGGTAACAATTTGATGGGCTAAATGATATTAGTTGGAAAGACTTGCAGGGTAATTAACCAAAATCTAATTAGCTGGAATTTAATAGCATGTTACTTGAGCATTGTTGATTCTCCAGTGGAATGAGGAAAAGATTCGCTGGTATTTGTTAGAGATAATAACCTAGACTTTGTTGGTAATTAGCAGACATCCTTCTAACCCAAGAGTGAATAATTTTAATTATCTTATTAAAAACTCCACGGAAAATATTGCAATCATTGAAATGAGTTTCTTATTTAATAACTCAATTACTTTTGCTGATTACGCATCATCTGAGTCACGAAGAAATCGAGATGCCTTTAGATATGGCAAACTTTATTCACTAATGTAGATCTTTCCCCCCTAACCCCCCTTAAAAACAGTGCGGTGAAATTTTTGGCTAAGTTTATGACTCTTAAACACCTGTCCTCCACTTAGACCTTTATTAATCCTTTTTTTATTACCACAAGTGTACTTAAAGTGTTCCAAAGAGATGACCATTTCAACCATTCTCTTTTTTTCTCAAGAATTATTAAAGAATCCATCGATTTATCCAGTATATCGATTTTGGGACAAGGGAACTTAAAATCCGATTGGTTTATTAAGTTCTCAAGTATCCAGACATTGTTAATGACTACAACTCACACAGCTGCTTACCAAAAATGAAGAAAATTGAGTTTTTATCTTCCTTACAATCTACAAGACCAAAGTCTTAATTTGGGTTTATAAAAACTGGTAATTATAACTCATCAAAAATTAATATGGTGGCTGACGCGTAAAAAAATCCCCTAAGACAGTCCAGCATCTTTTTCTACTTCTCTTTACTTCCAGATTTAGGTACAAAGTAATTAAGTAACCAAAGGGTAATTGGGCTTCTTTGGGGATTTGATGTCATGTACTAGTAACAAAGCATGGAACAAAATACCGGCACTTGACAACAGTTACCACTACATTTACCGCAACTCCACCATCCATCCTTGTTAGGAAACACTCTAAATTGATCCCCGGGTAACCTAGTGGGTGGAGAAATCTATAAATAACGCGCACTGCTAGATTTTATCACGACAACACAATTCCCTGCATGGCCATTTTGGTGGTAATAACTTTGATGCGTTTAAAAGGAAAATAAAAAGATGGTTGTCTTTTAGTGGATCCAACGGGAATTTTAATAGGAAAAATACCTGCCCGCTATTAATATTAATGGGGGGGATGTGAAATTAAAGAATGGCGTACAAGAGAAGTAACTTAAGGCCATAAAACCAAGAAACGCTGCAATAAAGGGGCAAATATAAAAGATAAAACCGCACGAACAAAATTGAATATTAAATGAGACACAACAAGACTCGCTTGGCTTAATTTAAATATTACGAGGAGTTTGAATGCAAATTACATCTGCATTGAAGGCCATATTGGAATTGTGATCGATTTTCTGTTTGCTGGATGAAAAACCCATGCTACTTCTTCTGGGACTGACTAACTCAGCCACTTTGCGAAAAAATGCCCATAGAAAATCCTGACGTCATCGACGGGATTTGAACTCAGGTGTTTTCCACCGGTGTGAGGAGGATGGCAATTCTCCCAACTGAGGGCAGTTTCCAAAGACTGACAACGTGACCTTGTTGGCACACATTGGCCCTTGAAATTTTATAACGGATCCGACCTGATCCTTCTCCCACATACTACCTCTTTCTATATTTATGACTTCCTTCAGTAACCGATGGATCTAAAAATGGTTAAAAGTTAAAACCTCTGATGGTTAAAAGCAGAATTAAATGAATCAATAGGACACACAGAAGCGAGACAGCCCGAAGGATTAACATCTATTAATAGCAGAAGACAACAAAGTTACGTTTCGAATACACAGCTCTGAACGACATCAAAGCAACTGAAGACCCTCTTCGGATCCATTCAATGAACTACTGCATCATGTACAGAGCTTGGAGTCTAAGAAAACCTTCTTTGATAACTAAGATTATTTCGGCTGGCTACTCTCCAAACCATACATTTTATGGCTTCCGTTTAACCTAAACGATGCGTGACGTCACAATCGATAACTTTATATCCCACCACTGTCCCTCCTTCAGCAACAAATTGCTTGCCAATATTAGCCAAGGCATTGATCTCACTCAACCAACCATAACTGCTCCAATAAATGGATTCTGTATTTCGTTGGCAGCGTATAAATACTGTTCCACTCATAAAGACATTCCAGCAGTGTGGACTCGCGTGTGTCTGATTGTGGCGCCATCTGGTATTGATTAATGTTACGCCATTTCGGCCTATTGAATTCTTCCGTGTGATGCGTATTACGCTCGGGCAAAAATTATTACTCCCAGCATTACCGACCCCCTCTTCCCGCCCCCTAAAAGGAATTCACCTTAGTTGGGGATAAAAATGGTCGTTTGGACCACGGGAAATTAATTTTCGGATGATGGAACTTTGCCCTTGACTTCGGCTGCAAAAGATGTGAGATTGCGAAGGGCCTACCATCAGACCACGTGTGAAATCTTTTAAAATATTGGTTTGAAGGGAGTGCGCTCGTTTTTCTACAAATAAATTGCAGCCGATCTGCGGTGTTTTTAAATCCGGGGAGGGGATGGAATAAAGCGCCTCGAGGGAGGGGAGAAGAACGTTAGATAATCGTTAGTTAGGACAGGCTCGCTCGTAATGAGCGCTCCACTTAATCTTCGTAAATTAGCGGGTGTTTTTGTTTGGGCAGCGGCAATTACGGGCCGTGAAAGGGTGGCATTAGGGAGCGGCAAAAAATGGCGAAGGACGCTCCCAGCGCGCACTGGAAACGCGTCTTGTTGGAGTACTAAAGATGGTTGCCCCGCGTGCGATTCGATTGGCAATCACTGCATTCAAACATCTGCTCGGTTCTGCATCTGTCCCTCCCTTTCTCCTTTTTCTCTCCATCTCTATTATTATATTTTTTGCTCTTCAAGGAAGATTCTGAAAATTGCAGCCACCTCAGAAGTGTCGACCAATGGCCTGTCAGTCCCCAATGCAGACTCCAGGCAAGTACCCCGCAAGAAGATTAATTCACAATGGCAAGACCCGTGGCATTGACAGGTAACCAACAAACAAACTCCATCAGATTAAACCTGTAATGAAACCGTGGCTGTGTAGTCTGCGCAGAGATGGTAAAGAGGAAGTTGTTTTTGCTTGGCTCCGCATAGCACAGTCATCTGGCACATTCTTTCCTGCTGAGGGCCGATGACTCTCCAGTGTGCGAGCAATGTGACCGTTCCATCTCTCTATCTATCAAGCATGTTTTAACAGAATGTCGAAATTTTGGAAGCGCACGTTTCATTGCTTTTAGTCATGTGACTGAGACTTAATATGTACAGGCGTACATAAAATATGAAATACATTTTTTGTAAATTTAAATTATTTCTGGCGCATTAAAACCAAAAAGGGATCCCAAGGGACCGCTTACTCCACACATACTTAAATACACCTTAATGCAGTCTTCGTTCATTAATTCCAGCGAAGTTCTTTCATTTGTACCTTACAAGAAAAAGGGGGATGCTCACCCCTCAGTGTTCTCGAGCGTATAATTACTTCCTTAAAAGAATTCACGCACTACTTAGAAGAAGGGGGAAAGTCACACGGCGGATATGTTTTCCTTAACAAACAAACGCGCCAATAATTGTACAAAATCCTCTTCCATTCAACTTACTTTTTTCGTTTTTGCGCGCGTGTGTGTGTGTGTGTCCGGGGGTTGCGTGACAGCAAAGACGCCTGTGTCCGACCGTACCAGTGTACACAGCGGTAATAACGAAAGTAGAACGTGCACATTTCGGAAAGTTGCCGCGCGACCTACTTTCTTGTGTCAATATGCGGAGATGACTGCGCTCTCACCGGAAGCCAGGTGCGGTACGTGTACGGTATATTTAAGTGCGCGCGCGAGCCTGTGTACGTAGCGACATCTGTCGGTTAATCTGAGAACAAAAAATTTCGCTCAGGTCAAAGAGTTGTTCGTTCGAAGTACAATAGGTGCGTGCTGCAGGTGCGTGCCCTGAGATATGTTCATTAATCAACGATCAGAGCTCTTGTATATAGATTAAAGTCGCGGAAGAAGCATGCGGGGCCCCCTGTCGTACTGTCCCCTGTTTGATACATTCCTTTCAACGTAGGGATCGAGTCCCCCCCTTTCCTATTCTCCTGATATGAGTTCTTGTGGCTCTGACACCGTGTGAGCAGCAGATTGTTCCGTTAATCTTCAATGAAACCTAGCTGTTGGTGGTGCCCCAAGTTGCCACTACTTTCTGAACAGCATTGCAAAATAACAACTGAAGTAGATGCAAAAATCGTAAAAAATTCAAGTGAAGAGTAATTATATTTACCATGAAAGATCACATTTACCATCCCGCCCATTTAGTGAAAAATTAAACTACAGTACCTTACCAAAATATTAGAGTCAAAACCCTAATAAAATCGTCTGCTGTTTATTTTAAATTGAGCAAACGGTCATTCCTGATTCTCTCCTACTTTGGATGTTGAGTAGCCAAAATGATAAGGTTATCATTTTGGTATATTGTACTTTAAAACAGTCCCAGTGATCCACAGCCCACTGACAAAAAAATTAGAAACCTTTTGTAGCTTGCAAAATAGTACTTCCCTTTTCTCAGATTGCGATGAATTCTGTCAAGATGACAACGCAGCTGTCCACTGCAAAAGCTGCATCCGAATGATTCGAGGAACATTCCTAAGATTTCCATCTACCCTGGCTGCTTAATTCTCCATATCTGAATCCAGTTGAGAATGTCTCGGGCCATGTTGGTAAGTTCAGTTCTCTACCGACTGCAATACAGAAGCTGACAAATATCCTGATGGAGGAATGGTCAAATCTGAAACTGGACTCCATCAGACACCTATTGGAATCGACAACATGACGTGTATGTGCTGTAATTTGGACAAAAAGGTGGTCCTACTAGATTTCTAATTTTTTGACCAGTGAATATAGAAGAAATATTGGACATCATTTAACCCAATACCTTAAAAAGATGTTCTTGTTATTTTTAATATTAATGAGTTAAGAGTAAATTATTACGACGATTCGTGGACTTCGTGTTGATGAGGGCGTTGAGATGAGATTCCAACTGTTAAGGGCTTAGGATGGCCATTTGTGCCCTCTCTTGCAGTCCACCCATAATATTCGCAGTCATCAAACTCCTCGAATCTTTTATTGGCACTAAAGAAGCCACAGACCATCAACAGCTGAAAGGCAGCAATAAAAAAGCAATCCAAAGTCCTGACGAACCCTAACCAACTGACATTTGGAGACGCACAAAACGTTCGCTGTTTGAACTCCTTCGAAAGCATAAACAGCGGCGGAATATCTCTTAAGACCTTTAAATGGTCCGAAAAAAAAAACATCAATAAAAGAAGTGGAGGGGAGGAGGAATCAGCGCGAGAACCTCCCAGGTAATGGAAAATTCTCGAAAGTTGCTCAGTAAGTACTCCATCTTGGCCAGAAGCTGAACAGAAATTTGCTATTACCACGAAATATTTTCCAAGTCAGCAGGATTCTGAGCGAATCGGCTCAATATCGGGGGGGGGGGGGAGGTTAAGCCTCGAGCGAACGCCGTGCGAAACTGGTGTCGATAGGCGAACAAGAAACAAAAGGGGCGATCGTAAACCCGATTATTACGAGGGGATACTCGAGATGGTAATGAAGAATATAATTGAGAGATTATTCGAACGCAGCCCAAGAAGCGTTGTTCCCGAATTTCTTAGAGAATGATGAGCGGATTATCCGCGTAACCATGACAACCGATCCAGAGAAATGATGCGGTGAAGAGGAAAATTAGGAGGTGAACTCCGACATTCATCTCCTTTAGAAGTAATTCGAAAATCAATTTTTAGATATAATCCCCGTGTGTACGCTGTCGTCATCAAGCTGTGTCGCTCGTACGTTACGGCCACCATCCCACGATGCTACGACACCTTTTTTTGTTTCTTTTTTTTCCTTCTACGTGAGGATTTCGTTATTTCAAGGTACGTTTTCATAATCATCTCGGATAAAGGAAACGAACGTTTTATTGTTGATTTAAAATGACAAGAAATCACACTTCTTAAGGATTTTCGATTTTCTTTCACTCTCTTTCGTTTACTTTCACTGTAGGAAAAATCTCGTTGAGTTTCAGTTTTCAGTGGACTTTGACAGGTTCAATTTCAGTAAACCAACTGTATCTCAACGCATGCAACGAAATTAACAGCATGTGCACTGCCCTACCAATTGTTAGAGAAGGTTTCGATATCCGCACGGCTTCCAGCATAAAATTGGATCTAATAATCCAATAATGGATCTTTTTAGATCCATAAAAAAGATCTAGATAAAAGATCTACATAAAAGACAGATCCATAAAAAGTTCTAAAAAGACAGATTCATAAAAAGATCTAAAAAATGTCTTTTTTAGATCTTTTATTAGAATAAAAATGGATAAAAGTGGATCTTTTATAGCATAAAAGATCCGCTTTTATTCATTTTTATCCCAGCATAAAATTGGATCTAATAATCCAATAATGGATCTAATTTTTATGGATCTTTTTAGATCCATAAAAAAGATCTAGATAAAAGATCCATAAAAATGACTAAAAAGACAAATACATAAAAAGACCTAGATAAAAAAGCCATAAAAAGATCTAAAAATACAGATCCATAAAAAGATCTAAATTAAAGATCTAAAAAGAGAGATTCAAGAAAACATTTAAAAAGTGTCTTTTTTAGATCTTTTATTAGATCCATAAAAATGAATCTAATAATCTAATAATGGCTCTTTTTAGATCCATAAAAAAGATCTAGATAAAAGATCCATAAAAATGTCTAAAAAGACAAATACATGAAAAGATCTAGATAAAATAACCATGAAAAGATCTAAAAACACAGATCCATAAAAAGATCTAAATTAAAGATCTAAAAAGAGAGATCCAAGAAAAGATCTAAAAAGTGACTTTGTTAGATCTTTTATTAGATCCATAAAAATGGATCTAATAATCTAATAATGGATCTTTTTAGATCCATAAAAAAGATCTAGATAGAAGATCCATAAAAATGTCTAAAAAGACAAATACATGAAAAGATCTAGATAAAATAGCCATGAAAAGATCTAAAAACACAGATCCATAAAAATATCTAAATAAAAGATCCATAAAAAGATCTAAAAAAAGAGATCCAAGAAAAGATCTAAAAAGTGTCTTTTTTAGATCTTTTATTAGATCCATAAAAATGGATCTAATAATCTAATAATGGATCTATTTTATAGATCTTTTTAGATCCATAAAAAAGATCTAGATAAAAGATCCATAAAAATTACATGAAAAGATCTAGATAAAATAGCCATGAAAAGATCTAAAAAGAGAGATCCATGAAAAGATGTCTTTTTTAAAAAAGTATTTCTAAAAAGTGTCTTTTTTAGATCTTTTATTTTTAGATATTTATATCTAATAATCCAATAATGGATCTATTTTTATGGTTTTTAGATCCATAAAAAGGATCTAGTTAAAAGATCCATAAAAATGTCTAAAAAGACAAATACATGAAAAGATCTAGATAAAATAGCCTTCAAAAGATCTAAAAAGGACAGATCCATAAAAAGATCTAAAAAGAGAGATCCATGAAAAGATCTAAAAGGAGAGATCCATGAAAAGATCTAAAAAAGTGTCTTTTTTAGATCTTTTATTTTTAGATATTTATATCTAATAATCTAATAATGGATCTAAAAAGATCCATAAAAAAGATCTAGATAAAAGATCCATAAAAATGCCTAAAACGAAAAATACATAAAAAATCTAGATAAAATAGCCATAAAAAGACAAATACATAAAAAATCTAGATAAAGTAGCCATAAAAAGATCTAGATAAAAGATCAGTGCACCGTAAGGAAGGGAGGTGACGTCATCGACCTTCATGGGCGGGAGTAAAGTTCACGAATCGAAGCCGTGTCCAGGGTCTTCGAACAGTGGTGACTGGAACAACACAACCACAAAAAAGAACAAGACCATCCTTAAGAAGATACACTACCTGGCCACTTTATTATGAGGCTTAGTGTATATACAAAAAATCCGTAAAAGTGTGTAAATGGAAGAAGATTCAATCTGGTGTTCAATATCATTATTCAACATCAGAATTAGAATGGGAGTGGCGCATCTGGCAAAGACAGAATTTATTGTGAACGCCTTCTGAGATATTCTTTCGTAGCGTGGCGCGAGCCTTCTCAACAACTTCTGGAGATAAAGTGTCAGTCGTACGCATTAGAAATGAAGGCCCCCGCGTAAACAGAACAAAGAACGCAGCAGTCCTCGCGACTCTTTAGCCATCTTTAACAATAAAGGAGCCGGTTGTCATAACAACAAATGAATTATCCTAACAATAAGCGACAACAGAGAAAACATGTTTTGAGAAAACTTCGACCGAAAATAATTTCACGTGACAATTGCTTCATTTTTCCGCCTCTTCCGAGAACTGTCCGCATTATCCGACTAATTAATTCGATTGAAAATGAGTTCCGCACAAGTTGAACATCGGTGCAGAAGGTTAATTAAAATCTCGCGTCTGTAAATGTGTTCTTTTGTTCAAACTAATTCCCACTACTTTCCAAACAGTTATTAGAATTTCAAGCAGTCCGCGAGACAATTTTTAACTCTATACAGCGTTCTGATTGCGTTAATCAAAAATACCCGTGTTAAAAGTGCTAATTCGGTTAACAGCGCCACCTGTCAACTATTTTTAGCACTAAAATCGCTAGTGCGTCATTAAACTTCCGACAGCTGCGCCATCTACTGACCAGTTTTATTTCTCGAATTTGAAGATTTCAAATCAGACGATGTAAGTCGCGTGACTGTTTTGCTGGCATTGAATTGGCAAACCATCTACCACTTTTTTCTTCTTTCTTTCTTTATTGCAATTACCACCTAAAGTGAGTACGTTGTGAGCCATTCATTACTCCCAAAGGTTTTTTTTATGAGGTTAGAGAAGAGGGGGCCCCCATTGTTTCGGCTCTTTGGTAATTTATCTTTACATGCTGAGCAAGACTAATAGCGGTAATGGTTGTAGGACGAAGATAAGAAAGAAATGGATGTCTTTGAGAAGAGAAATAACAGGAGAGGGAAAAAATACAGCGAGAGAAAAAAAAATAGAGAGGTAGGATTGTACTACAAAAGGTGCACAAGAGAAAAGTAATTTCTGAATAAGAATTTCTTTGCCTTTATTTCGTTACTACCTTAATTACAAGGTTAACTCAAAAATTAACTGCAATTTGAGAGTTTTTTGATGTGAAAACATCTTTGGCAGCACTTACTGAATTTTTCGGGCTCGGGCTGAAGTAAAACCGATTGGTAACGAAAATGCGAAACGGAAATGACGCTAATGACGTCACATCATCCTAAATGCTGCTAACTCAATCACTAACGTTCATTCGGTAGAGTAAGTAGCGTGCGTGACCATAAAACGTTACATCGTTCGTACTAAATATTTCGGACCGAAGTAAAACCGATTGGTAACGAAAATGCGAGACGGAAATGACGTCACTTCCTAGCATAAAAGGTTACATCGTTCATAACTTCGGTTCTAGCTGTTCGATTTAAAAAATTTAAGCGGTTTTTATTTTGTTTCGCCCCCTACTATCGAGCTGCGAAAATACCAACTTTACAAGATACAGAGAATACTAGAAACAACACCGTATTTAGCAGTCACTGGCTTAAAACCTGGTCACTCAAGGCACATATACTTATGCACCTTTGCGGCTACGGCGGTCCTTAAGTTTCGAAAGAATTCTATCAGAAATGCTTCCAGTTAGTTCCAATGGAGTTGGGATGATGACTTCGAAGGTGCTCCATCTGAAATGCCGGTAGGATCCATCATTTGTCAAATATTAGTTCCGACTCCGAACTTTTTGATCACACCCCATATACTGGTGCTTTTGTAGTAGTGCTGTTGAGCAAAAATTACTTCAGAAAGATGCCTGTGGAGGATTGGCAACAGAAAATCTGAGAATCTATCTTCCCTCTCGAAGGTATTCCTGGAAAGTGCATGCTAATTTGCTAGCTAGGAAAATGTCTAACGTTTTTACACCTGGTTTACATCCACTTATGTTTAGTATTATACTTGCCCTTTGACCTTTATAAAGAGAGTTCTTTTAAGTCTTTAATACAACACAATGTTGTTGGAACAAAAACAGTTTCTTTGTCGTTAAGAGTTTACACTGATTCGATGTTGTCGATGTGGATTTAAGGTTGTTTTTTATGCTGCGTGCGAACCAAAAAGTAAATTAATAATAAATGTACCGGGCGACATTGCATGTATGGTTTTTTGTTTTTTTTTCTTTCTATTGACGTGGTATGTCGCTAAAGAGGATTGCTGTACCAGCTTTGTAAGCACGACGATGTACAGAGGACTTGTTTGTCGTAATCTTTGAGCTGCCACTAACAAAACATTATAAATATTCAGTGTCTTCGAAACTGGTAAAGTCAAAAAAAAAACTATAGTGGATGCAACTGCTTCCAGAAAACTCTGATGTGGTTTCTGGCGTACATAAAAAGTGAAATCATGCCTACATTACTCAGTTGCCTGTTAAGGGAATACACTAAAGTAAGTAGGCAGTAGATTCCAAAAAAAAATCTTCAAAGAGATAGTAGATGGAAATGGATTTTTAACTAGACGAAGAAGGCACTAGATGGGGAACAAAATAGTTGAAACATCTAAAATATCAGTTAGGTCACAGAATCCACCGCCAGTCATGTACCGGTGTTTCTATTAATCTGTCCACCGAGTGTACAACTGAACAATGCCACATTTTCACCATTTATTTCATAAGTGTACTTAAAGATGAGTAAAAAATCCGATATCTCTAAATGTAATGCCTTTAGAAAACAGCGGAGGTGACGCATGTATCGGTGCAGACTGTGTCAATGCTCTATAATCAGCCGCTACTAGGAATTCACGGAGACAAGGAAAAGAAAAAACAAATTGAGAAAAGGTATTCAGTCAATATTGAGTACGTTTTGAGTATCTTCAGGTGTCAATGCCATGGCAACCAAAGACGAACTAATTCTTTATTAATCATTCGATAATATTTTTCTAGGGCAGTGTACTTTCATTTATTATAATTCCGTGGGTGGCTTTTTATGATGGAAACTTTGGTTGTTGTTGCATGGAGCGTGCATTAGAATCCTTTGTGAGATCAGTCCATTGGGGAGAACACGATGGAATATTAAACCCGAATCACGTGATAAAAATTCAACTAATATTAGTGAGTGATGTCACTACTTTAGGTACAAAACGCGGACTGCTGTCTTTTTTTTTTTTTTTGTGCTAATTAATGGATTTGAAAAAATAAAAATGGAAGCCAAAAATGTCATTAAGGTGAAGTGCTATTAATGTCTCCTGGTGGTGCCTTGAAAGCAGCTATTAGCGACACCATCGGGGATTATGTGCGTAAAAGAATGTTTTGGTGTGATCGGTGGACAGATATGCAAATAAGTATGGAGAATGATAAGAACAATTTCTGTTTGTCCCTTGACTTTATGACTTCGGACTGTTCCAGCAATCATTGGTTGAGTTCTTGGCAAATTGCCAGCTACCTTCGGTCGAAAAGTGAATTCTTCATTATTTTGTTTGAGAAGCTGAAAAGAGAGTTGTTCGATAAAAAAAAATAAATAAATAAAAATAAAAATAAAAAATAGAACGTAAAAAGATAAAAATAAAAAAAAATACAGCATAAAATTAACACAAAAAAATCGATAAAATATAACAAACGAAACAAAAATAAAATGAAAAAAATTAAAACAAAAATAAATACATAAAAAATAAAACATCGAAAAAACACAAAAAATTAAAACAATAAAAATTAAAAAAATAAAATATCAAATAAAACAAAAAATTAAAACAAAAATAGATAAAAAATAAAATATCAAAGAAAAACAAAATATCATAAAAAAATTAAATAAAAACAAAAAATTAACACCAAAAAATAGATAAAAATAAAATATCAAATAAAAACTAAAATGAAATCAAAAAACAAGAAATATAACATAAAGATAAAAAATAAAAAATTAAGCTATAAGAGCATTATGTGCTCTTATAGCTTAATAGGATTCACGCTGATTAGTGTCATTAATTTTACGTAGATGGCGTTACAATCTGTGGTCGAGAAAAGTATTTTTAATCTGTAATTTTATTCTACAATCCACTTAGAACAAAATATTTTAATGTCATATTTGCTTCTTACCATAATCTAACGTTACCAGGTGGCGCTGGAGTAACAGCTCTCAAAAATAAGAGATATCGGTAAAAATCCACAAGGTCGTGCTACATAGATAATAAAAAAGCCCAATTATTGAAGTTCTTAACTTAACTGAGGGGTGGTATGCCAGAAGATTAATTATATCGATGGATTAACAGAAATGGGACCTTCCAAGTACAATTAAGACGCTTTTGAACTGTGAAATTAATCTTGAGGAGTCCGATGTCCATCTTAAAGCGTTACATCCTTGAAGAGGGATCGATATTTCCATAAATCCTTACGTCTCTCGTAAGAAATCTCTTCTAAGATAATAGCAACACTACGACACAGCCTGAAACCTCCAGCAATGTACGTAAGGGCCACCTGGTCCATGGATAGCCATCATCAAAGTGTTTTTTTCGCACTTGGTTAAAACTCAAAGTATTGCTGTCACAAACACAATGGACTATTTCTTTCGGCGTACCTATTGCAAGCTGCCAGATATTAACAGATCAAAGAGTTTTTAATAACGTCAGCTGTATTATTGTGCGACACAATGCGTTCCTGAAGCTGTGGGTGGCGCAATTCTTGGGGAGAAAGGGGGGAAGAATCTTTCTAATCAGGATGGACTAATGAGATTGTGCTGAATGTCATGAAAAGTGATGCAACAATCAATACTAGAGAATCAATAAGGCGCCCCCTGGTGTTCATTTTCTTCTTTGCGTTTATTACTGCTGGTGCCGCTTTCTTTCAAATCCCCCCCCCCCGTCTGCTCTCTCTCTGCTTCTTTCCTTCTTTCCTCTTCATCTTTAGTTCTGTCCTGATTGTGGGGCCGGTTTAAATATAATCTTTAAAAGCCAATAGAAAGGAATAATCGATAGAACGGAGAAGAATGCCAAACAAAAATTTTTGCAGATGAAAATGCCAGCATTGCTTTGTATCCAAGGCGTCTTGTTACTTCACAAACTTGCTCCCAAGGAAAAATCTTACGTACCTAAGGGAGAACGCTGAATTCAAGACCCGGAGACAAAAAGAGATGGAACAAAAGACAAGAGAATTTTAAAATGACAAAAAGAAGATAGAAAGTCGATAAATTCGTATTAAATACGTATTTAGAGATAGAAAGAAGAACATAAAAAAACACAGAATGATTATTAGACAGCAGGACCAGTAGTTGATGGGTACAACATATATTAATTCTTCTAAATAAGTGGAGGTTTGAACGTACAGTAGGTCCCATTGAGGAATACAAAGGATTAAACTGTTCTGAAGCGAATCCACCGAATGAATGAATTACATCAATAGAGAAGAGACTGCAAATTTTAAGGATGGATAATGAGGAATCCTTCAGGTCCAACAATTGCTTGGTGGGGTAGATCATTAATAGCTTGAATTAGATCTTCGTTTTGAATCAAAAAGGAAGACATATTGGACCTCCTCTTAGTTGAATCAAAAGCGACATTTATGACAGTTGTTAATGACCCACTTCTTAACTGGGCCATTGATAGATGAGTTAGGGAGAATCCTTTTTGGTTCCACAAGTTTCCAAGAGATCAGATGATGGTGAATCTTTTAATGCGATCAGCTGCAGCTTTTCTTTTTTGGCTTAGCTGTTACAATGCGTAATATATTACACGTGCATAAAAGTAAAGTTTCGAAATGAGTGAGGAATAAGGTTGCAGAGTTCCTAATATCCTGGTAACTCCACATACTTCGAAAGACTGGAAGCAATAATACGCTGTTATTATTAAAAATCACTCTTTGTATGGATCTTAGTGTTGTAATGCACAAGATGGGAGGGATGAAGGGAAAGAGGAAACTATGTGACATCTCTGATTTTGACAGTGCAGAGGTCTCCCAACGGACCAATTATTTTCTTACTGTAATTTACGAACAAACAGAGAGCAATAAGCGAGCATAAGTTAAAGGTTTCTGCACTCCTCAGAGGACGTGACACAACCAACCCACTCTGTGATACTACAAGACAACGGGGATCGATATGGTGTCATCCTTGCCAGCAGGTGGTCTAGAAGCAATCAGCGACAGAAGTTATAAATAGATACCCCTTCCGGAGGATACGTTACTGGCTGCCTTCCTAGGAGAAAAGGTAAAACGTTCCAATATCTGATGCTCAGCAATTCTACTCTTTTAATCGAAAGGGGGCATTTGGAGGAAATTTCTGCCCCTCGTCCCTAATATGAGAGTTTCCTTTAAGCAGTCAAATACGCATAAATAATATAGGGACATGCAAGTTACTGTGCACTGGCTTCTAATAAGTGTTCCTAACATTTTGGACACTCACTATTCATTGCGAGTGGCATACAATCACGTGATAAAATAGATACTGACATTTCATGTATTTAAGCAAGTTTTCCGTTATAGGAAGCTACAAATAGAGTTTCCTCTGGTGGAATTTAAAGTTACTAAAATAATCGAATGACGTCATCTTAATAACGTCATTCGATTCTTTTAGTAACTTTAAATTCCGCCAGAGGAAACTCTCACTAGGCCTATTTTATATGAGAGGGTGCACGCATGCCAGGGTTCCCGAAATTCTACTTTAAACCAAAAGGGGGGTGCACAATCGTACAGAAGCAGTAAAGATTGATAGTGGCCTAACAAAGTATGTTCCCCTATTGGTGAATTACCGAACAACTATTAATCAAACAGCAGCATAGCGATGATAAAGGTAATGGGCGCCACGTGAACCTATTTAACAGACAGAGGGTAGGTAACGCGGTGATTTATTGAAGTCATAAGTTACACGGTCATTTATCTGTAAACGGCATTTTGAATTAGTATGTAGCTCCTTGAATATTTAGTAGGAGAAGTAATGCGCAAACCGTTGGAATATTTCTCCACTGATGGACTCTCGTCAAACTATTTCCATGAATTGCTATCGACAGCAGTTTAAGCGAAGTATCATTTATCACATTGTCATAGTTCTGGATGCGTCTTCCATTTTTCAAAGTGTCCAGAAAATGAAATTTTTCATCGCTGGACATTCTAATCAAAGAGATGTCCAATAAAATAAATTATAACGGAATTTTAGATTTGTATGGCTTCCTATGTGTGCAGTATACTGTAGCTATGACAACTGAAACCCAGGAGATAGTTTGTCTTAATTTGGGAAACAAAGTTGTGAATACCTGATGAATACCTATATTTATTCTGATATCTGGGAAGCATTGTATCCTTGAAAGTCTCAAATTCACAGTTTCTCATGGAATTATAATAACTAATGAAAGATATGCATTGGGGACGCTCATACCTCATCACACAACTTATTTGTGGATAATGAAGTGTTAGTTTACGCTCATATAGTAGACAGGACATTATGATAAACTAAAAGATCATAGTCCACCATTAAATAAAACTGAACATCTCAAATTCATGTGAGACATAACAACCGGAAATGTGAAAGGAACAAGCCTAATACGTTAGCCAAATCACAATCTGGTAGGCAAAGAAAATTGAAGGGTAGGGGGATTGATAATCCTTGAAGAGGCTATTACGTAATCCATGAAGGCGTCTGTATAGAACCTGATGTCGAAGCTTAGGACATCAAGAGCACCGTGCATTGACCGTAGGGAGTTGTATGAACTCAAAACGTCCTTTGGAGTAGTCGTTCGTGGACTTTGGAACAATGGAAAGAGATCTTCTTGAGTGACCAGCCGTGCTATACGATTTTCTAGTCTGAGGACTGATTCCGGATTTTCGTAATGCCCCAAAGAATGCTGCCTATCGCAGTACAATGATGTTTGTAGAAGAAAACATCATGATTGGGGACTGCTTTTCATGGTTCTCAACTGGTTCCCGTTGGTAGGCGTGCTGATAACCCTCAATGCCGCGTTATAATTGACATTTTAGACAACTCAGATAATTCTGCTGAGAGACTATGCGTCTCCTGTCCAGTTCAATAATGTTCCGCCGTTAACTTTGTCGTCCCAGGGTCCTGTTTTGAATCTAATTAAACACCTTTGGAATGAAGTAGAATTTCCGAGTTGGGACGAAGCCAATCGAGCTCACTTCGACTGTTGCGATGGCAAGATGGCAGTTGTATTGACAGAGAAATAGCTCTGAATTCCAGCTGTATGTTTTCACGAATTGGACCTAATCTTCCACGAAACATCGATACAGATTCAGGCCAAAGATGGGCCCATATATTACTAACTTCTTTAATAGAAATCCATTTTGTTTAAAATTACTGGCGTCCGCATATTTTGGAGAGACAGTGTATTTACTAAACGATTTTGAATTTTTTTGACCCCGAATGCCAATATGTCCCAGAACATTACATTTTTATTTCATTCACTGAATTTTATATTCAAAGAAAACTCTCCTTCTCAGTGCATACACATATCCTTATACTATTCCTTCCGAAACTTATTAGTATCATGCGATCTTTGAACCGTATGTGACCTCAGCAGCTGGTAAACAATGTTAGAAATAGGGACTTATGAAAGAGTTTACCCAGGTAGAGAAGACGCTTTAAAGTTGGTAAGCATTCAGATGTCGTGAAGCTCTTTTTAGGTATTCACAATCTTTGTTTGCTAGGACTACGAGAAGATTTTCCACAGCATAGTTACTATACTCACTGGTCAAAAACTTATAAACCTTTATTCAATATCAGTAGGACCACTTTTTGCCCGAATTCCAGCTGGTACAACTCGTAGCATGGATTCTACTATGTATTTGAAAGGGTCCAGCTCCAGATTTGACCATTCCTCCACGAATTTGTCAGCTGCTTTGTTGTGGTTGGTAGAGGACTGTGAAGCTCGAACTGCCCTTTCAAACATATCACATGCTCTAGCTCATACTATGATACCATCTCCAGGCGCTTGAGTGGTGGATAAGAGAGAGTCTGGATTCATGCATTTACATTTGTATACCACGCTTAATTCAAAATATTTCTAATTCTTTGGCCAGTGAGTGTAGATATGGATATATCGTGCAAAATGAATGTTACACAGCAAAATCAATTATAGTTATCAATTTATTAGGAGTACCATTAAATTTCCCTTGGTTATCTTCAAGGAAATCTACGCCATCAGGCCCTCGTGGATAGCACGGTTGGTAAAATCGCAATCCTCCCCACACCAGGTGGAAAAGACTTGAGTTCGAGTTTCATCGATGACGTGAGAGCCTTTTTATGAGCCTTTTTCAAAACTTGACTGAGTTAGTCGGTCTCAAGCGAGCGTAGCATGGTTTTTTCATCCAGGAAACTCGTGTTTTTCATCCAGCAAAGAGAAAATTGACCACAGATCACTCACAATTTACAAACAATATACATGGAGCAACATGGTCTTAGTCGCTGATGCTCCCAAAGCCATTAGAGCCAGTGTTTTGTACGCCTAAATAAAGAAGCTTTGCCTTATAAGGTCTCGGATTCGTGCTCATCTTTCATTATTTATTCCAACACGCACCCGAAGTTTGGCAGGTGTGTTATGAATCACATTGTATTATTTACCTCCTCTCTCTCTCTCTCTTTGTATTCCTGTATCTCAGGAGTATTATTGATTTGCGTTGTTTTGATTCGTTTCTAAGGTAACTCAGTTCAAGAGGCGCCAGTATTTCGATGTCTGGAAAGTGCGTGTAAATATTGGTGAGTTACAATTCAATAAAACAGTTCTGTTTGTAGACGCTTTATATTCTGTTTAAATAATATCCTGAATTTTGCGTGGAGGGCGCTTTCTATCTGCTGAAATTTTCAGAAAAATAAGTACAACTAATGCAAAGGCAGGCAGGAGGGCGAGGACTTGTTCACAGAGGATGAGAAACGAGAAAGATGCGCACATAATACACAAAGGATTGCACAACTTTCTTTTCTGCTACTTCTTTCAAAAACATCGCACATATTCTTTGACTAGTAACGGCGGTATCTTCCATGTCCACGTCACTCAGTTATCTGATAAAGAAGGTGTTATATCCTCCCTTCCTGTTTAATACAAGAAAGTTTTCTTTTTTTTACCCCTCCAGCAACTGTGAGACTTTCTGTTTTGAACTGGTTCGCTAGTTCTAACGAATCCACAGTAAATTCTTACGAAATGCAAAATCTACTTAGTGGAGTGCATTAGAAATGGAGCCGTGTTGCTAAAGAACTTCTTTGTGCTAATCAAAAACACTGAGGGCTGTTGACACCTTCTATGAGTAGAGGGTTGGAAAAAAGAGAAAAAAGTTGTTAACGTTTACGTATCTGCGAGTTGTAAGCTCCAAAATTAAGATTCGGAAACCTTACAGCACTCCACGAAGAGTACCATGGAATGATTTAATTAATCGCTCCAACAAGAAAGCTGTTGTAACAGAAACAAACAACTCGGTTGCATTTCTGGGTTCTCTAAGCCCCAAAATATTGCGAAAATATTAGCATATACACCAAGAGATGGAAGGAATTAGAAAGAAATTAGAATCACTGGTGGTATAGTCATAATGGATCAATTCTTATGGTAGGGGTTATGCGTATGTCGCAATGTGGGATGAAAAACTCAGAATGATAATCGGGGAAAATCCTGCTCTCTCAGCTTCGACAAAAAGGCCTTTAAGAATTACTGTACTCTCAGACGGAACTTGAAACCAGGTTTCTCTAAATTAAATCTCTTCATTTTCTCATGGAGAACCCAAATGAGAATCCATAATGTTTAATAGTCCATTGTAAATAAATTAATTAATTTAAAATATAGAGAACAATAAGGCTATATATATTGCCTTAGGATGTCGAAAGCCTGTACAGTAGTGGTACGCGCTCAAAAATTTCTAAGTCTGTCTCAAGATACTCTAAAGTTTCCACCGAAAAACCACCTGTGGGGGTTACGTTCTTACTGAACTCCATCCGCCTAACTTTCTTCGAGAACTTCTTACACGAGGCGACGAAACGTTCTTGGCAGTAGTCCAAAGTGCTGTATCATCAACTCGTAATGAGATTCCGGAGACGTCAATGCTCGCAAAGTCATCAATATATATCCGTGGGATGGTCTGTGGTGTTGATTGTGGTGGTGGTAGCAGAGTGTTCGCCTCCCCTTTTGCTAGAACGAAGACCATCAATCTTGCCACATTTTCCTGTCACTCAATTGCCATTTGATCCTTCCACTCTGACGTCTTCTGTTTATTTTTTTAAAGGGTTCCTACCGAAATCAGCTCGAAGTTTCCGGTAACTTTGGTCTCAGCGAGAACTGTGAGGAAAAAATTTCTCCAAGAAATACATTTTCATCCCGAGTTGCCTGCTGCATCCGTGAAATACTATTTGCATCTGTTTCTCTCTCTCTCTATCCCCATCCCCATCTCCATAAGATTCGATTCACTCAATGAATCGAATCTTACGGTGAATCAACTTGGTGAATCGAATCATATGAATCAAATAAATTGAATCATATGAATACTTGAATCATATTTGACTTATTTAACTATAATTTTATCTGCACTGATGTGGACAGATAAATTTATAATCGATTGGTTCATTTGGTGATTCAGGCTTTTTCGTTCTTTTACAGGTATTCTTTGATTTTTAATTGGGTTGTTTGGTTTCTTCGATTTCTTTTTTCTAATAAATATTGGATTTCGAGTTTTAATTATGTACGGATAAAGCGCAATGTCATTCATTTATTGTACCTCGTGCGCAGTTTCCTGGACACCGTTAATACGTGTATGGCAAAGATATTGCCGGCAAATCGAAGTTCTTCAATGTCCTTCACCGCTGTCTCTTATTCTTTTTCCGGTCACGGAGGTCAAACTCTTAAGATGATTGGACAAAGTGGAGTTGTAGGCTCGATACTTGAGCATAGTCGCTGACTCGGCAAAAACTTCAAAAAAAAAGTGATGAAAAGCAACTTTTTTCCAGCCGTGCAAAAACAGCAGATCCTCCCACTTGGTGGCGCGAAGTATGTTTTACAAAGAGCGAACTCCTTTTTTTACTTCAAGCGATTTCTTTTGGTCTCTTCCAGTGTCAGCTTTCCTTTCTTTTCCACACGATATACAAGCCTTACAACTATTCTACGTTCATCGCACCAGCAACCCCTGTGGGTGAGTTGTAGTGAGAACTACTTTAAAGTTTTCGAAAGAATCAATTCAAGTTTCTTGTCTTAAGAATTAATAATCTGTTCCCATTGGTAGCAGAATCCTCCAAGCACAACAAATGCGTGTTGAAAATCGATGTCTCCATTATCCCTTCTAATAAAGTACTCACCACATGCCCTGCACGTGTGGTCCTAAACGTTACCCATCTTACAGCTATTATATTTTGTTTTTAGTAGAAAATGGCTTAATAAACGCGCTGTTAAATCCTCGCCAACAAATTACCGATGTACAGGTAAGGGGCCCTGTTTTCTCTTGAGCTAATAGCAGCTTACGCAATCCTATTAGGTTTAATGGAAAAACATTGTGTTCCTAACACTGTGATTGTTTCTAATGCAGACTCCTAAACTCCCAGTGAGATATCTACCAAAGATTGCTTTTTGCTGTACATACAGAATATTCATTGGGGGAAATGAAGAAAACATGGTTTCCTTTTGGATAAACAAATAGTTTCCCCATAGCGATTTGAGTGAACATTTTTTGTAAGGAATTGATTTAGAAGAATAAATTATTTGCGAATTTAAAATGTTCCCTAACCTGGGTAGTGAATGACTTCCAGTAAAATAAAAAAAAGTATAAGTCCAAAATGAACTCAAACTTTAAAACTTGAATTTTTTATTAAAATTAAAGTTAAAATTTGAATTAAACTTAAGATAAATTTAACCCGTAACTTTAAAATCTGAATTAAACTTAAGATAAATTTAAACCTTAACTTTAAACTGAATTAAACTTAAATTTAAATCAGTTTAACTCAAAAATCTGAATTAAACTTAAATTTAAACCTTAACTTTAAAATCTGAATTGAACTTAAATTTAAATCTTAAACTTAAGCCTGAAATTTTAAATTTTGAATTTTGGGCTTAAACATTAAACTTTGAAACTTAAATTTCGAATAAACCTTAAACTTAAACCTTAAATTTTAAAACTAAAATTTTGGAATAAACCTTCAACTTTAAAATTCAAGTTTTGAATTAAACTGAAACTTTTAAATATAAACTTTAAAATTTACACTATAAAAGCATAATCTACAGACGGAGACGAAAATCTAATCCAAATCTCTGCCTTGAAAAGTAGATAGGGACAGAACAGCAAATGCTCTTTCGTCCCTATCTACTTTTCAAGGCAGAGATTTGGATAGCCCTCATATAAGTACGCCCCCCATTGTCTTTGATACTTGTTTTAAATATAGACAGCAATTAACCAAAAAATAAAGTGAAAATTAAATTAATCGAAGTGAAATAAAAAGTTGGTGGCGCAATTATTCGATGTGTCTCTATGGAGACTTATTTTCCATCACTTCTGATGTTTGTCACACTTCAAGTAATTTTTCCTTTTTCTCTCAAGTAGCGACGGTACTAATACCCCTAGAGACAGCAGCCCCCCTTTTCGCCAGTCTCAGCACGTAAACTCTATTGGAACGCTTAGTTAAAATCGCCTTCGTTCCTTACTCCCCACAGAACTCTAATTTGAAGCGGATTCTTCCTTCTGCAGATCAATTTTCCACCGAGTTTCTTAACATTTTGGAACTCGCTTCTCAGACATTAAGAATCGCTAGAAGATGCCCAGAAATACCTCCTCCATTCTCTTTCCTCCTCCAAGTTATCCTTTATAGCTTTGGAGATATAACGACTCTTTGAATAATAGTCGTATGTGATCTATAAACAGTGAGATGGACCATAACAGATAAAGGGTAATAACGTTTATACCCCTATCATTTAACGATAAATAATACTAATTGTAAATGTAATTAAAGCTATTATAAAGGATGGTAAGTATGAACTCAATTATGGGGATGTATTTTTCCAGGATACGATAATGGAGGGTTGCTTGCCCATATTGGCACATATCGTCACCATTATGAAGACTATAAAACACATAACAAAAGCGATGGAGGACAGCTATTGCCAATAACTCACAGCAAGGCAACTGGAATATATTTATTGCAGTTAAGACCCTTCAAATAGCGCCTTTTACCACGCGAACTGGGATTAAATGGGACTTTAACCAAAATCCGTATATTTTCCTTCTTAATCCTATAGGGAATTTCTTTTGGTTGCAGTAAGAGGCTTTAACAAAAGCTTAAATCCCTGGAGAATATACCGTGCGAACAATGCCTTATCACGTGATCTTCATACGGCTTTGCACACTAGTCGTTTTTGTGTGCAGGCGCATTCGGCAAACTTCAAAGCGAAAAAAAATTATAATTTTTGAAACTATCGGTAGATGTCGCTAGTGGACAGATTGAAAAATCAAAAGTCGTCGCTAGTGACATGCGCAGTCCACTGCCCAACTCATGTCCTTTAAGACTCCGAGTTGCTGGGGAGTAAAAGTAGTCTGCATCGCAAACGTGAATTTGGAAATATCGGCTGATGTAAATGCAAAACGGGGTGTCCACGAGCTTTTAGATAAGCTCCATCTATTTATGCAAATGAGTGGTCCTTTCTCATATCCATCGAGCATCTCTCGTTAGGCTGCCTGGTCTTGGATGTTAATTGGACAAACAAATCCCCTGCTGGAGCTCATCAGCTCCTCGAAGAGGGTCTAAGATATGGCAGCGATACCCTTGGAAAGTCTTCTTTAATCAAAGAGAAAAATCAATTGATGAACGCCACTGTTTGCTCTATGGCGTCCCAAGAGCGCGTGCTCCATTAGCTTAAATGAATGGAAGACGGAAGCATTTTGGACAAAGTGCGGAAGGTTAAGTGGCTTATTCTAATGATATGCGGGTGAAAGAGCAAAAGTCAGCCAAAGTCGAATGGATCTAAAGAATGGTAATTTTGAAAACACAACGAGATTATTTAAAAGCTGAACATCAAATGTGAGGCTCCTGTTCATTTATTTCTAACTTATAGATGTTCACTTGTGCAAATCTTTGTTATCGATTTTTTTTTCTTCGGAGGGCTGTTCAAAAAGTAGTGGCAAGACTGCTGTGTATACGCAGTCGGGAGCAGCTATCAGTGATATTGGCTACGTATAAAAGGAGAAGGGAGATTTGTACAGCACCTTCCTAAGCGGTAAATCAATTGCATAATTGTTTTTCTGGATGAGAAATGTAAGTTAATGTCGAGAGTGCTGTGAACTCCATTTACGAAGTAAGACCAGAGCTCCTGGATGAAACCCCTAGCCTTCTGGCCGTAAAGTCTTGTACAACAGTAGTGTTCATTTTCTCGTTGTGCAATAAGGAGTATGTATTTATTTAAAGATGAATCGTTTCAATATGGGCTGGAATGCGTACAAGATGAACCACGTGCAGGACGTTTACCCAATGATGAGAAGCAAGTTGGCTGATAATGCACGAGCTGGACGTCTCTTGATGGGAGGGTAAATCTAAGTTGATAAAGAAAGATTTTATCACGTATCTGTAGGAAACAAAAAACTTCAAAGAAGGAAAGAAAAGGAAAGAGAGAAAGAAAAAGAAAGAGAGAATGCAGAGAACATAAGAAAATAGAATGAATAAGAAAAAGAAAGAAAGGATGAAGAAAAAAGAGAGTTAGAGAAGAAAGAGAAATAGAGAAAGAGGAAGCGGAAACTGACTTCTTACTTTCTCTCAGAGATTGAGAGAAAGTGAAAACTTGGAGAGAGAGAGAATGAAAAAAAGAGAAATACAGAAGGTTTGGTTTGGTTTGAATTGGGGTTTAGTGGCCCATGGAAATTAAGAAAGTAAAAAGGAAGGGAAATAGAGGAAGAGAGAGAGAGAGAGAGAGAGAGAGAGAGAGAGAGAGAATTAAAAAGAATAGAAATACAGAACAAAGTTAAGGAAGTGGAAAATGGAGAACGAAAAAGAACTGAGAAAGTGAGAGGAAAGAGCGCGAGAGACAGAGAATGAAAAGAAAGTGAAATGAAGAAAGAAGGTAGAAAGGAGGAAATGGAAAATGAAAAAGACTGAAAGAGAGAGGGAAGAAATAGAAAGAGAAAATGATAAAATACGTTAACGTTTCTAGTACTGTATTTCTGCTCTTTAGACGCATTTGGGAATGAGTAAAGTTCCTTTCCCTTTCACCTCCTCCTTCAGTCTGCCTGTCCAAGTGTAATTAGAGCACTCCTAATGAACTTAATTAATTCATGAAATTAATATTTGCCTTTTTAATATGATTTATCCCACAATTCCAAATTTAATTAAAATCATATAAATCGTACAATTACTTCTTTTTTCTTTTCATGCATCTTGAGACAGCGTTTTACAATTAAATTCCAGGATCGAGTCAGTTTAAAGAAAACCAAATAACAAAATGAGAAATGCTTTTACCGTATATGCCGGCATATAAGACAACTTATATTTTTACAGTCATCTACTGGTGTATGCGAGTAAAATCTTCATCAAGAACCACAATCTACTTTTTTAATTCCATAATTTCTGCTTTTCCGTTTGAAATTTTACATTTTGACATTTTATTACACTGCACAATTAACTGTAAAGAAAGCAGTAAGCGTAAGTAGTACCCACTTAAATGTTTTACGTTGAAAGTCACGAAACAAGAACCTACGGGCATAATCAACCACGCGACATGGCCCTATATATGCGTACACGAAAGAATTTAAATAAGTTACCCGAGCCATTTCTTCTTGCCCATTTATGGGGACTTCATTGCAGTTCAAACTGGATTAACTCTAAGGTTCTTAGTAGCTCTGAGACTCCTCCCCTGACCTTTGATCTACCAATTCTGTGTTCGCTGGCTTAAGATTAACTCCCGAAGACATTTCATTCCTTTATGACCCATCCTTGGCAAGGAGGCAGTCGGATTTCTCCAGACAACCAATAATGGCAGTTAAAACAACAAATTCGATGCAGCTGTTGCTGACTTCATTGGATCCTGGCTCAGAGGAGAAACAGCTGGTAGAAGCAAGAGCCTCATAAAAAAGTTTCCGCAGTATCTGGAGAAGAGTTGTACCATAAAATTTTATCGATTGGACAAAGCTCTATAAAAAAGACAGCTCACTGGTGGTTTAGGTCATCTCTTAAAATTCCTTCTCGATTGAAATTCGGAGCGTGATAGATGGTGGCAGGATCCAATTCAATTATATTATAAATCTGGACGCCTCCTACATTTTAATCCTTCACCAAACAGTGTAAAACTAAAAGGAATGAGTTCAATAAGATATAAACAATCTCTGACCTTCCTGTGACATTGTCTGTTATCACTTGGATTCATCGGATTCTCCATTCAAATTTAGTTTTGACCTTTATTCACCTTCTTAGATTATCCATCCATTTTTATCCCCCCCAACGTGTAAATCGGACCATGAACACCACTTCTATGATGCTTCCTTAGATGCAGGACTCCAAACTGATGTCCTGTGTAGATGATAAATCTGAAACCTGATTGTGTCGTGTCCTGAGTCTGCTGCGGTGTGTGTTCGCTTAACAGGCTAAAAAAATAGCAGACGACATCCATTAATAGCGTCGTATTTACGTCCGTATTTATCCCTCGACCTTTCATTACCGCCACATTCCCATCTGGGAAAGATGAGACACTTCTTTGAGACTTCTTTAATGTCATCTCGAGATCTCTTTCTTTTGTACCCTCGATGTCCACCATCATCCATTTCTGCAACTGTTTTTCTTTTTGCCCTCCTAAGGATGAAGAGAGAGAGAGAGGGGGGGAAAAAAAAGGAAAAATTCTGTGTCTGGAGCAGTGATAATATCGACCGTAGAAGGTCGACGGAACGCGCTCGGCAAGGTCACCAAAGTATAATCTGCGTCGTATTGATTCTCGTTGCTTAACGAACTGCTGCCGAGAGAAGTGAAGGTAAGAAAAATAGTAATTCCGTAGTGTTGACTTCTTCCAGGAACAGACGACAGGGGGCGGTTGCATACCCGGGTTCCATCTCCGTTTCTAAATATGGAAGTCTTTTTTTCCCCCCTGTTGTTACTTTTTGTCTCTTGTACCTTTTATTCGATTTAATTATAAATTTCTTTTAGATTGCCTGTATTGTTGTAAGCAGGGAGATTTTGTTTTTTATTCTTTCAGTAAAAGAATGAACGATAAGATGGTGGTTACTCATTGAAACGCTTGCCTTAACCACTTAAGGCAAGCGTTTCAAGCGTTGTATTCTTACGTTGGATTTTTATTTTAATCCCCCCCAAGACAAAAACAAGTTCGTGTCTCATTCGTTTTTAGATGGGTTAGCAAATATGTCTAAAGCTCGTATTGTCTCACCGTGTCTGTCCGTCCGCATGTAATAACTCGGCCTAGTGGATGTATTTTCATAAAATTTCATATTTAGCTCCGTTTCTTGTTATAGACATTAGTTAATTTTTCTTTTCTTTTTCTTTTTTTTTTGCGTTAAAAATATTACTTTCGTTAAACTAACTTTTTTTAACATATTATTATTAATATTTAATGAATTGTAAAAAATACAGATTTTTAAAGTTTTTTTTCGCAGAAGAATGATTATTTTCGATCAATTGGATGCTTAAATCGATATTTATTGATGATCATGCCCCATTTTCAATTTTTTTTTTTCAAGTATTATTTGTAATATAATATGCATTTCCAAAGAAACAATTTTAAAAGCCAAATTAATATGAAATTCCAATTTTAAAAAGTTTCGGGGAAAAAAAATTCGAGTTAAGAAATTGAAACTGAAACCAGATTAGACATAAAAAAAATTTTTAAAAATGGACCGAATTGAAAAACAAGTTAAGAAAGATATCAGATTTAAGAAGCGATTTAATAAAAGGGAGAAATTAAATTTGTGTTAAGAAACGAGTTAAGAGGTTAGAGTACATCAAAGTTAAAAATCGAGTTAAGGGTTAGAGTAATTAAATTTGAGTTAATAATCGAGTTAAGAGGCTAGAGTAATTAAATTGGAGTTAAGAATCGAGTTAAGGGTTAGAGTTATTAAATTGGAGTTAAGAAATTAGTCATTAAATTTGAGTTAATAATCAAGTTAAGAGGTTAGAGTAATTAAATTTGAGTTAATCGAGTTAAGAGGTAAGAGTAATTACCTTGGAGTTAAAAGGTTAGAGTGATTAAATTTGAGTTAAGCATAGAGTTAAGAAGTTAGAGTAATTACATTGGAGTTAAGAATAGAGTTAAGAGATTAGAATAATTAAACTGGAGTTAAGAATACAGTTAAGGCTAGAGTAATTAAATTGTAGTTAAGAAGTTAGAGTAATTAATTTAAAGTTAAGAGGTCAGAGCAATTAAATTGGGGTTAAGAATAGAATTAAGAGGCTACAGTAATTAAATTGGAGTTAAGAAGTTATAGTAATTAAATGTGAGTTAAGAATAGGGTAAGAGGTTAGTTAACAATAGAGTTTAGAAATTTAGAGCGATTCTTCTCTGCAGGTAAGAAATTCATAGGGACAGTTTTCGAGTTAATAAACGAGTATGGAATCTAAATTCTAACTGAACTGGAATTTGAGACGAGTTTCGAAACGTATACGCGTTTATAAAATTGTAGTTTGAAAGTGAGTCGAGAGAAAACTTCGTGTTGGAGTACGATATCGAGTTAAATAAGAAAATTCGAGCTGACGAGTCCACTAGAGACTGACTATTCGAACGACACACGATAACGGACAGACAACTGATCAGTAAGTCCGTCTCCACGCTAGACGACAAATTCCCTCAACATGTCCGCTCCTCCGCTTTTGACGGCCCTTTCACCCCCCCCCTTTTCTTTTTGGCCGCTTTTCCATCGCCATTCCGTCCTCAACCCCGTTTTGCCACCTCCACTTAATACGATTGCAAGAATAACGACATCACTTTATTTTTACGTCTTCTGCACTGATACCCGATCGCCGAAGCTACTCACGTAGGCCCGTTTCTTCTCTCTTCCACCAATTCCCCACTTCGTAAATGGGTAATTTTGTTTCTGGCCGTTCCTCCACGTCATTTAGCCGAGCGGTAAAAGTTGTAGAGACGAAATCGCCATTCACCTCTAAAACGACGATTCCCACCCATCCCCCCGTAACCATAGCAACGAGCTGGTTTTGCTCGGAAATCTCGCGTCATGGAAACGCATCCTTTTTATAAATTCCAATTATTCGTAAATAGGTCGTCTGCTATTCGTGTTATCATAAACTCGACGATAAGTTTCTCTTCCAGTTACCACGTGATGGACGCTAGATGTCGCTCGCCCCTGTGGACTGTGGTGAGATTAACTCGGAGCTGACGCGTTGGGTTCTGTAGGTAGAACAGCGTGGGCTTTAATTTAGATTCCTCTCATGGATTTGGCTTGTTTCACTTAGCATCGCCGGTAATTTAATGAAGTTAGAGGAACCTGCGAGTGGTTGGTTATTGGATGACCAGCTGCTGGGGATGCGTTGCAGAATACAACGCCCAAGGTTGTTAAGTGGAAGTCGTGAAATTCTACAAGACTTCTCCGATTACAACATTTTAAAGAGAAATAAAACTTCTCGACAACCGTTCATTAAATCTCCCACTCGAATGTATCGAGTTTTCATCCCGACCGGCCTTCCTCTTCCACAGAATTTACGACGAGCTCCAGAAATAAAAACAAGTTTGTCAGTAACCAGGGCAGGGAGTCAAACGAAAATTAAATTTACTTATTTACCTAACGGAGATTCGTTATTTCTCAAAGTAATTCCCGTAGCTATAGCAACGAGAAATTACTATTTCAAGGAGTATCAATCTTTCTATAACTATCTATCCAATAAAAATTTTACGACGAATCTTTAAAGTAATTGGTTTCTATTGGCACTGTCATCAGATAGGTACTTCCTTCGCATCTTTCAGGATTGGACCCACCAGAGAAATAACTTTGTAGTTTCCCAAAAACGTGGGAGTCGCAAGGTGACAATTCTGGCATGTTTAGAAGATTGGTGTTAATATTAACAAGGAAGCGAACTTTTCTGCATCAGCCAAAAACATGAAATAATAATAACAGCATATTCGTGCTGTTCCTAATCCAAACGGTCTAGGCTTTGACTCCACTAGATGTCTGAAAATATCAATGGGGATGCCTGCAAGGCTTTCCACAGTGTCCAAATAGATGATGGTTGGTGCCCATACGCCTGACTTCCGGTGCCAAAACTGCCCACAGGTGTTCAGTTGGAGTGAGGTCATGCGAATTTCGAAAACAGTCAAGATAGGTGATATCTTCACTGTGTTCCTCGAACAACTCTTGCACAGTGCGGCCCGATGACACGGCGCATTATCGTTTTGGAAGATGCCATTCATGTCCAAGAAAAAATGCAACATGACAGTGTGTACATGTTCTCCTAAAAGCTAACGGTTCACCTCATCAGTATAACGTTGATCCATACACACCAAAGGGCCTTGTTCTTGAGAGAAAAACATGCCCCATATCAAGCAACAAGTGCCACCTACTTGGACATTGGGCACCACGTTTGTAATATTGGTTCATGGACTCATGTCACACGAAGACATCCATCGGCGTGTTGCACCAGGTATTTGGACTCAATCGACCAGCACGTTCGTTTCCAGCCTTCCAGTGTCCAACGAGCGTGTCGTTGACGCCACAGCATTCTCAATTGACAATGATCAGTGGTGAAGAAAGGGTATCTATTGGGTCTTCTTCTGTGGAACCCAGTACATCTGAGTGTGCAGCGCATCGTCATTTGGGACATTGTTCTTGCATTCCCCATATTTTATTGCGATGTGAACTGTCGCACGGTGAACTGCCATTGAGCTCGTACAACGCGCTGCACCTTTAGCATACTACAAACATCCACCATGTGCAATCCTTTACATTTCTGTCTGTACGAGGTGATTTGACCCTTTAGACACCATTCTTTGTATAGCTTAACCATAGCGGGCCGTGAGAAACCGATAACACGTGCCGTTTCTCATATGGAAACACCCGACGCACTAGTTCCCACAATCATACCCTTTTGAAACCCAGTGGTATGTCCTATAACTGCTTCTTTATCATTTTGACTTGCACAACCAGATGCAAGTTACTGCTACTCTAGTGAACGAAGCCATTTGGTTTTTCATACTGCGAGCTATGCAGCTTAGTCCATTACTGATGGGGTTAAACATAATTTAGTGATCACCGTGTATACATTCAGAAGCATTAAAATTTAATTATTTTTCGATCATATCTACAACAGATCCAAATCTTTTTGGAGCAGCGGTGGCTCCAAAAAGGCTCCTCGTGGGTAGCACATTTGGTAGACTTGTCGCTCTTCCCACGCCGGGTGGAAGAGTCCCATCGATGACGTGAGGAATTTTTATGAACCTTTTTCCTAACGTCTCTGAGTCGGTCTCAGACGAGGGTAGCATTGTTTTTTCTGCCGGAAACTTGAGTTTTTCGTCCAGCAAACAGAAAATCGACCTCAGACAGAACACACGCAATTTACAGACAGTGTACATGGAGCAATATGGCCTTAGTCGTTGATCCTCCTAAAACTCTACTACTACTACTACTACCACTCTCTTTTAGGCAGTCCGCAATCCAACTGAAGACCTTACCAGTAACTCCAACTTCTTCCAGTTTACATAAGCGCCTTCCATGAGAGACAGCATCGACAGCTCCACTAAAGTCTAGGTATATAATGTCAATTTTTTACATAACTCCAACCGTTTAATTACTACATCATAGTAATTCACTAAATTGCTCAAACATCGTCTCTACTTAACGAGCCCATGATATGATCTATTCGAGATACTACTCTTGTCTAAATGATCCTGAATTGAATCCTTAACTACAGCCTTCCCGATGTTTCATACCACAGAAGTTGTACTCACTAGTTTACACTTACCCAACTCCTCTTTTGAAACTCCCTTATGGATCGGAAAGACATTGGCCCTTCTCCAATCCAAGGGACGTTTCATGGAGTCTAACGATGCTCTCATTAACATTTCCAAATGCTAATACACTCGTATGCAACCTTTTAAATTAAAACCGAATATATACCATCCTCCATCGGAGCCTTGTCCTCCTTTAGCCTCAGTAGCTTTTTTCACAAACGTTTCTCTGAGATAATTATTATCAATTATTTTGTATAAATCTGACTTCTTAACGTTACCCTAAGATTCAAGTTTACTTGAGACTATAAATATTCATGAGAATAGTTAATTATTTTCAACTCATCTGTCATTTCTACTGGGCTTTCTACGGGCCTCCTTTGGCTGGAAACAAGTGTGCTGCTTGGATGAGTCCAAATACCTGGTGAAACACATCGACTGACGCCTTCGTGTTTTGCGCAAGGCAGGTGGCGGTGGTTGCTTAATATAGGGTGCGTATTGATGGCAAGAACCCTGGTGCGTACAAACCAACGTTTCACTGTTGAGGTCTGTATGTACGTATGTATGTATGTATGTGTTTCCTATGTATGGTGGCCCTTAGGCGGATGCGTATCTCCACCTAATGTCTCTGTGATGGAATACAGAATCTGTGTAAACTGGCCTGACATAATGTTAGTGGGTGTGTTAGTGCGTGTACTGTAGTGTGTGTTGTTTATGTCAGGCCACTTTGCGACTAGGAAGCAGCTAACACCTGGATAGCTGATTCCTGGTGCCCAACCTCGGCACGTGCAGCCGGACCTGTACCAGTAGTCGGTGCTGTAACGCAGCTGTTCTTTCATACTTACTCACTTACTTACTCCACAGCGCTACGGTCCTTATAGAACCTTGGCCTCCTCAACGATTTTTCTCCAGCTGTCTCTTTCCCTGGCCATTGTTCTCCATCGTCTCGCCCTAAGCTGTCATAGGTCGTTGTCGTTCTCTATATCGTCCACCCACCACCTTCTCGGTTTTCCTCTCATTCTTCTTCCTCCCGGGTGCCCTTCCATTGCTTTCTTTGGCCATCTGTTTTTCTCCATTCGTATCGGGTGGCCTGCCCATCTAAGTCTTGAGCTCTTTATCACTCCCATTGTATCCGGTTCTCCATACAGTTCCTTCAGCTCATGGTTTGTCCTTATTTTCAACTCCTCCCCAACTTTTACAGGGCCAAAGATTTTCCTTAATATCTTACTTTCCCACACATTTAAAGATTTTTCGTCCTTTTTATTAAGCATCCATGTTTCACTTGCATAAGTCACGATAACTCGTACCATTGTTTTATATAACACTAATTTCGTTCTTCTAGAGAGCAGCTTTGATCGAAAGTGTTTCTGCATGGAAAAGTAGCGTCTATTACAAGCAATAAGACGACCCTAAATTACTGGGAGTGTTACTACCATCATGTTGATTCATAGCTCCCAGATATTTGAAGGATTCTGTTCTATTGACACTATGCTTCGCTGTTTCCCAGATATGTTGTGTACTTTGTCTCTCCTCCCTACTTGTAATCATAAAATTCGTTTTATTTTCATTTACCTTCAACCCTTTCTGCTTCTTTCTCAAACTCTTCGAAAGCTGTCCTCAGAATATATGGGTTTCTGGAAGTCATCACTACATCATCTGCATAGACTAAGTGCTGGTAGATCTGTTATATATGATTCCATTGGAGGTGGCTGATACTTTCCTCATAATCCTCTCCAACACCAAGTTAAAAAAGACAGGTGGCGAAGGGTCCCCCTGAGTCAGCCCTCTCCTTACTTCGAAGGATTCAGAGAGATTCCCTTGCACCTTAGCCTTGCACTTGTTTCCTTCCAGCATGATCTTCGTCGACCTTACAAGCTTTTTTGGTATGCCCAGGCTTCCCATCGTTTCCAACAGCTCCAATCTATCCACACTATCGTATGCCATGCTGAAATCAATAAAGAGATGGTGCAGATCTACATTATATTCGTAGCACTTCTCCAAGATCTGTCTGAAGGTGTAAATATGGTCAACAGCCGACCTCTCTGCACGGAACTCACTTTGATATTCACCAACTATTCCTTCTGCTAGACTTGCTATTCTTCTAGTCAGGATGAAGAATCTTATATGTTGTACTAAGTACGGCGACCCCTCTGTAGTTTCCACACATTAGGTTATCTCTCTTCTTGTGGATTGGGATGATTACTGCTGTCTTCCAGTCATTTGGCAATTCTTCTCTTTCCGATATGTCCGATATATGCTGATGTAATTTTTGGATCAGTTTCTCTCCACCTGCCTTTATGAGTTCTGCTGGGATGTTATCTCCTCCTGGTGCTTTGTTATTTTTAGCCTTTTGGACTGCATCCCGTACCTCTTCTATTGTTGGGCCCAAGATACCTTCATCATTATCTGTTTCTTCTTTCTCTTCTACAATTTCTTCTGGGCGTGCTTGTTCTTTATTAAGTAAGGAATTAAAATGCTAATTCCAAACTTCTGTGATCTCCACTACTCCACCACTATTTCTCCTTTCTTATTCTTACACACAGGTTAAGACGTGGCTGGAACCTTTTTTTACGTTTCCTACTTCTTTATAGAATTCCCCGATCTGCCCTCTGTCGTATTCTTCTTGCATTTTTTCTATTCTTTTCTTTTCCCATTCTCTTTTCTTTTTTCTACATACTGACTTTGCTTCGGCTCTTTGGACTCTGTAATCCTCAGTATTCTTTCTAGTTCCTCTCTGTAACATTTTCTGCTTGGCTTGGTTTCGTTCTTCCAGGATCTTTTCACAGTCCTGATCAAACCAGTCATTTCTCACTCTTTTTTTGTTCCATTCCAAGTGCCTCTTCTGCTGCTACACTCAGTGCTTCCTTAATGTCTTCCCATTTTTTATTGATGGGCTCACCATCCTGTTGGTGTTTCTCCAGTTGTTCCTCGACTTTCATTCTAAATCTTTCTCTAGTATCTTCATCTTCTTTAAGCTTATCTTGTTGATATCTTTTCTTTGTTGTCTCTCCTTTCCCTCTATATAACTTTGAGAGCCTATTTCGCAGACGGCACCGTGCCATAAAATGATCCCAATAGCAATCTGCTCCCCCTGTAACTCCTCACGTCCATTACATCAGTAGCATGACGAGTATTAATGAGGATGTGATCTATTGGATTACGTGCGACACCATCAGGTGATATTCAAGTTTCTTTGTGGATATTATTATGTGGAAATTTTGTGCTACTAATGCTCAAGGCTTTCCCTCTACAAAGTCTATCAGCCTTTCCCCATTTTCATTACTTGTTTCATGTAAGCTGCTTCTTCCTATAGGTGGTATGTGCCCTTCCTCTCTCCCTACTTTGGCATTGAAATCTCCAAGGATGAGTTTAATATCTTGTCTTGGGGATTCATCTAATGTTCTCTCCAGTGCTTTGTAAAAGGCATTCATTGCTTCATCCTCTGCATCTTCTGTCGGAGCATGTACACTGATCATGAATGTGTTAAAAAAGACCTCTCTAAGCCTTAGCGTACATATTCTTTCATTGATTACACTGTAACTCATCATTCCTGCTTTAGTGTCCTTCTTAATCATAAAGCCTGTCTCCAGAATGCTGTCTCTGCTTCCACTATTTATTAGGTTGTAGTCTCAGAGGTCTATAATTTCTAAGATTCCCCATCTTATCTCTTGTAATGCTGCTACACTTATGTTATATCTCTTCAATTCTTTCTCCAATTTCCTGGTTGGTACAAAGTTCGGACGTTCCACGTAGCTACAAAAATCTATTTAATCCTTTTGGCATGCTTGGGTCGAATTCCATTTGGGACAGTCTGGCTATTTCCTTGAGGTTGCTTAACGTTATGTTTGTTTTCTGGGGTAGGGTTGTTAGCCCCACGCCCAACCCCAATCTTAAGGACCAGGGTATCTTTCTTAGTCTCAGTCATCACCTGTAACCTGTCCGGTATGGAAGGCCCTGCTGGTAGTAAGACTACACCGTTTTAGCTCATTGGTCACACAAGCAACACCACTGCAACAAAGTGGATATACCTTTGGCAGGAGCTGTTCTTTCATACCTTGATGAAAAGGGATGGGGTTGAATGGTTTTTCACAACGTGGTTGAATTAATCGATCTCGGGCGAGCGTTGCATGTTTTTTTTTCTCTCGTATACTTTGTTTTTTCATCCAGCAAAGCAACCATAAAATATGAATAACTTTCTCTGTTAAATTTTTGCTAGAGAAAAATCCCAGTTTTTCCAGGGGTAAGAACCTTGCTATCAGCCACGGAGTAAAAAAGAGTCCATAAAAGTTCCTCGCATCATCGACAGGATTCAAATTCGAGTCTTTTCCTCCCAGTGTGGGGAGGATGGTAACGATACCACTGTCCTACCCGCGCAGACACAATAAACTGACCCCCTATAGCCATAAGTGCTTTGGCATACAAATAAAAAAAAAAACTGGATATGTGTGCTTGCGTTAAGCATCAAGGCAACTAAGGCTATGAGGCGTCGTGTAATATGCTTATTTGCGATTGTCTCAATTGTAATTGTGCTTATTCTTAGGTTGATTTGCTGTTTGAAAAAAAATTTGCAACCCTCACCTGAGATCAACTAATTTATCCAACTTACGAAAAAGCCCATAAAGCTTTCTCGAGCCATTGACGGGATTCGAATGATAGAATAAATTAGTTCGTAAGAGAATAAATTCTGCATATAATTGTTCATGTGGTCTATCAGGTTTTCTCCTTAATGTTTCTTTAAGAAATATTAGACAAGAAGTATTAATTCATCAAACAAATAAAGAGTAGTAGTGTAATAACTCCTCGATAGATGGCCCTTAGAAAATATTTAAAAACGTAGTAAAAATATTACTAACATGCCCATCTAATGGCGGTTGGCATTTATCTTGGAGCAACTGCAGTTTTTGTAAGGATAGCGTGGAATCCATTTGTCTGATATAGCTTTCGCTAACCGATCAGGTTCGTTTCTTGGAGACCGAAAGCATAGGTATTTTCAGATGCAGCAGCCCACCTCTGTTCGATAAAAGGGTTGTTTGATGAAAACCTGTCTCATACCATCGTTCCATTTCTGGAAATTGCTATCTCTAAGAAATAACAGCTTCCGATTTGTTGGGAGATATCTGAATCCATTCTCTACTTGCGAACCAGAGTAGTGACATATTCAGAGACTACTAAGTACCCCCTAAATCGATAGTTTGCTTTCCGCTTGATTGCTCTTTTCTCCTTCGTCGCTTCACTCTTCCGATCCACAAACGTTTCCTCCTTTCGCTGGAATGCCCTTTAACCCAACATATAACCAACCGAGATTCTTGGAGTAAATTGAAAAAGCTTGGTTTTTAAAGCGTGTGAAAATATCTCTTTTAAAATGTTTAAATCAAATTTCGTTGTGTTTTGTTTAGTTTCTGAATTATATTTTTTTATAATTATGTCTTCCGTTTTTATTTATTTTTTAATTCGTGCATTCTGTGTTTCAAATTTACCATTTTTGACAATAAATATAAATTTGATGTTACCATTGTTAAACCGCATCTGTCCAACTTGCACGCACGCCATCTACTGAGGGAAAACTGAAACAGTGGTTGAAATTGAATTTATGCCTTTAATTACTCCAATTGCTAAAACGGCTTACCAATTATGTGGTTAATAAATTATTATCAAAATTAAATAATCCACACAGCGCTGGCTTCAAACCGTAAATCAATTCACAGAGATTCACAGCTGGTGAAAATTAACGATAATAATAATTTACGCTTCGTGAAGAACGAGTTTATTGTTTTAGAGATGGGAGAGGAAAGAGGAAATTTAAGAGGGGACAAATACTGTGTTCTGAATCGATACAACATAAACTTGGCCTAAACTTAATTAAATTTATTTCGAGATCACAACAGATAAAACATTCATCGGAAATACAAAATAACTAGAGGGTATTTGCTCAATTTTTTGTTCGAAACTACGCCACCTGGTGATGTTCACTGTACAAGGTGAATTTCGTGTCAGTGCAATTTATTTTCAACTTTTCACTACCCCAAGGAATGTCATAGAGCTGAACAAATCATTTTCAATGCCGTGCCATCTGGTGGCAGGTCTTGTAACTAATTTTGTACATAACCTTTTCACTTGCAGAATAAAGTTATCTAATTACGAAAATAAGCTGTATCAAATAAAGCTGTGTGTTTCATATTATTATGTTTTAAGTAATTTATTTTACTATGTAAATGACCATACATAAGGCTTATCGACCATTTAACTTTCTTAATATGTTCTGGAGGTGGCCCGACTGCCAACCAATTCTTTTTTTATTTATTTTTTTTTCAAGAAAATGGGAAATATAAAAATGCTTATTGAGATTTTAATATCTGAAGACGAATCTTAACAAAATTCGTTACTAGAAAGTGATTCTCTATTAGATAGATACAGAAGAGATTTTTTTTTTTTTTTTTTTTCTGAACAGCAATAATAGTCATCCATAACAATGATTGTGAGAAAGATTAATTTCTCTCTTCCCCATCCTTTGGGATCTGTCATTCTTGCAAGAGCTCATTAGTCATAACCCACCCCTACTTAATTAAAAAGCCGTCAAGATAAGAAATAATAAACAGCCATAGCACTAAGAAAAATGTTTCTTTCATTTTTTACAGGGGACACGAAAACATAATTTATAATATTTTATCACTGTTGATAACATTAAATACTATATCTTTAATGGCACAAATTACGTTTAATCATTACGAAAAATTAATGAATTTCTAAAAAAAAACTTGTACTGATATCATTAAGCGTAAATTTTAAAATGCATTAAAAAAAGAAGTAATAATAGATATTTTTAGCACTCGTGTGGCGCCATCTTACGGAGCTCTTTGGTACTATTAAAATATATGACTTAAACCATTTATTTATATCAGATGTTTTCTTAAATATTCAACTATTCAAAATAAACTATTCAACTCGTAAAGTGTTTGAATAGTATATTTCTTGGAAAATACGTGTCATTTAAATAAATGATGAGCATTATTTATAAACTGGAGTTAAAATTCTGCAAAAGGAGAATATAAAATATTGATCCCCAGAAGTTTCCTTGTTAACACTCCATCGAGCTGGGTGGCTGTCCCACAACATACCACCTGGATGCTGACATCTGCATTCATCGCGCCTCTCACACTGTTCAAGTAACTGCTGCAAATAACCACGTGCATGCACGTGCGCATCATTCTGATATGAAAAGTATTTTTAAAGAGTAGTATGACCGTGAGTCATTTAGACTATGCACGAAACCAGCACATTTGAGTATTGTTTCATGGTTCCGATGACACACATACCGTATACCGAAGAGCGGTTGAAAAAATGGAAGGGATCAATTGCAGGCGAAGCTATGAGACCTGAATATCAACCCAGCCAGCAGAAGCGTCCCAAAGGGCTGCATAAGGTCGACGAAAAGTCGTAACATCAGAATTTGATGACAAAGGGATACGAGAGTACAGCAACTCTCTTCCGAAGCTGCAACCACCTCAGGACGGAATATCTCCCGCCAAATTGTAACCCATGGGCTTCAAAAGAGAGGTGTATATACAAGAGTGAGAAACCATTCTTTAAGACCCTCACATCATTGCAGTGTAGAGAATGTTTCAACAGGTGTCATGGACATGTCAGCTGGAACGAAGAGCCTTGTCCAGTCCTTTACAAACTACTAATTGGTGCACTATAGCCGTATTTGCCGATGCGCCTAATAAATCGCCAAACCAACCAACAACAACTAACTAAGCTTATCTGCGAAAAGATCTAAACCTCACAAACACTTCGTAATTCATTTCACAAATATATGCGGTCTCCATTTCCACTTGCTGTCTGCCAAACCCCATGTACTTTTTCTGATAGAATCTCAGTTATCGGTTGATTCAACTACCGCTCATCTCAGTTGCCCAAATTATTCGTTGTATGAGTCCTTTTGCCTCAAAGGTGGTACTTGTTCATATGCCCGTTCCGATATTCCCTGTCAGAGATTTGGTAATTTGGAATCTCCTCTTTTCAATCTTCTCTGGCTTAAAATCTCTACCTCATTGTGTCAAATTCATCTGTTGTCTCTACCGTTCTCAAAACTCCACTAATCACTTGGAGATCTTTGACTTCCTCTCTGTGCAACTTGACTTTCTCCAGTCCAACTTTCCTAACAGTGAGGTAATTTTCCTTGGTGATTTTAATGTTCACAACTCCAACTGGCTTCCGTTTTCTAGTCACACCGATACAGCTGGTCGAGGTATTGAGGCTTTTGCAATTACTAATGACCTTGCACAGATTGTTAATTTACCTACAAGAATACAGGACAATCCTAACCATACAGCCACACGCTTGATCTTTTCTCAAAAACAACCCTTCTAAGTACACAGTCGAAGTGAGTGGTCCTTTAGGCAACTCAGATCACAACTTGGTGATTGTTTCTTCTCCAATGGAGCCTCTATCTCATGGCTATTCCTAATCTCGTATCGTTTGATATTACAAGAAAGCAAAATGTGATGACCTGCCAGATTTCTTTTCTTCTTTTCCTTGGTCGGATTACTGTTTCAAAACTTCTGACGTCAACGTTTGCTCAGATCGTGTCAGAGAAATTATTCTTGTAGGACTGCGCCGGTAGCACAGTGGTGTCATCCCCGTCCTCCCCACACCGGGTGGAAAAGGCCTGGGTTCGAATCCCGTCGATGACGAGAGGAACTTTAATGAGCTTTTTCACTCCGGGGCTGAGTTAGTCGGTCTCAGGCGTAGATAGCTTGGTTTTTCCACCGGAAACTGGGGTGTTTCGTTCAGCAAAACAGACAAATCGACTATAGAACACACGCAATTAACAGACATAAGATACACAGCATGGCAGATGAATTTCATTATTCGGGTGGCCTAAAAATAATAGTTTGTTTTAGTTTTATTCTTGTAGGAATAGAATCCTTTATTCCACACTCCACTTTAAAATCTCGTCCTTTATCTAAACCTTGGTTTTCCAATAAATGTGCTAAGGATGTTCAAGGGAAGAACGTTGCATATCGTAATTGGCTTGTTTTCAATTCTTCAGTTTCATTTTCTGCTTACACCAAATCTCACAACAATTGTAAAGCAGTTATTAATCAGTCCAAACTAGATTTTGAACAAGCTAAAAGCAGAAAACTTGCTTCTTGCCCTGGTGGCAGCCGAGCATTCTGCCTCTTCCCAAAGCTATTGGCCGCAACTTTTGCCATCTCTGCTCCCACCTCTGTCCAAATCAGATGGTTCTGTTGTCACTTCAGCCAAGGATAAAGCTGACCTGCTAGCATCCCATTTTTCTTTCAACTCATGTATTAATGATCTTCGTAAAACACCTCCCACCATTCCCAACACGCTCCATTCAATGCCTCCTGTGGTCTTCCGTCAAAAGGATGTCAGAAGGATTTTGACAAATCTTGAGGCTAAGAAAGCTCCAGGTCCCGATGTTATTTCTCCACTTGTTCTCAAAATCTGTGCTCCTGAACTTACTGCTGTTCTTTGCCGCCTTTTTTCGCTTTCTTATTCCAAAGGTGTTTTTCCTTCTGCTTGGAAATTTGCTCATATCCAGCCAGTTCCTAAAAAGGGTGACAAATCCCTCCCATCCAATTATCGTCCCATTGCAATTACTTCTACTCTTTCTAAAATAATGGAGAAATCAATTAACCGCCAACTCTTAAACTACCTAGAAACCTTCCGTCCGATCAACGATCGCCAGTATGTATTCCGTCAGTGTCGATCCACTGGTGATATTCTGGCTTATGTTACCCATTTATGGACAAATTCAATGGAAATGTTTGGTGCAACACAAGCAGTTGCTCTTGACATATGAAAAGCTTTCGATTGTGTTTGGCATAAAGGTCTTCTAAACAACTTCCATCTTATGGTTTGTCAACTGTTTTTTGTAATTGGTTATCCAGTTTTCTTTCTGATCGCTCACTGAGGGTGATGGTAGATGGCTCTCTATCTTCTAACTTCTCCACTAATACCGGTGTCCCCCAAGGTTCAGTTCTTTCCCCCCCCCCCACTCTTTTCCTCTTGTTTGTCTTCCGACTGGAAATCCTATCCATAGTTTTTTCCGATGATAGCACATTGCATTCTACTTTCTATTTTGAGCAACCTTGCCCTGCTCGATCAGCTTCAACTTCTCGAATATCCGCTACCAGTTCCATAAATACCGATCTCCAGATAATTCTCCAGTGTGGCAAAGACAACTTAGTTGATTTCAATCTTTCTAAAACTCAATCTTGTCTTATATCTCACAAAAAGGATTCTTCTGCTCCTATGCTTATCTTTAGTGACACTCCGATTTCTAGGCAAAATGATATATCTCTTTTGGGGATTACCCTGACTTCTAATCTCTCTTGGCACAAGCACATTACAAATATTGCTTCCTATGCAACCAAAATCTTGGTTTTCTCTTTCGCTCTCAGCGTTACTTTTCTTCCAAACAGCTGTTCACTCTGTTTAAATCACAAATCCGCCCTACCTTGGAATACTGTTCCCCACATCTGGGGCGGTGCCACCAAAACCTCTCTCAGGCTTCTAAATTCCATTCAGAAGAGGGCAGTTAGGTTAATTAATGACTCATCTCTAACAGAGTCTCTCCACTCGCTGTCTCAAAGACATACTGTTTTTGCTGCATGCCTTTTCTACAGATACTTCCATGGGCCCTGTTCGTCTGAATTGGCTTCTATAATTCCCGCTCTCTCTTTAAAAACAGTCCGAACACGTGCCGCCACCAGCAACATCCATTTACTGTCCAACTTCAAGCCCACAGAACGAACTTTTCATCTTCCTCGTTTATTCATTCAACTGCCATTTTCTGGAACAACCTTCCTTCGTATATATTTCCTGAAAATTACAGTCTACAGAAGTTCAAGTCCAATGTCAACAAATATTGTTGACATTGGACTTGAACTTTCATCTTCTCAACCTCTAACCCAAGCATGATACTAAGTACTGTAAGTTCTAACGCCTGTCGTGTTTGGGGTTTTCATAAAAAAAAAAAACAAAAAAAAAAAAACTAACTTTCACAACACCAAACAGAATTTTTTTCCAATATTCAGTTACTTTCTGGGTAAAAGAAAATTTCCTCGCATGTATTCTGCAGTCATCATTTTCCAATTAAAATTCGTGTCTCCTTGTGTCTTCGCTCTATAAAAAATTCATCCGTGAAAAAGGGCGCCATCAAATTTAGTTTCCTCAATCCATTTAACGCCTTAAACACTCAATCAGGTCTTTTTGCAGTTATCTAGTTTTCAAATGACAAAGTTTACAGAACTCAAGTCTCTCTTCATTTCTTGGTAGGAGTACCCTTTTGTGTTCCTGTAGAAAGAAATCCACCAGATCTACATTCTTTGTAAGCTAATGCTTCTAGACCAGTATGCAATACTCAAGACATGGTCTAACTATTGCTTATTATAACAGGACAATCACGTCGTTGTCCATCGTCATCATGTCGTATCGTCAACAGAACCCTATGAGCTCTCCTAACAGCGTGGCTGCAGTCGTCAGAGAACTTCATGTCGGGCTGTACAATGATTCCCGGGTATTCCTTTCATTCTCCACTATCACTCAGCTGGTATGTTATTCTGCAATTATTGCTAACCAGGCTCTCTAGACCGACTAACTCAGTCTAGGGTTACATGGTTCATCTCCAAGGCTCTGCATTTTCTAGATTGGAGAGCAAACCGATCAAAGAATACACACGTGACACAGCTAAAATACACTAAAATACAAAAAAAGACAAAAAGTGGTCGTTTATAACCACTTTTTGTCTTTTCCCGCTTAACCATCCCTTTATGTCACTAAAGTCACATTGCTCCAATTAATTCAAAAGTCGCTCATGTAAGGCTTTTCTGTGACTGCACATTTAAGTATACATTTAAGTTTCATTGTTCGATGGCACAAACACTTTATGAGTGTTTCAATTTAGCGAATTTCGGTCAGCAGGGAGAGGAGCGAAAGCCAATATTTCCTTATGACTCTCAGCAACAACAAAAACATATTTCATCACCGTCAACTACTATTTTACTACAGGTGTTCCACAGGTGGTTTGGTTACAAGCATGCATATCACTGACTGATACGCAAAAATATATAACAGACAACAATCTACAAAACAACAACCTTCACCCATTTAGTAACTTGTCACTAATGCCACGTCAGTTAGTAGTTATCAAACCCAAACTATACTGTACTTCAAAAAATCTAAGTTTATGAAATATAAGCATATAATGTTGTTCTAATATTTCTGTAAAATAAATTGTCAAAAAGCTCTTCTGAACTTAAATGAAAACCAAAAGTTTTAAGCAGAAATAATGGTCCCTGCTTTTTCACTCCTTTCAATATGGTGAATAATGATGGCTCTTTTAAACTTGTTTCTTGGTGATAGATAGAAATAAAAGTAATCATAAAAATATTCTAAGACACTCTCATATCCACTGCAAATTTTGTTTGGATCGTTTAAACACTACAGTTCCAAACATATGGGAAGTGTTTATGCATACAATCTGAGTGAAAACCATATTTTTTTTAACGATACTCCAATTCTTATGATCCTTATAATGCAGTATGATCCTTATACTGCATTATGTCTGTGTAAATTATGTCCCCAAGCGTCGATTTGTGGATGAAGCTTATAAGGGACACTACGGCCCTTTCTCACTTATACAGTAAATTTTGTCTGAGTCAGACTGTGAACTCAAAAGTTATTAGAGGGACACAGATAATGCCCAAATCTGATATCATAAACCCACTTTCTACTTACTACTTACCTACTCACTTACTCATTTGGATTAAATTTTAAATTTGGATTAAAACTTAGCCTGTAGAGCATTTTTCTCTCTCTCTCTCTCTTTTTTTTTTTTTTTTTTTTTTTTTTTTTGTATATATATATGGAGACTTGTGCCGATTGTCGGCCATGTTGTGAAAAATATATACAGTATATAAAATTTTCTCACAGCCTGACACCGTTTTTGTTGTAATAGGGTTTTAGGAACATCAGCAACTAAATTTTGCTGGACGAAAAAAAACCCGAGTTTCCGGGAGAAAAAACAAACCATGCTGAGCTCGCCTGAGACCATCTAACTCATCCACGTTGTGAAAAAGGCCAATAAAATTCCTCACGTCATCGGCACTCGAACTTAGGCCTTTTCCGCCCGGTGTGGGGAGGACGGTGATCCTACCAACTATGCTACCCACGAGAGCCCTGACGCAGTCAATAGAGCTTTGTTTTCGGCTTACGAAATGTATAAAATACCTTTGCTCAATACAATGTTTCGTTAGAATTTTATTTTTATTTATTTTAACAATATTGTATATTAACACTTATCCGATTTTTACTTATTTATTTACAAGTATAGGTGAAATAGTAAAACGTAACAAATATTAAAATAAATAATCATAATAGGTATCGTTTAATAAAGTTCGTATCGGTATTTCTAATATACAAATCATCAGGGCGAACCAAATGAAAAGATTTTTTTTTTTTTTTCTGGTGCCCTAAGATGAGTTAGATTTTGTGCGCGGTGTCATAAGAAATTATAGAACAATTACAACTGGTTAAAAGTTACAGTTCACAAGAGGGTAGGTGGCGCTATCATAATAATCAAACTAAAACTATACTGTACTCCAAAACAAAATTCTAAGTTGATAAATTTTAAAGCGTACGTTGCAATTCTATTATTTCTCTAAAATAAATGATAAAATACACTTTAAAGACCTTGCATATATAAATATACTACTTTAAAAAAATTAAAACTAACGTTTTTTTCATAAAAAGAGAACACTACTGATTTTTTAGTAAGCTTTCTCTTTAGGGCTAATAAAATGATCACATATCCTCGCTAACTTCCTGCTTAGTTATGACTTGATAAGTGATAATGTTTGTATTAGTGGATATCTAAACGTTGCTCTACCCCCTAGATAAAAGTGTATCTTGCCAATCAAGCAAACGGCGTTGTCGCCTTTAAACTTTATGTATCGGCAGTCACGTGTTTATAAACGTCATACTTCATTTGTAGCGTTGACTTGTGTATACACGTCAGCAAAGCAAAGCAGGTGTACTTACCAGTGATAAATAGTGTCGAGCCCAGTTTGTTTACTCAAAGTATTTACATGTGGTTTGAAAACTGTAAGCCGCTCGGAAGTGGGAGATTTTAATCCAATGCATCTGTTAATGTTCCATTACTAGCAAGATTATAGAATTATAGTTCAATCCCCAGCAAATAGAATTTTAGATGACAAAGAATGAAGAAAAGCAGGTAGGATTAGTAATAGGAAGTTTTAACTTTTCGGTTATTAGCATTAGTAAATCTTGCACGATGTTTGGCTATAGGATTATATAGTAATTAAATAAATAATATGGACGTAATGGAGTGTAAAATTGGTATTTAACACGTGACGTAAATATCGTTAATTTATGGCACTTGCTTTTCGTATTGGAACTGTTGTGTAAATATGATAAACGAATTAAATAAAAATTAAAAGTAGCTGCATAGGAAATGCAAGGCTGTATAAATTATCTAATAATAAAAGACTTCAACTTCATATTTAAGTGAATATAACGTAGTAAATCCTAGAACTGTTATTCAGACTATTATTACATTATAATAAATTTTGGTAAAATTCAGAACAAGGTGCGCACTCCATTCTATCATTAATTGCTTGAATACGTCAAGCATGAGTGGCATAACATAGTCTAACCTGTTTTCCCTAATTATTTCTTTATTAATCATTACTGATCATTAATTACCTGAATCCGTACCGAATTAGTGTCTTAATATAAACTGACCTTTTTTTCACTGGAGTGCACACCCTGTTCTGAATTTAAACAAAATTATTATTTAAGTTTATATATAATATACATTATATTAATTTATTATATATTCCGAAAATAGTCTCCATGACATTTTTAGGATTTACGTTATATTCTGAATAACAGTTCCAGGATTTACGTTATATTCCAGTAGCCATCTTCGTGGATAGGAAAAGTTATTAAAAGCATAGTTTGTTAATTAATTTAAATTCCTTTATTTTAAACAAATGTTTTAATGCAGTTTGGCATTATATTGAGAGGAAATGAAAAATCTCCCGAAAGTCAGGTAAAAAAAAAAAAAAACAACATATGTTCTTGCGCCTTATGTACTATTACAGAACATAAAAATTTATGTTCTGTATAAATATAAATAAATAAATAAATAATATAGTATAAAAATTTATTTATAAAAATTTATTTTACATAAGTACATTGAAAATTATGTAATGCTCATTGGGTAATGCTCATCTTCCACCTATTGGAGATTCTTATCGCTCCAGTAACGCTATGTTAGTTTTTTTTTTTTTTTTTCCAATTGATTGGAACGAAAGTCGATACTGTATTTAACGATGTTCCCATGAACATTTCGAAAAGCAAAAATGGTGTTTGTTGAGATTCAAAATAACCTCCGTTCAAAGCCAATTTTGTTGAATTACTCGTATTAATTGTAATTAAGTGTTTTAGTCTGTGTGTTTCAGATCAAGCTTGATGAAGGTTGATTGAGGTGAACCGAAACGTCTCCGTGTTATTCCTGTGTCCTAGACCAGGGGGAGTTAGCATCTTTCTTAGAGGAATGGATCCGATCGTCATAAGACAATCATACCGGACAGTGCGTGACCCGAGAAGTGGAGGTTATCAACCTCTTAGACGAATAAATAATTTGAGAGGTGGAAACACCTTTCAGCAGTCTTCAGTAGATACTTTTTGTGTTTATTGACTAGTTCCATTTGCTTCTATGCACCTAAGTGAACCGGCTCTTATGTATTTTATTCTTTCGTTGTTTTTTTTTTTTTTTTTTGCCACCTGTTTCGTTATCTCTCTCCTTGGTTGGCTGGTCGCAGTGTGATGTAGAGTTGAACTATATCCTTTCAGTCCTGCTTCGAGTGCCTTGAAAGCTTTTATTCTGTAGAAACCGTCACATCAGGTTTTCACATTGTCACTCCTTCAGAAGTTTCCTTTATCTTTTTTTTTTTTTTTTTTTTTCCTTTCGTTCTTTTTGTCTGCTTGGTGCAAGCTGTTATTTTCTCCGTGTGATATGTCACCTTCAGCCACCTGGGGATGCTGCTGTTTACCTATTGCTTTTACATTGCACTATTTTAGTATACTTTACATGTTTGTTTTACGTTTTCAATTGCAGATGGCCCCGAAACATGAAAAATAATAAAAATTAATTAAAATTGCCTCTCATTTAGCAATTAAACCCATTAATACAAATAATTATAAAGACAGATATGTTTTTATACAGGGTGTCTCAAAAATACACGGCATAACTTCACGAATGAGTTCCTCATATGTAGACAATAAAAATATTGTTCAAAATGGCCACCTTCTGCCTGAATACAGGCCTCACATCGACCTCTCATGGACTCGCGAAGACGATGCCAAATTCCTGACATGTTTCGTATTGTCTCACAACCTGCCACAATTCGATTGCGGAGAGTTTCCACATCAGCTACCGGAGTCGAATACACCAATGACTTTAAATGGCCCCACAAGAAGAAATCTAGTGGGTTTAAATCAGTGAGCGTGGAGGCCAGGCAGTTGATCCACCTCTACCTATCCACCGACAAGGAAGCCTTCGATTCAGGTAATTGCGGGCTGAAATGTGCGCCATCGTGCATGAAGTGTGCTTGTTGACGAATGATCAGTGGCATGTCGTCCAAGTAATCAGGCATATTTACCAGAAAGTTTCTGTACGCCTGCCCTGTTTGTTTTGAAGTACATGGGCCCAAATAACTTATCACCAAAATCACCCACCCAGATGTTGAGGCTGAACCGCTGTTGGTGATGTGATGGAAGAATTGCATGTGGGTTTTCCTCAGCCCATACATGCTGATTGTGCAAGTTTTGGGTTCCGTCTCGTGTGAACTGTGCTTCATCTGTGAATATCACTAAGGCAGGAAAGTGAGGAGTTGTACCACACTGCTGCAAGAACCACTGGCAGAACATTACTCGCGCAGGGTAATCTGCTGGTGACAAGGCCCGTGCCCGTTGCAGATGGTAAGGATATAGGTGGTGTCCCCTCAACACTCTCCAAATAGTCGAACGTTGAACAGCCAGTTGCATTGCTATTTTGCGTTTGCTGATTCCAGGAGTGGCATGCACAACATCCAAAATCTCGTCCTCTACTTCAGGAGTCGTAGATCTTGGTCGTTCGCTGTCGGCAGCACGAGGTGTAAAATTGTCCCATGTTCACAAAAGCGGCGATGGATACCTTCAAACGTTTTCCTGTCTGGACATCTTCGTTCTGGGAACCTTTCGTGGTACAAACGACAAGCCTCCAGAGCATTGCCGTCCGCCAAATCGTACATAAAGTACATATCCGCTTGCTCCTGATTTGAGTACATGGTCAGAATGGAAAACCACCAGATTCTGTCAGTACCTTGTGATGGGCACCTACCAGTATAGCACTACTTCCGGTAGGTGCAGGATTTGTGCATTACAGCACACATAGAGAATGGTGGATCCAGGTGTTAGTTAATCCCTGGTGGCGAAATGGCCTGACATAATGCTCTTTTTTTCAGGCCTGTCTTGCTGACGTTCTGAGCTTTCTCAGGAGTAAAAGGTGGAGATGGGCTTGTGTCTAGGAGCCACCCTTCATATCAGGACACACACAATCAATGTACAGAAAGACTAAGGCTACAGTATATATAAGAGCATGTATATAAATCTGTATATAAATATTGTATATAAATTGATTAATATTGTATGTAAATTGATTAAGATAACTTGAGAATGTATATACAGTTGTGTGTTAATAAATAATAAAAAAAAAAAAAGTACCTTGTGATGAAGGAAATCACCTGCGGGAGATAATAAAGCCATTCCGGTTAATAACGTGGGAACCAAGCATTTCCGGAACTATATTGATATAAAATTTTTTTATTGTCTACATATGAGGAACTCATTCCTGAAGTTATGCCGTGTATTTTTGAGACGCCCAGTATAATCATATCACTCAGAGTTAAAAAAAAACCCTATTTACATTCATTGTAGATAAGGCTACCTTCTTTTGATTTTGTTGTTATCAAAGTATATTGCTGTACATTTGGGAAGATTAACATCTCGATGGACCGAAAATAAAATTCAAGAAGTACTTAAGAAGTAAATAACAATCAGTACATTTTTAAGCGAAAAGATGAAAAAACGTAATGTCATATATTGTATATGAAAACAATCACTGCTCTCTCTAGAATTCAGATCTTTGAAATGTTTGTTGGAGATGCAGTCGTTTTTCAATTAGCCAAGGAGACGACTAAGACTTTTAGGCGTAAGAAGATTGTCTCTGTAAATAATGTTTATTTTGTAAGCTGTTTGTTGGATAAAAAAGTTTGTAACCCTCGCCCGAGATTGACTAACTGGGCTACAAACCAGACATTACACTTTTCTGGCTTTTACAGAGATTCTGTACTTCTTCACAAAGGCGCAGATGTGGGAAACCACCGGTGGTACCTTCCACAGGCCATAAAGTTTCTTCCATCTAGATGGGAGTCCAATGACAGTCGATCGTATAACTGCTAAGTTGAGAGAGATTCCTGCATTATGAAAACCTGGCCACCTACCAAAAATAGTAATGTATAATGTAAAGATACAAATCAATGATAAAGGGAGAGAATAATAGTGGACCTAAGGAAGAAACTTGAGGTGCACCTCCATTCACGGTATGTATATGCGAAACTTCTCACATTCACTGACTCAAAAATAAGAGCTGCTGGATAACCAAAGAATCAATTGTTTCAGTAATAGTCTACGAATGCTCTGTTCTAACTTGCTAAAGCATTAATGTAGTTGTAGATGACTATATAATTTGTGTTTCACTTTGAGTAGTAGGATGCCCTTTGGGTAGCCGATTTCCTACATTGTTTCGTTTTGTAGGTACAATATTTATGCCAGTGATACTCGTACAGTCACTGCTTCCCTAGTATAAGTACTTGCAATAGCTGCAACTGACACGCTGTCAAGGTGAATTCGCTACAAGGTGAATACAGCGTCACTCCCATCCAGTTATCGTCCCATTGCACTTAATTCCTCTATCCAAATTAATGGAGGAATTCATTAAACAACAAGGTCTAAACTGTCTTGAAATCTTCCATCTGATCAATGATGACCAGTATTGATTCTGTCAGTTTCGATCCACTGGTGATATACTGGCTTATGTTACCCAACCATGGACAAATTCAGTGGAAAAGTTTGGTGAAAATCAAGCGGTTGTTCTTGGCGTTTCAAAGGCTTTTAATTATGTTTGGCATAAAGGTCTTCTAAATAAGCTTCCATGTTATGGTTTTCCTACTGTTTTTTGTGACTGGTTATCCAGTTTTCTAGCTGACCACTTGCTGCAGGTGATGGTGGGTGGCTCTATGTCTTCTAACTTCTCCACTAATGCTGATGTTCCCAATGGTTAAGTTTTTTCTCCCACTCTTTTTCTGTTAATGAACTTCTTCCACTAACTGAAAATCCTATCCATAATTTCGCAGATGATAGCACGGTCATTCCACCTTCCAATCACCACAAACAGCGTCAACTTCTCGAATATCCCTCACCAATTCCTTAAATGCTGATCTCCAGTGGGGCAAAAGTGACACTCAGATCTATAGACAAGATCACACTTATCTATTATGGATTACCCTGACTTCTAATCTCTCTTGGCATAAGCACATCCCAAAATATTGCTTTCTTTGCATCTAAGAACTGGGTTTTCTCTTTCGTCACGGCATTACTTTTCTTCTGAACAGATACTCACTCTGTACAAATCTCAAATCCGCCCTACCATGGAATATTGTTCACTCATCTGGGGCGATGTCCCCATAACCTCTTTTAGGCTTCTAGACTCCGTTCAAAAGAAAGCAGTTAGGTTAATTTATAACCAACTCCAACTTCAAACTCACAGAACCAACATTTTCTCTTCCTCATTTATCCATTTAACTTCCGTTTTCTGAAACAATCTTCCTTTACATGTATGTACTGAAAACTACAATCTACAGAAATTCAAGTTTAATGTCAACAAGTATCTTATTAATCTTCAGCCTACGCAAGGTACCAACTACTATAGGTTCTAATACCTTTCATGTTTGGAATTTTAATTTTAAAATGATATTAAAAAATGAAGTAAAAATGATAGCTGAAAAGAAAAGAAGAGATTGGAAATTGAAGAATACTCATGGGCACACGTAAAAAACGACTTTTCAAATATATATATATATATATATAAAACATAAAAAGTACCATACGAAAAAAGAAAGATAAAAACTAATTACAGTAGAAAACACAAATTCTTACTGTTTTGCTTTATTTTTCAATATATTTCGAAGTAATCTCATTTCCGTTTGAAATGGGAGAAGAGACTCTGTAAATGATAATTTGATTCAGTTGTTTGTCGTGCTCAACAAATTAGCGTGGATCCAGTAACCAAATGCCATCTCGGGTTGTAATTCTCCACCGAATAAATTAGTTACTGTATTGGTATGATGGTGTGTTGGATAGTTAGACTATCATGCCTGCTGGAACTAGTTCGAACTAGCCTGTAGTAGTTTCTAATACTCTTTGGGAACAATGCGAAATTATCCAATTAATGTGCAACCCAGTTTGCAGTACAACAAACTTTTATGCAAAACAAAAACAGAATTTATGATGTTTTTGATGAATTCAAAAACATCATTTTTGATGAGCCTAAAACTATACAACAACAACATATATTCCCTCCTCCTAAAATTGCTGCATCTACCGTTTTGAAGTTTGTTAATGTAATAATAATCGTGCGTCCAGCTTATTAGCTGGAGATAGCAGAATTAGGAAGCTACGTTCTTCTCATACGACCACGAGATAGCTCATACCTTTCTTGTTTAAGACAAATTCTACCAGATAAAATTCGTATGCTGGAGCGAGCAGTTATAATTTGCATCTTGTCCTGCAAGTCAGCTACAAGGAAGCAGTTATGGGACGTAGTAAAGATATCACAGAGTTCGAAAAGAGCATGATCGTGGGAGCTCGTGCATCAGATGCTTCCATATTGGAAACGACAAGTATTGTCATTTGCTCTCTGCCCACCGTGGTTAAGGTGTACATAGAATGCTGTCGAAGGAGTCAAATCACCTCCCTCATAGAACTGTAAAGTTGTATCGGAGGGGAACATCCATCTTGTATAATTCATTATACAAGATGGATGTTCGTGCTGAGCAGTAGCGTATTCAGGTATCATCGTTAGGGGAAGCATGGCGGCGAGGTCTAGGCATCATCGTAAGGGGGGCATGGCAACCAGGCTTTTGAGTTTTTTTTTTAGAACACCTGCTGCTTTCTTTTTCTTTAATTTCAAAATTTTGGTTAAGGGGCATATGCCCCCTCCGCCCACCCCTGAATACTCCCCTGGTGCTGAGCGAAGGGTGCACCGCGCTGTTCTGGCTCAACCGCAAGTCACCATGCAACAGTTGATATCGCAATACAATATGGAAAGTGCAAGAACAACATCCCAAAATGACGATGCGCCGCACGCTCAGATGTATGGAGTTCCACAGCAGACGATCCAAGAGACTCTCTTCGTCTTTGATCATCGTCGACAATGAATGCTGTTGCGTCAATAACACGGTGGTTGGATTGAGTCCAAATGTCTAGTGCAACACCTCGATGGACGCCTTCGTGTGTGGTGCAAGCAACACGAGTCCATGGACCCATCGTGCATGATGCCCACTATCCAGGCAGGTGGCGGTAGTTTCTTAATATGGGGTAAGTATTGCTGGCAAGAACTAGGACTCCTGGTGCGTATCGACCAACGTTTCACTATTGAGATCTACCTGCAGCCCTTAGGAGACCATTTTGAATTTTTTCCGACAGAAATGGGATCTTCCAAGACTGCGCCGTGTCATCGGGCCCGCACTGTGCACAGATGGTTCGAGAAACATAGTGAAGATGATATCCATCTTGATTGGCCTCCAAATTCACCTGACCTCAATTGTGAACACCTTTGGGATGTTGTGGAACGGGGAGTGAGGCAAATGGACACTAGAAAGCCTTGCAGGCAGCATGGCTGCAGATCCCAATGAATGTCATCAGACATCTAGTGGAGTCAATGCATAGGCGAATTGTGGCTGTTATCCGAGCAAAAGGTGGCCCAACATGGTATTAGGTAGATGGTCATAATTCAGTGATCACTCAGTGTATATGTACGCTTCTCTTTGTCAATTAGGTTAATATAAAGTGCAACTTATTCTTTGAAATTGTATCAAATACATTTTTTAAATTGGTTGTACTTTTTTTATAAAAATAAAAACGATGCCGGTTAATTCAGTGGATTCAGATTAAGAAAGTTATTTAAGAAATGGTTATTGCTGTCTTATTTTTAAACTCTTCATTCCATTTAATACTCCGTTTATTGGAACACATTACCTGAACAAAATTTTCGGTTGAATAAATTGTGAAAGTATATTGAAATTTTGCTTAAGAACTGTTAATGTTAGGGTAAACATCCAAAAAAGATTATATTCTTTAAAGATGTTTTATCCGTTTTGGATGCATTATTTTTAATTTAGGTTTTTTGTGTGGGGAAATAAAATGCTGATTTATAGAGACAGTATTATTCGAAAACGGGGTTTTTGTTTGTGTTTTATTTTTTTTTTATCAAAGCTACAATTAGGCTTACCCGGAAGTAGTTAGGAATTTGATTAAGCACACGGATTTCCGGTTTCATATGAAATTAAAGAAAATAATAAGGAAAATTACTAAATCGTCTATAACTCTCCACTCACACTAACTACCCTGGTGCAGTACTTAGTGTGACTTTTTGTTGGACTTTTCATTGGCTGCATTATGATCTTAAATATTTTGGTAACATGCTTCTGCATTGCTTAAAATCATTTAAAGATACGACCGGAAATCGTATGTTAACTTAGTAAACTGCAGCTAGATGGCAGCACAAGTAATCCCCAATTTCATTCGTTGGAAGTCTTTTTAAGACTTTCAAAGTACAGTAGTAATAATTAAAACATTTAATTATAATTTTCTTTTTTTGCAGTTTGATTCGATTTTTATTGACTCTACATACATTAGTATGTTTTTAAATTGACGAGGAAACCACTGAAAATAAATTAATGGATTGTAGAGAATAATACAAGGCTGAGTTTGGTCTACATTAAGCAGCGATACATTACACTGATTACAGAAACGAAATTAATTTGGATGATTGCTTTTTTTCTCAGATTTATCTCCTTGAAGGAGAATTTTTAAAAATTGGATATTTGTTAATTTCCTGACGTTGCATTTAAATTAGTTTCTTTCCTTTTTTTTTTTTTTAATATAAACATGCTTATCCTATCTGAATTTTTATGTGAATCTCACTTGTGGAGTCCTGCATGGTGCAGCATCGCTCACAGACTTTGATTTCTTCACGTAGAATTAGTTAATCACATTCTTATTGCTTTAATTCAAATTAATATAATTTTTGGGCACTGAGTGTAGCTTAAATGTATTCAAGTTTTTCTTTCCTATAAAAATAAATTTTGTAACTTATTCTGAGTGTCATTTACATTAGATGAAATCCAATTATGCTGTTTTTAAAAAACAATGAAGATCACTTTGAGAATGTTTTTTGTATTTTTAATTGAATAGAAGCTTCCAAATGGAAATTAAAATTCTTACTATTTATCTTTCTGATTAAAGTTTAAAAATGTTGTTTAAAGAAGTGTGTAGCATCAGTGTCGCGTTATGCCTTTATGGAACACAAGGCAAAATGGAATTTGGGGGCCCCATCTATACCTTTATGGGGACATGGCAAAATGGAATTTGGGGACCCCATCTAAAGAAAAAACTAATAAAGAACATTTTCAATTTCATTTTATTATGGCAACAAGACAAACAAATTATATGACATAAGAACTAAATATAAAATTTCATAAAAATAAGTAAAACTGTTTAAAAAAAAAAAACTAATTTTCAAATTAATCTTCAAGCAAAGTTCATTGACCTTGGCAGGCAGAAAGTTCAGTTCCGATAAAAATCACTTAAAAATATTAGCAAAAAACAGCAGAGTTTTTGAAACAGTGATTTTGGGGCCCCCTCTGATCGGGGCCGTAGGCAGATGTCTTTTTGGCCTATAGGATAACGCGCCACCGTGTAGCATGCATGCCCTTGTTGAATTAGTATCAAATACAAGAGAATAATCGCGATCATGCGTTTGTATGGTGGAAAGTGCTGCCACCCAGTGTAGTAAATAGAAACACAGGAAGAATTACAATCTACTATAGATTATCCAGTTTTTTCCAATCCCCGTTCAGTCCATCCTCCTTATCAGGGGAGGATGGATTGAATAGTGAACATTGGCTCCCTACACTTCCTGCTGTACTTCTTCTATTATTGTTTAACTTGTCTTCCATCTTTATTAAGAAATTGTCATATATGCTGACACGTGTTTTTAAAATTGGGATCTCCTTGACCTTGCACGCTTTCACGTGTAACGATTTCTTAGAAAGATTCCCTTAGGGTTAAATATTGATGTTTATACGCAAAATTACTAACTCGTTCCAAGTTTTGGTCGATTAGCCTTTACCAAATTTTCCTTATCTCTTCCAGCTTTCATAGAACTCATGTAATGAATCACACTGGAAACAAAACCCTTGCGCATTCTAAGTTGTGCTGCATTTCTCTTCGAAAATATTGTTCTGGTACATTTCTTGGATTATTCGTTGGTTGTCCGATTAGCTCATCTACCTCTAGTATATCAATTATTTCCGTCATTAGCTTCCCTAGGATTGATGCGTATCTTTGAAGACCCTTTTTGGGCCCATAATTCCATCTTGAGGTTGGCTTATAATACACATCCCGCAATAATGAGTGGGTTATTTCCTGCCTCTTCAACCATCCCAAAATCCAGTATTCTTGCTGAAGTCTCGTGGTTGATTTCTTATCCTGCTGAATCCAAGTATTTTTACAGCTTGTTGATTTGGCTTTGGACTTTTTGGGATGTGTTTGTTTCTTCTTGCTTTATTTTTCTTGCTGTGAGTAGTGTCCAGTACGTTTAGCATTGAGCTGCCAGTCTGAAGTACTCTCTGATGATATAGAGTAAGGCTGAGAAGTTTATATTGCTGCCAGAAATATGATTTTCATCTGTTGTTTTTTGTTTATTGTTTGCTGAATTTTAGATAGCGCCCGCAGGTTAGTTGTGGTTGATCTTTGTTTAACTAGATGCATCCAACAGTCATCGACCTGTCTTCGTGTTCCTCTTCCGGCACCCTTTTCTTCGGCATGGGTTAATAACATGCTTACCATCTTTCCAGAATACTAGAGAATCCATCTCTTCCTATGGTTGGTTTATTAGGCGCTTCAACATACACTGAGTGATCACTGAATTATGACCACCCCTCTGAAAACTGAATGCGACCCGTTGACCACGTGAGGTACGAGAGTGCGCAGTTAGTCGACCTACGTAGCATAGATAAGGTGTCAGTGGTTCAGTAGGTAGTAAAATTCCGAGCGTGATGGGTAAAAGGAAGGATTTATCAGACTTTGATAAAGGACAGATTGTGAGTGCTGACGAGCTGGTGCCTCGATTTCCCAAACGGCTGAACTGGTGGGGTGTTCCAGAGTCGCCGTAGTTAAAGTGTACCAGGACTGGCGTCAAAGTGGTCAAACAACGACTCGACGGCAAACCTGCAAAGGTCAGGGAAAGGTTGATGTTAGAGGTGAGCGCCGGATCCGACGACTCGTACAGGCGAACAGGCGCAGCACCGTTGAAGAGTTGACTACCCAATACAACATGGGCCAACCCAGAACGATATCTGGCATGACCATGCGTCGCACGTATGGGCTATACCAGCAGACGACCCCTACGGCATCCTCTCCTAACCAAAGTTCATCGGCGTAAAAGACTCGTCTGGTGCACAGAGCATGAAAGTTGGGCTTTAGAAGAGTGGAAGAAGGTGTGCTGGTTGGATGAGTCACGTTATTTACTCCACGCCGTGAATGGTTGTGTACGGATTTGTCGTCAACGACACGAGGCTCTTGATCCATCATGCATGGTATCAAAAGTGCAGGCCGATGGAGGCGGTTATATGGTGTGGGGCATGTTTCACTGGCAGGAACTTGGACCCCTGGTGCATGTGGAACAACGTATCAGTGGTCTCCGCTATCGTCAACTGCTTGCTGACCGTGTACACCCCCGCTATGTTACACTTTTTCCCGAATGGCGATGGTGTCTTCCAAAATGACAATGCGCCGAGCCATCAGCACTTGTTGTACAGGAATGGTTTGAGGAACACAGTTTTGACTTCCAGCATATCGATTGGCCTCCGAACTCCCGCGATATCAATTCCATAGAGCAGTTGTGGGACACCATGGAAAGGCATATTAGGTGTCTGGATACACCAGCCACCTCCATTGCTGACCGCATTACACACAACTTGGTTGGCCATACCTCCCAAACGCTTCCGACATCTTGTTGAACCAATGCCACGTCGGATAGTTGCTATACTGAAGGCAAAAGGAGGACCTACTAAGTATTAGGTAGGTGGTCATAATTCAGTGATCACTTAGTGTATATGTTTATTGCGCCTGTTATCTTCAAGATGTCCGTCCGCATGTAATAACCCCTAGTAGAGGATTTTCATGCAGTTTTATATATGAGCTTTATAAAAAGAAAAAATGATAAAAGTTTATTAAAAATATACAGTAGAAATAAAGTACACTACACGGAAACTAATTAAGAATAGTAATAAATGGTAAAAGCGATAAGAACAAAAACAAAATATATATTAAGAAGCTTTCGGAGCGATGTGCCCTTTTATTTGTTTTTGTTCAGAGGAGCAACATACACGCATACGCTACAACAAAAACTTTTTATTTCTTTTTGTTTCATCGGTAGTCGCAAGATTGTTTTTTTTCAGTATATTTTTATTCGTATTTCATTAATTCATTCATTCGAAAAGTCTCAGCCAGGAATCGAGTTATGGTATTTACCAGAATTTAACGAGTTATTATATTATAAGCACAGTTAAACCTATAGTGTAATTAAGAAAATAATTTCGGGTATGTTTTTACTACTTCGGGTATACGTGATCAAATCGAGATAGACTTTTTTTTTTTTTTTTTTTTGTATGTGTTCAACAAAAAGGTTCTCGGTAGGTAAACATAATATATTTATATTAAGGAAATAAATCCTCTAATCCCAGCTGTACAGTGTATAAACGGAAATTTTGTTCTTATTATTAACTAGAAGCAGTGCTGTAATTAACGAAGGTTGGTCAAATTTTGGTAACGATCGATACTGTGCCAAGTTAGTGTTTAATGTTGCACAGTATAGTCTTCAGTGAATTAAATAACTGTAAATTTTTAATTAATAACAAGTTTCTGGTTCTTATTTTGTTTATTAGAAATATTTTTAAAATAAAAAAAAGGTAAAATACGCACAGGTAAGATTGTTATCAACGCAAAAAAATGTGAAAAATGTGTGCTCATTATTCTATTGACGTGTTAAAGAATCTAAACCTACAGGTGATACTCTTACTTTTGAAAGGGTCTTATAGATCGAAACTATCCTGGAATTTACTTTTTGAATATCGGATTAACCGTGCCAGCATCCATAATTGAAGTGCTGTGGACACCTGGCGGCGAGACTGATAGACATAATAACCTCCCCAGGTGAGACTAAGGAACAGAATCGATACAGTCTGTGTACGAATGCCACTAAAAGCACCGTTGGGTTCGATGACGTGTTTGAATATCTTCCTGAACACAAAATTAGCTTCTGTAAACATTAAAATAATTGTTTGCGTACAACAGAAAGTTTATTCCATTGTATAAACATAATAAATGTATATCGAGGACAGGAACGTTAAGTTTATTGTTAAAATTTATGAAAATATGCTTATTTGTGATTTTTTCTTTCAAATGTACAGTAGGATCCCAAAAAAAATGCCATTTCATATCCTAAACTTCTTACAATTTATTACTTTCTGCCAACAATTAAATAAACATTGGGGAATATATTTCTAACTAACTATTGGGGGTCACTTATGAATAACACGTTTTAAAACCGTATCGAATTTTAATTTTTACGAATCTTCTACGGACTGGCGTTCAGAACAAAAGCGAGTTTTCATATCCCGATGTTTACCCGAACACTCCACTAATGGTTCAATATTTTCGAACGTTTTAAATATTTTCCAACTCCTTCCTCGACCTAATTGCCTGTCTTCTCTTTTCTTTCTTCCCCTAGACTTCGCCGGCTCACCCTTGTAACCAAAAGCCGACCGCAAATATCTTCGTCAAATATCGCCTCTTTCATCTCATATCCGCCTCTTTTCCGAAATACAACGCAAAATTCGACAACAAACAGGTTTTGTGTTCGGGCAGCCAGCGCCGCCATGCGGACACAGTAGGAACTAAGCTGTGGACGCCGCTGTTAAGAGCAGTAGTTATTCGGTGCTCTTGTCATGAGTATTGGTGGTTGGGGGCTTTTGCCCGTGAGCCGAACATTCAAAAAATAATAATAAAAGAAGAAAATAAAGGAAATCTAACGACCCCCTCCCCCCAATAACCTTACGGACTATCTGTTGGTGGAATACGGACGCACGCGATTGTGTCGATGTGGCAGTAGATTTTCCGAAGAGGTCGCATCAACAGTAGAGGAATTCTCATCTCCCGGTTGTGGTAGCGCCTACGTCTCGCGCCAGTGTGTCTCCATAGCTACACCGACACACTCGTAGCATGACGGCGGAGAGGAAGGCTTCGTCGGCGACACCCCAGCCAAGTTCCGACGCACCGGTATGATTTATTTATCTTTATTCACCTTTCTTTATTTCGATCTTTTAATCCTTAGATTGGATTCACAAAGGTTTCTTCGTTAGTTTTAGCTGGGTGAATTAGGGTAGGGGTGTGTAGAGGGTGTCGATAAAATGAGAAGCATCGAAAGGGGGGTGGTGATCTGTAATATAATAATTTGAGAAAAGCATTATTTTCAGCATTATGTAGTATTAGGAGATTTGGGGGAGGGGGGGATTCTCATTAGATATACCATTCCTTTGGTCCAACGAGGGCACTTCACTTTTAACACCTGACCCTCGATCTATCGTCGCTCCGTTTTTCCTTGTCGTAATATCCGTCATCTCGGAATTCATAAATGAGCCGTCTTTCATTTGTAAATATTTGTTGATATGCAAAAATCGCCATGTGTGCTTCTCCATATGTGCCGGATGTTTATTTTTAGCAGAGGACGGGGTGCAAAAAACAGTCTAAAAAATAGATTTAGAATGAGCGAGGAGGAGGGAGGGAGGGGATCGTAACGATAATTTTGTCTCCCCAAGATGGCAGACGGGAAGGAATCCTTCCCCCCTCCACACGTAGTCTGCCCATATATGTTTCTGTAGAATTTTTTTGTTTCTGTGGTAGCAATCTGTAGTTCTTGATTTCACTGCAAAAGCCAGTGACGTCAGAATAATCTTTTGCAGACATAAAGAGAGCGAGAGATAAAATATAAAAATAGAAGAGGAACAATTAAAAACGAATTATCTCACATGAAAACACAAAGAGAGAGAGAGAGAGAGAGAGAGAGAGAGAGAGAGAGAGATGGATCTAGTAGAGGAAGAAAAAGATATAAGCTATAAAATCAAAGAAAAAATAGAGAAGAAGAAATAAGAGAATAAAAAAAGAGAGATCAGATAGCGAGATGGAAAGAGTGAGGAAACGATGGTGAAAAAATAAAGAATATAGTGAGGGAGATATAGAGTGAAAGAATAAGGAATAGAGTGAATAAAGAATAGAGTGAGGAGATGATAGAGTGAAAAAAGAAATAAAAGTGAGGAAAGGTAGCGCGAAAGAGTGAGGAAACTAAGGAATAGAAGTGGGGAAACCATATGATGAATAAAAAGTGAAAGTGGGGAATGATGAATAAAATGTGAAAGAAGGAATAAAAGTGAGCAAACGATAGAGCGAAAGAATAAGGAATGAAAGTGAGGAAACGATAGAGCGAAAGAATAAGGAATGAAAGTGAGCAAACGATAGAGCGAAAGAATAAGGAATGAAAGTGAGCAAACGATAGAGCGAAAGAATAAGGAATGAAAGTGGGGAAACGATAGAGCGAAAGAATAAGGAATGAAAGTGGGGAAACGATAGAGCGAAAGAATAAGGGATGAAAGTGAGGAAACGATAGAGCGAAAGAATAAGGAATGAAAGTGTGGAAACGACAGAGTAAAAGAATAAGAAATGAAAGTGAGGAAACGATAGAGCGAAAGGATAAGTAATAGAATGAAAGAATAAGGTATGAAAGTGAGGAAACGATATAACTAAAGGATAAATAATAGAATGAAAGAATCAGGAATGAAAGTGAGGAAACGATATAACTAAAGGATAAATAATAGAATGAAAGAATATGGAATGAACGTGAGGAAACAATAGAGCGAAAGGATAAGTAATAGTGAAAGAATAAGGAATAAAACTGAGGAAACGATAGAGTGAAAAAATAAGAAATGAAAGTGAGGAAACAATAGAGCGAAAGGATAAGTAATAGTGAAAGAATAAGGAATAAAACTGAGGAAACGATAGAGTGAAAGAATAAGGAATAAAACTGAGGAAACGATAGAGTGAAAGAATAAGGAATAAAACTGAGGAAACGATAGAGTGAAGGAATGATGAATAAAAAGTGAAAGGAATATAAGTGAGGAAATGATAGAGCGAAAGAATGAGGAATGAAAGTGAAGAAACGATATAGAGTGAAAGAATAAATGAAAGTGAGGAAACGATAGAGCGAAAGAATATGGAATAAAGAGTGAAAGCATAAGGAATAAAAGTGAGGAAATGATAGAGCGAAAGAATAAGGAATGAAAGTGAAGAAACGATAGAGTGAAAGAATAAATGAAAGTGAGGAAATGATAGAGCGAAAGAATAAGGAATAAAGAGTGAAAGAATAGGGAATAAATAATACAGAGCGGAAGAATAAGGAAAAGAAATGAGACAGATAAGAGGAAATGAAAAGAAAGATCGGGAACAAAGCTGGAAAGGGAAGAGGGTTGAAGATTAAGGAATTCTGAGAGAAAAAGAGAGAACATAAAATATGTGAAGAGAGAGAAAGGAAGAACGAGAAAGAAATAATGGGAGTAGGTAAGAAAAGGAAGAAAAAAGAACAGAAAGAGAAAAAAATGAATGGGGTAAATACAGAGGGGGAAGTAAAGAATTACAGAGATAGAGACGAAGAAGTAGAAGGAGAAAGAAAGAAAGCAGAGAAAGAGAAAATATAAACTTCGTGAAAGTCAGAGGGAGAAAGTAAACAAAAATGACAGGGTAAAAAGGATAGAGGTAAAGCTAGAAAAAGAAACGGGGGAAGAAGAAGAAAAAATAAAAGAGAGAATCAAAAAAACAAGAGAGCTGTTTGTTTGTTATTTGGTTTTTAGGAGCATTAGCAACTAATGCCATATTGCTCCGGGATATGCGGTGGTCATTGCCTGACCTTTCCGCATCCTCCGTATTTGGTGGTGACGGGCTCGAACCCCGGTCTAATCAAGAAGCGTGTGCTACGCACTGCTGCTCCTTCCCACCTGGCTACGGAGGCGCCTAAACAAGAGAGCAGAGAGAGATATAGAAGGAGGTAAAATGACAACTTCGCGAGAGAGAGATAGGCTGAAAGAATAAGGAAGCGATATAGAAAGACCAATAAGATAGAAAGAAAGAAAGGGCAGGGATTGAAGAGTAAGTAATTCTGATGGAGAGAAAGAGAATAAAGAACAGGAGAAGGAGACAGAAAGAATGAGAGGAGGTAAGAAAAGGAAGTAAAGAATTACGGAAGAAAGAGAGAGATAGTGAAAAAAAATGAATGACAGGGGGTGGAAGGTTAAAAAGTGATGAAGACAGAAAGGAAAAATGAAAGAGGTGGTGAGTTTGAGTTGTGTATTACTCCTAAACAGTGGAAAATTTTCTTGTCGTGTTGTAATTGCTTGCACGCTTAACGTTTGGATGAATGGATGCGAGCACTGAAACTGAGCGAAATGCAGTCCTGGACTGACTGCGAGAGCAACAGGCATCAGTTCAGCCACAGGTAGTCGATTATAGGAGTTCTCTGGGCCCGCTCCATGCAGCAGCGTCTGCCAATTTTTCGGTTCTCTCGAGATATGTTTATGGGCGACTCGGCTCTCGTCCACCGTTACCTGCTGTTCAAATGCCACGCGAGATAACTTCGCCCGGCCGAGAATCGTTACGTCGCTGTTTACTCTCATCAACTGCGGACGTCATTAGCGGGACCCATTTGCGCATTCTCTTTGTTCCTCTCATCGGGGATCGAGAGTATTCGTAATAGACTCGGATGGGCCGAGTGTTATTATAACGTTTCTTTGCCGTTGTTGTTTATTAACGTTGTTGTCGTTGCGTTTCCATGGATATCGCTAAATGGAACGCAACGATTACGGCACCTGCTACTCTCGCATGCATCAGGTTTTTCGGCACCGCTCGACAAAATCATCGATCCGTCCCGTTTTTAATAACTCGTTTGTCGGAAATTTTAAAAATATTTACACCAAGCGATATGGCTTTTCGCCTCGTGTTTATTTCTGCCGTCGCAATTACAAATTGCTATCTAAAACGTCAGACGCCACTTCGATTTACATATTTTTGCATAGGTTGTTGAATAAAGGTCAAACGTGCATGGTCTTAATATTGTGGCCAGGCAGTGTATAATATTAATTAAATGGTTATTTAGCAATCCCATATATTTTCTAGTTAAAAATAGTCTTCACATTTCAGATGCTTGGAACCAGGCACGATAGCGAGTTAATACAGGATGTCTACAAACCCGAAACCATTTCCTGGCGATAGAGGATATCATCAAGTTTCTATTCGCTAACCGAAAATATGCTGTCTGCAATAGATGGCAAAAAAACTGCAATCATAATAAAATTTACCAACCTAAAGAAAATGCAGTCTGCCCCCCCCCCCCCCGCGTAAATTCCTAACCCAGTACCGACAATAATATGTTAGATGTGAATATATTCATAAAAACACAACGCATGCTTAGTAAGAATAATGTCGTCCTTCAATCTCTGTGGTAGACCGTAGATATGAACGGTGAAGTCGTGGTAGAAACGACCCGAATGACCTATCCAGTCGGTGAATTCGCCAAAAATTAATCCACATCCTGTCATCACTCAAGAACTTCTCTGATTTATGCATCCTTGCTCCTGGAAAGCAGCTGTAGGAGAGCAGCGTTTTTACCCTGACAACGGAAGTCGATGGGCGTAATGCAGTAATAAATTACTCCTCATTTCTAGAAAGCTTTTGAGAATTAATCATAACTAGAGAAAAGGGTGTGTAGACGCTGAAGGAATTTCTCCATCTAACATTGCAGTGTCGAAGAATCCGAGAAATTGGATTGTCTACTAAATTTATTGCTGTATTTATCGAAGTCAGAAAATAGTGTGTGATACAGAACTTATTTTGATATGTGTATATAGAAAAATCGAAATATACTAGGGACATATCGGGAGGGGGTTGAAAAGTTTTTAGCAGATTGCAAAGATTTTCGCGAAAGAGAATATTTCCAATTTCTGTGACTCTTCAGTGTTTTCTGAAAATTTCAGGTTTGCAACTATAATCTCCTTTACAGAGGGTACTGAAGTGTGGAAGGTGGATGGAGATGGCGACTGTTGAGAGCATCAAACACCATGCAGTCATTGAGTATCTTCATTTAAAGGGAATGTCTCCGAAAGAAATTCATGAAGACTTGCTGCAAACATTTACGGGAATCTTGTCATTCATATTCCATGGTCAAAAACTGCGGATTTTAAGCCTGGTCGGTGGACGATACTGTTGAAGATATCCCTTAGTGGGAGGCTTCTTACCATGTCAACTCCTGCAAAAGTGGATGCCACATCCATGACCTGATCATGCAAGACTGCAGAATGACATTGAAGTACATTGAGACAACATTCAACATCTCCCGTGAGAGAGCTCACGATATTGTGGTGAATCTTTCAGGAATGAAGGTTTCTTCGAGGTGGATCCCTAAAGCACTGAATGCAGATCGGAATCAGGAAAGAGTGCGGTGTTGTCATGAGATTGTGCAACATTTAAATAAATTTGAAACTAATGAATGCACCACTTCGATCCTGAAACAAAAGGACAATCGAAACAGTAAACATCCCTCGTCTCTCCCTCCTCCTGAAAAGTTTCGAGTGCAGAAGTCGTCTGGGAAAGTCATGGCATCCGTCTTCTGGGATGCAGAAGGGATGATCATGGGTGATTTCCTGGAATGAGGTGCCTCTATCAATGCTGAGTATTATTCTAATCTACTGAGAATTTTCCGCGAGGAACTGGACAAAGTATCCTTGCATCAAGATAATGCACCGGCGCACACAGCGTTTGTGATTCAGGCAGCACTGAGTGGCTGTGTGTTCGAACTTTTTCAGTATCCTCCTTTTGGCTCCATTGGAGATTTCCTATTTCCAAATCTCAAAAAGGATTTGAAGGGACAGAAATTCGGCAGTAACAATGCTGTGATGGATGCAGCCAATAACTGGTTTGAATCAAAATCTTCTGAATTGATTTGAGCGGGTTACGAAAGATGGTGGATTACTCCAGAAAGTGTGTTGACGAGGACTACGTTGAAAAATAAACGGGTTTTTACAACTTTTCAGCGTTCCTTCTAATGAGAGACTAGAAACTTTTCAAAAATTCTTTTATGAAGGTGTAGACACAAAACAAAAAACTATTGTCCATTGTTATTGTTTTTAATCAAGGTCATAAAATTACTTCAATTACATTGTAATCAGAAAAGGTAAAAACATATAATTTCCAGCAGACATCCGGTTTTTGGTAAATTGCTTAACAGCAATTTAAGTATGTACTTGTTTCATTATTTTCCACTTCGGTGCTTCTACTGGCATCGAGCAGTCTGAGCGTACAAAACTTGGTGTATCCTCTTTCTTCAAATTGCAACATCCTGTCATACATGTTACAAAACTAACTGACTCCAGCGAAGAACGTGCCCGAGTTTATCTTTCTAACCTCCAGAAACTGACTGAGCGCGCATGACCGAATAGATTGTTGAAATACAGGTAGGAAATTTCTGGTCCATATTTCTCTCTCTCTCTCTCTCAATAGCCCTGATCTAGCACCCAGTGACTTTCATCTTTTCGGAGTTAAAGAAAAGAGAAAAGAAGACGCTGATGGTAAATGTGTGCAGTTTTATTATAAAATGTAATATCCTGTTTTTTGATTAGTCCTGCACATCCCTTTGCATAGGTGTCTGTTGTAAGCTCGCTAATGACACCAAAGACCACATCAAACAGCTGTTTCCCAAAATTAACCAACTTCCTTAATAGACTCTTTCCTTATTTTCTTCACTGTCCCCGACTGACACGCATTTAGGTACAAAAGAACGTCTACTCTCCGGCCCTAATTAAACTAGTTTATTTCATTAAGGAAGTGTACCAGTCAAGGGATAATCTAACTGTAGCCAACCGGGGAGGGGAGACGAACAGTTCAAAATTGATGGCGTCTAACTAATGAGGGTCTTAGGACCTAGCCACGCTAATTATCACTCAACAGTACCTCAACAAAAGTAGCAGAGGCCATCGAGCATTTGATGGACTTGTTTGTAACATTGTTTAGTACAAGGAATTCAGCATCCTTTCACCAATGCGATTAACATCGTAATCTTGAAATAGTTGTTCAATTAGTTAAAAAAAATTCTGTATTATAAATGCACTCCAACAATCATGTCACATTTAAAACCAACTTCCACTTTTCAGGACAAAGATCACTCGAATAAAACTGGATTGTATTAGTTATCCGTTCAGTAACTCCACAAGGAGAAAAGGTTAAAGTTCACTTTCTGGCATCATCCAAACAAATAAAGAGATTGCACTGGTATTTGAGATTAAAAAAAAAAAAAAATGGCCTTAAAAGTTTACCGATAATGCGCACGCATTTTTATGTGCGTTTGTTCTCTCACGCGTGAATAAAAAATATTTAAATAGCATCTGTAGCACGCCGGGTTAAGCTTACACAGTTCACTGAATGTTACTTTTTCGATCCTCCAGGTGTGATATCGACTGTAACCCTGCAGGAATTGTAGGAGAATCTCCTCTAGGAGTTTCTGCTCTAACGATGCGCTGTAGAGGTATTTTTGACTCGACAGGCATTTCCAGTTTTCCTTAATGACTTAATAATATAAAACAGGCGTGTTATGATCATTAGCTGTTAAACTGTTGGCTGCCAGAAGTCTATATTCGCTAATCAGAGCAAGGAAAAATAGGCCGATTAAACAAATCTTGCCAGGTACGGCTAATTTTTCCAACCCCCCTCCCCCAGACCGGCTCCTTTTTTTTAATTTTATTTTAACCTCTAGAAACGTTCCAGGAACTGTTGGTTGCATTTAATGTTGCAAGAGCAGCATAGTCATAGGCAATTTTACCATTACAATACCAGTTTGTTTCGAGCTTATTTGCGCATGCGTGCACTTCTGGTTGCGTTACTTGTTCGTTAGCATAATTGTACCATGAGAATGCTTATGCATGGTTCTCGGCTGACAGAAACTTGGTACCAAGAACAGTTTTATTTTTTTCTAGCCAAATAAACAAAATCCGAAATCGGACGTAGTCCTGGTAACATCAGCATAGTTCTATCACTACTCCTCACCTTGGACATCGAATTCTCGTTAACTTGCGTTCCTTCCCCACCCCCTTTGGTGTTCACAGTCCCGTCGTTTCCACTGCTTCTCTCGGTGATGGCATTTTAATATTCTTCGGATGGTGATTCCTCCACATCTTCAAAAACACTTAATGACCTCTGTCTATGACGTCATGGTTTTGGAATCTAAATGCATCATGCGTCGACTGATGATGTCTAATGATCAGAAGAAACGTGAGACAAAGGGTTGGCATCTAAGCTGGGATTAATCGACTTCATTTTGGATCTATCAGTTGGTAGTTTTGGTTCTGGTTTCATGGATAACTCTTCGGCCATTTAAACTCTATATTAATTATATAACAGTGGCCGAAATAATTATAAAAGATTGAAAATGTGTATTTATAAACTTTCATGGGATTATGGCTTTCGTTTTAAGTGATTATTAACTAGGAGAAGGCTGACTTGGCTGCCACGACACTAGTCCTCCTTGTTATAGATTCCTCAAAGGAGTGACAAGTATCCGTAATGTTTTTAACCAGGTTCATTTTGAGAGCAGTTGACTATCTATCTGACGCCACATAAAAGTATCCCACAGGTTCTCGATCGGATTCGAATCTAGGATCCGTGAAGGACTAAGTAAGGTGGTGTATATTTGCCATGTTGACCATCCAGCTTCTGATGATGTACATAACGTCGTCTAACGTGTGTTAAAGGCATTCCACAGTCTTGCGCTGATCAGCTTGACATGCTAATTGTTTACGTCCATATACATCACTGTTATGCCTGAAAATTTTCGAGTAAATCGTCCAACCTTACATTTTCAATGACAAGCAGTATTTAAAGTGGTTTTCGGGACATCTGGTTTCCAGTTGCTATAATGGAAGTAATGTGGTTGTCGGAAAGTTCAATGACTTTTGGATTCATTCACAAAAGTGGAGTACCGTATTCAAACAGAGAGTGAAACTTCCTTCTCTCCCTCAATTTCAAAACCATAAATAATAGAGTGAAATACTTGAGGGTTTTCCGCCACTCTGTACCCCTTTCGGGTAATCCACATCGCCAATTTGTAGCCACACAATTGACCTGGCGGAAGCGAGCGTAGGACTATAATAAAAGAGCAGCTGCACACTTGGATTTCCGCCCGCCTTTCTGGTGTTGATGACCTCGCCGCTTAGTGATGCCATTGACCATGGATGGTGTTCACGTACCGCTTGTTGACCTAGATTTTTTGGCCCGTTGCCTGTCCCGTTGACTTGATTGGATTTCGATTTCTTGGGCGGCTCATTTTACGAACTGCTCACCCGACTGTCGGTGTCTTCTGCGGGGCAGTCATTCCGACACGTTCTCGCTCTTCGCTACCTCAAGGGGGTTGCTTCTGCACTCTCTCTTCGCCGACCCGCAAGAGTTCAAGTGCATTGTTGTTTATCACTTTTGGAGAAAATTCTTTTTTAGATGCTTTTGTCGAGATTGGATTGAGTATTAGATCCTTTTATCTTTGAATACAAGCTGACGAGTGCTTCAGCGACGAAAATTTTTTGGCACACTGCCAGAAAACATTTAGAACTGTTACTGGAGCAGGTATTGATTTTAATTACAAGAATAATAATAGTTTGATTACTTTTGTAATTAAAATACGAGTTTAAGTTAATTTTTTAACTTTAAATTTTAATTATTGTTGAAAACAACTAATTTCAATAAATACGAGAGCAACTTTAAGATATTTGTCAGAAAATAAAATAAATAAATAAAAAACCTCTCTTTATTCTTGTTTTTCAATGGTTCGCTTAATAAGAATGTCACTTGGAAAAAGATACTGAGTCATCCAATGTTGCAACATTCAATGCGCCCTGAATTTCTCTTAAAGATGGTCTCATGATACGCTGTTTTGTAGCTCAGTTGAAAAACTTGTTAAGCAAGAACAATTATATACATTACGATGGTGATTTCTGACCTAATTAAAGGTAGGGAAGTCACTCGGGTTGGGGGGGAGGGAGGAGGAGTACATCTTTCTTTCTTTTTACGCTGTGCACTTATAATAAGAATCTGATACATGTTTGTGACGTATACAAGGTAATCAAAATTCTTTAAAGAAAAGAGTTCTTCTTTTGTATCTGGTGGATCCCTGTACCCAGGTGGTTGGAAGGATGCCCAGAAACCTTGTACGGGTCTACCTTTACCCCGCCAAAGTTATGCCCAATTTTTCTGTGCTTGACATGAACTGAAACGTTAACGGCGAGGTCCCAAATATCTCAGTTAACTGCTACCTATATCAGGCATGCACTGCCTCACCATTAATAACCGAACACCTGCCTTTAGACAAAAAAAAAAGAGCTTTCATTGTGTCATTTAATATTTTGTGCTGAAACATTTTGCTTTTATGACGGCCTTCAATCTTCCCGGCTTATTCTCAACCAGCTTTTTATAAATGCCAGGTGATATGTTCCTCGACTCGGCCTTTAAGGCAGCCACCAGTTCGGCCTTGTTCTTTGGGCGATCTCGACGTGCACTACCCGATGATCCAATACATCCCAAAGATGCTCGATAGGGTTCAGATCAGTACTCTGGGCTGGCCAATCCAACTTTTCCACACCATGTCTTCAGACCACTCTGTTACGACCCGAGCAGTATGGCATGGCGCGTTGTCTTGCTGATACAGGTATGGGCCTTCTCCGAAGTAGTGCCATAATATTGGAAGTGCATAATTGTCCAGGTTGTCCTGGTATTGCACAGCATTCATGGTTTTGTCGATAACGACTAATGGGCCCCATACCATGACACTGCCTCCACCAAACTTCATTGTTGGGAGATTATAATCAGGAAGGAACTGTTCCCCTGGCATTCGCCACACCCAGGAACGGCCATCAGACTGGTAGAGTGCGAACCTCGACTCGTCTGTCCATAAGACAGTTTTCCACTGCTCTACAGTCGAGGAGTCGCGCTCCTTACACGATGTTAATCGGCGTCTAGCATTTGTTGAGGTGATCAATTCTGTTGAACGTGTCATCTTGTATGCCCACTTTTGCAATTGTCTCTTCAAAGCCCAGTGTGCATATTTATAGCAGGTTCTGTGATGTATTGCATGCATAGGATCTGTTTCCCCATCCATGGAGGGGTGTCCGGATATTAATGTTAGGGCAATGTATTTGCTAGTTCCGATCTCTTTGACCTCGGCTAGACTGCGCTCCTGTTTTATTGCAGCCAAATACAATTTAGTAAATATGAAAACATCCTCCTTCCTCTCTGTTGGCGTATAGTAATGTCTAAATATATGAAAATTTATTGCAATATCCATGTGTTTTGTTTTCTGTGATCTAAACACTTTCCGAAGAGGGTGAGGGGTTGTTGAATCACTTAGTGGGGCATTGCATATGCAATTTGTGTTATACAAACCAGCATAAAATGCATATTATGCACAAATTGTTGATAATCTTGTGTCAGATTTGTCGTCTTTTGGCAGCACTAAGTGCACAAGGTGGGGCTTTGTTCGGAAATAGCAATTTTCAAGATGGCGGCATCCCTTTACATTCATGCGATCTCCAATCCGATTTTTGAATGCAGAATGAATAAAAACTGCTGAAATTCATCGCAGAATATTGATTCGTTATGGCGAAGGGTGCACGAGTCAATGGTAAGTCTAAGAGTGCCTTACTTGAACGTTTAAAAACGTTATTGTAAGTGTTGAGGATTATCCTGGAGCACATTGTGTCATTACACCAGAAGTCGTAGCAACAGTGGAAGGACTCGTATGAGGAACCCGTCTAACTATCGAAGAAATTGCTAAATCATGCAAGATTAATGTTAGCTGAGCGCATGCTGTCATTAGTGGAGAGTTGCACTTTTGAAAAGTCTGTGTTCTATGAATTCCTCGACAAACTTGCATAGATATACACCCACTCGTCATGGCAGACCACCTCTACCACTTCTTTTGTAATAAATTCTTAGAACTTTTTGATCAAAGTTCGTAATTGTATTTCATTTTCATCGCAGGTACTAATTTTAAACTGAACTCTTGTTCCTATTACGACAAGCAAGATTGGCCATGCGTGAATATACACACATCACCATCGCAAAGAAAAAACATCAATCCAGGAATACAAGCACACTTATTTTAACGAAAATTAGATGATAAATTACGATATTCACGCAGCCATAGCTAACAACACAAGTCTAGAGATGATTTCCATTAAGCCTAATGCCTTCCATCTGTAATTTGCACTGGGGAAAAAAAAAAAAAAAAAAAAAACCATTAATTAGACCGTGTAAAGAAGTATTTAATAAAGGGCATCGTCATGAAACGTGTACATTACAAATTAATACTGATAAGCTATCAGAAAGTTCAGCTTCCGTAGATGATTGATTATAATCCAACAGCCAAATGACTGCATATTTATGTTCTATCGACGATAACTGGAGAATTTCTTTAAGAAAGAATTCTGACCTCCCTTTACCACAGAGGTCATTATCTCCCTACATCCTTTTCCCCCTTCCACCCTCTGCCCCTGTCGGTTTCCTGCTTCCATTTAGTTTACCATTACTTGGCCGTATCCAGAGAATCAATCGATCATTAGTTCCGCCATCATTTAAACCCCTTTTCGTACACAGCTGTCGACACCGAAAACGTCACTAATGAAAGATTCTGCAGATTTCAATGCACATGATTTCAATGCACAATCCCCTCATGCATCCCCTTTTCTATGTTCAATAAAGCCTTTCTCCAGCTATTCGAAATTACAATTTATAAAAACGGACTGCAGCAGATACGTATCCGTTTTGCAATTAATATACACCACCCTAGCAAAAGTATGTAGATGCTATTTTTTATTTCTCTTGGTTTTCTGGTGATCGTGTGGATGGGTCTTTCTTTTTGACGTTATTTGGTACCATCTGCCGGTAAATTTCTTTTAGACAACCTTTCTTGTTATCTTAGCAATAGACACTACACGTTAGAACTTCTAAAAGTATAAAATCAGAAAATAGCTGAATGTTATGGGAACTTCGAGGTCATGTCTTTGCTGTCGGTTGCTGAGGCCCTCTCATTTGATTAACAGGACTTGGAGAAGCGAGCGTATCTTCAGAAGTTGTGGGGAATATCGATCACTAGCACCGGTTCCGCCTGAAAGGATCACGTGATGTTTTCTACCTGCGTTATTAACAAAGAAGAGCAGACTAAGCCAGGGCTCTGTGATTTGGGTTACCCTGGGGAAATCTGCTTGAGTCGATAGAGCTCGTGGTCACTGGATCTGATTGCGTGCCACGTAAAACTCACGAACAGGTTCTATTCACTTCATCGCTGCATATCCACCACGGTGAAGGATCTTTGGTTGACCTACGATCCATCACGTGATCCATTTTGATTCGATTGAATGTTCTTGCTTTGTTTATTATTACTTCTACAGTTTGAATTTTCTTGAAATTGGTGTCCGCAAGAGTATGTGATGATGAATATTGCAATGACATTAACTATTCTTTCCCGATGACCAGTTACACAATTTGCAATAGCCCTCCTCTTTACAGACTTTTTCCAGTGGTTGTAGATCATTTATTTTGTGGGAGTTTATTTCTTTTATCCATAAATCTTTCGTATTGGTTTATTTTTATATCTTTTCCAATTGACTCTCACTAAAAGATGGTCAGAACTCAACCAAAATAGAATACATTTCTAAATCCTCTTCCCCCCCCCCCTGAACCCTCTAACTGCACCGGTACTTTTCTGCCTTGCTAACGGCAGGGGATTTGCCAAGGAGAAGGAATAAGAAATGCGGGTTGCTAAGCAACCCGATTACACAGGAGAAAAAGCTACAATCGAACAATAGCCCTCTTGCAGTTTATAACGTAACTTTGAAAGCAAATATTATTGACCCTAGAATTGTATTATAACCGGTATCCCTGAAAATTATTTACTCTCAGCCAGTAATCTACCGAACTTTTAGAAATAAATCTGTATTTCTGCCAGATTTATTTTGTAAACGATATAAATATTTTGTGCACTTCGCCAGTTTTTTTTTTTTTTTTTTTTTATAAGATTATTTTTACACTTCGCCAGTTGATTATTCTAGACATATTTTTGAAGCACTGTGCAACAGGTGAATACATGAATGTGTAAACAACACGCTATCTGCCTTCATCATTCATGTCTGTCCGTCCGCATGTAACAACTCTACTCCCAGTGAACAGATTTTCACGAAATTTTATATTTAGCTCTTTTAGAAAGATTTATCGAGCCATCCCAAATTTTATTAGAGTCGTACAGAAACTGTTGCATCTCCTCTTTATGATCTATGTTTTTTACCCAACATTCTGCGGTTCAGTAAAAGACAAATAATAATTCGTCTGGAATAAAATAGCATTAGTTCCTTCTCCAGTATCACAAAACTACTTAGGGTTCCGTTTTCTAAAAGCATGTGTAAAAACTTGTACGTGCAGTATTAGAGGACCCATTGAAGTTCTTGGCGATGATGGCTGGGCATTCAACAAACCCTTCAACGCGACATCACGTGCTAATGTAGTGGAAAAAAGGTCTTTCTTCTTCTTCACTGGCTGCTTTTAAGCTGATGTACACGTACAGAGTTTACGTGTTCGATGTATTTTACGTACAGAGTGTTGTATACTCCTAACCCTCCCCCCTAAACTTTGTAAACTAAAAAAGAAAGAACAGCAGAGTTCTATCACTCTAAATCTTGACCGTTCTTTTTTGTTAACAACTGACATTGTGGACAAGAGAAGAAGCCGGTTGCTAGGCAACACAATTTTACAGAATGACGTAACTTAGTTTCGAAGCGTATTTTTTCGAAGTATTTTTTAATTGCAGTATTTTATTCGATTTTTTTTTTTCTTTTTTTTTGCACTATTCTTTTTCATATATAGTTTAATTAGCTCCTTCTACTGGACTTTTTTATTTAAATGCTGAATTCTTAATTAATTTACAATAATCTGTATTCATCCGCATCGCCTATTGCCTAAGCTTTTGGCAGTTTCTCCTAAGGAGCTGTCTATCAACGTTAAATGAGTAAATGTTTCATAAAGGGCTCACATTCCTTCTTTGGATTTATCTCTCCCCATTTCCGAATAAAAGTTATTAATTCGCAAGAGATATTCCACCCTAGTCAGAAAATTCAAAGCCTCTTTTCTCTTTATAAGAAGATTATTTTATAAACAGCAAGCTTCCGTGATCGTTTGGAGAGAGTGGAGGGGGAAGGTAGGGCCGGGCAGAACATGCAGCTGTGTGTTGAGCGGGTGATTCTCTGCCTGAAATATTACACCGAAGTTTCTGTGTTACGTGACCAATAATCCCTTGAAACAGTTTGTTCCTTATAGCATTTCAAGGCATATTATCACGAGGTTCTTAAGCAAAAAGAAACAGCTCACCAGGGGAAATGCAACCATGTTTCTGCATCCGCATTTCTTTACTTCACCTCAGGTCTTTTGTGGTTTATTTTGCCATGTATTCAGCAGCTGCACTTTTTCTTGTAAAAAATGACAAAAAGATTTTAAACTTGTTACTCTTTCTGTGGATAAAATGAAATTCCTTTTCCGTTTGAAAATTCGTGTACTGTGGATTTAATTCTAAACTGTGCAAACTACAATCATAGTTTGCTGCACAAATTGGAGCATTAAGGGCAAGTACTGTCCTGGATAAAGGGAAGGTTGAGTGGGAGAAGACCGAGAGTGGTTATTAATGGACATTGCTCTTCCTAGATTAACGTTATTAGTGGAGTCCCCCAGGGTTCAGTGTTGGGCCCATTGTTATTTTCTGTATTTATTAATGATATTGATGCAGGTATATCAGGCTTAATGTCTAGGTTTGCAGATGATACAAAGGTCGGCATGGTGGTTAATGACAGTAATCAAGGAGAGCTATTGCAACATGATCTAGGAAAATTAAGCCGATGGGCTGAGAAATGGCAGTTGAAATTTAAGATTGATGCATATGGGTAGCAGTATTCCAGATTAACGCAACAACTGTGTGGTACTACATTCAGGGCAGTGAAAAATGAAAAGAGACCTGGGGTAATTGTGCAGTCTGATATGAAGTTCTCTGAGCGATACAGATAGACTGTCAGGACAGCTCATGGGGTTTTGTCTATGACATGGAGGAATTTTAATAAAGAGGTGATTATCCCATTGTACAATGCAATGCAATGGTCAGACCACATCTTGAGTACTACATGCAGGTTTGGAGGCCTCATTTTAGGAAGGATGTAGATCTGCTGGAATGGATGCAGAGAAAGACAAAGAGATTAGTGAAGGGAACAAAAGGATGGTTTTACCAAGACAGGCTTCAGTTCTGCAAATTGTGCCTTGAGTCTAGGCACCTGCTAGATGATCTGATCGAGGTTTTTAAGGTTTTGAATGGATTGAGCCAGCTCAGTGCTAATGGCATTCTTTCTCTTGCTCAGACTACTCACATGAGGGGCCATAAATTCAAACTGGTTGCAGGATTTATGTGCAGAGGTTTGCCTTCAGCTAATGGGTGGTTGATTGTTAGAATAAACTTCCATCTGGTGTTGTGAAAGTGGGCAGTTTCAATAAATTCAAGTAAGAACTAGATAAATTATTGGAGAGGATGGACAGGTTTTTTTTTTTTTTTTTTTGACTGATTCTCTATAAGCTTGATCAGAGACTTAGTAATATTAGCATATGATGCAAGAAAGTCTCTGATTAATTTCTCTGATATCTTTTTAGAACGAATGGAGTCATTAATTCCAAAAAAATGAATCCCATCTTTTCTGTCACTTGAAGCATCTCCGAAATTTTCAACTGCGACGCTGTTCATTTCGGCTGGCCCATTATGTTAGGTAGTTGGACTGTCATGAAATCTTCGCATTTTTAGTTTCATTTTGAGTTTTCGGAAGAGAAAAAAGTGTCACATGGGAAGGGTCAAGTGAATACAGAGGGTGGAGTACTGCAGGAATATTTTGGAGAAGGCTCATGACGAAACCCATTTGGCTAATGGTCAAAGCCTCTCAATCAAAAAAGACCTTAAATAACAAACTGTGTGGTGGTAAATACATAAATCCAGTTTATGGTTTCAAGCTTTGGTACGATTAACCCAAAGAGGTCAAGTGATAATTAAAAGTAGAAGCTGATGACTTCCATGATCAGTGGCTTTATAATTTCATTATCAAATTATCCCTAAGTGATGTATTGGGGGCATGTTATGGTAGTTACAGTAACGACAAAGCTGATTATCGAAACTACAGCTATTCCAGCCTTCCGGGATATCGACGTTATAAGTGACCGTTGTACGATGCATGTGGACAAAGCACTGTCGGCCGTGAAGAATATGTGGTAGTGTCGAGGGTTCCGTAATTGCGAGCACGATATGTCAGAGCGATTCTGTCGCCGTGCGCCTGCGAGGGAAACGTAGATGCTGCGCAAGGAAGCCTATTATTTCTCCTTAAATTATCGAACAAAGGTAGCGTGTGGCTCTCTGCCTTATCTGCACAACCGGAGTCGTATCCTTTGAGGGTTCGAGAGTTTGTCAACATCGGCCGTAACATGCGCACAGATAACGTAAAGCCAGCAATTTATGGCCCAGATGAACGCTTACGATAACTGTCGCGCAGATAACGAGATTTATGAAGGAGAGGATGGCAAAAAGCGGGTGTGGCCATCAAACGTCTCCACTTGCTTCGCCAATGTGCTACTTTAAGTTTTCTCCAAGAATGGTTGCCGATGTACATTTAGGGGATCTTAAAAGATTCTTCGTCGTTTTGGGGGCTTTCTTTTAGGATCGTAGAAAGGTAGAAATGTGTGGCGTAATGAATTGCGTGATGTGCAGCTACTGGGGTTAGCTGAAAGCGAGCTGCCTCGGGAGATAACGTCTCGGATGTCATTAGTGAAGACCCCTGGGATTCGGTGTGATTACGCGAAACTCGATCACCAAGCGATATTCATTCAATTATTCAAAAGTGTAATGCAGTGGGGCCGGCGCTACTTTTCCTTGATACTCTTGCTCGGAACACACGCAAACTTCTGAAAGATTTAAGCCTGCACAATACACTACTTTTGAAGGGTCTTACACCTGTTTTTATTTTATTTCACGGACACTTTCCCTCCTCTTTGTCTTTCTATTTTATTTTTCTGTCCGCTCTGCTCTTCACTGTTTTCCACCTCTTTATATCTGTCTCTCTTTCTTTATTTCTTCATCTTTTGTTGTTTTTTTTTCTCTTGTTTTCTGTCTGTCTTTCTCCCTCGCTCTTATCTATCTGTTGCCAACCGGGTTAGCCAGGTGGGTTAAGTGCCTGCCTGGCAACCCAAAGGTCGCGGGTTCGAATCCCGCCTCAGGCTTGGATATCACGATGGTGCCGCGCCTCCGGTTACGGTTGGATTTCACAGCCACGATACACGAAGGAAGCAGGAAAAAAACTGGTTCCTTCGTGTATTGCTCACATCATACGAAATAAATAAATCTGTTTATCTTATCTCTGTTTCTTTGTCCACTCTCTCTCTTTGTCAGTCTGTTTTGGCTCGCCTCTCCTTCGCTTTCTATTTTGCCGTATCCTATTTCTCTCTATCCGTCTTTTTCCTCCCCCCCCTGCATTTCACTGTTTTTTTCTTCCCTCCCTCTTGCTTCTCTTTTTGTCTCCTATTTCTCTATGCTCTTTCTTTCTCCTTTCTTGTCTTGCCTCTTTAATCCCTATCATTGCTGTGTTCTGTTTCTCCTCTCTCTCTCTCTTCCCCCACCCTTTACTTTCTATCCGTTTGCCTGTCTATTTTTCTCTCTATCTGCTTATCTCTGTCTTAGAGATTTTTGCTGTCTTTTTTTTTTTTTTTTTTTTTTCTTGCCGCTGCCTGGGTTTGGGCTACCTGGATACGAGATAGCTGGTGTCCACTGATGTTGCACTCCACAAGTGGTGGATACCAGATTTCTTTTAAAAATTATTTATTTGTTATTCTCTTTGAATGATCCCAAACTCGCTTTGGATCTTAAGTACATGATAGTCAAGGTTGGCCACGGTACATGCTAGTTGTGGCCCACTTCCTCGTGGTGTAGACGGGCACTGGGCAGGCTTTCCAAGTGATCGCCTTCCTGATGGCAAAGTGGCCACAAACATAACATCACATACATTTCTGGCTGCTTCGTGCAGTTCTGTATTACCGCGGTGAACCTCCGCGGAGTTGTCCTAACGTTCCGGAGCCGCCCTTCACAACATACTATACATGAGTACATATCTCTTTCTTTCTTTTTTCACCTTTCATTTTTTCTTTTTCTCATTACCTCTCGCCTTCTCTCTTTCTCCTTCTGTCTGTCTCTTCCACGCTCTTTCACTTCCTATCTGCCTGTTTAACTTTTGTCTTCTATTTCTCTGCCCTCTCATTTTATCTCCCATTTCCCTGATTTTTTTTTTCTTTCCTTCCCTCCTTATCTTGCTGTCTCCTGTTTCTGCCATTTTCTCCATATCTATCTGTCTGCTTCTCTCACTGTCTATCTGTGCCTTCGCTTTCTGTCTTTCTCCTTCGCTCCCTGTCTATCTTTATCTCCTGTTTCTCTGTTTTTTCTCTCTCTCGCTCCTTCTCTCCCATCTGCTTGTTTATCTTTGTTTTCTATTTCTCTCTCCTCATTTTTTCGCTATTTTCTCTCTCTCTCTCAGACCTGTCGGTCTATCTTGTTTTTTCTCTCCTGCACTTCCTGTTCTTGCTGTTGTCTTCTCTTTTTTTTCTCCTTCCTACTCCTTTAATTCCTCTTCGTTTGTTTATTTCTTTCCCTTTCCATCTGTCTGTATCTTTCTGTTTCCTATTTCTCTCCTTTAAAATAATTCACATTATTTTCCTCTCTTTAAATAATCTAAACTAAACCGAGTTCTTAGACTACCAGTACCAACACCACTCATCTTCGCGTGTAACATGCAAACTTTTCTGTGCTGAATGTAATGAGCTCTAAAGCACTGTTCATGCAACTGGTCATTGTAATTCAGCCTGACATGGAGCATCTGGAATTTCTAATGCGGCTGCATCCCCAAAACACGCAGAACGAGATCATCGTTTCGGAGGACACCCATCTCGGTAATGTAATATGACGATTGCGATCCCCCAATGTAGGCTAAATATAACAGCGAGCCTGTGTCCGGGACACTGGATTTGGATTTACTGCATCGCTGTAGCAATACAACTGACGCTTGCTGTAATGCCCATAACAATTACTGTACGTACATATTTATCTGGGTGGTCACGTGAAAACTGATAAATCACCTTATTAGGAGCATTCCTTAATTTAATGATATCGCGGTATACTGGTTCGCTATTACAAAAATAAATGGCAATGGCATTTCTGAAAATCGAAGGGCTGTTTACTTGTAATGAACAACTGTGGTAACTGATTGTGACGTATGAGAAATATCTACCATTAAGGAAGTCTCTTAATACAAACGGCTTGACGTAATCCTTGCCCCTTATCCCGTCATGCTGTGCGCATCACGCATTATTTTTAGCGTTGTTTGCCTCGTGGCCGTAGTCGCCTTTCATTATTAATGCATTCAGAATAGAATCATAATGCTAGTTTCAACAGAAGTCTTCAGAGCTGGCCTATGTGTGGATAAATACGGTAATTCGTTTTTATTAGCTGTTAAGACTATTTAGATCGCCAATGTAATCGTCTGTTCTAAGGCTGGTTCGTCTTTTTTTTGGGAAATTAAAAATCCTGGGAAAACAACATTCGGTTTCCAATAATGTTCCGAATACATTTAGACGAAGATAATAGAATTCTTTTCTCTATACATTTGGAAAGGGGGAAGTGGAGGTTACGTTTAACGTTTACTTCTTTTACTGCTGAAATCGATACCGATAATAGAGGTACCAGCGAAAAGACACGCTATTTGAATTCCCCCCCCTCAAAATACTCTAATGAAAAGGGAGGGTAATCACCCCACTGCACTTGTGTCGTATGGTCCGCTGGCAAAGAAATAATCTCATTTTAATTGCCTATCGATTGCTACTTCGCCTGCTTCCACCAAAATTAAAGTCCAACCATCGATAAAGTTAGCTAATATCCACCTTCTTCGGTAAAGGAAATGGAGTCGATATTCAAGACATATAAATCACTTCTTTGCCCATACTCCAATTCCCTGCAGATCCCATTCGCCGTCTTCCACTGGAAAAATAAAGGAAACACAAGAAAAATGCTCTATCGACTTCATCTTCATCTTCTGTGAGAGACGCAGCATTTCTGACACCGTAACACATATCGGGGGCTCTCCCTTTCTCTTGACAGAAGATATGATCTTCGAGCAGCTTGGCGTTCTGTGTATTTTGAATAGATTTGAAAATTGGAACGAGTAAAAAAAAAATCTTACCCGGCTGAAAACAGCCGGGTGAGTGAAAAATAAAAAATAAAAATTATTTTTATTTATTTATTATAATTTTTTCTTTTTCCATTTCTAAAAGAATCGTTCAAACAGACATGTTTATTAAATTTTTCCCATCATATTGCGCGCGTCACTCTTTTTTTTTTTTTTTTTCATTGTTATTCGTCTCGTGGCTTTAGGCGTTTGTTCATTATTTTGTATATTTCTTCTGCACAAAGCACGCGCACAACAATACAAGCCACTGATAGCGACACCTATGATATCGTCTGCGTTGTAGATGTAATGTTTGTTGTTGCAATATTGTACTCGTAATTTGCGAAGAAGAAGAGGCTCCACTTGCTTTTGGATTAACCTCTTTTCTTTGTTACGATCCAATTCGAGGGAGCGCTGAATGGGTTAGGATAGTGATGGCAGTTTGCTGGGTCATGAAGTACATTATTTTTATACGCAGACGAAAGAAACTTCGGATGTATAACTACGGTGCTTGGAAAACCGCGAGCAAACATTGAGGACAAGAAAACCTGAAACTGCAGTCTTACCCCATATAGAAGATCATCCTTCCTGAGTGCCTTACCTTCCCTCTACTTTCATTATTGACCACGCACTAAACCTCTTTGTCCCCCCCCCCTGGAATTTTGAGTGATGGTTGTGCCATATATAGAAGAAGGATGGTGAGGGCTAAAGCAGCTTTGGCAAATGTTGGCTGTTTTTCCAAGCATTGCTTCTGCTGTAATGAAACACCAAAAGTGGCCGTTGTTAGAAGTAGTTACGCCACCTGACGATAATTTTATACAACTGTGAAAACTAACTTTTCCTGTTGTTGATGTATTTAATATAAATTCAGACCAGAAAAAAGAACCATCTCTACCTTCTCACAGGAAATACACGTATATTCTCCAAGATTGCAATTATTAGAACAAATTAAAAAATATACAAGTTTTTCGCTTGTATCTGAAACCACCTGAAAGTTGGTTTTTTTTCCATACTTCATTCTTAAGCCCTTACAATTTCATTACAGAAAAATACCACTCACAAAAAATATACAATTCCAAGAAAATCTTTCCTCCAATTTCCCTCTTAAGCGTTTGAGAAATCACAGGAACTGCAACTCTTCTGAGACTTCGGATGATTTATTAATAACCAAACAAGTTTTGCCATTATTGCTGACAAGCTGTGTTCAGCCTTTATGTAAATTTTGTTTCACTTGGTTTAATCCGCTTTTAACAATACATCACCTGTCTTGTTGATTAAGCCAATAGTCAATCCCTGTCACATATTAGTGGCTGGTTGTGCTGGGGATAGTTAGCATCCTTTTCCATTTCATTAGCTCCAAGACGAAATCAGCGGTGACCTCTTTATTTATGCGAAAGGCTTTGGAGGAATGACGTAGGAAATCGATAACTCCCACTTGTAAAGGACCCAACGTAGAACAACACAAGTCTTCCACCCGAAATCTAATTTTCTCTCCTACAAGTCGCATGAAATTAATTCTGCTTGTATAATTACGGCTAATTGCTCGCCATTGTGAGTTCTGTTATTGCATAACCTCATAAAGAACTTTATCTTTTGATACAAAGTTCACAAATTAAGAGACATTACACATTCATCACCCATAAATATTCTCTATTGATATCTTGATAAATACAGATCGTTTTTGCTTTCTGACGTATAAAAATGACGTTGTTTTTGACGAAAATATTAAATAAGAACCTAATCCCCTTCGGTGATCAAACTTTACAGCGATGTTTTTCGTCTGACAGCAGTTATTACTTTGATTGATAGATATAATAACGTAATGAGCACTTTATAGAAGCATTTTGGTGAAATTCTGTACTCTTTTAAACCATTCTGAGCTATTTGTGCAGGAATTGAGAAAATATGAAAGTCAGCTCGTGTATCGTCTGCGCTGGAAGCTTTTGGCAATTTGCCAGACGAATCGACAAAGACAAATGATCTTCTGCTTCTAAACAAAGCTTAAAACAGAACTGTTCGATGTTACTATAAAAGAAAGTGAAAAAAAAAAAACATATACTAGCCTCTCACACCCTTTTCATCCACAAAAATGTCCTCGTTTTATCGGAAGAGAGTTTATCTTGGAGATGGTTAGAAATAGATGATGAAAAAAAGAAATATAGGTGCATAAAAAAAAGATAAATTAATGTTGTTTTTGCTTTTTAGTATCGATTTACATTTTAGTGTTCGATCTTTTGTACTAAGTGTGCTCTGTGAATGCGTAGAAAGTGATAGATTGAGCATTATTTGAAATTTTTTCTTCTAGGAATTGGTGGCTGCTGGTCCCGATCAGAAGAACTGGCGTGGAATCGGAATAGCTCTCCTCGTCATTGTTGCTGTCTGTGCTCTGATCGTTACAGCCGTAATACTCCTCACACCAGGTATGTTTACGTATACCAGCGTCGAGCATTTCGCAGATTCAACCATTATCTTTATTATGGTCATTCTCTCTTCCGCTCTCACAGTTCGATATATTCTCCCCATGATGAATTCAATTTGCCGAAATCTCTTGCATTATGTTAATGAGATGATTTAGCATCAATTGTACTCATTCGCTATTTGTTTTCCATGACATCACATCGTGCGTTCACTCACTTTTAACTACTAACCCAAGTATGTCGAACTTAACTTTTCATAAATTTATACCCATGAATATACCCTGGCCAGTCAAAACATTATGACCACCTTCGTGTTTTAGCAATCGGCTGTTCCTCTTCGATTAGTGGAACACGTGTCACTATAAGAATCAGTAAATGTGATAATGCAGATTCGGGACATGCAGTCCATACGAAGTACTTGATGGACAGGACCAAAAGACTTAATCCGATGGACTTCGAAAAAGGAAGATTTGTTTGGTACTGGCTGTAAGGACAGCAACCGGGCAGCCTACTGGATGATATGATACCTTAAATGCAATAATAGACAGGTTGTTTCCACGTTGTGATTTAGAGGAGGATGATGACTTGCAAACTCAGATCATCATCAGCCATTTTCAATCCACTGCAGGATGAAGGCCTCTCCAGCAACTTTCCAGTTCCTTCTGTTTTGAGCACTGGCCATCCATTTACTACCCACAAACTCATGAATTTCATCTGTCCATCTCCGCCTTTGTCTTCCAGGATTTCTTCTAGCTCCTCTTGGGTACCATTCTGTTATTTTTTTAGTCCATCTGTCATCATGTCTTCGAGCTATGTGTCCTGCCTAAGACCATTTTAGTTCTTTAGTTTTGATAAGAATGTCCTTTACTTGAGTTTGCTGCCTAATCTATGTGTTTCTCTTCTTATCTAACAGTCTGATTCCCAATATAATTCGTTCCATTCTTCGCTGTGTAGTTCTTAGGCTTCTCTTCCATTCTTTTGGTGAGTGCCCAAGTTTCACTTCCATAAGTCATGGCGGGGAGTATACATTGGGGGGTTGAAGATACCTCGGAATCTTTTACGATGGATGAATTGACGTCAGTATTGAAGAAGATCAGTGTGAATAAGTGTCCAAGAATGGGAATGTTGGAAAACGTATTAATGCTTAATCACGAAATGCCAAAAAAAAAAAAAAAAGTTTAAATTAATCAGAAATAATTAAATAGTTTTTTGGAATATCAACATTAATTAAATATTTTTTTTCAGTTATTTTTGAAGCATATTAATACAAAATGGTACAAATTTAAAGTTTTTCGAATTGAAAATTTGTTTAAAAAATTATGTTAAAATTAAAATATATGCAACTATCAATTTCTTTTAATTCCTTAGAAAGGAGATAAATGAAGATTTTCAGATAAAAACTCTTACTTTATCTAAACCCTTTTATTAATGGTTTCTTTCCAAAGCAACATTAATCGGATAATTCTTCTTTTTAATAATATTTAATATTGGAAAGTTTGTCCAAAAGATGTCGCTGTATGCAGGATCGATTGTTATCTTAACGCAAACATCATGATTGCATTTATAGGTTTGAACCACGATGAATCTATTGAAAAATATAAATTTCCCTTATAGATTTGTATGTTGAGAATCAGGCTGTGCAGTATACAAATATTGCAACATAATTTTCAGCAGAACTCTGCTAATATCCAACGTTTACATAATGGTGTTCGGCAAAGAAACCAGATAGTTGGCATAGCAACAGAAATACTCAGCGAAAATAACAGCATTGTTCGACAAATGGTCTTTGTCTGGATGCTATTCATCTACACACGATATAGCAACACTCTTTGTGTCTCTTTAAACTGATTAAAGCGTCCACTTATTAAATCTTAAAACTGTATAAAAGGAATCTTTTGTATCTTCCTATTTCCCGAGGTATTTACATAATAAGTCTCTCTCAAATGCGCAATATTCTGCTCCTAAAAGGGACATGCAACATTATCCATCCATGTCTTTATCCATAACTCATTCAAAGATCGTTAGGACCGCAAATGAAAGTTTTATGAAAAGGAAAGGGCATGTATTACAGTGTAATAAATGTCTACCTTAATGCAACTGAAAAAGGAGAATATGCAAATGCACAACTATAAGACCTTTAGAATGTATTTCAAAGAGACAGCGCACGAAATATTGACGTATTTCTGTCATCAATTAAAACCGAACTATTAGTTGAATATGAGATTATTAGTGATAATCTTCCAGGAGGCGTTTAATTTATTCGTTCTCCCTCCCTCTGGTTGACAGCTGCGTACCTTTTCCATTCTTGAACTGGTGAGGGGCTTTGGAGTGCCCTATCTTCCAGTTTCTTGGTCCCGATTAATTTGAGAATGCCAAAAATGAAACCGGCCAAATTTGATGGTCAAACACAAAATATTTTGCGAGTATTGTAAATTGATCTATCAATCGCAGATGCAAGACTGAGAATGAATTTTATAAAATAACCTACTCTTATTCAAGGCGAGTATCGCTATGACCTTTTGAAATTGAAGCCATCCTTAGAAGTCTTTAAAATCCCCTCGGTGATTTTAACAGCTTCTCCATTGATCTGATAGCAATATCTTTAGAGTTTCCCGTTCATTGTTGGAAACAGGAAGAAGTCAGACTGGGAAAGGTGTCTGGACTCTATAGCTGGTGTTATACAAGCTTTCCACATCCATTGGACTTCCACTCTAGTGTAAGGATTCATAGAATCCAACATGCACAGATCCAAGACCTACATATCGATATTTTTATGCACATCACCCAGTGTGTGATATTAATCTGCTGGTCTTCATGCAAAACGGCCTTTATCAATTCCTCTTATAATGAATATTTTCAAATCCAGATTCTCTGCTTCCCTCAATTTTTTTGGGGGGAGGGGGAGGCTGGAAGGAATTTTAGCAGTTCTGAAATGCGTTCTCTTAGTTTACAATGTGTTAAACCTACTCTTACGATGCCTTGCTCGCTATTCTTTGCCTTGTACGTTTACTACAGGAATTTCCGGTTTGTGTTCAGCCATTACCACTAAGATAATTTTCACGTTTGTTCTCTTACTAGAATCGATCGTGGCCTTGAGATGTCACCTGTAGCTTGCCCTGGTGTATTTCTGCAGTTGCACTTCGCTCTGTTCGACAATATACGCAGATTTTCTTCTGTTATGGCATCTACAAAGTCAGTAGGGGGTTTGTTACTTCACTCTTTAAGGCTTACTCCGAACAGCCTTCATTGCTCGAATTGGAAATTCTATAAATATATTAAATCTACAGACGCAACTTCGATATTTACCTTCGATTCCCCATTCCCCCAGAAAATATGGGACAGGCCTCCTTGCTTTGGGACCATCTGAGCATTTGGGACCACCCCTTGGAAAATAGTCCTCAATTTGTGAAGATGGCTTTCTAGCACGATACATACACCACTGAAAAAACACATTGAGCTCACTGGTAAGATACATAGGCTGTGGTCACATTGCAAACGGTTTTAGATGAATTTCTCATCTCGCGAAGTGTCGAGACATGACAACCCTTGAGGTGGTAGTGCTATAAAAGATTGATCAAAGTTTTAGTCACAGCTCAAGGTCACGGTAGCTGTCTTTTTAGGTGCGTTAGCATACATGCATAAGCGCCTATTGTCTTCACCATGTCTGTTCGTCCGGCCGCATGTAACAACTCGACTTTCACTGGACGATTTTTATGAAATTTTATATTTGGTTCATATTAGAATCGGACAATAGAAATTTAGCAATTTTTATATTTTATTATTATTATTATTATTAGTTTCTTTTTTCCCATACATATATAAAGAGTATACGGGAGAAGAGTAATAAATATTACACAGTTGTAATTAAGCCGAACAGCTAAGTTTCGAGACCGAAAACTGTAGAGTTTTAATAAGTGTTCTGTAAACTTATAAGCTTAGTAATTAATTGATAAGGAGATAACTATATTTGCTTGTAATGGAAGTACGTTATTGAATATTTAGACGCTATCGGATGTTTATTACTTAACAAGAAAAAAGTTTAACCGATATCACATTTTCAGCCTATGTTTCTTTGGTCTCTGGAATTCTTTTAAGATCAATCATAGCCCCCTCCCCCCTTTGGGAACAACAGAAGCGACTAACTCAGTTACATTGAGGAAAAAAGTCCAAAAAAAATTCCTGGCGTCACTGACGGGATTCGAAATTCTCCACCCGGTGTGGGGCGGATAGTGATTATATCAACTGTGCTACCTACAAGGGCCCCCTGTGTCTTCTTTACTATAGCAATCGACGCAAATTGAATAAGAAATAGGCCTAGAAGTTTATTATTTTCAACAATGAAGGTTGGTTATACAAGAGTTGCGATGAATAAAAAGTTAATTCTAAATAATTGCTTCTTTAATAAATTCTGCTTACTTGAAACTTTCCTTATGGTAACTTTTCATTACTTGGTCCTCTGCTACAGCCACCTACCTAAAACAGAATCCTCAGATTAGAATGCTGTATGCCCAGATGGATGATTGGGGCGATGGGTAATCCTCCACATGCCCTCGTGGTTTACACAGTTGGTGAAATCGCCGTCTCCCCACTGAAAGACTGCACTGCCAGAAGGGAAGACCGTTGCCATGAAAGGGTGTACCTGGCCGGGTGTAAAAAACCTCAGTTCGAATCCCGTCGATAACGGGAGGAAAATTTATGGGTCTTTTTCACAATGTGGCTGAATTAGTCGGTCTCAGGCGAAGGTAGGGTGATTTTTTCTCCCGGAAATTTGGGTTTTTCATCCAGCAAACAAAAAACACACAATTTGCAGACATTATTCTGTACGATTCCTAGAGCATTGAGCTAGAGTATAATATAAAAAATTGTTGCCCACGTATGCCACTGTGGCGGTTGTAATACGCCCCCCCCCCGTGGTTAACACTGCGTAATAAGCACCGTCCTTCTCTCACTGGGTGGAAAGGCTCTGGTTCAAATCCCGTCAATATTGCGAGGAATTTGGCCGAGTTACTCGGTCTCAGGCGATGGTTGCATAGTTTTTTCTCCCGAAAACATCAATATGTATTATACATATTGGGATACTGCACCTAGCTGTATACCGCCTAAGTCTTATGTGATCTTTTCTAGTTTACAGATTACCAATAATCGTTCTATTAATTTTTGTCAGGTAATGTAAACACATTAAAAGAAACAGAAAGTATATTGCTGTTGGAGTAAATGAAAGCATTTCTGTTGGTAATATCAAACGCTATTCATGACAAAATCAGTCATAAAAACTACTTTTTCCAGCATGATATGTTAACCAAAGAATCATTACAGATGGGGGGAGGAAAGAAATTCAAACAGGAAAATAACGGGAAAACATTCGTTTGCACTTAGTGAGTTCTCTCGGCAATATTTAACAACTTAAAAGCCTTTCGAAGTTACTCTCCCCTAAAGGGAACATAAATAGATTGAAAAGCAGAGAGTATTACAGATTGGTGCGTAAAATTTGGTTGATCCATCACCCACACACACAATTCTCAGAATCGTACTTTATCAACAGCGAAACAGTTATTATTGCCTTTCCTTTTCAGCTCCGAAATCATTTCTTTCAAGCCTTTTTCCTCTTAAGACTTAAATAAATGGCCATCGCTGTTACAAGAGACATTTATTTGAAATCCCTGCTGCGTGTTATTTGCATTACCAATGTCTCGACGGTACTTTTCGATCTTACGTCCAATTGGTCTCGCTTACTGTGATCTCTTGGTGGTTACCTTTTTATCTTTCCAGTAAATATTCCAGTGGTAGAGTTCTTTAAAGCCAATGGTTGTCGCTGGAATCGTCAAAATTTGCCACTTAATATTCACTGTTATGTTTTGCAAGAGAATCACTTTGATTCCAAAAGAAGACTCCTGAATGTCCAATGGATTATGGGAGCAGCCAAACTGTCTGAAAGCTAGTGATCGTATGCTATAATAAAAGTTACTGTTTTTCTTACTAAACGCTGAGGACTTTTTATCCTGTTTATTACAATCTATGAAACAGTTATTCTAATACAAAATTAAAGTGCTTCTGTCACGGCAGTCAAGAGTCTGTTCGCATTGGAAGCAGAAGGATTGAATTCAAGGAATTCTGGAAGTATATGGTCATAAAATATGGCCTGGGGATGAAGGAAAGATCAAGACAGCCAAGGAGTGGAGTTGATTGCTTATTCATATTCGCGCTAATGCAAGCTGTCCATAGATACTACTTGGTGTACAATTCTATTAACCCATAAGATAAATAACATCACTAATGATACCTGTACACACCTTTTGGAAACTATGCTAAGCCAGGTCACTATTATAATCTTGGGTAAAAGAGGACCAACTGTCTTTAAATTGCATTCTCTAATCTTCCAAATTCTGTTGTTGCACTTATATTTTGGTTGTTTTGTGGTCATAGTGTTTTTGGGTAAAAAATCGCATAATGTATTTGTCTGTACCTTGTGTGTATGTGTTAAGTGCTAGTGCAACTAAGGCTATGAAGCGACAGTATAGTTTGTCTGTAAATTGAGTGTATTCTCTGGTCGATTTTCCTGTTGGATGAAAGATTCCAGTGTCCATGAGAAAAACCATGCGGCCGTCACCTGAGACCGACTAACTCAGCTACATTGAGGAAAAAAGTCCAAAAAAAATTCCTGGCGTCATTGACGGGATTCGAAATTCTTAACCCGGTGTGGAGCGGATAGTGATTATATCCACCGTGCTACCTACAATGTAGGTAGTTCTCCTCCAAGAAATTCCTCTAATTTTGGCCACTGAGTCTGAAAAAGAGACCAATCAGGTAGTCACCAATAATACCTGCCCAAATATTGCAATCGATATTGCTACTTATGCCGAGACTAGGTAATAACACGATGATTTAGTCATTGTTCTGAAAATTCATAATGGCACCTCTGTGAATTCGTCCTTGAAAAGTTGAGAGTGGAGAAAAAGTTTAATGTACTACTGCAGAAACCGTTGACAAAACATGACTCGTAAATGAAAACCACCTTGCGTGAGGGTTTGCACTAGCTCTACGTGATATGGATAGAGTTGCTGCTCAAGAAGAATTTTTCATACAGTTTAATTCTCAACACCTAATATTGCTGCTGCATTTCTCGTGCTAGTTCCAGGATTCCCCCATCCTATTTCGTTTTTGGTATTATCAGTACGTATGTAGCAGATAGACGTCGATGGATGATGGCTACAAAAGTATCCGTGGCCGAACATCGTTATTGCAGGAAAGTTTCACGATAAAGACGCTGAGTTTCGCTGTTGTTCCCATTCGCTTGTCCACGAATGAAATGAATGTCTACTTTCAGTGTTAAGAGTACTGATCCGGTTATTTGTGGTCAAGGTAACGTCCCTGAACACTCGGCTAAAGATGTTCCCGTTCCAGGATTGTCGATGAGGTCAGTCATAAGACTTTTGGCAGTTTTCTCCTTAGGTAGTATTGGGAGGGTGAGGTGGGATGGGTGGTGAGTCATCTTGTCGGTATCCACAGTCTTTTAAAAAATGTGATATCTGATGGCGTTCATCATCGAGATCCTGGCCTTGCAGAGATGGCAGGCCCTCAAAGTGAAATACTTCAGGACAATAAATGTAGTACTTAAAGAATGATTACAATCGAATCAGAGAATTGACCCTGTGTCAGTTGGTTTTCTGTAGGTTTTCGTTGTAATGGTGCTGTTTGTTCTGGTAAGGAGAAGTTTTCGGAAAGGTAGTGTACTGTTTCGTTCTAATTCGATTTTGAAAGAATTTTACGGATGGAATCTCTTGATGTATGAATGGAAATTGAGCCCTTATGAAGCCCGATATGGTGAGGACGTTATAGTGCATCCAAAGAGTTAGTTTAAGATGAGCTAATTCTTCAAAGGAACTCTCATAAAAATTGCTGTAAGTGTGTGGGAGAGAGGATTGCCCATGCCTGATGTAAGATAATGTTTACTTGATTAACAAGCATTTGGTGAAAGATAGTTGTTTATGGATGATACATTAGGTGTTCAGACCCAAAGAATAGCTGGCTGGACTTTCATTGGATGTGGTTTATAAGGTAATTATTGTTGATTTTCCTGGATTAATTTAAGGGAGAAATAAGCTAGAGAATCAGAAAGGTATTTAAGATTGGTATTTGTGCGAAGTGTTGTCAATGCAAAACTGGCTTAAGGAAAAACTTGAATATGACACCAACAGAAGCAGCTTATATTTAGCCGGTGGAGCCACCACCAAGTTTTTCATTAATGGTGATTTCCAACCACAAATTACCTTTCTTTAGAACAGAAATGTCGCTGGTTGGGTGAATGTAGGTCATGAGTTTAGATCACTTGCGTAGATGATATAATTATTGCTAGTCGGTTGAATGGGCCAAAATATTGATTTTTGCTTCTGACATCATCATATTGCTAGTTAATGTCTAATTAATTATTAAATTATTCATATTAACCATCTAAAATGAAGGTATAGTGTAAGTTAATTAATTACAGAAGTCTGATTCATATTTCTAAACACTTCTCTTTGTCTTCTGTTCATCTGAAAGGGCTGTAGTTAATTTTTCTTAATCAGCGTGTACTATTTCAGTAGCCGATCTGACCTCGCATTTAAAATTTCGGTGCATGTCTCTGTGTTGATTGCTGTATGGTTGTTTCATTTCCTGTTTTCTTAATTAAAAATTCTATTATCCCGGAGTGAAACAAGCCAATTTTTAGCTGAGACCGCCACATGGGCACCTATGGTAGGGACATAGAATGTCAAGACAGTAGCTGATTTCATTTCAAGTTCTTTGAAGCATCTCTTGAGAAATGGAAGTCACTGCCTGTTCAAAACGGTATTTTAACTCTGTAACGTCGGTAACTTTTTTTTGTATACACCTCTTCCTTTACGTAGGCCCATACAAAGAAATCCATAGACTTGATATCCGGGGAATGTGGCCATGGAATGAGACCATCTCGGCCGATCCATCGGTTAGGATATTTTTTATTGAGGAAATCGCGCACATGCAGGTTCTCACGCTGAAGGACAGTGCGCATCAAATGTTTACCTTGGGACTATCACACTCGTGTTCATGAACTAAGTGGGGATTTTCAGATCCCCATTTGCGACAATTGTGTCTGTTAACTTTACCAGAAGGTGGAACGTTGATTCACACTGAAACTGATATTTTACAAAGTACTCGTCTACCTCTATACAGTTGAGAATAGAATGCGAACAGCGAATTCCTCTCGTTGTGGTTTGTTGTGAGGCCGGATATATTTTGTAGGACTTCGGGTAAACACCTTCTGCATTTCCAAAACTTTATCTGCGGATACACTAGGCCTATCTACTCCTTTCTGGCGCAGCACACTGCCGGTTTCTTGAAACTGTTTCAAGCATCACTTCATTGATTGTTCCATAGAAGGATCTTTCTGGAATCCCGTTGAAACTTCTCGTTACGCTCACTGGAGACTTGGTATCCTACAGCCACAACCAGCACACTGCTTTTTCCTGTGCTGTCGGCATTTTAATGCTATACTGTCGCAATGCTTGCTGGGATCAAGGCTGCCAACCGCATGACCAAAACTCATTGAGTTGCTTTGATAACTGCAGCAAACCATTTTAAGATAACTATTGCAATAAAATTTTAATCGAGCTTCCATAATCAAGTGAATAATTTATAGACGCTGTATAAATAAATATAATTATAAGTTGGTGAATAATATTGCTAAAAAGTACAGTGATTTCATTTTTAATTATCACCCCAGGGGCTCACATTTGGTGAGTATGGGCTTGGCACATCCAGGGTCCTGAGCCGGATATCATCATTCTTCTCTCTCTCTCTCTCTCTCTCTCTCTCTCTCTCTCTGAGGGTAACTCGGGATTTTTTTTGGCTGGTGCAACATAAGCCTCAGGCTTCCTTGCACCATATGGCTATAATATTTCATCAAGCAAGAGTGTCAATCAATTTGAGTTACAGCTAAAATGAGATATTAAGAAAAAAGAATTGCACGGATGGAATTTCTTGAATCTCCTATAAGTTCTGCTTTGATATTAATCCCATTATCTAAACACAGTCACAAATTTTCCTTTCAGCTTATTATTTAGAACAGTCATTAAACATCAAAGATGCTTTAGAATTGAATCCTTGTTTCAATTTACTCTTTGATTTCTACTCCCAGTTGTTATTCTTCATATTAATAGCAAATGGAGGGAGCAGATAATTAGAAGTCGTAGCCATTAGCCGTAATAAGATTATGCATCGACCGTTCATAGATTTAGAGTTGTCTGTAAGACATATTTCTTCTTTGAAGTTAATGAACAAATAGAAATTCGCTGTCATCTAGGGTGCTTCGTTGTACTACATTCACAACACACCATACTGACATCAAGGGATATATCAGTAGCTGTTTCAGCAAGGAGCAAATTAAAATGCGCCTCCAGTGAAAAGGTTCCTTCTACGGTATAACTTAATGAATGTGTGCAATGATCTTAGCAGACAATAACGAATAGTGAAATATCAAGGGTTAGAGAAATACTCTTGAGAGGGTCATGATCCTCTGTCGAAATAGAGAGAGAGAGAAAGAAAGAATTGAAACTGTACTTTATAACATCAATATTAAAAAAGAACACGTCTCATTGCATTAGGAGAAGACACGCCAAAACCAAAATCGTTGTAATTAAATGCCACACATTAATAGATATTAATGATCCCAAGGAACTCGACATATGACATCGACAACAAAACATGTGATATAACTGCTGAAAAGAGACTCCATTTCCTCAGATGAGTTGCCCCAGGTCGGATGCAGCAGTAATTCACGATGGTTTCTGTCTTCTGCATCTATCTGTAGCTGCCACTAAATGGATCCTCTTTCTTGTATTCTCTCTCTCTGTCTTGTGAAAACATTTCCTCTGACCATATGGTCTTCCCCAAGTGTAAAAAGAAAGTTTATTTAGTACTACAATTGCTAAACTTACCATTTCAATTTTCTTTCTGCGCGCGCACGCCTGCCCCTATATTAGCGTGTACTGTTCTCGGTGATTGTTTTTCTAGGGGCTTGAGATATAACAGAAAACGCAAAAGAAACTCTACAGCCACTGCATTAATTAAGTTGAGAGAGTGACTTTACGCATGTAGGGTGTTTGAACGTGCATGACGCAGCAGAAATACGCAGCCTGTTGTTATTCTTGCCCTAGAGTAATAGTATAGTAATATAAATTATTGCAACTCACGGTGGACAGTAATTTAGGATTCTTTTATATACGCTGAGTGGCCACTTAATTAGGTACTCGTGCCTATTAAGTGTACGAGGAATTACAACCGTCATCTGAAATTGTCGTAATTCCTCGTGGCTTGAGCTCAGTAAGGTGTCGAAAGCGTGCTACAGGGATGATGGTCCATGTTAATTCAGTTGCTACCCGCTCTTTTTGAAAGTAGAGTGGTTCTTTTTTGGAAGAAGCCATCCGCAGATGGATATGCTGCAGCCATGAAAGTGTTGCTTTTGGTCTGTAATAATTTAAAGATAACTTATGGCATCAAAATGTTGTTCCACTGGTAATAGGGAGCCCAATATGTACGAAGACACTCTCCCCCCCACTATTACACTGCCACCACTAGCCTGCCTTCTTGACACCTAGCTGGATGGGTCCAGGGAGTCATGCTATTTTTGTCATATTATGCTCCTATAATCAGCATGAACAGCAAAAATATGGATTTTTCAGACAAGATTTTTTAAGCCTCCTCCCCACCCACAGTCAGTCCTCTACAAACCTAACCATCGTGTTTTGTTTTGTTTTTTTCTTGGAATCCAGTTCGGTCGTCGGCTGTGATACCCCCACTCGTGGAAAAGTAGAAACAGTCATGCTTTCAGAAATGCCTATTTGGTTACCACTCTTGTGCTGGGTTGTTATTTGACTGACAGTTGCCTTTCCATTAGCCTGCACAGGTCGTGTCAGCATCCGTTGGCCTTTCGCTGGATGTCATTTGGTTATTGGACTAATTTCGATGCACTCGAGACGCAGTCATATGTGTAAACTACATAAGGATTACAGTTTCGAGATACTTATACCTTTGCGTCTGGCGCCAACTACCATGCCACATTCAGAGTCACTTAAAACTTTCGTCTTGCTTCCTCTCACACTGAATTACTAACATACAGAATCCCAACTTATCTGCCTACCTGATTTGTATCTATGTTGAAGGAGCACGCCATTTCATGAAAGTAGGGTACCTAATAAAGTGTCCACTTAGTGTACAATAGTTTAATACTTCATTAGGATTAAATATTTCATCAAGATTTAATATTTAACTTAAACACGTCTCACTTCTTCTGGAAAGAGACCATTCTCTTTAATTAATGCATGCGTTTTTGGGATGAAATTCTAACCAAACATTCTACAAATAGTCAGAGTACTCTAATCAAAAGACTATCTGCAGTGCATCAAATGCATTAAGAACGTTGATGATAAAAAGCTGCAATAGACTACTTGATGAATTGGTGTCTTATTTCGAAACTGCATTTGACACTGGGCTTATATCCGTGCCATAAACAGTTTACCAAATCAAGCTTTTAAAGTCCTCAGTCGCTTCACTGAGGAACTTGCAAACAAGTTCCTCAGTTCAAGGCCTAAATAAAATTTAGGCTTTGAACGCTAAATGTTCTACGTGTTCTACACGGTGGTTATAAATTCCTTTCCTGCTTTTAAAAATTAATAACTCGAGCAATATCCCAATTTGTCTGAAACGTAAAATAATTAACCAGTGTATACTCCCCACCATGACTTATGGAAATGAAATTTGTGCACTCACCAGAAGAATGGAAGAGAAGCTGAACACTACGCAGAGAAGAATGGAACGAATTATATTAGGAATGTTAGAAAAGAAGAGAAAAGGTTGTTAGAAAAGAAGAGAAACACGTGGACTAGGCAGCAAATAAATAAAGGACATCCTTATCGAAACTAAAGAACTGTAATGGACTTGGGCAGGACGCATAGTTCGAAGACATGATGACAGATGGACTAAGAAAATAACAGAATGGTACCCAAGAGGAGCTAAAATAAAACCTGGAAGGCAACAACGGAGATGGATAGATGAATTTCACGAGTTCGTGGGTAGTAAATGGATGGCCATTGCACAAAACAGAAGGAACTGACAAGTTGCTGGAGAGGCCTTCATCCTGCAGTGGATCGAAAATGGCTGATGATGATGAAATTATATGCTGTTTCTAAAAGAGGCTTTTTGTATTTTAATTAATATATGTGGGAGTCTTTTTTTTTAATAAAAAATAATTAGTTCAAAATTTGCCCATCAAATAATGGCAAATTTCGCATAACATAATTCATTTAGAAAAATAACACATGTAAATTCTTCACCAATCTTTATTTACCATCGAATCTCCATGGGACCACCATTCTTTTGCAATAAGCAATTAAGACGGGGCATTATATTCTCCAAGCAGCCTTCAAAAATTTCCGATCGAATGTTTGCTATCACCGGACTGATTAAGTAGTTCAGATCTCAAAGAGTTGTCGACCTCATGAATTCTTTGAATCTGAATCATTTCTTGAGATGCTGATGGACGACCACTTCTAGGCTTAAGAGTTAGGCATTCTTTGAAATACCTTAGAGTAATATTTAATACTGTTTTTGAACAAGAAGACCTTCCGATATTTTACCCTCTTTAATACACTTTGAGCAATAAACAGTATCGCCATCTGTAGGCAACATTTTAAATCAAACTTAACTGGACCTTCCCTTCTTACTTAAGTAAGGGCTACAGCTTCATGCTTTTATCTTGGTGACGAAGAATAAGACCACGTCGATCGAGCAAACAGTCGAATTCTTCGATCCCAGAGTCATTCCTTATAACGAACGCAAAAGCTAATTTGTTTATTGAGTTGCTTTGTCCTGGTGATTAAATTTCGAACTAATTTTTATTGTTTAAAAAATTTCACACATACTAATTATAATGCTTGTTTTTTGTTGTACCACATTGTAGTGTGTGTGTCGATTGTGGAGGAGGTTAACCACCTCCACATGATCGATTTACTATGGATCGGGTAAAAAACTGTAGAATAAATTCTTATCGTTATACGAAAAAAAAAAAAGTATGTCACATGCCTTGTGCTTGTTCGCTGTGTCTGCTGAACGGTGCGCACCCTCCACAATGCAGGTGGCTACTACAGAAGGATGTGGCATAGCAAATAAAGTTAACAAGTTCGCTGACTTTGGAGAAGATTGAATTTAAAAATAACGATTTTCCCTTTTACAGCTAGCGGTGTTCCATCAGTGACAGGGAAAATTAGATTTGTTTAATTGGCTCCAAAAAAATCGAAAGGCCCATTTTTTCCATTATCTTGTATCCAAAAAAAAAAAAAAAAAAAAAAAAAGAAAAACCCTCTGTTTAAAGGCGCCAACAGCTCAATTCGATGAAATAGTTAGCGATAGTTGTGAAAACTTACTATAAACCATTATAGTGCACTTTTTCTGGCTGTTTGGTTATTTTTATTTACCGCCACGGCAGTTAAGGTCATGAGGCGTCTGTATATAATGGTGTGAACTGCGTGTATTATGTGGTTGATTTTTCTGGGTGAAAATCCAATTTCCGGAACAAAAAAACATGCAGCTCTCCCTCGAGATCGCCCATAAAAATTCCTCCCTTCGAAGTGGAAGGAATTTTTATGGTCTTTTGCCATACTGGTCGCCTGGACCCTGCAGAATGGTTCGTGACCGTGCATCGAGTGTCCTTAAGTTAATTTTTTTTTTAATTATTGGAATAAGTAACCATTCCAGAAACTGGAAGGTGAATATGGCTAATTATGTTGTCCCCCTTGGGCTTGGTGCTCAAGTTTTTCCAGTCAAAGGCGTTGAGGTGGTCAAGGATAACCTCTGGTCTATATTTGAAAAGGCAATTGTAGTGTCTTGAGATCTTAACAGTGCCGCATCCTCGACTGACGTGGCACTCTTCAAAAGAAGTTATATTACTATTAGTTTACTATCAGATTGGAAATTTTAATTGTTAGGTACAATGTTTATTCTGAGTGGGTTGGTCAAATGCCTGGACATCTGTTATCGGTAATGTATTTTCTTGTTTCATCCCAAGCGTTTCAAGCATGTCAACTAGTGCCTTTTTGACCTCTGCATGCGTCTGGATTTGTGTATTTTTCCTCCTGACAATTTGCTATTTTGAGGTGTTTCCAAATGTTTGTATTTGTACACTTATTATGTTTGCTCTTTAACTTCAGTTCTTACAAAAGCAACTGCTCGTATTATGCCTTTCATCCTTACATTCTGGGTTTTATGTGTTTACATCTTTGCCATTTTTCTGCGTTTTTTAAATTTCTTTATTTCCCTCTTGTTTATTGAAATAAAAAGAGTAATATGTTACTCTTGGTGCTTTCTGAATGAGATCTAAGTCTGATTCATCTCTTCACTGAGTCGGTTACGTTGTCTTTGTAATAAATAACTTGTTTTCTGAGCTTGATGTTAGTTGTAGCGTTTCATTCAAGTGCAGATCCTTGTTTGGAAAGGTTCCAAAAACGTATTTTTTGTTTCTTATTTATTTCTATTTAAAGTATAGTAGTTAAGAGCCCTGGATTTTGGATGTTCGCTTTTTTTTTACACTGGGGTGAATGAAACCTTATGTTTTTCGATTAAGGAAAGGGAAAGAAATATAGAAAGATAGATTATAAACTAGCAGATACAGAAAGAAAGAGAAAAAAAAAGATGAATCTTCATAATGTGGTACATAGCAAACAGATACCATTGATCTCATTGATCAGATACTTGATCTCATTCAGAAAGCACAAAGATGGAAGCCAAAGATACAAGCGCTTAAGTATCGAGTGGACTGCATACAGACAGAAAATTTTGAGTTTTATTTTTTATATCGGCGTATTTTGAATGTGGTGGGGCGTATTTTGAAGGTTAGTAAGAAGCATTCTTGGCCAATTCAGTCATGGGGAAGACAGGCAATTTTTTCCTATTTTCAGAAAGGTCTTATTGTTGGAACAAGTTTTGCAGGAGTCACAATTGAGAAAACAAAGTCACTGGTCTAAAGAGTCTCGATTTACATGTATTTGCATCAATGGTAGTGTGAAAGTGTGGCATGGCCCTCATGAAGCCGTGCATCCAAACTGTCACATGTCACCACTCAAGCGGCTGGAAGTATCTTCTGTTGGTACGGACTAATTCCGCTCATACCTTTTGAAGGTCGCGTTACCTCCAATGAGTATCTTTCTGTCCTGTCAAAGAAACGTCACCTTGCAGTGCTTCATTTTTATCCGGATTGTGATGGATTCTTTTAACACAACACCGCAACTATCCACCGAGAAAAAATTATATCTGAATGATTCCAGGAATATTACCAAGATTTCCAAAGCATGGCCTGGACACTTAATTTCCTAGATCTTAATTCAATGGAGAATGTTTGGGATATGTTGAAGAGGGCAGTTAAACTTTGCAGTTCTCCAGTAGCGTATCCAGGTATCACTGTAGGGGGGGGGGGCATGGCGACCGGGATTTTCAGTATTTTTTTAGAACGCCTCCGTTCTTTTTCTTTAATTTCAAATTTTTGGTTAAGAAGGGGCACATGCCCTCTCTGCCCACCCCTGAATACGCCCTTGCAGTTCTCTACCAATCTCAGTACAGCCTCTGACAAATATTCTGGTGGAAGAAAGTCAAATCTGGAGCTGGATTTCGTCATATAGTGAAATCCATGCTACGATGTGTAAAGGCTGTAAGTAAGGGAAAAGGTGGCCCTACTGGATATTGAGTTTATTTTTTATTTGTGTATTGAGTACAGTGCAGTAAGAGTATTTTTTTATTTTTACATTAAGTACACAGATTGAGTGTATTTTTTATTTGAAGACAAATTTATTTTGTGGTTTCTCAGCCCCGTCTGGAGATAGCAACCGTAATTTTATCCTGCTCAAAATTATGCAGCAACAAAGTCCTTATTAGAAACTTTTAGTTATTGTTACCTTTTTATAGATATCCACAATGATTAAATATTGTTTTAACTGTAAACAGCAAGCTTAATATGTCTGAGGACAGCGTCTCTCTTGGGGTAATTGCCGTTCTTGATTCACCTGAGTTACAGCCTGTTTCTTTACACAAACAAATCACACGTATGCCGAAGTGTCTCTAGCTAACAGCAATATATTCTCGTGCCTGCCCACGCCATAAGGAATACAACGACCTTAAGTTAAAACTTTGCTTACTAATGGGCAGGATTGAATTTCTCAGACAGCAAGTGGTTGCCCTGGAGAATAACAGATCTGGGGACTCTGCAATTACTCAAGTTTCTAGTACTAAGCCAAGGAATCTCGCTCCCGAAGGACCGTGCATCAAAGACTGGATCATCAAATGGAGAATATATCGGTTCCAAGTGAGGTAATATTAGTGGGTGATTCAACTGGTTGGGAAAATGGAAAAGTTTTCTGAGAGACAGATGGAACGTAACCAGGATAAATCTGCCAAGTGCTTAACTTGATGATCTGCTTGTCAGTTCCTAAGAGAATTAAAGGACATATGGTTATACATGTAGGAACTGTTACTTGAAACAAACGAACTGTCGACTTGGTCAAGAAGTATAAGGTCATGATAGAAAAAATGCCTTGAGATAAGTTAAAATGTTAGTGTCTGCAGTTCTGCCCAGACGTGATAAGAAGGACTGTATGATGAAAGCATCGCGGATTAACTTGCGACTCGGACCGTGCAAAACTTATTAGGACAAGTTTTCTCAGATCGAAACCTTGCTTGCATATGACTGGCCATAGTGTGCATAGTATTAGGGTCAGGCGCCACCCGTGGTTTCCCACATCTGCGCCATATGTTCGCTGTGAAGGAATATAGTACTACTGTAAATGCCAGAAAAGTGTTGTGTGCTGTATATGACATATTGCGTTAGGTTCTGTTGTGTGTCCTGGAATTTGGCCGCAGGGCCCCTGGTGGGACTCCACGTTGCCCGCACACACCACTAGGAGGTAGCCAGTCTGTCCATTATTCTCGGGCTTGTCTCCGCCAGGGTCGCCAGAGCTTCCTGGACGGAGACAAAAAAAAAAAAAAAAAAAAAAGGTAGAGTCGGGGAAGTACAGAGTGTACGCAAGAAAGGAGGGTATAGCTAGAAATATGGAGGATGTGGGTGAAGGCATCCTCCAGGTTATCAATGGAGCAATAAGCGCCATCAGTTGAAAGGGGAACCCGGGAAGGACGATAAATAAGACAGCAAGAGAGCCGTGTGCAAGTTGCCACTGAGGAATGAGGTGGCCCATACGCCAGTTGATCCTATCCAGGTTAAGATCGGTTGGTCAGTTAGGTTAGGATCAGATGTTTGGGTTGTTCCTATTTTGTGTTGGCAATAGGGTGCTCCGTCTTGTGAAGAGGGCTTGTGCAAACTTGGTAAACTCATAGTAGTAGTTTTCTTCTCTGATGAATAAGTGTTCATTTCCTTGAGGGTTATCTTGTATACGAGTAAACAGGATGCTGCGGAGGTCCTCATAGTGTTGACAGGTATATACTAGATGGTTCCAGTCTTCTATTTCACCACATGCACAGTAGGGGTTGTCAATGATTCCCATGGATGTTAATTTATGGTTTATTGATCCGTGTCCAGTAATGAGGTAGGTGGTATAAAGACCAGGAGAAAACCAAGTTGGAGATTTAGGAAATACGGCATTCACATAAGGTATAAATTTCTTGGTGATTGGGCCCTTGTCGGTAGCAGTCCATCTGTCCTGCCAGGTCTGAAGTAGTAGGATGGCAATTTTTTTTCTTTTCCTGCCTGATTTCATTCAGGTTATTGATGGAGTGTCCAAGGATAGTTGCTGGTATACCCCTGGATAGACAGTAGTGGAGGCCCCTTCGAATAACCTCCAGATCAAGCGGAAGGACGCCCGCAAGAACCTGAAGGGCTGGGTTGCTAACTGTGCAGCATGCCCTTGTAATAGTAAGAAGGATGGTGCGCTGGATGGTTCCCAGTTTACGTTTGTTGTTGTAAAGAGTTGCCCTGCGAAACCACACCCCTGATCCATATGTTATGAAGGGAAGGAAGATTGATTTGTACAGAATCTTAAGGGTGCGTCGGTTCAATCCCCAATCACGACGACTCACCCGTGCAATGAGAGCAATGTAGTTTCTCACTTTCGCGTGGAGGTGTGCAAGATGCGGAGAGAAAGTGAGCTTAGGGTCAAGTACTATTCCCAGTAGTTTTAACGTAGAAACTAGCTTGACGATTTGGCCTTGAAGTTTGATAGTGGGGTTTCTAGTAGGCTGCAGTGATCCCTTCAGGAGAATGGATTGTGCCTTTTGGGGTGAGAGTCTTAGTTTGTGTAGGGCTGCCCAGTTCTGAAGGATTTGAAGTGCCTGGTTTCCTCTGGCTTCCAGAGAAGCTCTGCTGTCAGCCTCAATCGAGATGGTCACATCATCAGCAAAGGCTTGTATAGCTACAGGACCTAGGTCCAGTCCAAGGAGCTCATCCAGGACAATGTTCAACAAAAAAGGACCAAGGACTGAACCCTGGGGGCAACCTCTGTACATTGACCTGGTAATTCTTCGGTACGTTGAGGAGATTGTAATTTTCCTATTTGATAAGTAGTTTTCGATGCATTTGTATAAATTTAATGGAATATTTGCTTGCCTAAGTCTGCGAAGGATACTTGCCCACCAGAGCCTGTCAAATGCTCCTGCGAAATCTATTGCTATTAGTAGGTAGTATTTGGAGGTAGAAGTTGAGACTGCAGAGATGACCCTTTGCAGTGCGTCTTCTGTGCAACGCCCCGGTCGAAATCCAAACTGGAAGTTGGACTGGAGCCTAGCTTTGGTGTGATGGTCTTGGAGCCGTACTAGGAGTAGTCGTTCAAACAGTTTACTGACCATGGATAAAAGGGCAATGGGTCGATATGACTCTTGTCCTTTTATCCTTGCTCCAACTTGGAGCGGTTTAGACGGATTTTTTATGATCAGTTTTACATTGGCGTTTTTCCATTCTTCTGGGAAAGATCCATGGGACAAGCACTTATTGAAGAGGTCGAGTAGAAACTGGATGTTGATTTGGGCGGTCTTTTTAAGGACTTCGGGTTCAATGAGGTCTGGTCCGGGACATTTCCTCTCCTTCATTTTGGTAAGAGCCTGCTGCAGTTCATCGGTGGTAAATTGGTCTTCTACAGCATTGTTGAAGTAGGTGTTGTTTGCCTGGCATATTTCTTGCTGTTGTACTGTCAGAGGATCAGTATCTGTGCCAAAAAGTGTGTCCAAAATATTGGCCATAGACTGCTCCCAGGAAGTAGTCATAGTGCCCTTTGGTGTGAGAGTGGATTGGATAACTTCGCCCCTCGGGAGCTTGTTGGTGGTGATGCGGTACACCACCCCCCAGGGTTCAGTATTGCCAGTCGTTTCACGAGTCGTTCCCAAGATGATCTTTTACGCTGCCTTATAAGGGAGGTGTAGTCATTTCTGACTCTTCGATATTCTTCACGGAGGGTGTTGACCTCATTTGGGGGCCAAGAGGTACGAGCTCTCTGAAAGGCTTTTCTTTTGGAGTGTACAATTCGACGAAGGTGCTCCAGCTCTGGGGACCACCATGGGACGGCATTAGGCATTGGTCTTTTCTTTCTAATTGATTGATTGCAGGCCTGGATGATGATTTCTGTTGTGAGCTTTTGATATTGGTCGGGGTACAGTGCTGGAAGATCAGAAGAGTTGTGGTTCTGGATCATGGTCTGCAGCGTGGAGCAAAAGATTTCCCAATTGGCCTTGTTAATGGCATAGCGACTAATATTGTAGTGAGGTGGTGGAGTTGGATCAATGGATCTTGTGAGTTGAAATGTAATAGCTCTGTGATCTGAGGTGGTCCAGGCCTCATTGACCTGCCACCCAGAAATTTTGCCGGAAATGGATCGTGTAGCTATGGAGATATCTATTGTGGATTCCTACAGGGTGCTGGAATAGGTAGGCAGGTTATCGGGCTTGTTCAGAACCAGGAAGGGAGAAGTGGCCAGGAAATCTTCAAGAAGCTGCCCATTGTGGCAACCAGAGCGATCAGTGGTCAGGCTTTATACTTATCTGAATTTAAAAGTGAAATAAAACTAGTGGGTGAGGGGGCCGAATCCCCCGCTCAGCCCTGTGGCCAGTCTATAAATTTCATAACACATCTGTTTAGAAAGTTGTTGTTGTAGTAGGGTTTTTAGGAGCATTATTGACTATGGCCATATTGCGCCGTGTATATCGCGTGCGTTCTGAGGTCGATTTTCTGTTTGCTGGATGAAAAACCCAAGTTTCTTGGAGGAAAAAACCATGCTACCCTCGCGTGAGAACGACTAAGTCAGCCACGTTGTGAAAAGGGCCCATAAAAATTCATCCTGTCGTTGATGGGACGCAAACTGAGGTCTTTTCCGTCCGGTGTGGGGAGGATGGCGATTCTACCAACTGTGCTACCACGGAGGCCCATTTAGAAAGCTACATTTAATTAATTTGAAGCAATTACAAACTCTTATTAATTTAAGAACTGTAGTTCGGTACTGACTTGCCTACAAAAACGTATTCCATTCATTTGTATTTGGATCCAGTAAAGTAAATCCTAATGCTTTCCAAAAATAATAAGAAAATAACTGATAAATCAGGGGGGGGGATGCTGTCTTTGGAATTTGTATATTCTACTGCCAATAGTTATTACTATATTAAAGGTCCTTTTTATATTTTTTTTCTTGTTATTAGAATGTTCGTTGAAGTCTTCTCTTTTTCTCTTTTATGGTCTTCAGTTACTGTCTCATGTCACTCCATCATCTGCCTTTGTTTGTTGTTTCTTCACTAGAATGCAGAAACTACCCAAAGCATCAATGATTCCACTTGCAATTCTGAGACTTTCTAAAGTGCTGAATCTTTTTCCATACAAATTTGCATTAGCGTATAATCGAAAAACTGTGAGATGGACTGATAGTTACAGTTGCGAACGTGAATCCGTTCGCTTCTTTAATAGACTCTTTCGATTAGTAATTTTTTCTTTCTTTGAGAAGTTTTATATTGCCTTTCACTCCCGTATTGGAATAGGAAAACATGAAGTGAATTTAAAAGAAACACTTTTTAGAGTTTTGTTAGCAAGTCTTGAAGTTTTTTGGTCAGGGATCACTTTTTGATAGTCTGATGAAAAAATGTAAATGCACAATATACACTCATGTGCAAAAGTTAAGGAAGTTACTCGTTTTTCACATTTTGAGAAAAAAAATCCTCATACAAGATTCATATGATTTTCATTAATTGATTATTCTTTAATAAGGTGTACGTTCATTGTGTTTTATGAGCCATTTGTAGATGTCTTCACAATTTTATTGAAATCTCTACAGGTGTTGATGAAATATTTCTAAAAATGTGCAGCTTCTTAAAATTTTCGCAAAGGTGTAATTGATACTTTCGAATTAAATTTGATATTTAAGTATATTATATTGTGATACGACAATACTGTATGTGAATTCCTTTCGGATAGAACAGGTGGTTATAATCGCCGTCCTTCCACATCGGATGGAAAAGGCTAGAATTCGAATCCTCAGTGGCTTGAGGAATTTTGATGGGATTTTCTTCACGATTTTTGAGTTGTAGCACTTCAAAAAAGGCTAATGAAGAGTTCACAAGTTTTGTTCTGTATACATAACAGCAACCAGGTTGGTTAAGATTTCCACTCTCTCTGTCCACATGAGAATATGGTTAGAGTCGGACTGTAAACTGAATCCGCAATGGTCCAATGTAAACATCACATTGAACCATTGTTCTTTGTTCCATGGGAGTGCTTTGCATACAGAGTAGAATTCAGAAGGAGATATTCAGCCTTGAGACGGCATAATTACGTATTAAAATGATCTGTTCATTTATATTTGCATAAACTACTTCATCTGTATGCACAAGGGTAAGTGTACAACTTTTCATTTTTAAGGAATTAATGCATTGTTATTTGTCTTTAGTGTATCCTCAGCTAGGTCTATACCTGTTTTGTACCGTTTGTGAAAGAATCAGTGAAGGCCTTTTAAGTAAGGGAGGGCTAATATGTACCATACATACTGCAGTGTTTTAATGAAGCATAAATTGTCACACAGATCATCTTTGATATTTCTAAACAGTACCAAAATTCACTGAAAGCAAGGTGCTCATTCTGTTAAAAAGAAAATAGCCAAGTGTGTGATCAATGCAAAATGTTCTTAATGATAAAAAACAGTCTGCAGCAGGCTTCGTTGGTTTCCCCCCCCCCCAAAGTAAGAGTAGCTTTTTATTCCGAACATCGTTTTTACATATCTAGTCTTAATGGTTGGGATACCTTTAGGAATAGGATGAAACAGAAAGCGTCTCATTTGCAACCCATCCCTGTAAAATTTATTGACGAAACACAACCGACTTAAAAACGTCTTTTACAAAAAATTACACGAACACCCAACGGACATACCCCCTCTCCTGCTCTTTGACTGAGTTAGTCTCTTGCAAGAGTAACATACTTTTCCTTTGAAAATCCAGGTCTTTCTTTTGTAAGGGAAACCGACTAAAGGACATATGCAGTTTAGAAACGTAAAATACTTCGATTCGTGTAATGGATCTAAGTTGGAGATTGGCCTAGTTACAGGGACCTTTGCTAACGCTCCTCCCCACCCTCTCCCCATCTATCAATCCAACCCTTTCGCTTTCTGCGAAACTTCACTTATTCTTGTCAGCCTCCTAAGCCATGAATCACCTTCAATTGATGTTATGCGATCTTTTAAAATGACAAATAGATCGACAAACAATATTTTCATCTATTGTTGAATTACCACAAACTACGTGAAGTTTCCTGTTATTTTATCTGCTCTTTTTCTTCGCAGGACCATGATTTTCAGTGCTATTTCTCTTTCCACTTTTTGTCAAACTCATTTTTCTTCTGGTTATGGAAACATCTGTATCCAACTACTTTTTGAGATCTGCTGTCAGAAGCAATTTTTGATTCCCTTGGATACACTCCCCTGAATTATTATTTATTGTAGGCTTGATCGTTACTTTGGAAGACGTTCGCAGTGGCAATATCTGTAAATGCCAGTGGCATATTATACTTCACTTACCAAGTTAAGTCTGAATAATCCTAGGAAGGTTTTTAAAGATATCGTGTTGGTAAACTAATTGTCAATAACAAGCATTCTAACCATAAATTAGTTACAAAGTAAAGTATGAATGTATTGAAATAGCTAAGTAGACTACACTAATTTCCAAAAGTTAAGTTAGGACCATACTTTATTATTACGTTATTAGTTTTTTAAATGTCCTTGCATATATTGATGTCCTGGTATAATTTAATGTGCATTGAAAACCGCCATTCATTTTTTAACTAGCACGGTTCAGTTATTGATAAGATTATACAAGTATTGATAAGATTATCATTTAAATTAGGCTTGTAATAAGCATTGTAACAAGGCCTTGCAGTTAGCACAGTGGATACGATCAATGTTCTTCCTCACCGTATAGCCCAGACTTCGGTTCAGCCCTCCACTGGAAATGGCTTATCGGCTTTCTCTCTCGCTTCCTTCTCTTTCTTCTTTTTCACAACGTGGCTGAATTAGTCGGCCAGTTATAATTAAAAACGTTGCATGTGAATCTGTCAAACCGTTCGGAATGTTAACGAAGACGTCATTAGATTCCGGAAAGATCAAAAAACTTGGACTGGAGAAGTGTTAATGTCTCCCCAGTACACAAAGGTAGTGCTAAAGAGGAGTTGGGTAACTATGCGCTAGTGAATCCGATATCTGGAGTTTGGTTAAAGATGCAGTTCAGGAAAATCTCAAAAAAAAAAAAAAAATGGTATTCTCAAAGATCTCAGCATGGGTTTGTGAAGGGAAGGTGATGTGAATCCTGTAAATTACTATGATGAAGTACTTAAACAGTTGAATGCACGAAGCAATTTTGAAGTGATATACCTGGACTTTATCGAAGCTTTTGATATACCCCAGAAAGTTTTCTCTACAAAATTGAACAAATTGGAATTTTTGATAAGATTCTACTCAGGATCGCGGGCTGTCTGAGAGATAGAAGACAAATGGTTAACATAAATGGTAAGTTTTCGGGGTGGATCAGTATAACAAAGTCCTTGAGTGAATGATGTTAGGGCACCTTCCCTTTCAAATTTTTATAAATTATATTAATAAGGATATCCAAGGGAATCTCTCAAAGTTTGCTGATAATCTGAAGGTGGGAAGGGTGGTTGGCAATTCGAACCATGCCATATTTTTTTTTTTTTTTTTCAGAAACCTGGATCACGTGTATATTGTCTGAAAAATGGCAATTAAAGTTTAATTCTTCTAAATGATTATGCATTTGGGAAACAGAAATCCTGGATTTGCATATAAAGTAGGGGAAGATGCACCACAAATAGTTTTGGACGATAAAGACAAAAATGTTACTATTGAATCAGACATGAAATTTTCCATGTAATGTAAACAAGCAGTTAGAAAGGCACGTGGTGTCCTGTCGATGATTTATAAGACCTTTGCTAGTAGAGAGAAAGAGGTCATTGTTCCTCTGTACAAGGCTTTACTTAGACTGTATTTCGAACGCACTTAAAGAAGAGAGAGGTGGGGTTCAAAGAAAGGTGACCAGATTAGTGATGAGTGCAAATAGATGCACATATGAAGAAGGTGTGGACTGCCAAGAAGCACTTAGAAGGTGTGGACTGCCAAGTTTTTCATCTAGGCATCCAAAAAGATATCTGATTGAAGTCTATAAGGTACTGAAGGGCTTGGTAAAGTGAATGAGGAAGGTCTGTTCGCCCTCGTTAGTGAGACAAGCAACAGGGGACACAAATATAAAATTTCAGCAAAAAAACAGAAGTCTAGATTTCATGAAGTTAACCTGTGGGCAGCAGGTTGTTGAACGGTAGAATACGCTGCCTCACAATGGCAGAGGCAGTGAATCTGGCTAAGTTTTTTAAACTGAATTAGATGGCTACTTATGGATGGAGAAGAGTATGAGTATTTGGTCTTAATAATACTAAATATTAATAACATGACATATAATATTCCAAACACACAGGAAATGTATATATATTCAGACGATGTTACCACTTTCAAAATATGAATACCATACAGCTCCAATTTTCGATAACTGAGTTACAAGGGTTGGACACGGCATAGTAGATATCGAATTTCTGAGATGCATCTACATCTACAAATGATGCACTCTAGACTAAAGAATACTCTTATAAAGAATATATAGTTTCATATACCATCAGCATTTTTGATTGTAATAATGGATAATATAAAAAAATATGTGTGTATATATATATATATTATTTTTTTTTTCTGTTTCTATTTCGGGGTGATGGACGAGGCGTTCACAAAATAGAGAGAGAGAGTTTGGGTTTGGGTTTTTTGGGTTTTATTGGCGCATCAGCTACTAAGGCTACTAAGGCTAGAGAGAGAGAGAGAGAGAGAGAGAGAGAGAGAGAGAAAATACAAAAAATAGCATTGTATTTAGCAGTGTGGGCTTGAACGCCGGTCACTTAAAGCAATTGTACTTATGCACCCTCGCGCTTGTCTTTCATGCTCATGGAACACATCTCCAAACTTGTTCAGATAAAGTGTATCCTTCTGCCAGTATCAGGTACTAGATAGGGCACAGACAGGCACCCTCGGAACGAGCCGTCCCGAGGGTGCTTGGGGTACACTGCACCCGGGTGCCAATGTTCAAGGGGCGCCTGAAAACCTGAAACTTACATACGAAAAAAATTTTAAAGGGGGCTCAAAATTGCGATTTGCACACGAACGCCACATCCCCTAGGTACAGACTTCCTATTTCATCTATATGAAGCGTTCAGAATAAACCGGCGCGCACTTGAACGCTATACTGTTTTATCACAGGTATCATGAAAAGCACATATTTGAGGCCGCCGTAGCCGAGTGGTCAAGCGCGCGGATGCATAAGTACACGTTCCTTGAGTGACCCGGGTTCAAGCCCATGACTGCTGAATATGGTGCTGTTTCTTGTATTCTCTCTACCTTGTGAATTTCTCTGACCGTTTGGTCTTCCCGGAGTATAAACAGAAAATTTATTTATTACTTTATTATTAAAAATAATATATTTTATTAACTAGCGTTTCACTTCGTAAAATTTTCTGTTTCGACCCCTGAAAGCATTAATCAGGTCGCAGCCAGACATGATCCCCAGTATATACGTTGTCAATAAACGCATTTTACTAGGATTAAAAAAGAAGTTATCAGGAAATTGACCTTAAGATAGCATTTATTTTTGAACATAATTACAAAAGCATTTATACATTTCTTCATCCCATTTTATCAAGTTCTGCAAACCAATTGCATAAAAAGGAGTCCATTGCTTTCAGTGGTACTTTTATTTATAGGCTAGTGCTTAGGGCTCTAATATTTAGGGATACAAAAAATTGATAAATATACAACTAACTGCAATACTTTTTTTTTTTTTAGTAGTGGGGTCCCAAAATCTCACAATGCGTTAGGGCCTTGTGGGATTTCGGAAAAAAGTTAGGGAAACGTTGGAAAAACGTTTTCCAACGAAGCATCCACGTTGATCCTCCGATTTCTAATTCAATTGTTCTTTTGAGTTGTTGCTGAAGTGGAACGAAAAATCGAAATCGATAAGACTGTGGAGTGTGATAAGACACGACTGACATGGTCAAGTAAAGGCGGAACGAAGACAGCGCAGACAAAAAAGTTTGATATGTGAAGTCGAAGCGAACGCATTGTAGAAATCGAAAACTTCTATTACACTACTCGATAAAATTAACAGAACACATAAAAAACGTGGTGTAACTCGTGCAGCTTGCGATGAAGTGGGACAAAACTTGGTATGATGGTGTACCATAGAATAACGATGAAATGAGGAAACAGCGAGGAACTTCGGACACGTATAAGGGACATTTATAGGGATTGTATAAGAATTATCAAAAAGGTCAGATTACAAGATGTCGAAAATATGGTCACATGACATCAGTACGGGGTATGATCCCCCTCCTGCGGCTAAACAGGTTTGACAGCTGTCAACCATGCTCGATATAAGGGTATCTATAAGATTCTGTGGCAACAAATCCCATTCTTCCACCAACGCAGACCTTAGCTCACCAAATAACCGAGGAGTTGGCTGCCGGCGTGCAATGCGACGCCCAAGGATGCCCCACATCTGTTACCCCAACTGGACGTATTATCTAGATGTTCTGGGGCCAAAGACGTTTCACGTGAGCGGGTAGCTAATATCAGGGAAGAGAGCCTAAAAAACTTCAAGGGTTGTGTTAGGGTTGTTAAATATACAAGAACAGTAAATCTTAATTGTTTATACAGTAACGTTAGAAGTGTCGTCAATAAAATGAGCGAATTCGAACTGCTGGTTAAAACGAGTAACGCGGACATAATAGGGCTTACGGAGACGTGGTGCCACCCGGAAATTGGGGATGATGAGTTTCAGTACGGCTTGTATAATGTATTTAGGAAGGATAGAGTAGATAGAAGGGGTGGTGGGGTAATGCTTCTTATCAGAAGCAGCCTGAGTGCGACGATAGCTTTCCCGGATTCAGACATTTCACATGCTAGTATAGAGTCTGTATGGTGTGAGATAGTTGGAAACAAAGGTACAATGCGAGTAGGCGTAATCTACAGACCAGGTGATTGTGAAGACTATGACAAAAGCCTCTACATGCAAATGGAATGGGCAAGTAAGCGTCAATGCCTTATTATGGGTGATTTCAATTTGCCTCTAATTGATTGGAGTAAATGGGAAGGAACCTCGACATGGGGAACAAAATTTTTAAATCAACTAGATAACTGTTATTTGTATCAACATGTCAGGGAAAGTACTAGAGAAAAGAATATCCTAGACCTCATCATCACACATGAATCATATGACATAACAGGGCTGACAGTAGAGGAACCAGTAGCAGGAAGTGATCACGGAGTTCTACGGTGGATGATGACGAGAGAGGTAGCAGAAGTAAAAGGCAAAGGAATGGGTTTTAATTTCAGAAAAGGAAATTACGATGCCTTAAGGTACTACATGGCCTCTATTAACTGGGTAGATATCGCGCAGAGAATGAATACAATAGAACTGTGGTACGCTTTCAAAACATTAATCACAGATGCCTTGAATGCGTATATACCATTAAAAAAATACTCCACGAGAAGGGTTCCAAGTTGGATGAATAGTGAAGTTGCCACATTACTTGAGCAGAAAAAGGTGGCATGGAAAAGTTACAGAGCAATAAAAAGTACTGAAGCCTATAACAGCTACAAGGTGATCTGTAATAGAGCCACAGAAAAGGTTCGACAGGCAAAGGCAGTTTATGAGAATTCACTGGCAAACAGAGCAAAGAGGGGGGATAAAGAATTCTTCACATATATAAATGCCAAGAAGAGCAGGACAAACCAGATCGGACCTTTACGTAAGGGAAAGGGGATAGTAATAAATACACCAGCTGCCGTTGCAGATGAACTCAACAGTTATTTTGCATCGATATTTACAAATGAAAAGCCTTTTGTGGCAATGGGAAATTGTGGGAGCGAAGTTAAAAAATATGTAATTAATGATATTGAAATTTCGCAAGATTATTTAATGAAAAAACTTTCTAGCCTACAGACTAGTAAGGCTCCTGGAGTTGATGGAATATACCCTATAATCTTGAGAGAGGCGGCAAGCGAGTGCATTGAACCACTGAGGCTGGTTATGCGAGCATCACTAGACTCTGGGGAGATTCCCTTGGATTGGAAAAGTGCAAATGTATCTCCCATACATAAGGGTGGCTCTAAAAGTGAAGTGGGAAATTATCGACCTGTCAGTCTGACTTCAGTAGTAGGGAAAATCATGGAGGCATTGATCAAGGGTGGAATTCAGGATCATTTTTGGATCGAATTGAAATTCTCAAGGATACTCAGCATGGTTTTGTAAAGGGAAAATCATGTTTAACAAATCTGGTTCGCTATTTCGAAAGGGTCACTCACGAGCTGGATTTAGGGAATAATTTCGACATTGTTTATTTAGATTTCAGCAAAGCTTTTGACTCAGTCCCACATGAGCGGTTGCTTTATAAGCTGGAACAGGTCGGAATCACTGGTAAAATCCTTAGATGGATAGAAGGATGGCTTCAGGGCAGGAGGCAGAGGGTTGTGATAAATGGCTATTCCTCAGATTGGGTTGATGTAAGAAGTGGGGTTCCCCAAGGATCAGTATTAGGACCACTGTTGTTTTTAATTTTCATAAACGACATTGATGAAGGGATAGAGGGCGTGATGTCTAAATTTGCAGATGATGTTAAAATTGGTAGAGTAGTTAATGATCACTGTCAAGCTGAGCTTCTTCAGAGAGACCTAGATAGACTTCAAGAATGGTCAGAAAAATGGCAGCTCTGCTTTAATCCAACAAAGTGTAAGGTATTACACCTGGGAAACAGTAATCCCAAAATAACTTATTCACTTGGTGGAGTTCAACTAAACCCAGTACTGGAGGAAAGGGACTTGGGTGTTACGATACGGTCAGACATGAAATTCTCTGAGCATTGTAAACAGGTTGCAAGGAAGGCCCATGGTGTCCTATCGATGATCTATCGAACTTTTGCAAGTAGAGATAGGGACGTGATAATCCCATTATATAAGGCCTATGTTAGACCACACTTGGAATACTGTGTTCAAGTATGGAGACCGCACATAAAGAAAGACATCGAGCTTCTTGAAAGGGTGCAAAGAAGGGTAACTCGCCTGGTGAGATCGGCAAAAGGGCGTCCTTATGAAGAAAGACTTCGAATATGTGGGTTGCAGAGTTTGGAAACTAGACACCTTAGAGGAGATTTGATTGAGGTGTTTAAGGCTCTGAGAGGCATCAGTAAAATGAATGAGGACAAAATTTTCAAGATTATAAATGATGCTAGAACTAGGGGACATAAATTCAAGTTACGGGGGGAAATGTTTAGATTGGACTGCAGGAAGTTTTATTTTAGCCAGCGAGTTATAAATTACTGGAATAAGTTGCCTTCATGGGTGGTAGAGGCCGACAGTTTGGGGAAATTCAAAGGTCATCTGGATAGTACTTTCGGGTAAGGGAAGCGCATAGGATGATAGGATTAATTTCCTTTTTATTTAATTTTTAATTTCATTTTATTATTTTTATTTATTTATTAATTATTATTATTTATTTATTTATTTAATTTTTGTTTTTATCATTGTTTTGTTCGGATTTTTTTTTTTTTTTTTTTTTTTTTTGGCTGGTGCAGCATAAGCCATAGGCTTTCTTGCACCATACGGCCGTTACTAATACTAATACTAAGTAGTAATAAAAAATAGTGCACATATGTTCGATCGGATTTAAGTCTGGGTGTTATGCATTCCTCAGATTTAAACCTAGCATGTCACAAATATAGTTTTACAGTAAATTCGGAAAATATTCGTGTTTAGTAATATTCGATTTTTTGTATTGCTTTCACGTTCTGTTTTGGCCCTCATGGGTAGTGAGAGTATAATTGGTATAATCATCACCCTCCTCATAGCGGGTGGAAAAGACTGATTTAGAATCCTGTCAATGATGGGAAGAATTTTTATGGGATTTTTTCACAACGTGGCTGAGTTAGTCGATCTCAGAAGAGTGTAGCGTGGTTTTTCCCTCCCATAAACTCATGATTTTCGTCCAGCAAACAGCAAATCGACCAGAGAACACTCGAAATTTACAGACATTATATACGGCGCAATATGTCTTAAGTTGCTGATGCGCCTAAAACCCTGCAATAACAACAACTTTCATACGTTTTATTGTTTCTTCCTCATTATTTAACAGTATTATTATAATCATTTAATAAGAATATTATTAGTTATATAATAATCGTTGGATTATTATACAGGGTGTCTCAAAAATACACGGCATAACTTCAGGAATGAGTTCCTCATATGTATACAATAAAAATATTTTATATCAACAGTTCCGGAAATGCTTGGTTTCCGAGTTTTGAAGGTCTGTCTATGACACTTAACTGTTCACATCACCTTATAGTAATTGTTCAAAATGTCCACCTTCTACCTGAATACAGGCCTCACATCGACGTCTCATGGACTCGCGAAGACGATGCCAAATTCCTGGCATGTTTCGTATTGTCTCACAACCTGCCACAATTCGATTGCGGAGAGTTTCCACATCAGCTACCGGAGTCGAATACACCAATGACTTTAAATGGCCCCACAAGAAGAAATCTAGTGGGTTTAAATCAGTGAGCGTGGAGGCTAGGCAGTTGGTCCACCTTTACCTATCCACTGACCAGGAAACCTTCGATTCAGGTAATTTCGGGCTAGGTGGCTGAAATGTGCTGGAGCACCATCGTGCATGAAGTGTGCTTGTTGACGAATGATCAGTGGCGTGGCGTCCAAGAAATCAGGTATGTTGTTTTCCAGAAAGTTTCTGTACGCCTTCCCTGTGAGTTTGTTTGGAAGTACATGGGGCCCAAATAACTTATCACCAAAAACACCCGCCCAGATGTTGAGGCTGAACCCTGTTGGTGATGTGATGGAAGAATTGCATCTGTGTTTTCCCTCAGCCCATACATGCTGATTGTGAAAGTTTTGGATTCCGTCTCATGTGAACTGCGCTTCATCTGTGAATATCACTAAGGCAGGAAAGTGAGGAGTTGCACCACACTGCTTCAAGAACCACTGGCAGAACATTACTCGCGCAGGGTAATCTGCTGGTGACAAGGCCTGTACCCGTTGCAGATGGTAAGGATACAGTTGGTGTTCTTGCAACACTCTCCAAATAGTCGAACGTTGAACAGCCAGTTCCATTGCTATTCTGCTTGTGCTGATTCCAGGAGTGGCATGCACAACATCCAAAATCTCCTTCTCTATTTCAGGAGTCTTAGATCTTGGTCGTCCTCTGTCGGCAGCACGAGGTGTAAAGGTCCCATGTTCACAAAAGCGGCGATGGATACCTTCAAACGTTTTCCTGTCTGGACATCTTCGTTCTGGGAACCTTTCGTGGTACAAACGACGAGCCTCCAGAGCATTGTCGTCCGCCAAATCGTACATAAAGTGCATATCCGCTTGCTCCTGATTTGAGTACATGGTCGGAATGGAAAACCACCAGATTCTGTCAGTACCTTGTGTTGAAGGAAATCACCTGCGGGAAATAATAAAGACATTTCGGTTAATAACTTGGGAACCAAGCATTTCCGGAACTATGTTGATATAAAATATTTTTATTGTCTACATATGAGGAACTCATTCCTGAAGTTATGCCGTGTATTTTTGAGACACCCTGTATAACTAATAATCGTATTTAATTATGAAATGTTAAAAAACCACTAAACACAAGAGTTAATAATAAAGATTACATTGTGTTTCGAAAAATGCATAATTAGTGTTAAGGGACTGTTCTTGTGTCCCACGACTTTTAGCATTTTACCTGTTTTGGCTCCTTAATGAAAAAAGTTGGATGATCCTGCACTAGATATTTTGCATTTTTTTCAGTTCATAAGTCTTTGACGGCGTTATTTTGCCGATAATGCAGAACTTCAATAGCAGCATACCAATTAAAAAGAATTTTTAATTTAAAGGAATGCCTTGAATCGCAATGTAAAAGTCCACCAGGGGTTATTAGTATTAGCAATGGCCACATGGTGCAAGGAAGCCTTTGGCTTATGCTGCACCAGACAAAAATAAATAAAATAAAAAATAATAAAATAAAATAATAAGAAGAAAATTTTTAAAAAAAATAATAATTAATAAGAGAAAAAGAAATAGACAACCTATGCGTTTCCCTTCTTCCGTAAGTGCAGCTAACCTTTGAATTTCCCCCAACTGTCAGCCTCTACCACCCATGCAGGTAAATTATTCCAGTAATTTATAACTGGCTCAAATAAAACTTCATGCAATCCAATCTAAACACCTTTCCCCTTAACTTGAAATTATGGCAACTTGTTCTAGAATCATTTATAATCATGAAAATTTTGTCGTCATTCATTTTGCTTATGCCTCTCAGAGTTTTAAACACCTCAATCATATCTCCTCTAAGGTGCCTAGTTTCCAAGCTCTGCAACCCACATATTCGAAGTCTTTCCTCATATGGACTCCCTTTTGCCGATCTCACGAGGCAAGTTACCCGTCTTTGGATCCTTTCAAGAAGCACAATCTTTCTTTAGGTGCGTTCTCCATACTTGAACACAGTGTTCCAATCTTTTTGAATTTTGAAGAGATATTAATCTCCTTAAATTGAGTATGCCGTTAGGAAAAAATATCACGGATTTTCTCTATTTTATATGGTGTTTGGGTAAATTGTGCAAGAAAAAAATCAAAGGAACCGGACGTAACTTCGATGTGTTGCTTAAGAATAGCTGTTTCACTTAATAATATCTATATGTAGACACTTAAGTTTATCTTCAATGTCGGTACAGAATTCATCAAGATGGCAGCGAAGCCTGAAATACATATTCAATATTCTGCATGAGTGGTGGTCCAGGATTTTTCCTAAAGGGGAAGGAAGCTAGAATAGTTTTCCAGGAAATCAGGATTTTCGAAAGGGAGTGCTAAAGCAATGTTCTGGATAATCAGTAAGCTTTAATCATGATGTAGAGGTAAAATCCAGGTTATTTCGACCATGGGGGGTGGAGCTTTCGCCCATACCTGCTACTGCTTTTCATGCATGATTTAATTAATTATTCATTTCTCAGATCAACAAGGGAATGGGAGGCAAGGCTGATGTACAGCTTGGTGTTTCTACAGTGGGAAAATTTAAATTTCATGCGTGATTTATGTTATTCTTTCCAAACGTGTGGTACTACACCCTTTTAGTTAAATTTTCAAGAGCCTTTTAATATCCTAATTTATTTGTGAAGATTTAAGCAGTACATTCTTGCCGCCTAATAGAACGTTAATTTTGTTAATGAGATATCCGCAGCGTTGTGGAAACCGGCCACCAATTGAGACCTGCCAGAGCGGATGACAAGGAAGCAATCTGTAAATGCACGTTTGATGTGGTTTACGCCCGACAGCTTGCCACCAAAGCTAAGGAGGTTGAACGTGCAACAATTTGTGACTCCTTGAAAAGTTTAGTAATTGGACACGGAAACATTTTCGTACCGAAAGCCAATTTTGTGAAAACTTTAATGCGTGGTTTGTTTTTTAATGGCCTTTAATTCCGGTGTCTGTTGTATAGTTTAATCTGAGCAGCGTAATATTACTCCTATTTTCTAACCGATTCTGAGGAGTGAAAACAAGCTTTTGCGACTATTTAAATTAATAATTGAAAGGCCCGATTTATGCATCACAAAATTCATTCATCGTACCTGTTGTCCAATGGGAAATAACTAGTTTTTAAATGTGAAACCACACTTGTTTATTTTGTTCTGTGTTCATGGCAGTTAAAAAAGTGCGGACACTAACAGCAACATACTAAATTATATTTATCAGTAAATGAATAAATTGCATAGTTAAAACTTTCCTTTATCTTAATTTTTTTTTCATATTAAAGTAAATGAACTTAAGGAAAATAATAGTAAGTCCCCCATTGGATGTTTATATGCGTCCCATAATTTTGACTTTGGTTAAAAATCTCTTCTTAAAAGATATAAGTTGCGGTTGATAAATAACATGAATTTTAGAGTTCAAAAGGGTTGTTTAAAAATGTTGAGGAGGGAAGGGGAAGGAACAGCCAACAGGCTATAATTTTTTTCTCTCGTTATGTATATGGCTATATATTTTGTTTTCCAATATCTATCCTTGAAAATGCATGTGTTACAAAATCTTATATTAGTATTTGACAAAATCATACAAGGAAACAAGTTTTAGATATAATCAGTCATGAAAAAAAAAACAAAAAAAAACCTACTTCATTTGCCTATCCATTCTAATAATCTTCTCAACCCTTTTTAAGTTTATTCAACTTACCTACTCCACAACATCAAGTAGAACTTTATTCCAACAATTAGTTACCATCTGGCTGAAAGCAAATTTATCCTGCAATCATCCTTTTCCATTTTAAATTTGTCCCTTTGTGTAGCTCATCTGAGGAAGAGTAAAAGATGCTGTCATCCTTGAGTTTACTGAACCCATATAAGGCCTTAAAACATAAGTTATGTCTCCTTACAGATGCCTACTTTGCTGATACTACAATTTACAAACCTATAAAATGTTTATTCATAAGGATACCTCTTGTTCCTCTACGTACTTGTACTAATGGATCTTCATCCTTCAATAAAGCTTTCAGACCTTCCTGTGATAATCAACATGCGTATAAGGCTTCGAAATCTGCATATGCAGTATTCAAGGTGTTTAACCATTGCCTTATAGAACAGGATAATTAGCTCTTTTTCTCCGCTGACAGAATTCCTGTATATTAACACAACTCTGAGATGTCCCAGCAGTCTCTGCTGCTACTACTACCCAGTCGGTACACTATTTTGGCCTTATTGCTATCCAAATGAAGCACCTTGCATTTATCAATGTTAATCCTCAACTGCCACTTTTCATTCCAACCCGGAATTTATCCAAGGCCTTCTTTGAGTAGTATGCTCTGATAACAACTTTATATGGTAACCACACTGCCAACCTTTGTATCACCAGCAAACTTGACATGCTTATATAAATATTGTTAATAAATCCAGTGCAAACTCCATATAATGCACCTCTTCATGCCGCTGTTTCAGATATACCGCGAGTATGGTCATCTCCCCAAAAACGAATTATGGGGGGAGGGGGAAGTGTGTTCAAAGAATTAGCAGTTTAATACTGAAAACTGGAAAAACTGAATACTTTTTGTAAACAACAAAAATTACTCAGCACGCAGAACTCGTCAGAGGCTATTTTTTTTTTTTTTTTTTTTAATGTAAACTCCAAACATGAAAGGTATCAAACCTATCGTATTTAGCGTGCATGGGTTGAAGGGGAGGGAAGGGATGCTGAAGACTGCTCTGGTGACAAACATGAGTTTAACCCGGTGTTTCCCAACGTGGGTCCCACGCCCCACATGGGGGAAATTTGATTGTTCAGGGGGGCAATTCAAAAATTGCTCGTCTAGAGTTTAAAACAACCGCCTACTATGACTTAACTTGTACAAAAGAAGAATTGTTGGTAAAGTCTCTGTTTATTGCTCATACTGCAACTGTCAATCGTACTCTTGAGGCTAGTTATGAAATTTCTTTACTCATTGCTAAATCTGGGAAAAATCATACTATAGGAGAGAATTTAATCAAACCATCAATATCAGCATTTCTTAAAACAGTTCTGGAAAAAGATGACAAAGACGTGAAAGCTATGCCACTCAATAACAATACTGTTAGCGGAAGAATAGATGAAATGAGTGAAGATATTGAAATACAACTTGTTGGAAAGCTGAAAACAAGAAAATTCTCAGTGCAAATGGATGACTCAACTTTGAGAGACAGTGAAGCCGTACTGATAACTTATGTAAGATATATTGATAAAGGTAATTTTGCTGAAGAAATGTTATTCTGTAAATCATTAGAGAGCACCACTACCTCCAAAGATATATATAATAAGCTAAAAAATTACTTAGATGACAATAATATATCAATGAAAAATATAACATCTTGCGCTGCAGATGGTGCTCCTAATATGATGGGCAAGAAAAATGGCTGCTTAAAATTGATGAAAGATGAGAATCCAGAAATGCTTCTTGTGCATTGTGTTATTCATAGGGAAAACTTGTGTCTCTACAAGCTTTTTTGTGAAGAACAAAATGAAGACCATGTGAGACTTTTACTTCACACTGAAGTAAGGTGGCTCTCGAAAGGGAACTGCTTGAAAAGATTTATGGAACTATTTGATACTATTAGTGACTTTTTAAGTGACAAACCTAAAATGAAGCATCTGTTAACAGTCGATGGTAAAGCATTTGTGAGTTATTTAGCCGATATCTTTGGAAAACTAAATATATTAAATAAACAACTTCAAGGAACAAATAAAACTCTCGTCGATGCAAAAGCGAAGACATTTGGTTTCATTACATTTATTAAATTATGTCAAAAATATATTTTTAAAAAAAAATTGAACAGTTTCGTTGTCTGCAAAAATGTGAAGTGACTGATACCGCTGTATTTTGTTATTGTTGATCATCTGAAAATTCTGTCCGATGATTTAAAAGAAAGGTTTTTTTGATTTAAAACAAATTGATTTTCCAACCTGGGTGATGCAACCAATGTTAGTGGATTTGTCTGATGTATCAATGCAGTACCAAGAAGAATTCTCAGAAATGCAAAATGATGAGTCAGTTAAAACTTTATTCAATATAAAAGAAGCGATGGCATGGCTTTGTGATGAAACAGAAATTAAATACCCAAATTCAACCAACTTTGCAAGAGAGCTATTGTTACCGTTTCCATCTTCATATTTAGCTGAATGTGGATTTAGTTCCATAAATGATTTGTTACTAAAGAAAAGAAATCGACTGGATATCACAATGTCTATTATATGTTTTGAAAATTTACTTACTATTTTTTTCCTAATGATTTCTTCCTAAAACCTAAGTCTCGTGTCCTGAACAAGTTGTAATTAGGCTTCATTTAGGGAATAATTCAATTTTTGAATATAAAAAATATATATATCGGTGTTTCCCAACGTTACATAGGGGGCATCAGAATTTTAGAAAGACTTAGGTGGGGCCTGGTAAAAAAAAGGTTGGGAAACACCGGTTTAACCACTTCAAGCCTCCAATAAGCAAAGTGGTGGTATTGCACCAGTTGATGAGAGTCACTACCACCTAGTGTTAGTAATTACTGTCGACACCCAATTTTTTCCCTTACCTAGAGATGCGATAAAAGAGTAGCAGTGGAATGCTAATTACAAACGACTACCTCTGGAGGGGAATACGGTTACCAAGTTCGTCAAGTGTGTTACATTAGTTACAAAGTAAATATTTGTAAACAACAGCACATTGCGTCCTTTTTTCGGTTAGAAGTTACACTTGGGATAGCAAAAACTGCTTAGGGCTAAAGTAGACAAAAATACAGTGTACATGAACTGATAAGTGGTATTTGGTTGACGAGTGATATTTTTGCTCCGTGGTTTGAAAGTGAGTTTGTGCTTATCGGTGAGACTCCATTTGCTTTCCAGAAAACTTGAAAAAAAGGCTCTGTTACTCTTGGATCGCTACCTAGCCTGTCCTTCTGTTGATGTCCTGAAATCGAAAGATGATAAGATCAGAGTCGCGTTTCTGTCAAGGAACGCAACTGCACTAATTCACTCCATGGATAAGGGCATTATTAAACCTTTCAAAGCCTGCTATCGTGGTGAGCTACTTGCTGGTGTTGTGAACTCAGAAATTCGAATTCTGGAATTTTTGGAAAAAACATTAACATTGAAAGATGTTGCGTGCAATATTGAATTAGCGTAGGGGAAAGCAAGCTCAACAGCAATTGAAAACTAATGAAAAATGGGAAAGACGAGATCACTAAAATAACCTTGAATTACCAGCATTTTTAGAACAAGAAGCAAAGGCTGCTTGTAACGTACTTGGTGACAATCTTTTAGAGCAACTGACCTGGCTGCTTGTATTGGAGTGGTTGCAGAAGCTCCAGTTGCACTTTACCAGAGCGAGGCAGAAATCACAGCATCTGTGAACAGTGGAAAGACAATCGAAAACCAGAAGGCTAGTGACATAGGAAGTGACTCAGAAGATAATGTGGATGATTCGTGTAAGGAAAAAGCACCAGAAATTAACAAAGTGCATGAAAACATTAATGAGTTTATGGCGTAATTAGAACATCTTCATATATTGCTGCTGACCGCTATTAAAAATTATGTACCGAAAAAACGCTGTCATCAGTTCCGGCAAACTAAATTACATGACTATTTCAGAACGGATGCCGAAAATTAAGTCCATGAACAGCATTGTGTATTAGTAGAATGTAAAGGGAATGATATACTTCGTCTTTTAGTTTGTATATTCATTAAACATTAGTAAATAAAGGCAGTGTTGAATCCAGAGTGTTTGCACCGGGGGGGGGGGAGTGAATGTAAACTCCGGGGTTGCATGCACCAGGGGGAGGGGAAGAATGTAAACTTCGGGGGGACGTAGTATACGTGTATATCTTTTATTATTATTTAATATTTACAACATATGTATATGTTACAAACAAATCTGTATATTTATGAATGTTATAATAAGAGAATATAAGAAAATAAAATAGGAAACAAAAGGAAATATTTATGGTTTAACATCTAAATACTAATAGTCAGTTCACAAAAACTGCATTACTGACAATAATTAGAGTTTAATAATATGAAAATCACCAATTAAAATTCGCAAAAAATTCATACAAATTATAATCAAACATGCAAGTATTATAATAATCTTATTCTTCTTTGCTTTTTCTGTGCATATGTATCAATCACTTGATTTATTAATTTTTTCGATAACTCATTCGGGCCTTGTCTTCATGCAATCTTGCAATATCACAGTACAGATACATATGTAATAAAAAGATAATAAAATGTATTGTTTATAGGCTGCGACCAAACCATCTTTTTTATAAAAAGGAAGAATTAGCCACAAGTGAACTCTTGCTGTGAAAAAAAAAAACAAATAAATAGAGTATCTGAAACCCATAAAGCAAAGTTGCCGATATTTGAAATAGTGGCTGCAGTATACGCCTCTCTCTGCCCAGACATCCTTTAGCCCCTCCCCTGAAAGCCGCGGGACTCTTTCTAATTACAATAGCATCCGTCACTGAGGGACCAATTCAGGCGAACCTATTCACGGCTTGCGGTCCAGTCTGTCTTGTTTGCTATATACAAACAAAGAATTAGTCGCAAGCAGTGTTACCAATTTAGTGGTTTTCCCGCTAGTTTTAGCGGAATTGCTTCAGGTTTGGCGGATTAAAATATGTGATAGCGGATTTTTTAGCGGAAAGAGTATAAAAAGTATAAAAGAGTATAAAATATGTTTAGCATTTTATATATTTTGGCAATGTAACATTTAAATTAAGAAATATTTATTTAACAATATAAATACTTCATAATTGAATGTTTTATTGATATACATATAAAGCGACATGGACATGACCATTTTCAGGGATTCCCCTGAGGGGAACCCAACAAAATTAACCCCAGGGGCTCACATCTGGTGAGTATGGGCTTGGCACACCCAAGGTCCTGAGCTGGATGTCATCATTCTTCTCTTTCTTGGTGATTCCCTTTTACTTCTGACTCTCTCTCTCTCTCTTGCCTAATACAGCATAAGCCTCAGGCTTCCTTGTACTATATGGCTAATAATTTCAATAAGTAGTTACACTTGCAGACAAATGACATGACCGTTGGGTCATAGCTTTAAATTGCTGAATCAAATCGAAAAATGTGGGCTCAAACCTTATGTAGCTTCAGAATCAGACCCTAGGTAGCACAAGACCTAGGGTCTGATTTTCCAGCATAATATGTGGCATGCTGCAAGAAAGGGTTGGTTATTACTGATCTATGACACATGCTGCCCATTTTCATTTTTTTTTTTTTTGCTAGTGTTTACACAAGACAGATGAACATTACACTGGAAGCATGTGTCAGCTGGGCATACTGTTTTAGAATCTATGTGCATCTTAACCAAAAGCATCATCCTCCCCTCCTCCTGTTCTGACTGTACACATTATACTCACCGTATTCAAGTTCTGTATCCCCCATGTGTTACTAAAACCATGTTTCTAATATCCCCATAATCTTTATATTTGATGGCTTAATACTTCAAATTTATCAACTTTATTTAATATACTCCTAGCATTAGTGTTTAAGCACATATATATGTACTTGTTTGTGCTTTTAGTAAATATTACTAAAAGCACAAACCTTGAGACTGATAGTTATCAGTCTGTCTTGCTATTAGCTATCAGTCTGTATCTTCCTAAACTAGCAGTTTTCTGACCCATCTAACACTGTCCCAATAGCATCAGCAAATATTCTTGCTTCCCTTTCTATTTAAGTCTATCTGATTCCTGTTCTCCCTTCTGCCAGAAAGACGGTGCTATGCTCAGAAAAATTCTACCCCATTAGTTTTGCACAATATCTTCAGGACTGAACTGATTGACAAGATTCTCATTTTGCCCTCCTACCTATCATGCCTATGCAAAATTCTGGACACTTACAAATTCAATGCTAACTGATGAATTTTCCTCAACCTACTTTTATACCTGTGAAGTGTGACCTCAGATCACCAAATCTTAATATTGTTATTACCAACATACATAACAATATGTGCCCTTAAAATATAACTTTTCTACATCATTGCATTTTATTCCTGGCAGACTCAACCTGGTCCTATTCTATATATCCTCTTTGCATAAGATATTTCCTTGATAGTATTGATTTCATATACTTTTATATCAGTGCTTCAAATACGAACTATAGCTGGGGCTGTGTCAATATATAAGATAACTAGCTCAGGTGTAGTTTTTATAGGAAGGCACATTTTTCAACTGAAAAAAATGTTGAGAAGGGGAAGAAGGCACTGAATTGCTACAGCCCTGCTCATAGTACTCAAAAATTGCATCTTCATTCTAATTGATCCTGTTTCCTAGATAGCAGCCAAGCTGAGCACAGGAAATCGCAAACAAAAATGTGTACTTGTATACAGGGTGGTTTAAATGAAAACAGAAAAACTTAAAACAATTCTTTATTCGAACCTGTGGTAAGGAACTTCATTATTTTTTGTTCTAGTCTACTCTTATAATACATGTCCTGTTGGGAAACTAATGCCATGCACACAAATGTTAATCTTATAAGCTTGTTTTCCTTTTCGAAATGAGAAAATAAATAGTTAAAGTCAAGGAAACAAGCACACTTTCAGCTCAAGTCTGTGTAACCAATTTAGAAGGATTATGCTGTGACACACAAGCATTTTCATTTCTTTGCTTTTATTTCACTTTACACTTATCAAGATTTGAATAAAAGCACATTGTCTTACATTGTGACTATCTTAGAAAATATTCAATTCCAATTTTGTTTTTCCTTGGCACTTTGTAGTCTGTCATCCTACAGTAGCTTTAAGAATGACTAAGATGGAAATCAGTTATAGTGCATCATATCCTTCTTTGTGGCATACCCTTATAGTACATTAGTATAATGTGTCCATGAACTATTGAAAGTTGTAATAATGAATCATGCAGCCACAGTGAAAGAAAACAAAATTTAGATTTCAAGTAGGTTATATTCCCTCTCATACTTATATAGATATTTGCATAATACACTCCCATCTAAAATTTTGTAATCATAGCATATGACAACATTTTTCATTAAATTTTTGAAATTAGCTATGACAATGTAAGGTTTAATATTAAAAAAAAACATACTACAAAGTATTTTAATATTTTTTATTAAACATTTAAAAATTTACAGCAAAAAAAAATTAAATGATTAATATTAACAACTATACAGTACTGATTTTTCATCAAAATATCTTCCACCTGGTTTTATCACTGCCTTACAGAAACATGGAATTCTGGTGATTAATTTTATAATAGTGTCTTGACAAGGGCCATGCAATTGAGGGGTGCATTGGAAGTGCTACACCAAGGCCACGATCTAGGGGCCCAATCGAGGGAGCCATCAAAGTCTCAACATAAATAAATGAGGCCCCTTTTGCATCTGAGCCCCCAAGTAGATGACTCTCATCAACCGGTGCAATACGGTGCATAAAGGCAAATTTCTGTACCTCTATTTGACAACTATCTTTCCTCAATTTCAGTTTATGCCCCCTCAGATTTGTAATCTGAGCATCAGCATTGTTCTTGCTCAATCCATTCAAGGCCTCATACACCTCAATCAGATCGCCTCACAGGTACCTAGTCTCCAGATGCTGCAATTTGCAGGACTTAAGCCTTTCTTCATAAGAGCACGTCTTTGTTCTTCTCACCAGTCTTGTTGCCCTTCTCTGTACTCGTTCTAGCAACTCTACATCCTTCCTAAAATGAGGCTTTCACACCTGTACACAGTACTCACATTTGGCCTGACCATTGCCTTATACAAGGGAATAATCACTTCCTTATCCCTGCTTGCAAAAATTCCTGTATATCATCGAGAAGACCCCATGACCTACTCTGGCAGCCTGTCTGCACTGCTCAGAAAACTTCATATCTGACTGCAAATTGCCCCCATGTCTCTTTCATTCTCCACTACCCTGAGTGTAACACCACCCAATTGGTATATTTGTCTAGGGTTACTGCTACCCATATGCAGTACTTTGCATTTGTCAATGTTAAACTGGCGCACTATGGCCAGAGTTGCCGATGTGCCTAATAAATAGCCAAACAAACAATCAATGTTAAACTTCAGTTGCCACTTCTCAGCCCATCTGCCCATCATTTTCAGATCCTGTTACAGCAGCATACTGTCATTACTGTTATTAACAACCCTGCCAACCTTTGTATCATCTGCAAACTTTAACATTTAAGCTTGATATACATTCATCAATGTCATTGATAAATATACAAAACAACAATGGGCCGAACATCGAGCCCTGGGGGACACCACTAATAACATTAATCCATGAAGAGTCCATAACATTAATCCATGAAGAGTCCATAACATTAATCCATTAATCCATGCTATTAGTTAAAAAACACATAAAATCCAAGGAAGTGAAGCCAGTCGACATTGATGGACAGGGCAGTGTCGAGTCAGTTTGGTGTGACATAAACATAGGTAAATCAAAATTGAGAGTAGGAGTGTGCTATAGGCCTAATGACTCTGATGAGTATAATAAGATACTGTACAGGGAAATAGAATGGGCCAGTAAATCAGAGAGTCTTATAATGGGGGATTTTAATTTCCCAGATATTGACTGGAATTTGTGGGTTGGTCACTCACACACTAGCAGGGCTTTTGTGGATTTATTGGATGATTGTTTTCTACACCAGCATGTTCGGGAGGCAACTAGAGGGAGTAATACTCTTGATCTGATTATCAGTAGTGATTCTTCATGCATTAGGAATCTGCAGATAAAGGAACCACTGGGTGGCAGTGATCACAGTGTGCTGAAGTGGGATTTACTCAAGGAGGTAACTACCATCAGAGGCAAAGGGAAGGGTTTTTGCTTTCGTAAAGGCGACTATGATGGTCTGAGACAGTATTTAAATTCTATACAGTGGGACCAACTGATGATGTTACCAACAGCAAATTCAAAATGGGAAGCATTCAAGGAACTAATCTTGGAAGCTACCAGGCTTTACATACCAACCAAGAAATATTGTTCAAGGTTCAGGCCTAAATGGTTGTCAGATGAACTAATGAGACATATGGCAGAGAAGAAAAATGCATGGGATACATACAAATTAATGGGTGACATGGAAGCCTATGATAGATATAAGTTGGTCTGTAACCAAGTAACAAAGGAGATTAGGCAGGCAAAGGCAGATTATGAGAAATCCTTGGCAAAGGACGCAAAGAAAAACAGAAAAGAGTTCTTTACCTATTTAAACTCAAGAAGGAAAGGGATGAATCAGATTGGTCCACTGGATGTTGATGGTTCAACAGTTGAGGATCCTGCTCAGGTGGCTAACAATCTAAATGAGTATTTTGCATCTACATTCACACATGAGGAGTTATTCAGGAAGGGAATGTCGTAGGTGAAGTAAACATTGGCAGTGAGCTAGATTATTTTCTAATAACTGAGAGGAAAGTAGAGGAGAAATTGCTGAGGATAAACATAAAAAAGGCACCAGGGGTGGATGGGATCTATCCAGTTATATTAAAGGAGGCAGCAAAGGAAGTAAGCAAACCCCTAGCCATAATTATGAGAGCTTCTTTGGACTCAGGGGAGGTACCCATGGACTGGAGATGTGCAAATGTAACCCCAATTCACAAAGGAGGATCAAAGGCTGACACAAGTAATTATAGACCTGTTAGTTTAACTTCGGTTCCAGGAAAATTAATGGAGGCACTGGTTAAAGAAGCACTGCAGGATCATCTGGACAAGAATTCAGTTATAGCTCAGACACAACATGGTTTTGTTAAGGGCAGGTCTTGTCTGACCAATTTGATTGGATACTATGATGTAGTCACAAAAGAACTGGATGCAGGGAATAACTTTGATATTATATATTTGGATCTTAGAAAGGCTTTTGATACTGTTGCGCATGGAAGACTGCTGCACAAATTGGAGAAGTGTGCATTGGAGGCAAATTGCTGCTATGGATAAAGGGATAGTTGAGTGGCAGAAGACAGAGAGTGGTAATCAATGGACACTGCTCAACGTGGACTAATGTTATTAGTGGAGTTCCTCAGGGTTCAGTGTTGGGTCCATTGTTGTTTTCTGTATTTATAAATGATATTGATGATGGTGTATCAGGCTTAATGTCCAAGTTTGCAGACGATACCAAGGTTGGCAGGGTTGTTAAGGACACTACTGATACTATGCTGCTGCAACAGGATCTGGAAAGGTTGAGCAGATGGGCTGAGAGGTGGCAAATGAAGTTTAACATTGACAAATGTAAAGTACTACATATGGGAAACAGTAACCCCAGATCAACGTATCAACTCTGTGGTACTACGCTGACAGTGGTAGAGAATGAAAAGGACCTGGGGGTAATTGTGCAGGCAGATATGAAGTTCTCTGAGCAGTGCAGACGAGCTGCAAGAGTAGCTCATGGTGTCTTGTCAATGATATACAGGAATTTTTCTAGCAGGGATAAGGATGTGATTATTCCCTTGTATAAGGCATTGGTCAAGCCACACCTTGAGTACTGTATACAGGTCTGGAGGCCTCATTTCAAGAAGGATGTAGAGCTGCTCGAACGAGTACAGAGAAGGGCAACAAGATTAGTGAATGGAACAAAGGGTTGCTCTTACGAAGAAAGGCTTAAGTTTTGCAAATTACAGAGCCTGGAGACTAGGCATCAGCGAGGTGATCTGATAGAGGTGTATAAGGCTTTGAATGGCTTGAGCATGCTCAATGCCGATGGGATTCTTCCTCTTGCTCAGAATAATCACCTGAGAGGGCATAAATTCAAATTGAGGAAGGACGGATGTTGGATAGATGTGCGGAAATTTGCCTTTAGCCAGCGGGCAGTTGGCTTGTGGAATAGACTCCCATCGCTTGTTGTTGAAGTTGATAGCCTAAATAAATTTAAGGCTCAGCTGGACAGGTATTTTGAACGAACGGAGGGGTGAAATGGGAGTAGTGGTTGTTTTTTTTTTTTTTTTTTTGGCTGATGCTGAATAAGCTTGCTTTCTTGCATCATATGCCTCTACTAATGCTAATGCTAATGCTAAGAGCAGTGTCCATTGATTACCACGCTCTGTCTTCTCCCACTCAACCATCCTTTTATCCATTGTAGCAACTTGCTCTTGATGCCATACTGCTCCAGTTTGTATAGTAGTCTTCTGTGTGCAACGTTATCATAAGCTTTCCTGAAATCCAATTATATGATATAAGAATTATTTTTTGCATCCCAATTCCTTTGTGACCGCATCATAGTATCTAATCAAATTGGTCAGACAAGACTTCCCCTTAACAAACTCATGCTGTATCTGAATTATTACTGCAGTCTTGTCTAGATGATCCTGCAATGCTTCTTTAACCAGTGACTCCATTGTTTTCGCTGGAACAGAAGTCAAACTAACGGATCTGTAATTACTCGTGTCAACCTTTGATCCCCCTTTCCCTTTGTAAATTAGAGACACATTTGCACCTTTCCAGTCTATGGGAACTTCCCCTGAGTCCAAGGATGCTCTCGTAATTATGGCTAAGGGTTTGCTTACTTCCTTTGCCACCTCCTTTAATATAACTGGATATCTCCCATCCACCCAAGGTGCCTTTTTTATATTTAACTTCAACAATTTCTCCTCCACTTTGCTCTCAGTTATTAGAAAATAATTTACCTTCCTGTTAGAATATGATAAACATCTGGCCCTCTGCTCCTTGAATAACTCCTCATGTGTGAATATAGATGCAAAATACTCATTTAGTTTGGCAACTATCTGAGAATGATCATCTACAGTCAAACTATTGATATCAAGTGTACCAATCTGATTCAGCCCCTTCCTTTTAAAGTTTATATAAGTAAAGAAGTCTTTGATGTTTTTCTTTGCATCCTTTGCCAAAGATTTCTCATAATCTGCTTTCACTTGCCTAATCTTCTTTGTGACTTGATTACAGACTAGCTTATATCTATCATAGGCTTCTTTGTCACTTGATAATTTATATGCATCCCATGCATTTTTCTTCTCTGAATGTCAGAGATGTCAGATGAACTAATGCCACGAGTCTCATTAATTGATCTGTCATCCATTTGGGCCTAAACTTAGAACAGCATTTCTTAGTTGGAACAAAAAAACCTAGTAACTTCCAAGATTACTTCCTTGAATGCTTCCCATTTAGAATTTGATGTTGGTAACATCATCAGTTGGTTCCAGTCTATACAATTTAAAAAAGCTCTGAGACCATTGTAGTCACCTTTACAAAAGCAAAAACCCTTCCCTTTACCCCTCATGGTAGTTACAGCTTTAAATAAATCCCACATGAGTATACTGTGATCATGCCCCCTAGTGGTTCCTTTTTTTTTTGTAAATTCTTAATGCATGAATAATCACTCCTCATAATCTGATCAAGAGTGTTACTCCCTCTGGTTTCCTCTCTAACATGCTGCTGTAGAAAACAACCATCCAATAAATCCACAAAAGCCTTGCTAGTGTGCAAGTGACCAACCCACAAGTTCCAGTCTATATCTGGAAAGTTAAAATCCCAAATTATAAGACACTCTGATTTATTGGCCCACTCTATTTCTCTGTATAATTGTTCATTGTACTTATCAGAGTCATTAAGCCTATAACAAACTCCTACCCTCATTTTTGCTTTCCCAGTGTTTATGTCACACCAAAAACTAACTCAATATTGCACTGTCCATCTGTGTCAACTGGATGTACTTCCTTAGATTTTGTGTTTCTTAACTAACAGCATAACCCCTCTTCCCTCCCTTTCTAAACTATCCATCCTTTCCATACACATTGTACCCCCCAAATTCCAATTCTGCATTCCTTATATCTGTGTGATACCACCTCTCTGATATCCCAACAATATCTGCCTTTGATGTCTTGACCATCACTTCAAATTCATCAAATTTATTTACTATACTCCTAGCATTGGTGTACATGCACCTCTTCTTACCCTTAGTTTCTCTAAGATAGCCCATGTATTTACCTGTTTTATGATTCTCAACAGTTCCTGAAATCCCCAGCAACTTGCTTTCCAGGCTGCTGCGCATTCCAATAGAAGCAGTGTGAGAATCATTTCCACCTCTGCCTGCGGCTACTGTTAATCTATTAGTCTGTGAATCCCCCCTCCCCAAGCTAGCAGTTTTCCGACCCACATAACATTGCCTTGATACTTTCAGCAAATATTCTTGCACCCTTTCTATTTAAATGTATCCCATCCCTTTAGAAGCAATCTCTCGTGTTAACAAGCACAGACCATGCTGAGAAAAATTCTATCCCACGAGCCTTGCACAATCTCTGCAGGGCTGAGTTCATTGCCAAGGCTCTCATCGTGTCTGGGCAGGATTGCAGACACTTCGAAATTGACATCTACTTGTTAAGTAAATCTGCCAATCTCCTACACTTAATGTCATTAGTGCCAACATGTACAACGATATCACCTTTTTGTGCCCTTAAAAGATGATATCTGCTCTACAATGTCATCAACCTTTGCCCCTGCAGACAGGATATTGAATTATGTTCAAGAATGTTTTTTTCTCTTCTTACAATTGCTTCAATTCTGATTATGTCACCCAGTCCAGAAAAACAGAAGCAACCCTACATAATGATTTAACCACCACTGTGCTTGACTGTAAGCACTAAACAATGTGGCCCCATTTTTTTCTTTAGTTGATCGTTTCACATAAACCCTACACAACCACAAAGACTGCTTGTTTAAGACAAAGTTTTACAGTGGATGTAGACAGGAGTTTCTCTGTTCCTGGTGAACACAGCTCAGATTTCAGGTGCGGTAAGTCATCGATTGCATTTAGAAATTAGTGTTATGCATTGTCATCCTGATCATAGTTTGTCCTTTAAAGTGACATTCTGCTTGAATTGTTGGATGGTAGTTTGTACTCCTTTAAGTGAAACACCTAGTTTTTTGCCAATACTTCTCATGGAATAACTTTCTTTATACAGAGTTATAATAGCACTTCTTTATTTAATGCTCAGTTTCTTATTTCTTGCCATGTTTATCATGAAACACACAAAACTTGCACCAATTTCTCTTTCTAAATGATGTGTGTTTGATTTTATAAGTTACACCTCTTACTCCTCAATTCACATTATTGCAAAACACTCTAGAATCATCTTCAATGTGCTAACACATTCAGGAATCATCTGCACATTTTTGGAATATACTCCAACATTCTAAAAATTTCTTAAATATTATTTTAGTTTTTTTTTTTATACATAATAGAAACTATTTAATAAAAATTGGTAAAAAAGTTGGCCCTATTTTAATAAAAACTTTGAAAATTAAAAAAAATGAAACATGATTCCAAACTTTTAGGCAGGTGTATGTATACTGAGATTTCTGTGAGCCACCTTACTTAAATGCATCCATGAAAAAGTGAAAAGTATATGAAAGTCATTCATCCCCAATTAAAGCATTCAGTTTTATGAGTTAACATGTATAAATTTTTTTTTTTTTTTTTTTTTTTTTTGGGAACTGTATTTAATCCTGAACTGGTTACACAGGATTTGATGCCACTCCAGACAATATTTCAATAATTTGTACTCTTCATCATACTCCATCCACACAGCTGAAACAGCTAAAGTTGTTTTTGAAAATGTTTCCTTTGATTTTTTAAATTCCACAAATTGCACAATTAGGAAAATTTCACAATTTAAGTTAAACCTAATTATATGTGTGTGTTGGGTGGCATCTGTCACTTACAATTATATAGCAGGCTGGATTTATTGATACATGTTTTCCTTCAATTGGTAATGCTCTCTGACTTCACGACATTGAAGTATTGTCTAGAATCAAACTGTTGATGCATGCACTTCACGTTTCATGCAACAGGCTCTCCTGTTATTGACAGGCTGGTGTCCAATTGCACGTGTTAGCTGAAGTGTGCAGGTTTTTCAATTTGCATTTCGCTTGCCGACAGGTCTAAAAGGAGTTTGTCAATAAAATGAACAGTTTTGAATTTTTTTTTTTTTTTTTTTAATTGTTAAATTTCTAATATTTCAAATGTATGGGCTTAAAGTGACCTTTGGATTCCAACCAATTGTGTTTTTGCAAAGATTCATCACTATTTTTATTTATTTATTTTTTTTTTGCCTATTAAAAAGCATCCATTCAAGCAGTTTGAATCACTACCCATCATATATTATCCCAAAGTAACTTTTATAATTGTTATAAAGTTGGATTGTTATGCATTTGACAAGCAGTGAAATAGCGAATCTGTTTACGGTTTTTTTTTTTAATCTAAAGTGTAACTAAATTTGTGAATAAGCCACTGGAACTACGTGTAGTCTATGGTCAGATAGATAATTATCAAAAAAATTTCAACCAAGATTGAATATTATTCATTTCCAACTATCACTGTGTTAATAATGGCATATAAGAGTCATACATGGCCATGTGAGAAATTTTTTTACTGATGGTTAAAAAAAAAAATTTCTTTCAAAGGGGATTTTATTAAAACAAACTAAGGATAAGAGTGAGAATTTATACTGATTCTTGTATGGTAATCCCAAACTTGAAACAATGACCTTAATAGTCTGATACAGCAGATGAACTGGAGATCAGGAAGTGAGAAGTAGCATGGTAACATTGGATTGAGCACCTTGAATATGGGAATCTGAGGTCATCAATGAATTTTCTCATGAAGGAAATGTATATGAAGGAGGATTAATTCAAAGAATCAAAATAGAGGAGATTCATAAAAAGGAAAAATTGTTAGTTCACTCAGTTTGGAGTTGGCACCTCCGTAGCCAGGTGGGAAGGAGCAGCAGTGCGTAGCACACGCTTCTTGATTAGACCGGAGTTTGAGCCCGTCACCACCAAATACGGAGGATGTGGAAAGGTCAGGGAATGACCACTGCATTTCCCAGAGCAATATGCCTTAGTTGCTAATGCTCCTAAAAACCAAATAACAAACAAACAACAGTTTAGAGTTAAATGAATGATTGCTAGTTACTGCACACTTCCTAACAGGTCTTGAAGCAAGTAACAGAATTTTAGATGCCAGTTGAGATGACACAAATGGTAATATTAATCTATAGAGAAGGAATGCATCAGTAATTGAACATTTGGTTGACAATGAGTAGATTGAATCAGTGGTGTAGGGATCATTAATTAATGTTATCTGCTCCTTTTGAATAATGTTGAAGATTTTTAGGAATACAATCCTGGATAACAGAATAGTATTCTGTGGATTTGCACAAGGTTAATGCTAAGTAGTCATGGAGTGCAATGCAAAGTTTCATTTAAGTAGTTACATGGGGCTGTGGTTTAGTCACGAGCATCCAAGGCATCTGTAACATAGCCATGGTTGAATGTTTATCACCAGTTTTGCTGTTTTTGGTCAACAATGAGGGATTCTCTATATCTACTCTGTCAAATTCACATTGCTCCTATTGTTCTCCCAATTCTACAAATCACTTAGAACTTTTTGCCTTCCTTTCTTTGGAACTCAGTTTTCTCCAATCAAACTTTCCTAACTGTAAAATAATCTTCCTTGGTGATTTTAATGTTTATAACTCCAGCTGGCTTCAGTTTTCTGATTGCATAGATCCAACTGAGAAAGACACTGAGCGTGTTGCATTACAAATGACCTTATGCAATTTGTTCATTTACCTATTAGAATACCAGACATTCCTAACCACACACACCCAACATCCTTTTCTTCAACGTACACAGTTGATGTTTATAAGCTTCTTGGTGATGGTCTTTGATTGTGTCAGTGAAATTGTTTATTCCTCATTCCACTCTAAAATCTCATTGTTTGTCTAAACCTTGCTTTTCCAGTAAATGTGCTAAGCTACTCAAGATGAGAACATAGCATATTGCAATGCATTCTCTACCACTGTCAGTGTAGTACCACAGAGTTGATACATTGCTCTGGGGTTACTGTTTCCCATATGTAGTACTTTACATTTGTCAATGTTAAACTTCATTTGCCACCTCTCAGCCCATCTGCTCAACCTTTCCAGATCCTGTTGCAGCAGCATAGCATCAGTAGTGTCCTTAACAACCCTGCCAACCTTTGTATCGTCTGCAAACTTGGACATTAAGCTTGATATACTATCATCAATATCATTTCTAAATATGGAAAACAACAATGGACCCAACACTGAACCCTGAGGGACTCCACTAATAACATTAGTCCACGATGAGCAGTGTCCATTGATTACCACTCTCTGTCTTCTCCCCTTCAACCATCCCTTTATCCATAGCAGCAATTTGCCTCCAATGCCACACTGCTCCAATTTGTGCAGCAGTCTTCCATGTGCAACAGTATCAAAAGCCTTTCTAAGATCCAAATATATAATATCAAAGTTATTCCCTGCAGTTCTTTTGTGACTGCATAATAGTATCCAATCAAATTGGTTAGGCAAGACTTTCCCTTAACAAAGCCATGCTGTGTCCGAGCTCTAACTGAAGTCTTGTCTAGATGATCCTGCAGTGCTTCTTTAACCAGTGCCTCCATTAATTTTCCTGGAACAGAAGTTAAACTCACAGGTCTATAATTACTTGTGTCATCCTTTGATCCTCCTTTGTGAATTGGGGTCACATTTGCACATCTCCAGTCTATGGGTACCTCCCCTGAGTCCAAGGAAGCTCTCATAATTATAGCTAAGGGTTTGCTTACTTCCTTTGCTGCCTCCTTTAATATAACTGGATAGATCCCATCCACCCCGGGTGCCTTTTTTATGTTTATCCTCAACAATTTCTCCTCCACTTTCCTCTCAGTTATTACAAAATCATCTAGCTCACTGCCAGAGTTTACTTCACCTCTGACATTCCCCTTCCTGAATAACCCCTCATGTGTGAATGTAGATGCAAAATACTCGTTTAGTTTGTTAGCCACCTGAGCAGAATCATTAACTGTTGAACCATCAATATCCAATGGACCAATCTGATTCATCCCTTTCCTTCTAGAGTTTACATAGGTAAAGAACTCTTTTCTGTTTTTCTTTGCATTCTTTGCCAAAGATTTCTCGTAATCTGCCTTCACCTGCCTAACCTCCTTTGTAACTTGGTTACAGATCAACTTGTATCTATCATAGGCTTCCATGTCACCCATTAATTTATATGTATCCCATGCATTTTTCTTCTCTGCCATATGTCTCATTTGTTCATCTGACATCCATTTAGGCCTAAACCCTGAACAATATTTCTTAGTTGGTATGTAAAGCCTAGTAGCTTCCAAGATAAGTTCTTTGAATGCTTCCCATTTTGAATTTGCTGTTGGTAACATCATCAGTTGGTCCCACTGTATAGAATTTAAATACTGTCTCAGACCATCGTAGTTGCCTTTACGAAAGCAAAAACCCTTCCCTTTACCCCTGATGGTAGTTACCTCTTTGAGTAAATCCCACTTCAGCACACTGTGATCACTGCCACCTAGTGGTTCCTCTATCTGCAGATTCTTAATGCATGAAGAATCACTACTGATAATCAGATCAAGAATATTACTCCCTCTAGTTGCCTCTTGAACATGCTGATGTAGAAAACAATCATCCAATAAATCCACAAAAGCCTTGCTAGTGTGTTAGTGACCAACCCACAAATTCCAGTCAATATCTGGGAAATTAAAATCCCCCATTATAAGACTCTTTTTGAGTGAAGAATATATTGTGGTTGTAAGGATATAAATGTTATTAACACTAATTGAACCATTTGAATTTATTTAAATGAATTATGTTCTGTAAAAGTATAATATAAAATAAATTAAACTCAAACATAAAGAACTAGTTAACAGTTAAAGATATTTCTGTATTCCCTATTCAAGATTCCTGTCATCCGGCCTAAGGATTGAGATATTAATGAAACCAAAACTAGACTAAGTTAGTTTTAAATATGTAAAATGCAGAAAAGATCAGAAGAACAGATCACCATGTGATGAAAGAGATACTAGAGGATCTCTTTCACATAGCTCACATAGATCACATAGCCAGTGAAACCATTCATTAATTCCACAACTCTCAAGACAGACTTGAACAGTTTCCAGAGTTCGTCGCTATCCCACTTATTCAAAACACAAGCTACAAAATCTCCCAAACTGTCGAAAGAGATGGCATCAAATCAATTTTTTTGGATGTACTTAAAACACAAGCATCAGTGATCAACCATTGATTTTTTTTCAGCAGTCCTTTGTACCAACTGATGTCTCAGTGCAGCAAACTTACATCAGAGAAACTTGCTAATCTTTCATTAAACACTTAAGACAAATCAAAAGGGTATTCAATTTGCAAGAACCTACAAAAATTGGACACTGTATTTCATTGTACCATTTGCCTTTGGACAAAGAGGATTCTTTCCACTGATCCTATCAAGAGACACAGAAAGCTGGAAGTATTTGTGTATTGGAGTTTTCTGCATAATTTGAACAGTAGCTTGAGGATCAAATATGGCTGTATTAATATCTTTAAACTGTGCAGCTTGTCTAACACAGAATCAGATTGTGACCAACCTCAACAAGTACCAGTTCACCAGAACGTGCTCACCCCACCCTAACCCCTACATGACCTCTGCCGTGAAACAGTCAGTCAGACATCTGCTCCCATACCCAGTGTTCCAGTTTGTGTTAGTCAAAGTTTAATCTAAAAGTTCGTAGTGTTCAATCAAGCAGACCAAACATATTTAATATGTCCTCCTAGGAATGAGCATGAACACAGCCAAGAAGATATTGTCACATCATGTGCCACCTCTGTTTCCTCATCTTCAGCAGGTTAAAAACATGGTTTTCAATGTAGAAGTATATTCTTTGGAAAACATTTAATCATTATAGTGTCAGCTTTACTGAAGGTTTCTTAACCTATTCTTATGCAACACTACAATTATATGAAACCACAAACTGCTAGTAATGCATGCATTACTTTCCTTTATGGTTTCAATTTGTTTGTTCAAAATTGTGGAAATATTTGTGACATGCAATATTGCAGGCCATAAGTCACCAGTTGAGAGGCAAATGATCTAATGTGAATATGCCATTTCATTGGTTTATTAACTAATTACCATTTGTAAGGTCCTAACTTTTATTCAACAAATTTTAAATGAAAAACAGAAAAAAGAAACAACTATTTTAACATTTGTTACATTGAATTTTCTTAGGTGATAAAGGACCAAAGTTAAAAACAGGAAGATTTAATTTAGAGGATATTGTAAGTAATTCTTTCAGTCCCAAAAGATTCAATGGAACATGGATATCAGGTACTAAACCTTTTCTTATATATATTTTTTTAATTAAATTGAATAATATCTGTATAAATTAAATATCATAAATTTAAAGTGATATAGCTAAAAAATTACAATAGATTTCCAGTGTTTTGAATATTTATTCAAAACACTTCTGATTTTCTTTGTTAGATAAAGAGTATGTCTATCGGGATGCAGTTGGATCACTTGTTTTGTACGATGCAGAGAAAAGAAACATAACATTCCTTATGTCAAATACAACTTTTGTAAGTGATCATTCTTTATTTTCTTTAAATTTCTGAATAAATTTTAAATCATGTTTGAATCCTATATATTAAAATTACTGGTATAAGACTTCTAGTTACTGTGTTGCTATCATAAATAAAATAAACAAGGCTTCCTTAATGTACTGTAATGGAGATCAGTTACTTATATTAAGGAACTTTGCTATTTATTTTATTTATTTTTAAATCTAATAATAAATATTTAAAAGTATATAGGTTTGTAATAGTCATTGTAATTTATAGGCATGCAAAATGAAGGAAAAAATAAATTTCTCATGTTGTCTCATAATAAATGCTCTGATATTGAGACTTATGAATGCAAAATATTTTAAAAACAGGTTTCGAATTATCAAACAGTTCATTCATTACAAACAGATGAATGAACTGTTTGTTTTCCAGAACGAACTTTAATTCAAGTACATTATCTATATACAGGTAAGAATATAATTAGTATTATTGTCTATATAACAGGTAACAGTGTACTTTAATATTTTCAATGTCAGTTCAGTTCAATACCTTTTTCCTACTCTTGTCCCTGTCAACCCTGTTTATATTATACAACATGAATAAATGGTTCTAATTCTACCTTTTCTTTGATCTATTTCACTGGCCTTTGGAGTTTCTCTCCAACACCATAATAAGTAAGGCACCTCCATAGCCAGGTGGGAAGGAGCAGCAGTGCGTAGCACATGCTTCTTGATTAGACCGGGGTTCGAGCCTGTCACCACCAAATACAGAGGATGCGGAAAGGTCAGGGAATGACCACCGCATATCCCGGAGCAATATGGCCTTAGTTGCTAATGCTCCTAAAAACCAAATAACAAACAACAAACAAACATAAGTACACTCTCATTGAGTCTGAAAATTCTTTTCATTCCTTTGGAGTTTCCCTCCAACACCATAATAAGTACACTCTCATTGCTTCTGAAAAGACTGTTTTATGCTTGTTTAGAATTTAATTTTTATGTCACAGATTTTTGGAGCACTGTATGCAGTTCAACCTAAAATATTTTAAAAAAATTTTAAATTTCCAAAATCTGAAAAAGGCTTTACAAATGATCCCGCACAACTTTTCATATATCTACTAGAATGCCAGACAGTCCATCAAAGTACACTTTCAACATCATTATTCCTTTAGACACCTCAGATCACAACTTGATTATAGTCTGTTCTGTAATGGACTCATATGGATATTCTCATTTGGCATTACATGAATACAAAATGAGATGAACTGTGTGATTTCTATTCTTCTTTTCCTTGGTTGGATTACTGTTTTAAATCTTCTGATCCCAGTATTTGCTGAAATTGAGACAGTGAAATTATTCTTTTAGGGATTAAATCCTTTATTCCACATTCCACCCTAAAATCTTGTCCTTTCTCTAAACCTTGGTTTTCCAATAAATGTGCTAAGGCCATTCAAAATAAGAATGTAGCATATATGCTTGTATCTAAATCTCCGGCTTCATTTTGTGCCTATGCTAAGCTTACAACAATTATATAAAATTATAAGTTCAATTTTCAACAGGCTAAGTGCAGAAAACTTACTTCTTGTCCAAATGGTAGTCATGCATTCTGGTCTCTTTATCAGAGCTATTGGCTGCAATTTCTGTCCATCTATACTCTCACCTCTGTTACAACCTGATAGTTCTAATGAAACCTCAGCTAAAGATAAAACCAACTTACTAGCATCCTATTTTCCTTCTAACTCTTGTATTGATCTACTCGGTAAACCACCTCTATCATACCCACTACACTCTACTTAATTCTACCCAACAGAAGAATGTTAGAAGAATTCTGAAGTCTTGATACCAAGAAAGCTCCAGGTCCTGATGGCATTTTTCTGCTTGTTCTCAACACCTTTGAACTTGAGCTTGCTTCTGTTCTGTGTTACCTTTTTACACTTTCTTAGTTTTATAGTGTTTTTCCTTCTACTTGTAAATTGACTCATATCCAGCTAGTTCATAAAAAGGGCAATAAATTCCTCTCATCCAGCTATTGCCCCCGTTGCATTTACCTCTACTCTTCCCAGACTAATGGAGAAATCCATCAACTGCCACCTCTTCAACTAGCTTGAAACCTTCGATCTGATCAGTGATCACCAATATGGATTCCATCAATGTCAGTCCATTGCAGATGTGTTGGCTTATGTTACTCATCTTTAGACAGATTTATTGGAAAAGTTTGAAACTCAGCAGTTGCTCTTGACATTTCTAAAGCTTTTGATCATGTTTGGCATAAAGGTCTTCTAAACAAGCTCTCATTTTTATGGATTGCTGACTGTTTTTGGTAATTGGGTATCCAGTTTTTTCTCTGACATATTTGCCATCTTCTAACTTCTTCATTAATCCTGATGTTCCTCAAGGTTAGGTTCTTTCTCACCTTTTTTTACCCCTATGTATATTAATGACCTTCTATTGACCAGAAATGCTAACCATAGTTTTGATGATGATAGCATACTACATTCCACCTTCCAGTTTGAGAAATGTTACCCTGCACAAAGTGCCTCAACATCTTGAATATCCACTACCAATAATTCCTTAAATGTTGATCTATATTTAAAACTCCTTGATGTGGGCACCCCGTACATAGTGAGAGGACCATCCAGTGATAGTGATGCTGCTGGTCCTACAGATTAGTATCACCGGGATCCAATGCCCACAGCCTACCACCATAGGAATCCAGTGTGTTTGCCATGCACTGAAACCCATGGAAACTCAGAAAGGGGATCCTGGTGGTTGAGGGGCCCAGCATCAATATACCACTTTAGCCCCTGCTTTAACAAGGCAGTTGTTCCTGGGGTGGCTTGCCCAGGATCAATCAGCTAGTGAGTTTGCCTTCAAAGGTCAACTGTATCAATGCTATGCCCCTATCCATACATTTCTGCCACTGATCTTTCTATCTGCTCCCCTTCTCTCCTCCCTTCACTTACTTGGAGGTGGATGGGAACCCATATAGAAGTGATTACTTCCATGTGATAACCACCCTACTTAGTGGGAGATCATGTCTATCTTTTAGGTTACTGCAGTGGAAGATTAATCAAGCTGACTGGATGCCTTTCAACATCTGGCAAAGTTTAACATCACTACAGTCAACTAGCACTAAGGTGGTATGGATAAAATCCAGAAAATGAAGGGAAAATATACACTTGCCCTTTATCAATCCTAGAGTATTATGGATGCACTATTGCAGAGACAAGTGCAATACCCAATGCTCTTGAAGAAACATTTTGTAAAATCTCTTCAGTATCATCTTATCCCCCAGAGTTCCTCGTCCTGAAATAGAAGAATAAAAAACAGGCTCTTAGTTTCACATCAAAGGGCTTTTATCCTTACAATGAGCCATTTACTATACAGGGGCTAAAAAGAGCTTTAATTCATACTAAGGCAAGTGCTGTTGGACAGATGATATCCATTATGAAATAATTAAGCACCTTTCACTAAAATCTATGCTCTTTCTGTATAACAATTTTTCTTGAAGAGTGGTTTCCAGGCACCTGGTGTAAGACAACTTTTCTTGCTTTTGCTAAGCTAGGAATGAAAAATTACTACCAACTATCGACCAATCGCTTTGACTAGCTGTGCAGAATCCTGGAGAAAATAGTTAATGCTTGTCTTTTGTATCATTTAGAACCAAATGACCTTCTCTCCAGCATGCAGTACAGCTTCCAAAGAAACAGGTCCACTCTGGACCATTTAATTAGACCGGAAACATTCATCCAAGGTGCTTTCCTAAAATGAGAACGTCTGGTGTCTATGGCCTTTGATATGGAAAGAGCATATGATACAACTTGGAGATTTGGCATTTTAAAAGACCTATATAGCCTTGGTTTTAGTGATAATCTCTTTGTTTTTATTAAAAACTTTTTATCCAAATGATCTTTCCAAGTTCATATAGGATCCACACTTCTTTTCCCTTTTGCCAAGAGGAGGAAGTACTACAAGGCTTGGTTTTAAGTGCTGTGCTTTTCATTATCAAAATACATTCCATCACAGAACCTTCCTCCAACTGTGTATAGTAACCTCCATGTTGATAAATTTAGCATATTTTCCCAGTCATGCAATGTGAAAATTATTGAAAGACAACTGTAACAAGCCATTGATTGCCGTAACTCCTGAGTACTGGCTAATGGATTCAGGTTCTTGCTGAAAAAAAATTTTTACATTCATTTTTGTCACAAGCATAATTTTCATTCTCCCAAATTGAGGCTTGGACAAAATTTTATTCCAGTAGTACTAGAAACAAAATTCTTGGGATTCATATTTGATAAAAAGTTGACTTTTCTTGAACATGTCCATCAACTCCATTCAAAGTGCACAAGATACTTCAATAATATTCTCTGTGCTCCCTTTTCTGCTTCTTGGATTGCAGACTGATGCACCTTACTTTGCATCTACCATGCTGTGCGACCTAAACTAGATTACAGGTCCCAGATATATGCATCATCCAGAAACAGTGTACTTTGTTAGCTGGACTTCATTCATCATCAGGTTATCCATATTTCTGCTTGAGCATTTTGAACATTTCCTGTCCAGAGCCAATATGTGGAAGCAAATGAACCACTGTTATCAGTTCAGTGGAAACAGTTGTCTCATAAAGTATTCTTTAAAACTGAAATCCCTGCCCGACCATCCTACATGAACATCCTGTTTTTGAGCCATGATGGGAAAACTTGTACAACACCCATCAGACTGCCAATCGTCCTTTCTGTATTCATGTCCAAGTACTACTGCAAGCTTTACATATCATGGTAGACAACCCAAATGAAAACAAATCTTCCATCTTGGCATGCTCACATTCTAGCATGTGACTTTTCCCTTAAAAACTGAATAAAGTCTGATACTCCATCATCTGTCTAACTGCAGCTCTATTCAGCATACCACACTGAACATTCTGACTTCTTGCCAGTTTACACAGACAGCTTGAAGTCAAAATCACACGTAGGAGTTGCAGCTGTCTTTCCAGACACTACTATATCTGATCAGATTTTCCCTGAATGCATCATATACACTGCACAGCTGCACACCATACAGTTAGCCTTCGATCACATCACAGCTTTCCAATACCAATGGTTCATTATATATTCTGATTCTTTGATTATATAACAGATATCTCAATGCTAATTTATTAGCACCGTGATACAATTCTCATCCTATCGTGTCTTGAATTCAGCAGATGATAAATTCTCTCTCTAAATGTAATTTTAACATTCACAAGATTCATGGAGTGAACAGACAGTAAATAAATTATATTAGATAAAATCTTTAATTTAAACATGGCAGTCTAGTCTGTGCAGGAATTGTAGTGAGGAAGTTGTTCTTCATTGACTCTGCATAAGATACAGTCATTTTACACACACTTTCCTGCTGAGGGCTGATGACCATCCTGTGTGAGTCTTGTGACACCATTTTAACTATAAAACGTATGTTAATTGATGTATGTTTTGGTAAAACATATTTTTCACAAAATATATGTTTTACCAAACACATTTTATCAGTGCACAAAATATATGTTTTACTGCTTTTACCCATCGGACTGTGCCTTATACACACAGTCAGATTTTATCAGACAATGACTACATATCAGATGTTTTTAAATTTTTACAAATTATTAATTATTATATATATATAATGAGCATTTATTTTTAGACTGGGTATACTGCCTTTTACTCTATTTTATATTTGTATATATTTTTTGACATGGTAACCTTTCTGAAAGGAAACTAAAAACCTTTTTTCTTTTATACATTTTATGGAAAGGTCATGGTGCACTTTAAATATATATTCACTTTGCACCGAAAAACAAAAATCAAATAAAATCTATAGGTAATTTTCCAATGGGGCAAAAAAAAAAAAAAAAAAACTTAGTTAACTTCAATCTTGAAACTCCTTGTCTTATTTCTTACAATAAAAAGTCTACTGTTCTTGTGATCATCTTCAGTATCACTCAGATTTCTAGGCGTGATTGCACATCTCTAGTAGAGATTACCCTGACTTCTAATCTTTCTTAGGATATGCTTCACAAATATTGCTTTCTCTATGTCAATAAAACTCTGTTTTCTTTTTTTGCCCTTAGCATTACTTTTCTTCTAAACAATTCACTGTATAAATTTTAAATCTTCCCTGCCATAATATATTTTTCCCACATTTGGCCTGGTGCTCCAAATTCTCTCTAGCATCTAGACTCTGTCCAAAATTGGGCAGCCAGGTTAATTAATCACCCATCTCTTGGAAAGTTTCTCCACTCTTTGTCTCACAGACATTCAGTTTCTACTGTATGCCTTTTCTGTAGATACTTAACTGTTCTTCTGGATTGGCATCTGCAATTCCCCCACTCCCTTCCAAACTAGTTCAAACACATGCTGAAACCTATCAGCATTGATTAACTGTCAAACTCCAAACTCACAGAATAAACATTTCCTCCTCTTCATTTATCTGATCAACTTTCAGACATCAGTCTTTCCCTCAGCTTTCCCTTATTTATCCCTCTCAGCATTCTGGAACAACCTGCCTCCACATGTATTTCCTGAATTACAATCTACAGAAATTCAAATCTAATATTACCTTGTATTGTCTTCTGTCTTCCAATCTTCAGCCTGCACACGGTACTTACTATAGATTCTAATACCTTTCATATTTGTGGTTTCATAAAAAAATAAACAAACAAATAAATAAAATAAGAAAAATTTTAAAAATACTGGAAGTGGAGAGAAAGCTATTATGATCCTCCTGATGGGCTTGCCAGACTCTGATTGCTATAGGGTAACACCACTGGCCAAGCCCACTTACCTTTATAAAAATAAATTCCAGTAATATCTAGGGCCCATCAGGCCATAACAAACACCATACATAATACACATGAACACACACGTTCTTGAAGGAAAATGTCTTTATCCAAACAGAATAGTAATTATTCGTATATTTGATATTAATCAATAGTGTCGTCAGATTGCTAGAAATACAAATTGGAGTTAGTAGTGTTGACTCCACTAAATCTAAGTAGTAGTATGCTAATGCTGCTTGCTATTTGTAAAGAATTTTTGGACTATAAATCTAGAAGGTTAGAAGCCAGCAGTTATCCACAATAAAGATACACAATCTTTCTATAAATCTGAGTGATGCCAAAACTATAGCATTACTTTCCTCAATTTGAAACTGTGCCCCCTCAGGTTCTTAGTCTGAGCAAGACGAAGAATCCCATCAGCATCCAGCTTGCTCAACCCATTCAAGGCCGTATAGACCTCAATCAGATAACCTCGCAGGTGCCTACTCTACAGGCACTACAATTTGTAGAACTTAAGCCTTTCTTGGTAAGAGCACCCCTTTGTTCCCCCTCACCAATCTTGTTGTCCTTCTTTGTACTCGTTCTAGCAACTCTACATCCTTCCTAAACTGAGGCCTCCAGACCTGTACACAGTACTCTAGGTGTGGCCTGACCATTGCCTTGTATAACAGGATTATCACCTCCCTGTCCATGCTAGCAAAATTCCTATATATCATTGACAAGACCCCATGACCTGCCCTGGCAGCCCATCTTCACTGCTCAGCGAACTTCATATTTGGCTCCACAATTACCCCCAGGTCTTTTTCACTTTCCACTTCCCTGAGTGTGGTACCACCCAGTTGGTACGTTTCTCTTTGGTTATTGCTACCCATATGCAGTACTTTGCATTTGTCAATGTTAAACTCCAGTTTTCACTTCTCAGCCCATTTTCCCAACTTATCTAGATCCAGTTGGAATAGCATACTGTCATTACTGTTGTTAACAACCCTGCCAACCTTTGTATCATCTACAAACTTCGACACTAAACCTGATATACTTTCATTAATATCATTGATAAATATACAAAACAACAATGGGCCCAACACCGAACCCTGAGGAACTCCACTAATAACATTTGTCCACGAAGAGCATTGTCCATTGATTACCACTCTCTGTTGTCTCCCATTCAACCATCCTTTTATCCATTGTAGCAGCCTACCCTTGATGCCATACCTCTCCAATTTGTACAGCAGTCTTCCATGTGCAACAGTATCAAAAGCTTTCCTGAAATCCAAGTATATGATATCAAAATTATTTTTGGCAATCAGTTCCTTTGTGAACACATCATAGTAAGCAATCAAATTGGTCAGACAAGACCTCTATTTGACAAACCCATGCTGTGTCTTAACTATTACTGCAGTCTTGTCTAGATGATCCTGCAATGCTTCTTTAACCTGTGATTCCATTATTTTCCCTGGAACACAAGTTAAACTAACAGGTCTGTAGTTACTTGTGTCACCTTTTGAACCTCCTTTGTGAATTGGTGATACATTTGCATACCTCCAGTCCATGGGGACTTCCCCTGAGTTCAAGGAATCCCTCATAATTATGGCTAAGGGTTTGCTTACTTACTTTTCTGCCTTTAATATAACTGGATAGATCCCGTCCACCCCGGGTGCCTTCCTTATGTTTAACTTCAACAATTTCTCCTCCACTTTGCTCTCAGTTATTACAAAATCACTTAGCTCCCTGTCAGCAATTGATAAAATTCTGGCATTCCCCTCATTGAATAACTCCTCATGTGTGAATGTAGATGCAAAATACTCATTCAGTTTATCAGCTACCTGAGCATGATCATCAATAGTCAAGCCATCTATGTTAAGAGGTCCAATCTGATTCATCCCTTTCCTTCTAGAGTTTACATAAGTAAAGAACTTGCTGTTTTTCTTTGCATCCTTTGCAAAGATTTCTCATAATCTGCCTTTGCCTGCCTAATCTTCTTTGTGACTTGATTACAGACTAGTTTATACCTGCCATAGGCTTCTGTCGCCTGATACTTTATATGTATCCCATACATTCTTCTTCTCTGCCACTACCCTCATTAATTCATCTGACATCCATTTAGGCCTAAACCTTGAACAGTATTTCTTAGTTGGAATGAAAAGCCTAGTCGCCTCCAAAATTAAGTCCCTGAAGGTTTCCCATTTAGAATTCTGTTTGTAACATCATCAGTTGATCCCACTGCACAGAATTTAAAAACTGTCTGAGACCTCTGTAGTCACCTTTACAAAAGCAAAAGCCCTTCCCTTTAGCCTTGATGGTAGTTACATCTTTAAATAATTCCCACATCAATACATTGTGATCACTGTTGCTCAGTGGTTCCTTTATCTGCAGATTCTTAATGCATGAAGAATCACTACTGATAATTAAGTCAAGAGTATTACTCCTTCTGGTTGCCTCTCGAACACGTTGCTGTAGAAAATAGTCATCCAATAAATCCACAAAAGTCTTGCTAGTGTGCGAGTGACCAACCCACAAGTTCCTGGAAAGTTAAAATCTCCCATTATAAGACAATCTGATTTACTGGCCCACTCTATTTCTCTGCACAATTGCTCATTATACTCATCAGATTCATTAGGCCTATAACACACACTTACTCTCATTTTTCCTTTCCCAGCACTTATTACATACCAAACAGACTCATCAGTGAATTGTCCACCAACATTAATTGGATGCACTTCCTTAAATTTTATGTGTTTCTTAACTAACAGCATAACCCCTCCTCCCTTCTATCCTATCTATCCTTCCTATACACATTGTACTCCCCAAATTCTAACTCTGCACTGCCTATATCTGTGTGACACCACATCTCTGATATCCCAACAATATCTGCCTTTGATGTCTTGACTAGCACTTCAAGCTCATCAAATTTATTAACTATACTCCTGGCATTGGTGTACATGCAAGTATACATGCACCTGTTCCTGCTCCTAGCCACCCTAACACAGCCCATATATTTACTTGTTCCACTATGACTACCACCAGTCCTGGAAATCTCCATTACCTTGCTTTCCAGTCTGCTGCCCATTCTAATAGAAGCTGTGCAAGAATCACTTTTGCCTCTGCCTGCGGCCACTGTTAACCTTTTAGTCTGTGTATCCTCCCACTCTAGCAGTTTTCTGACCCACCTAACACTGCCTCGATAGCATCAGCAAATATAAGATACACTTGTATTCTAAAGATAAAATTTCTTTGTGTGTTATGGTATGATGGTTTCTGCCCTAATTCTAAAAATATAAATTTTAGGATGCAGTCTGTGGCCTTAGTAAATTTTAGAATATGCCCTTCAGCTTGGTCTCAACAGACTCTAGAAAGAACTATCTTTCAATAATGAAGTTATAAATGACAAAAGTTTTCAAATTTTGTACTCTTTCATTAGTGGGTTCAGTGTTATTTTACATACTCTATTACTAGAGACACACCTACATGTTATTGGCCTCCCTGCAAAATTTTTGAAATCTCTTCCCTGTTCTTACACAACCTTACAAAATCATGATTAGTTGGATCCCTAATTTATCAATCTCCACTGAATTTGACCTGGTGGTATAGTAGTTTCTTCTATGTTTATGATTGCGATCACTAGCAAATCAAGAGGACACAAAAACGTGGGCCTTTTTTCTGTCTTTTCTGCTTCTGTTCTGAGAAAAGCTTAAAAACATGTAAGCTATATATGTTTTGAAGTTATTCATTGTGGCTTTTTTTTTTTTTTTTTTTGTGCAGTCTGATATGAAGTTCTTTGAGCAGCGCAAACAGGCTGTCAGGACAGCTCGTGGGGTTTTGTGAGCAATATACAAGAATTTTGCTAGCAGGGACAAGGAGGTGATTATCCCATTGTATAAGGCAGTGGTCAAGCCACATCTTGAGTACTGCATACTGGTCTGGAAGGCTTATTTTAGGAAGGATGTAGAGCTGCTTCAATGGATGCAGAGACGGGCAATGAGATTGGTGGGGGAGATAAAGGGGTTCTCTTACCAAGAAAGGCTTCAGTTCTGCAAATTGCAGCATCTGGAGACTAGGCACCTTCAAGGTGATCTTTTTTTTTTTTTTTTTTTATGAGAACCCCAAACACGCGAGGTATTATAACCTATAGTACTTAGTACCGTGCTTGGGTTGGAGGTTGAGAAGACGAAAGAAGATATTTGTTGACATTGGACTTGAACTTCTGTAGATTGTAATTTTCAGGAAATACGTATGAAGGAAGGTTGTTCCAGAAAACGGCAGTTGAATGAATAAATGAGGAAGATGAAAAGTTGGTTCTGTGGGTTTGAAGTTGGACAGTAAATGGATGTTGGCTGGTGGCGGCATGTGTTCGGACTGTTTTGAAAGAGAGAGCGGGAATTATAGAAGCCAATTCAGAAGAACAGTGCCCATGGAAGTATCTGTAGAAGAGGCATGCAGCAGAAACAGTGCGTCTATGAGAAAGCGAGTGGAGAGACTCTGTTAGAGATGAATCATTAATTAACCTAACTGCCCTCTTCTGAATGGAATCAAGAAGCCTGAGAGAGGTTTTGGGGGCACCACCCCGGATGTGGGAACAATATTCCATGGCAGGGCGGATTTGCAATTTATACAGAGTGAGCAGCTGTTTGGGAGAAAAGTAACGCCGAGAGCGAAAGAGAAAACCAAGTGTTTTAGATGCAGAGGAAGCAATATTTGTAATGTGCTTGTGCCAAGAGAGATTAGAAGTCAGGGTAATCCCCAAAAGAGATATATCATTTTGCCTAGAAATCGGAGTGTCACTAAAGATAAGCATAGGAGCAGAGGAATCCTTTTTGCGAGATATAAGACAAGATTGAGTTTTAGAAGGGTTGAAATCAACTAAGTTGTCTTTGCCCCACTGGAGAATTACCTGAAGATCGGCATTTAAGGAATTGGCAGCAGATTTTCGAGAACTTGAAGCTGATTGAGCTGGACAAGGTTTCCCAAAATGGAAAGTTGAATGCAATGTGCTATCATCGGCAAAACTATGGATAGGATTTCCAGTCAATGGGAGAAGGTCATTGATATACATGAGGAAAAGAGTGGGGGAAAGAACTGAACCTTGGGGGACACCGGCATTAGTGGAGAAGTTAGAAGACAGAGAGCCATCTACCATCACCCTCAGTGAGCGATCAGAGAAAAACCTGGATAACCAATTACTAAAAACAGTTGGCAAACCATAAGATGGAAGCTTGTTTAGAAGACCTTTATGCCAAACACGATCAAAAGCCTTTGAGATGTCAAGAGCAACTACTTGAGTTTCACCGAACCTTTCCATTGAATTAGTCCTAGAACTATCTAATTGAATTAGTCCATAAATGGGTAACATAAGCCAGAATATCACCAGTGGATCGACACTGACGGAATCCATACTGGCGATCGTTGATCAGACGGAAGGTTTCTAGGTAGTTTAAGAGTTGGCGGTTAATTGATTTCTCCATTACTTTAGAAAGAGTAGAAGTAATTGCAATGGGACGACAATTGGATGGGAGGGATTTGTCACCCTTTTTAGGAACTGGCTGGATATGAGCAAATATCCAAGCAGAAGGAAAAACACCTTTGGAATAAGAAAGTGAAAAAAGGCGGCAAAGAATAGGAGTAAGTTCAGGAGCACAGGTTTTGAGAACAAGTGGAGAAATACCATCAGGACCTGGAGCTTTCTTAGCATCAAGATTCATCAAAATCCTTCTGATATCCTTTTGACGGAAGACCACAGGAGGCATTGAATGGAGCGTGTTAGGAATGGTGGGAGGTGTTTTACCAAGATCATTAATACATGAGCTTGAAGAAAAATGGGATGCTAGCAGGTCAGCTTTATCCTTGGCTGAAGTGACAACAGACCATCTGGTTTGGACAGAGGTGGGAGCAGAGATGGGCAAAAGTTGCAGCCAATAGCTTTGGCAAGAGACCAGAATGCTCGGCTACCATTAGGGCAAGAAGCAAGTTTTCTACTCTTAGCCTGTTGAAACTCTAGTTTGGACTGATTAATAACTGCTTTACAATTGTTGCGAGCTTTGGTGTAGGCAGAAAATGAAACTGAAGAATTAGAAACAAGCCAATTACGATATGCAATGTTCTTCTCTTGGACAGCCTTAGCACATTTAGATAAATGGTTTAGATAAAGGACGAGATTTTAAAGGTTTAGATAAAGGACAAGATTTTAAAGTGGAGTGTGGGATAAAGGATTCCATTCCTGCAAGAATAATTTCACTGACACGATCTGAGCAAACGTTGGCATCAGAAGTTTTGAAACAGTAATCAGACCAAGGAAAAGAAGAAAAGAAGTCACGCAGGTCATCCCATTTTGCATTCTTGTAATGCCAAACAATACGAGGTTGGGAATAGCCATGAGATAAAGCTTCCATTGGAGAAGAGACAATCACCAAGTTGTGATCTGAAGTGCCTAAAGGACCTCTCACTTCAACCTTGTACTTAGAAGGGTTGTTTGTGAGAAAAAGATCAAGCGTATTGGCTGTATGATTAGGATTGTCCAGTATTCTTGTAGGTAAATGAACAATCTGTGCTAGGTCATTAGTAATTGCAAAAGCCTCAGCATCTTGACCTGCTGGGTCGGTGTGACTAGAAAACGGAAGCCAGCTGGAGTTGTGAACGTTAAAATCACCAAGGAAAATTACCTCACTGTTAGGAAAGTTGGACTGGAGAAAGTCAAGTTGCAAAGAGAGGAAGTCAAAGAGCTCCAAGTGATTAGTGGAGTTGGGAGAACGGTAGAGACAACAGATGAATTTTACACAATGAGGTAGAGAGATTTTAAGCCAGAGAAGATCAAAGAGAGGAGATTCCAAATTGCCAAGTCTCTGACAGGGAATATCAGAACGGACATATGTACAAGTACCACCTTTGAGGCAAAAGGAATCATACAGCAAATTATTCATTAGATCTAATTTGTGTTTAAGGTTTTGAATGGCTTGAGCAAACTCATTGCCTGAGATTTGATTCTTCCTCTTGCTCAGACTATGCATATGAGGGGACATAAATTCAAATTGAGGAAGGACGGTTGCAGAATAGATGTGTGGGAGCTTGCCTTCAGCCAATAGTTGATTGATTGGTGGAACAAGTGTCCATCCATTGTTTTGGAAGTGGATAGTTTGAATAAATTCAAGGAAGAACTTGACAAACTATTAAAGGGGAAGGATAGGTGAAATGGAAATTTTTTTTGGCTGATGCTGTATAAGCTTGGTTTTTTTTGCATCATTTGCCACTATTAATATTAATCCCAATATTAATACTAAAATTGTTTAACTTTTGCAAATGGGCATTGCATTTGAGATTATGAAGAGTCGGACTGTTCCTCTTGATTAATGCTTGCCTTCAAAAAAAGTTTCTAACTATATGAAGATAGGACGATTTGGCTTGCTTTTTACATTTTAAATAAATTTGATTGTTATTATGTGCAAACATCAATGTGGATATTGTGTTGTAAAATAGTAGTGTGCAAGATCATTAAGAATGAATTAGATTAATATTGTAGACAATTTGTAATGAAAATGGGTTATGTAAAAACAAGTTATGAAATTTTGGAGAGATAAGGAAATTTAAGAGTGTAGATTAAATAATCAAAAATTGGATTAAGTTAGTTTTGTGTATTGAAATAGTCTTTAATGAAGATAGATGATTAGACATAAATATAAACAACAGAATAAGAAAAGTATGACACATGGAAGGTTAGTTTAAACAAACTGATTTTGTGAAAAATCAGTATTATCCAAAAGGCAAAATTATCTGTTTATAACACAGTTTTTAAGCCTATTTTAATATATGGAGCTGGAAAATTACAGTTTCAAGTAAAATAAATGTAACTAACAGAATGAAATAATGTCAAAATTAGAATAGTATTGGTAGTATTAGAATTAGTATTGACAGAAGGATGCAAAGGTTATATAGGACTGGCAAAAAAATAAATAAATAAAAATACTTTTTTATTTACATATTCCTTCTAATAATTTATCTTTATCTACTTTAAATGTATTCAAACTATCCACTTCCACAACAATAAGCAGAATAAGAAGGTATTACAAATAAGGAAATAAGAAAAAAGTTGTAGTAATAAATATTCAAAGGAAGTAAACTTTAAGATGCTATGGGTAGGTAGAAAGAACGAGAGAAGAAAGATTAGCTAAAGATATTTTAAGAAAATAAATGGTAATAGGCCCCAAGGCATTAATTCAACAAGGGAATGGTGGATTAATATTTATAAGCAAACTTTTCAAGAAAGAGGGCTTAGACTTCACTAGGCTTAAAATCCAACAGGAAATAGGATAGTAAGGAGGAAAATAGTGAGTAAAAGGTTGATAGTTGAGGAAAGCTGATATCTGATAGTTATTTGGCATGTATATTATGCCAAATAACTATCAGATTTTCACTAGATAGATTTGAATTTATGCTGTTAAATGAGACAACTAAATTATCCAGTAAAATTTTTTAGACACATTGTTATCATTATATATTTACTTGTTTTATAATAATTATTTTTATTAATTTTTATATTTTTTCTAGCGACAGCACAATGTTCAAAGTTATAGTTTGTCTTCTGATCGCAAGTATGTTCTCCTCATCCAAGAAATTGAGAAGGTATAATTTTTGGTAATTGAAAAGTGTGTAATTGAGAACTGTATAATTTTTCTTGTTTTCATTGCTTAAATATCAATTTTATTAGTAATAAAATATCAATCACATTTTGGATTAGCAAGCCTATATTTATTATTTTTAATAATAAATATAATTTTTACAGAATTACAGAATGATTTAAAACACATTTTTATTACAAATAATCATGTCAAATCATATCTTAATGCAACTTTTGCATAAAAAACAATCTAAAAGTTTTTAAAACCTAATATTAGTAAACTTCCTTATAATTATAAAGCAGCCATATAAGAAGTCGAAATATTATAGAAACTGTCTTTATGTTATAGAAACTGTCTTAAAGAATGTTAAGCAGAATTCTAAGGACACTACTGCTTATTAAATGTAACTTTGTCTAATAATGATTTAAAAATTCAATTCAAATGTACTACACCCATTATTGTCTCATTGCATTTGAATTTGATTTTTTTTCAATTATTATTTAACAGTTCAATTTAATTGCAACTGTAAAAGTACTCCATAATTTGTATAATTATCTCTTTATACTTGTTCCAGTTTTCATGTGTGTGTGTTCACATGCATGCGCTTGCACACACACATGCGAATTTCCAGTTCTTACTATTCTCCAGTATATACCTATATGCTACGACCGGAGATGTCATCGTAATATTATTTCCCCCCCCCCAAATAAATAAATAAGTAATGTAAACCTTAAAAATAGTGTGAACTGTACTGGAAATAACTGGAGTAAATCCAAGGAAACACAATAACATCTGGCCTATTGACTGATCTTTTCATGTGAATTCCAAGAACACAGTTATCCAACACTTCTGAACATTTTACAGAATTACTAATCCTCCAGTTTGAGGATAGTATTATTACTAAAATTAAGTATTATAACCACCAATCTAGAAGTAGTGGCTAATACCCACTAGATATTTTGCCTTTTCTTTCAAAAAGCAGATGGCTTTTTGCCTTCAGAATTTTTTTCTACAGGTTTTCTGTAACACAGACAGTAGCACTTAATCTCTTAGATTTTTTTTTCTTGAGAAATTCTACATAACACTGTGATATGTTTGTGCAGTAGTAATTTTTTTTTTTTTTAATTTAATTTTTCTACGATAGTTTCACATCCATATAACCAGCCATTCACATTAACAGAACTTTTTGGAGTGCTCAATAAAACATCAAATAGCACTGCTGGTCCAGATGGGATCTACTATATAATGTTAAAACAACTGAACAACAGAGCAAAAAGGTCATTGTTAAACTAGTACAACCGAATATTTTTAGAAAATGCTTTCCCAATCTCCTGGTATCACTCAATAGTTCTAGCCTTCCCAAAGGCCAGAAAGGATCGTACCTTTCCACATAACTATAGGGCAATTTCACTGACCAGTTGTTTAGGCAAAGTCCTGGAAAAAATGGTTCAGAGGCAGTTAATGTGGTTCCTGGAAACTAACAACTTGTTAAATAGTAATCAGTACGGGTTTCGAAAAAACCATTCACCTTAGACGTAATGATAAAAGCAGAGGCAAATATACGTAATGCCTTCATAAGGGGACAGCATCTGGTCATGATTAATCTCGATATTGGGAAAACCTTCGATACCACCTGGCGATATGGTGTTCTTCAAGATCTTCATTCTTTCAGCTTGAGAGGTCATCTACCACAATTTATACAAAACTTCCTATGCCATAAAACTTTTCAGGTCAGATACATGAATATTTTTACATTTGAACAAGAGGAAGGTGTACCACAGGGTTCCATTCTCAGTCCAACATTATTTGCAATAAGAATCACAAACATGACAAGGGATGTACCAAATACAGTACAATCGTACATGTTTGCCGATGACCTCATTATCTCTACTCAATCCCAAATTATGAACACCATTGAAAGGCAACTTCAAATTGCTATAGCTAAAATAGAATCATGGGCATTGCAGAATGGTTATTCCCTAGCAGAAAAGAAGTCTACTGCTATTCATTTTTGTAAAAAACAGGAACTACATCCGGATCCAGAAATATTTTTAAAAAACAGCCTGATTCCTGTCACTAACAATTTCTGTCTGTTGGGGTTACATTTAAATAATAAACTTAATTTTGCTTCCCATATAGTGTACCTCCTATAAAACTGACTATCCTAACTCTTAAAAAACTGACTATCCTAAGAGCTGTCTCTGCTATGTCCTGGGGTGCTGACAGAAGCTCTCTCCTACATCTCTATAGAGCTTTAATAAGATTGCGCTTGGATTATGTAGCATCTGTCTACGACTCCGCCAGGAAAAGTTTTCTATTACGTCTGAACACCATCCAGCATAGTGCCCTTAGGATAGCTGTTGGAGCCATCAGAACATCTCCAGTTCACAGCCTGTATATTGAGACAAATGAACCCCCTCTGCATCTCAGAAGAAAAATTTTGTTTAATTATGCTGCAAAGATTGGAAGTATTCCCGCCTACCCCAGCTGGCAGTATCTGTTTGATCCTCAACACACCCTGCTATATCACAATAAACCTAATGAAAACCGCCCCACAGGGATGCGACTGCAAGAACTCATGATCAGTTGGAAAATTAACTTTAAGGTTAAATTCCAAGACCTTGCTACTCCTGAACCTCCCTGGACTGAATTCATACCTCTCTGTGACAATTTATTTTCAAGATGGGGAAAATCCTCTCTGGCAAATACCAACTTTCAACAGATACATAAATTGCATTCTTTGGAAAACTCAGAGAAAGTTCATATCTATACTGATGGCTCCAAAACAGATGCAGCTGTTGGTGCAGCAGCAGTTTCTGCCACTTTCTTAACAGCTGCCTCTCTTCCCACTGAATGCAGTATCTATACTGCAGAATTATTTGCAATAAAACTGGCTCTAGATAACATAAACAAATATCATATCAAACAATCTCTGATATATACAGACTCTTTAAGTGCAATCAGTGCCTTTCAATCTACCTTTCCACCCGTTCTTAAAGAGATCCGGTCTAAATTATTTTACCATCAAACAGCCAACCACAAGGTTACCTTCTGCTGGATTCCTGGTCATGTTGGCATCCAAAGTAATGGTCGTGTGGATGAGGCTGCTAAACATCTCGACTCTGGATCTTACAATCAACTGAAAGTTCCCTACACTGACTACAAATCCATTATTAAACAAATGTTGGAAACAATGCTCTCACCTCTGGCAATCTCAAACCAATAATAAACTGTTTAGCAGGTGACAAGAAGTAATTCTGGCAAGGCTTCGCATCAGTCATTCACATCCAACTCATCTGAATTTGCTTTTTTGGAGAGACTCCTCCTCAGTGCTTCTTTTGCCAGTCCCACCTAACAATAAAACTTATTCTCATTGAATGTCCCCAACTTTCATCTCTCCAAAAATCCAGCTTTAGCTCCCTCTTCAACTTGCAGGAACCCTTAACCTTATCACATATTCTTGGGAATGAAGCAAATTTCGAGGATCTGTTTAAGTATTTAAAACGCATAAATTTGTATAATAGCATCTAATCATAATGTGAAATCAGTGATACCTAAACCATGAACAGGCACAATACGGCCCAAGAGGCCCTTGTGCCAAAAGCCTAAAATACAACAACAACAATTGGTGGAACAGACTTTCATCTTTTGTTGTGGAAGTTGATAGCCTAAATAAATTTAAGGCTGAGCTGGACAGGCATTTGGAACGAACGGAGGGGTGAAATGGTGTTTTTTTTTTTTTTTTGGCTGATGCTGCATAAGCTTGCTTTTTTGCATTGTATGCCTCTGCTAATGCTGATGCTATCAGTATTTGATATACTTTATGAAATCTTACAAGGGTCTGTATAATCTGATATAAAAAGAATATTATCGTTAACTCTTTTTAGAATTTTAAATACATTTAAAATATTAGTTATTTCTTGGCCATTTCACAATTCAAATTACTTATGCTTCTATCCATTATAATATTAAATGGATATGGATGATATTACAAACTGCGCACTTTTAAACTATTTCTTCCATTTATTTCAAAAATATTGATTGGTTCTCATAAAGGGTACTTATGTGCCTGCTCATGCAGGTTTTTTTTTTTTTTTTTGTTACACCTGCTTAAGGGTTAATAAATGGAACTGGATTTTATTTCTTCTTTTGAAATTTATTTATTTTGTTGTATTCTCTCCAGTTTATTATTAAATTTTTTAGTTTATTATTTTATTTATTTTGTTGTGTTCTCTCCAGCCAAACTGACATTTAGTTTATCTGGTATTTTGTCCAAAAAGTATTGAATATCTGATATTCTATTGCACCATATTTTTGTTACTTGTGATATAATTTGGAAAATCCTAAAATATGTTTATAATTCTGTTAGATTACTGGAAGTCATATTAAATACTATTGGGTATTTAATAGCAGCATAACTGTTTAAATATTCTTCATCATCCTGATAATTTGATAATATAGATTTTTTTTTAAATTAATATGTACTTTAGGAATGTTTTTAATTAATATGTATTTTAGGAATGTTTTTTTTTTTATTATTATTTTTTTTTCAGGTATACAGGCACACTTTTCTAGCAAAATATAAAATTTACAACATCAGCAACGAGTAAGTACATTTGATTACTCTCATGAAATAATTAGATATCAAAATTTGTTTAAGAAATTATGCTGCTTATATATATAAATTGTGTATATATTAATAACACTGATGTGTTAGAATCAAGAAACAGCAATGAGCTTAAGATGACACTTAGATATAATTGTAATGATATATCAATAAACAAAAAGTAATTAAGTTAAATATGTTTCAAGCTACAGACTTGCTAAAAAATCACTACCATAGATTGCAACATCTTCAGTATCATTTTGTTTATTCATAGTTTCCTTCTGATCCCTAGCATTGGCAGTGAGTTGGTATTCGGTAAATTATTTGAGGTGACAAAAAATAATTAAATAAATAACAAAGCACACAAGAAGAAATACAACGCCATTATATCTGTTAAATAAGAAAAAAGTTTGTGCATTTTTTTAGAACTTCTCTTACAACTCTTATAAATACATGTATACACTGCACAACCACCATGACTAGAGAAATTTTCTACTTCGTGTTAACTATTTTCCAGTGCATCAGTTAATGATGGGCCATGCAATTTTTGTGGTAACGTATGGGCTTTATATCACAATGTTTGTACCAGTGTACATTTATACTACCCCAAGACTAGAGCTACCCTTTATATATTCATTAAATACTGTAATTACTTTGAATCTACTATACTTGTTTGCTTTAAAATTGAAAAATTTACTATATATATGCAGGTACATATTGTACATTGCATATCTTTTTTTCTTCGGGTTCTATGTTCAATTTGAACGTAAATTAAACGTTGGAGTTGAACTCTGTCTCTTGCTTTGTGAAATAGTTCTTGTGTCGTAAGACCCGCTCTCCATTCTTTGATGTTATCAAGCCACTTATTTCTCTTTGTCTTCCTTTTGCACTTTTGCCTTTAATCTTCCCTTGCAGGAATAGTCTCTGCAGGTCATATTGTGGGCCTCTTATAATATGCCCAAGATAGGCAGTATTTCTCCGTGAAGTTGTAGTTAATAGTGTTCTTGTAGTCCTTGCTCTCTTAAGGACCAGCTCATTGGTGACCTAATCTGTCCATGTAATTTTGAGCATTCTTCTCAGTGTCCACATTTCAAAGGCTTCCAGTTTCCTAGTTTCTGCTTTCCGCAGAATCCAGGTTTCACATCCATATAGGAGAGTGCTCCATATGTAGCATTAAGCCATTCGATATCTTTTCTGGAAATCCAGTCACAGTTTCGTATAAAATAATTTTATATTCAATGCCACATTGCATATAAATATAGAAATACTTCATAAAAATGACTTCAGCAACTGTTCAGTAATAAACTGCACATTTCTGTATGTAAAGAAAGTAAATGAAAGTTTTACTTCCATATTCCACTTAGTTCTTCACTTAAGGAAAATACATTATTCACAGTCTGGGATACATTTGCTAATAGAGACCACAGCTAGCTGGTGAGAAGCCAGTAAGCTTTGAAACAGCTGTCCTGATAGTGCCTCAGATTTTTAAATGTAGAGTGGATTCCCTGTTCTGAAGAAGTTATACAATTTAAAAAGAAATTAACAACTTAGGAAGAATCATGGATAACAATATTTGTCTCCAGTTGAACATGAGCCCAAGCCTTAGTGCCGAGGACCTGATGCCCAGTCTTCAATGAGAACAAGAAAGTTAAGTAGCTTTCAATCACAGAATTCTTAAAAATTCTGCATCTGTTGGTTTATGTGGACCAAGGCCCTGGAGGCACATAATGATTAAATTTTACCACTGCATCAAACTCCATTTCATCTGTATCTTGTACGTAAGTCTTCCATCAAGTAATCACACTATCATTTATCATCATGTTAAATTCCATATATGATAACTGCTTTGGATTCTTGCATAATAAACTTACATTATCTATTTAGATGTATTTTCACATTGTTAATCTTTGCTATATCTTTTGTTTAAAATTTACATTTCTGTATTTTCCAACTCACCAGAAACATAACTGTTTCTTTCTCATTTATTTAACTGTCATTTGTGATTTGTATAATTGAAAAGATCCATTGGTCTCTAACCATTGCAATTGGTAAGAGATTCCTGCATATAGGATGTGTTAATTACCAAGAATATCAAAAGGCCATTAATTTTATGTATGCTCATGAAGTATGGCAAACAAATTTAATGAATTTGAAATACTCAGATGTTTCAAATTAGTAGTGCAGTTATTAATTGTGTTTATGTGATAAAGCAGGTGAAATTGTTTCTTACTTGCTCTTGGAAAGAGTAGAAGTGGGAGAGACTTTTGCTGCCATTGTGTTGATTTCATTGATATTAAAACAATATAAATGTTTAATATTCTTTTCTGTAATTCTGTAGGCATATAGTTAATATTAGAAGCATTTTAATTCTCTTTAAATTTATAATAATATGAACATGACTTTATAATGTAATTGTATAATTACTTTATAAGCATTACACTGTAATATTTACAGTGCAATGTTACTATTGTATCGATGCTTTTCTTGGTTTAGTGTAGTATATTTTTAATTTAAAATTAAACTAAATTCATGCTTCAGACTATGAGTAGCAAAGTAAATAACTCGTAGTAGTAGTAGTAGTAGTAGTAGTAGTAATGCTTTCGCTTGGGGGGTTACTTCCAAGGCAGTTCTATGAATCAGGGCTTTATAGTATGTGCTACCTCTGGCATATTTGTAAAGCAATCTGTAGTGGGACATGATACAGCCAAACAGGGTGCCTTTGTGTGTTCGCAATGCAAAGAGCAAAGAGTGTGAGGAGATTATTGAAGGACAATATGGAAATTATGAGGAATTATTGAAAGACATTATGGAAATTGTGTTCTAATGGGTATATATGAGAGCTTGAAGAACACAGTTGTTTCCTTGAAAGGAATTAAAATGAGAGACTGGTCACCCATTGAGCTGCCCAGCTCAGTTATAGAACCCACAGTCATGCTTTAGGCAACACAGCAGGATTTATAAAGGTAGATGGTGCCAGTTATAAGGTGCCAGAAGAAATATATTGTAAAAAAAAAGGAAATAGAGGAATAGGTAAAGGGTGTGTCTGCCAGAAGCAAAATTAATGATGTTGTAGAACAGCTGTCATCTTTTAAGGGTACAAAAGGTGATATTTTTGTACACATTGGCACAAATGTTATTAAGAATAGTGATGTGATGATTTAATTAACAGGTTTAGAGTAATGTTGAGAAAAAAAATTGTTGATTAGGATAAGATTTGAAAATGTCTGGATTTTGATCAGACATAACAGTAGGATTACATAATGAGATCCTTGTCAATCAATTGAATCCTGAAGAGATTGAGCAAGGCTAAAGAAATAGCATTTCTCTCAGCTTGGCTTGTACTTGTTAAGAGTAGAAACTTTTTAAAGGGATAGGATAGGATACACTTGAATATAAGGAGTGCAAGAATATTATCTGATGCTATAGAGATAGCATTGGATGAGACAGAAAGCTGCTAGTTTGTGGGAGAGGAGGGAATACATACACAGACTTATAGTTTAACAACAAGGCAAGAATCAATTTCACCGCTGCAAAGAGAGGTGAAATTGATTCTTGCATTGCTTCTATTGGAACATGCAGAAACCTGGAAAGCAAGGTGTGGGGGGGACAGGATTACAAGACTTGCTTGGGTCCTCAAGGGATAACAAATATATGGCCTATGTTAGGTTTACTGAGATAAAAACCAAGGACACATATACTTGCATGTACACTAATACTAGAAGCTTAGCAAATAAAGTTCATGAATCTGAAATACAGGCACTCCCTGACTTACATAAGGGTTGTGTACCATGGAATTCTGCATAAGTCAAATTTTATGTAAGTTGGAATTTCCCTAAAGGTTTATGCAGCACTCGCAACTATGCTTGCTGAATTTTATTGAAGAAAAAAAGAAATGTTCGACGAACATGTAAATAGAATTTTTTATTCAAATGTTTTTTTTATCTCATGCGTAGGAAAAATTACAAAAAAAAGGGAGGGGACAGGCATAAAGTCAGCAAATTTTACCTTTCCAGCATCGTTGCAAAAATCAATGTCTCCAGCTATATAAGTATGCCGCTGCAGAGGTTGAGGGCTGTGGAAATTTAGAAGGGTTTTTTCCAACACATCACAAAATTTCTCTGCTGCTGCAGAATCAGCACTGGTGACTTCACTGCATGCTTTAATGTTGTGGAAACCAGCGCGACGCTTGAACCTATAAAACCAGCCGTTGCTTGCCACCGACTTGGCTTGGAGTTTGCTGTACTTATCCTTAATATCTTCATAAATACTTCTTTCTTCTGCTTGAATGGCCATTGGACTCAGGTGCACTTGCTTCTGAATCTGATTTTCCATCCATATTATATATGAGGCGCCTCCGTAGCCAGGTGGGCAGGAGCAGCAGTGCGTAGCACACGCTTCTTGATTAGACCGGGGTTCGAGCCCGTGACCACCAAATACGGAGGATGCGGAAAAGTCAGGGAATGACCACCGCATATCCCCGGAGCAATATAGCCTTAGTTGCTAATGCTCCTAAAAACCAAGTAACAAACAACAACAAACATATTATATATGATCACTATTTATTTTTATTAATAATATGGATGGATGGATTTAATGTTTTCATTTCACAACACAGCACTTTTTCATAACATTCTAGAAACTTCTGAAACTATATTTATTTATTTCAAGTTTAAGGGACAGTTGAATTTTAGAGGACAGTCTTTATCCCCATATAGTATTTTTGTCTTATTAAAGCCAAGGTTTTACTGTACCAGATAAATGTTTTTATATATATATATATATATATATATATATCCAATATTTTAAATTAAATAAAACATAAGCCAGTAGTATGGCAAAAACTATAGAGCGAAAATTAACATAAAAATAACCCAAATAAACAAATGAACGAAAAAAGAAATAGACATAATAGTAGCCCGATAACCCTTATATTATTTATTTATTTATTTATTCCCTTTATTATAATTTAATTTAAGTTAATATTTAATACAAATCAATGATAGTATATATATATATATATATATTTTTTTTTTTTATCCTGGAGTGTAAATTATGCTCACATCAATGACAGCAGATTAAGGAATGCAAAATTAAACCTCGAATGCAGTATTTACTAGATGATGAGAAGGGAAGGTTATGCTCCTAGCTACTAAGCAGATAGAGCCAAGAAGAGTGTATGTAATAGGCTAAAACTGTAAAGGTAATATTGAATCATTCTGGTATGATATAAGCATTGGAAGAACAGTAATGAGATTAGGAGTAAGGTATAGGCCAAATATAAAGCTATGGTCTCTTAATAATGAAGAAAGGCTATCAGAACAGCATATGGTATTTTAGCTGCAGTATGATATGTCGGAGTTTTGCTAATAGGAACAAGAGGGGCCATTGTTTCATTATATAAAGCATTGGTTAGGCCAGCATTTCCCAAACTGTTCAGTGAGATGTGAACAAGTGCTCCATGAAAAATCATAATTAATAATTAAAAAAATAAAACAAAATAAAAATAAAATTTGTAGCGTACATCACTTTTGTATCATTGTAATTTTTAACATAATTTTTTTTGGTTATTAATATACTGGGATAAACTAATAATCAAATAGACCTCAGAACACTTTATCTTGGCAGGATTTTGCATAGAGGTAATGACATCTATGAAAAGTAGCAATGTAGTGATCTAATATGCCATTCATATGCAATTTAGCCTGGAGTACATGGGTTTGAAGGAGAGGTGGAAGCAAACCAATATCGTAACTAAGCCTTGTATAAATTTTTTTTTTGATAATTATCAGTATTTCAAAATATTATTATTAAAATAAATGACCATGGATTTGTAGTTGAAAACGAACTTTAAAACAAGAATCAAGTACTTCTAGTATTGCAACCGTGGTCAATGAAAATGAATACAATATTGTCATACCTCAAAGTGAGGATGAACAATCTCAACCTTTTGTTCCCCAAAAATCCAAAGTGAAAAAACAGGAACCAACTAATAGACCAAAACGAAAGTACAATAACAGTTATTTGAATTTTGCCTTTACATGTGTTGGAAATAAAGATGCTCTTGATGCACAGTGCATTGTATGTAATAAAATATTAGCAAACAGTTCTTTGGCTCCCGCTAAACTGATTGAGGTGTATAAGGCCTTGAATGGTTTGAGCAAGCTCAATGCTGATGGGATTCTTCCTCTTGCTCAGATTAATCGCCTGAGGGGACATAAATTCAAATTGAGGAAAGACAGTTGTAAAATAGATGTGCGGAAATTTGCCTTTAGCCAGAATGTGGTTGATTGCTGGAATAAACTTCCATCTGTCATCGTAGGAGTTGACAGCTTAAGTAAATTCAAGGCAGAACTAGACAAACATTTGGAGTGAATGGATGGGTAAAATGGGAAGGTTTTTTTTTTTTTTTTGGCTGATGCTGTATAAGCTTGCTTTCTTGCATCATATGACTCTACTAATGCTAATGTTAATGCTAACTTGTGTTTCGTAAGTGTTCCATAAATATATTGTGAGATAAAAAGTGTTCCGTGATTAAAAAAAGTTTAGGAAATGCTGGGATAGACAATGCCATACAATTCACATGTGGGTTGATAGAATTGCTGTTCTCCCTACACTGGATGGGAAGGACTCGAGATGAGAGTTCGAGTCCCATTGATAATGGGGTAATTTTTATGTGCCTTTTTCACAACATGGCTGAGTTAGTCAGTCTCAGGCAACGGTAGCATAGTTTTTTCTCTCAGAAATTAGAGTTTTTCATCCAGCAAAACAGAAAATTGACCAAAGAACACATGCAGACAGTGCATGCTGAGCAGTATGGCCTTAGTTGCTGATGCTCCTAAAAAACCCTATTACAACAACATGTGGATTTCAGATTATTCAGACATGGAGAACTGATCTGTGTTTAAACCTTCAGGTGAGTTGAATAAATTAAATAAAATGAGTATTTCAATTTTTCATGTGACACAAACTAGAGAATCTGTACTTAAATTACCCCCTAGCAGGTGCATCAAAAAAAAAAAAAAAAAATTGAAGAGCAGCTCCATGGTTTACTTTATACATCATTCAGCACCTTTGGGATAAAAGCCAAAAAAATTTTAAAATGCTGAATTTTATAAATTTAGTCTTTATTCTGACATTATACTGGATAATGATTACAAATATCTTTAGTAGCAGTAGATAATGATAACAAATATCTTTAGTAGCAGTAGATAACGATAACAAATATCTTTAGTCTGGTTATCCAAAAATAATTATTTCTCAACTACCCCACTTCCAATACTCAACAATGCAAAGTGAGCAAAGTCAAAAGCCCAAAAGCCAGATCTCTGGAATTGCCATGCAGTGCACTTGAAATGTAAACACAAATCATAAAGAATTTTTTGCAGCTATATGTTTCTATTTAAAAAATAATTATGTAGATCAAAAATGAGCATCTTACATGAAGAATGCTAAAATGTATACTGACACAAGTCTAACAAATAATTTAAGTTTTTTTCTGATTTTGGCATACTAAAAGTGCTTTTGGTGTGCTTTATACAGGGGCAAGTCTGCCCAAGGACTAAATTCATTCATACTTATAAATTTTTTCAGGAATAACCTTAACTTCATTGGCACTATCTTCATGAAATAGAATATTAAAGCAGGGTAGGCTGGCAGCTACCATTAGTCATCCATGCATATTATTGTGTGTACTAAAAATTCCTAATCATATTTTTGTGGATATATTTCTGCACATCCTACATGTTGCATGTGTAACATTTCATCACATGTGGTTTCTAAAACTGCTTCTTTATCCGAATTTTCTCTTTACCATTTCTTAGTGAATATTATTGTATTACAGTATACACCAAGTGGATAGAAATCATGAGATTCCTACCTAGTAGGCCCATCTTCACACGGATAATGGCAGTCACACGGCGGAGCATTGAGTCCGCTAGTTCAATAAAGTGTTCCATCCATATTTGCTGCACTGCTGCCCATAATTCCGTCACATTCCTAGGTAGAGGGCCCAAAGCTTGAATGGACCTTTCTACAGCATCCCAAAGATGCTCCACAAGGTTCATGTCTGGTGAATGGGGAGGCCATTCCATGGTGGTAAAATCTGCAGACTGCTCTTTGAACCATGTTCTTGTCACCACGGCTCTGTGGGGAGGTCCATTGTCCTGTGTGTGCACGATGACTCGGAAGGGTCATTTTGCCTAGAAATCTGTCCAATTTCTAGCCAAAATGATATATCTCTTTTGGGGATTAGCCTGACTTCTAATCTCTCTTGGCACAAGCACATTACAAATATTGCTTCCTCTGCATCTAAAAAACTTGGTTTTCTCTTTCACTCTTGGCATTACTTTTCTTTCAAACAGCTGTTCACTCTGTACAAATCACAAATCTGCCCTACCATGGAATATTGTTCCCATATCTGGGGTGGTGCCCCCAAAACCTCTCTCAGACTTCTTGATTCCATTCAGAAGAAGGCAGTTAGGTTAATTAATGATTCATCTCTAACAGAGTCTCTCCACTCGCTGTCTCATAGACGTACTGTTTCTGCTGCATGCCTCTTATACAGATATTTGGGCACTGTTCTTCTGAATTGGCTTCTATAATTCCCGCTCTCTCTTTCAAAACAGTCTGAACATGTGCTTCCAACATCCATTTGCTGTCCAACTTCAAACTCACAGAACCAACTTTTCATCTTCCTCTTTTATTCATTCGACTGCTGATTTCTGGAGCAACCTTCCTTCATATGTATTTCCTGAAAATTAAAATCTACAGAAGTTCAAGTCCAATGTCAACAAATATCTTCTTTTGTCTTTTCAACCTCCAACCCAAGCACGGTACTAAGTACTATAGGTTCTAATACCTCTTGTGTTTGGGGTTTACATAAAAAAAAAGGGATGTAGATGGTCTACAAGGATGGACATGTAACCTGGACCATTCAGAGATGTGTCTAGACATATCAGAGGTCCCAACATGTGTCATTTGAACATGCCCCAGACCAATACCGACCGTCCACCTGCCTGAACAGTTCCTTGTTGATGTGATGGGTGCATAGCTTTGTGCAGTTTCCAACAGATGTGCACCCCTCCTGTCTGCTCGAAATAATTGTAAGTGGGAGTCATCAGACCAGGAGACCTGTCTCCAATCATCCAAGGTCCAGTGCCAATGTTCTTTCTCCCAGTTAAGGCATACAGTCCTGTGTCATGGTGTTAGCAATGAGACTCTGGTGGGTTGACGGCTCCCATAAAGTCCCGCATTGAAGTCAGCAGTGATTTGTTTCACTGCCGCTTTCTGGTTGGCTGAAACAATGCGAGACAGATGTTGATGGCCATGATGAGATGTTATTCTGGAAATGGCCTATTCCCTATACACTCTTGATCTGTCGAATGGGGCTAGTGCAATTTCTCTACCACCTCCGCAATAGAGTGACCCATGCGTTGGGTACCCACTATCATCCCTCTTTCAAAGCTGGTTAACTCACGACATTTATCCCCACTGACATTGAATTACCGTTTACGTGAATGCAATGTACCTATATACCTGCCAGGCCGTGGGTTTGTCCACTAGTGAGAAGGGTGACAGCATTGCCCAGGAACCAGGTATCCCATGAATTCTGTCCTTTCAGTGTATTATAAACTGTCAAAGAATATATGCATCTATAACACTATAACAATTACCCATTCTTAAGACTATAAGCACATAAAGTCCCTGACAAATTTATAACAAAACCTAATCAAGTCTGTAGCTATTAATAGAATTTAAATTCATTAACTTTCATTTTATACATTAATTTCTCATTTATTTACCTAATATAGATTTGAGTGGTACTAGTTTAATATTTAAAGGCTTTTTTCTGTGCCATGGGTAACTCAGTTCTTAAACCCTCTCTCAGGCATGTGATTTTTGTAAGGGGCTACAAAAATCACATGGGAGTGCAATAGCACACACAGTTGAGTTTACTGTGGTTCACACTTATGTGACTACCAAATATGGTTAATGATTATGTTGTAAAAATAAACTCTTCTGACCTATGTGATCATGGCAAAGTATAAAACAGAACATTTATTTATTTTAGCCTTACTTTTGTACTTGGGTCTGTCGTGGTCCAGTGGTTAATGCACATGGCCACCAGTAAAGACATAGGTTCGAGTCCATATGCTGCTACAAAAAATGCATGGTCTGTTGTGACTGTAATGTTGAAAATCTGACTGCCATTAATAATGCAATATGCATGCAGTAATGATGAATTTGTAAGCTTTTCCCACCTTGGTTGTCTAGTGTGATATGAGTGACAAAAGAGTGGTACCCAATCTTTTGTCACTCATATCACACTTGAAGTGAAAAGACATATTCACAGAACACCTAAATAGTGATTACCATTGAACTTAATGGGGTTTTCCCTAATCTCATGGCACACCAGTTGGGAACTGCTGGTCTGGAGAATAAATGGGAATTTTTTATATACTCCATTTGGGGAATAAAAGGCAAAAAATATTTGAAAATTTTGTGCTTTAAAATTGTATTCTTTATACTGGCACTACATTGTATAATTAAAACAAATAATATCTTCAGTAACAGAAAAAATTATTTCCTGACTAATTGCTGAAACCAAAGCTTTACAGAAATTCAGTATGGAAGTGGGTGAATTGCACATTTTGCACACAGTTACCATTTAGAATTTTTTTTTTTATTGCTATACTTTTAATCAGTTCTAGAAATACTAACTAAACTTTTTAAGGTTATACTCTTCCAATTAAAAAATGTTTAATTAAAAAAGTTTAATTCCATGTGAACTAAGTTGTTAGTGTACTGGGTATTGAGCTATGCCTTTATTATACATTTTAGGTGGCGCCTCCGTAGCCAGGTGGGAAGGAGCAGCAGTGCGCAGCACACGCTTCTTGATTAGACCGGGGTTCGAGCCCGTCACCACCAAATACGGAGGATGCGGAAAGGTCAAGAAATGACCACCGCATATCCCGGAGCAATATGGCCTTAGTTGCTAATGCTCCTAAAAACCAACCAATCAATCAATCAATCAAATATTTTAGGCAGTTAAAACTATCAAGTAAGTGAAAGTAGCCCCATACTCTACTACTTAAGAGTCTTGTTCTATTATGACAGTCCTGACTTTGAGGATCATTATCAAGTGTTTATTAAGTGAATTGGCATGTTCTATGCAATAGCTCTCTCTCAAATGTCTGAATTGATTGTGAATTCCCATATAAACTTCTTTCTTTTGTTGGAGGTTAATATTCTGGTAAAGTTTAAGGGACAATGGATAAGCAACTTTGGCTTTGGAAAAAGCATGATAAAAGGGATATGGGTTGTACAAATATATATATATATATATATATATATATTTTTTTTTTTTTTATGGCTGATGCAGCAAAAATCTAGCTTTCTTGCATCTTATGGCCTCTACTAATACTAATGTCTTCCTCAGTTTTTAAGGCTATACTCTTTGAATTAAAAAATGTTTAATTAGAAAAGTTTAATTGAAATCTTCTCTGCATATATAATTATCTATTAATAATATTGAAATTCATATAACACGCCTTTAAATTTTTAAGGTTGTGTGCGTATGCACTGTGCATGAACTAGGGTTCTTCTAGAGGATTAAACGTGGTATTGCTATTTAGTCAATTTAGTCAAATTGAAATTGGTTCTTTATTAAATAGTCTTCCCTTTCTTTAGATATATCTTTTCTCTGTTGCCTGATTCTTCTGATGCTCAATTGCAGTATGTTACATGGGGTCCAAAAGGAAACCAAATTGTAAGTACTTGAACATTAATGCAAGTTAAATTTGGTTAAACACAGTGATAATTCTGAAAGCTTAAAATGGCTACTAAATTGATTTTTACCTTTATATTTAAAAAAATCAGAAATTGAAATAATCAGTGTTCAGGTTGGCATATAATTATGTTCTAATGAGTACTGTTATCCATATTGGCAAAACAGTTTAATTTTTTTTTTTTTTTTTTTTTGTATTAAAGTTGCGCTTCAAAACTTTTATACTAAATGCATGGCCCAGTAAAAATAATACATTTTGTAAATAATACAAAATGCATGCCCATCAAATAATACAAATATAAAATAATTAAAATTATTTTATTTTTAATAATTTTATAAAAAAAAACAAATATAAAAAATAATACAAATATAAAATAAACAAATATATAATAATACAAAAATAAAAAAATATAAAATAATAAAATAATACAAAATGCATGGCCCAGTAAAAATTAAGACCATTTCTGCTTAGTAAATGATATTCTATTTTACTAATATTAATCTGTTTTACCTTGGACAATAATTTACTAAATGCAATGATGCATAACTATTTATCATCAAGGCCATTTATCATTGACAATTTTAATTTGCAGGCTACACTGAGAAAATTGCAAAAGTGCTTGTACGGGCCCTTCTTTGTTCAACCCCAGGGGCTCACATCTGGTGAGTATGGGCTTGGCACACCCAGGGTCCTGAGCTGGATATCTTCATTCTTCTCTTTCTTGGTGATTCCTTTCTACTTCTCTCTCTCTCTCTCTCTCTCTCTCTCTCAAGGTAACTTGGGAATTTTTTTTTTTTTTTTTTGGCTGGTGCAGCATAAGCCTCAGGCTTCCTTGTACCATATAGCTATAATAATAATAAAAAAAAAACATATGTTAATGAAGTTGAATTTCATTTAAAAAAATTCAAGAAAAATCTAAGAAAATTCTTAGCTCAGAATGCTATGCTAAGAATTTTTTTTCTTTTTATGAAACAAATGGATAAAAATCACCTTTATTTGCTTTGCACCTAGTTTCTTAGGCATTTATGAAGTTCACTTCATAAAGGCCTAAGATTCCTGATGAGTTTGGCAGTAAATGTTTTTGTTGATTGTTAAACTATTCAGATTTAATTCTGAATGGGTTATGTTTTTTCTTTTATTTTCCTATCCATATATCTCTGCCTTTTCAAAATCTTTGCTTTCTTTTTTTAAAATGAAATAATCTTAGAAAGTTTTAACACTACAATTGCATATTTGTTTATATTTTATAGTATCAAAGCATTTTGATATGTTTATTTAACAAGTGTGTTGACAAGAATATTTGCTGTCTAATCAATCAGTTTAATTGCTTAGATTTTTTTTTAAAATTTTCATCAATGAGAATTCTTGCTTTGAGATGTTAAGTGCTTCAGCAGAGAATTTGATATGATGCTATGTTTATATAGAAGTCTTTTCATAGCCATTTGTGGAAAATTTAGTTCCTTGTACTTGAAAGACAGTTAATCACATGCTTGGCAGTTGAGAAGTTATAAACTTGGATCACTGTTTTTGTTTAATGTAAGGTTCAGGAGTGATTTTTAAAAACATCTTGAAGTTTATCTTGTTGAAACCCTTAAATGTTATTGGGATAAAAAAGAGGATTCTTTTTCCCCCCAAAAAGAATCCTCTTTTTCCCCCCTTTCTACTACAGTAGACTTTCAGAATAACAGCACCTTTAGGGATTCAAGATGCCATTATTTTGATTTTTCCATTATCTAGAAAGTTTTATTTTTAATATATTTAATGCAAAAATAATGAGGCTAAATAAGAAATAGAAAGATTAAAAATGCAAAAAATTTTATTAACTGCACATAAAAAACATAAACCTGTTGACGATCCAATATTATATTCTCCCATTAATATACTCCTACTTAAACCTGTTCTATTTTCTATTAGCATTAACATTAGTAGATTTACAATGTTAGGTATACAATGCAAGAAAGCAAGCTTATGCAGCATCAGCCAAAAAAAAAAAAAAAAAAACAACCTCCCATTTCACCCCTCCATTCATTCCAAATTGCCTGTCCAGCTCAGCCTTAAATTTATTTAGGCTATCAACTTCCACAACAAAAGATGGAAGTCTGTTCCACCAATCAACTACATGCTGGCTAAAGGCAAATTTCAGCACGTCTATTCTACAACTGTCAATTTGAATCTGTGCCCCCTCAGGTTCTTAATCTGAGCAAGAGCTTAATCCTATCAGCATTCAGCTTGCTCAACCCATTGAAGGCTTTATATACCTCAAACAGATCACCTCGCAGGTACCTATTCTCCAGACACTGCAATTTGCAGAACTTAACCCTTTCTTCGTAAGAGTACTCCCCTTTGTTCCTCTCACCAATCTTGTTGCCCTTCTATGTACTCATTCTAGCAACTCTACATCTGTCCTAAAATGAGAAATCCAGACTTGTGTACACAGTACCCTAGGTGTATCCTGACCATTGCCTTGTATAACGGGATAATCACATCCCTATCCCTGCTAGCAAAATTCCTATATATCATTGACAAGACTCCGTAACCTGCCCTGGCAGCCCATCTGCACACTCAGTGAACTTCATATTTGACTGCACAATTACCCCCAGGTCTTTTCCACTTCCCTGAGTGTAAAACCACTCCATTGGTAGGTTTCTCTTCGGTTATTGCTACCCACGTGCAGTACTTTGCATTTGTCAATGTTAAACTTCAGTTGTCACTTCTCGGCCCATTTGCCCAACTTATCTAGATCCAGTTGGAGTAGCATACTGTCTTTACTGTCGTTAACAACCCTGCCAACCTTTGTATCATCTGCAAACTTGAACATTAAACCTGATGTACCTTCATCAATATCATTGATAAATATACAGAACAACAATGGGCCCAACACCGAACCCTGGGGAACTCCACTAATAACATTTTTCCAAGAAGAGCAGTGTCCATTGATTACCACTCTCTGTCGTCTCCCACTCAACAATCCCTTTATCCATTGTAGCAACTTACCCTTAATGCCATACCTCTCCAATTTGTACAGCAGTCTTCCATGTGCAACAGCACCAGAAACTTTCCTGAAATCCAAGTATATGATATCAAAATTATTTTTTGCATTCTGTTTCTTTATGACCACATCATAGTATCCAATCAAATTGGTCAGACAAGACTTCACTTTAACAAACCCATGCTGTGTCTTATCCGTTATTGCAGTCTTGTCTAGATTATCCTGCAATGCTTCTTTATCCAGTGATTCCATTATTTTCTTTGGAACACAAGTTAAACTAACAGGTCTCTAGTTACTTCTGTCACCTTTTGAACCCCCTTTGTGATTTGGTGATACATTTGCACACCTCCAGTCCATAGGGACCTCTCCCGAGTTCAAGGAAGCTCTCATAATTTTGGCTAAGGGTTTGCTTACTTCTTTTGCTGCCTTCTTTAATATAACTGGATAGATACTGTCCACCCCAGGTGCCTTCCTTATGCTTAACTTCAACAATTTCTCCTCCACTTTGCTCTCAGTTATTACAAAATCACTTAGCTCCCTGTTAGCGTTTGATAAACTTCTGGCACTCTCATCGAATAACTCCTCATGTGTGAACATAGATGCAAAATATTCATTCAGTTTATCAGCTACCTGAGCATGATCATCAATAGTCAACCCATCTATGTTAAGTGGTCCAATCTGATTCATCCCTTTCCTTCTAGAGTTTACATAAGTAAAGAACTTCTTGCTGTTTTTCTTTGCATCCTTTGCCAAAGATTTCTCGTAATCTGCCCTCACCTGCCTAACCTCCTTTGTGACTTGATTACAGACTAGTTTATATCTGCCATAGGCTTCTGTGTCACCTGATATTTTATATGCATCCCATAAAATTTTTCTTCTCTGCCACGAGCCTCATTAATTCATTCCACATCCATTTAGGCCTAATCCTTGAACAGTGTTTCTTAGTTGGAATGAAATGCCTGTTCCACCAATGAACTACATGCTGGCTAAAGGCAAATTTCCTAGTAGCCTCCAAAATTAAGTCCCTGAAGGGACTTAATTCAATGTTGGTAACATCATCAGTTGATCCCACTATACAGAATTTAAAAACTGTCTGAGACCCCTGTAGTCACCTTTATGAAAGCAATAGCCCTTCCCTTTTGCCTTGTTGGTAGTTACATCTTTAAGTAATTCCCACATCAGTACATTGTGATTACTGTCACCCAGTGGTTCCTTTATCTGCAAATTTTTAATGCATGAATAATCACTGCTGATAATCAGATCAAGAGTATTACTCCCTCTGGTTGACTCTCGAACATGCTGCTGTAGAAAACCACAAAAGTCTTGCTAGTGTGCAAGTGACCAAACCACAAGTTCCAGTCTATATCTGGAAAGTTAAAATCCCCCATTATAAGACATTCTGATTTACTGGCCCACTCTATTTCTCTGTGCAATTGCTCATTATACTCATCAGATTCATTATGCCTATACACCTACTCTCATTTTTTTCCTTTCCCAGTGCTTATGTCACACCAAACAGGCTCAGCATTGCATTGTCCACCAACATCAATTGGATGCACTTCCTTAGATTTTATGTGTTTCTTAACTAACAGCATAACTCCTCCCTTCCTGTCCTGCTTATCCTTTCTGTACACATTGTTCTCCTCAAATTCCAATTCTGCGCTGCTCATGTGTGTGTGACACCACATCTCTGATATCCCAACAATATCTGCCTTTGATGTCTTGACTAGCACTTCAAGCCCATCAAATTTATTAACTATACTCCTAGCATTGCTGTAGATGCAAGCATACATGCACCTGTTTCTACTCTTAGTTACCCTAACAGAGCCCATGTATTTATTTGTTCCACTATGACTCCTGGCAGTCCTGGTAATCTCCCATTGCCTTGCTTTCCAGGCTGCTGCTCATTCTAATAGAACCAGTGCAAGAATCACTTTTGCCTCTGCCTACAGCCACTGTTAACCTTTTAGTCTGTGTATTCCCCCAAACTAGCAGTTTTCTGACCCACCTAACACTGCCTCAATAGCATCAGCAAATATTCTTGCACCCTTTCTATTTAAGTGTACCCCATCGCTGTAGAAGCAGTCTCTCCTGTCAACAAGCTCAGACCAGGCTGAAAAAAAATTCTACCCCTTGAGCCCTACATAATCTCTCCAGGGCCGAAATGATCGACAAGGCTCTCATCATATACTCCCTCCTATCGTGTCTGGGCAGAATTGCAGACACTTTCACATTCAACCCTAACTCGTGACTTTTTTTCCAACATTGACCTGTGCTTGAGTAAATCTGCAGATCTCTTACTCTTAATGTTATTAGTTCCAACGTGTACAACAATATCACCTTTTGTGCCCTTATAAGATGATATCTGCTCTACATCATCAACTTTTGCCCCTGGCAGACATACCCTGGTGCTGTTCCACCTATCATTCTTGCTTAGTATATTTCCTGTCTTCCTGACAATATAGAGTCACCAATAATAAGTTCATTTGGCACCAGTGCATTCTACTTTGGAGATTGCCTCTGTGTTGCCTGATGCACAGGAGTGAGCTCTGCCATTGAGCTGGGCAGCTGAGAGCTTGATGGGCTCCTCATATTAATTTCTTCACAGGCATTTACTCTACACCTCAAGCTCTCATAGACGTCCATCAGAAAGCTGAGTTAGCACCTAATTTCTTGACACTTTAGACACCTAGTACACAAAGGCATCCTCCTTGGCTAGATCATGTCCTGTTTTAGAAAGGTCGGCAAACATTTTGCGTTTCAGACATTTTTTTTTGAGACTGTGATGTGTTGGAGAATTGCCTCCTTCGTTTCTCCCCCCAAGTCACAGCACTCTCACTAGTCTGTGATGTTTGCTTCGCACCTCTAGTGTGGGTCATTATTTCCGCTTAAATATAATATAATTAACAATTAAATTTAATAAGATTAATAATATTTTTGATTAATTGATAATACTATAATAAGCTAACAGATTCCTAATTGAGTGCTTCATATTATGCTATCTAGTTTTACTTTATACCTTACACTATCAGTTCAAGATATACAGGGTGTTTCAAAAGTGATGGTCAATAATTTAAAGGTGAACTGTACAGTCTGCAATATGCAAAAAAAAGCTTAGTAAACATGGGTCCTTAAGTGAATCATTTTCGAGATATTGCACATTTCTAGTTGGGATCCACCACTGACTTGTTTGTTTAGGTTAGGCAATGCTCATTCTCTCCCTTTCCCCTCTCAATGCTCTGAGACTTAGCAGGCATACTAGTACTTGTCGGTGCCCCTGTAGCCAGGTGGGAAGGAGCAGCAGTGCGTAGCACATGCTTCTTGATTAGACCGGGGTTCGAGCCCATCACCACCAAATACGGAGGATGTGGAAAAGGTCAGGGATGACCACCGCATATTCCCAGAGCAATATGGCCTTAGTTGCTAATGCTCCTAAAAATCAAAATAACAAACAAACAGTAATTGTCAAAGGATAGTCAACATGAAAAGAGGTTACAGCAACGAAGAGTACTTAAATCCTATGGATTTTTGTATCTGGGGTCATGAAAAAAGCTTTTTGTACACTTCTGACATTAACACAGTTGAGGAATTGCAGCGTCAGATTTGAGCCATTCAGAAAATCAGAAATGACCCAGGAATGCCTGAGAGGATTCACAACTCAATGCAGAGAAGACTACAAAGCTGCGCACGGATTCAAGGACTGCATTTTGAACACCTTTTGTAACATCTGTAAAATCCTGTGGTGTTGAAACCAAAAATTAAAAATGTATTCTCTTATGTTTAATAAAACCACTCTTAGCAAAGGATTCACAGTTTTTTTTGCTAAACTAGTGCTCCCATAGTCAGTGGCAGATCTTGACAGAAAATGTGCATTATCTCGAAAACAATTCGTTGGCAGCCCGATGTTCACTGGGACTTTTTTGTGCTTATTTTATTTTGTACTTTTTACCTTTAAATTATTGACCATCATTTTTTAAACGCCCTGTATATACGTTAAGCTATTTCTTATCGACTACAATATGGCAGCTAGTTCAACAATATTGGTGCCAACACCAGGAGTCATAAGTTCCAAAAATCGCAAATTAAAATCAAAATAAGAAGCAAATGAATGCTACTAAACCTATTTAATATCTCTGTAAAACACACTGTAGTATGTTAATTAAATGTTCTTAATTATTCTTCTTTTCTTCTCGATATGAGGTTTATTAACTTTAGAAGCCATAGTGAGGGGTTTTTAATTTAAAATAAATGTAAAACAGCACTATAATCCATGATATCAGTACAGAATTCACATATATGTTAACGTGCCATTATTTATATCATTACTTAAGTCCAACAATTTGCAAAACATGAATCATTGATTTACCATACACTCTTCATTTGCTAGATCTGTTGGGCTTCATTTTTGTTCCTATGACACAGTCATAAGAGTTCAGTGATGAGTATTCCAGAAAGTAAACACTACAGAGTTGTTGCAATGATCCACATTCCTGGAACTTTTTGAGATTATTAGGTTAGTATTAGTATTAGCCACATGGTGCAAGGAAGCCTATGGCTTATGCTGCACCAGCCAAAAAAATAAAAAATAAAATAATAATAAAATAACAAAAGAATAAATAAAATAATAATAAGAAGAAAATGTAAAATATATATATATATAATAATAATTAATAAATAAGAGAAAAGGAAATGGACAACCTAAGCATTTCCCTCCTCCCGTAGGTAATTATCCAGCTGACCTTTGCATTTCCCTAAACTGTCAGCCTCTACCACCCATGCAAGTAACTTCTTCCAGTAATTTATAACTCGCTGGCTAAAATAAAACTTCCAGTCTAAACAACTCCCCCCCCCGTAACTTGAAATTATGCCCCCTAATTCTAGAATCATTTATAACCATGTCATGTAATCATGTAATTCATATACGTCCTTATTCATTTTGCTTATGCCTCTCAGAGCACACCTCAATCAAGTCTCCTCTAAGGTGCCTAGTTTCCAAACTCTGCAACCCACGTATTCTGGGTAGGTTGTTTGTATAGGCCCTTTTTTCTTGTAAAAATGTAACTATTAGGAGTAAAAAGTTTACTTTTTTTCCCATTATTTTTGTGCATGTAATTTTAACAGAAAAATATGTGAATAGGACTTAAATATGGTTGAAACACCCAGCTACCTGAACATTTGCATTATTTTCTTGTAATTCCCCAAACTTCAATGATGTTTTCCAAAAGCTAAACTGTCATTAAGTGTGTATTCAGTTAGCACTTGAGTAAATGCAGCAGGCAATTTTTACACTAATCAGTGAGGATTTCTCGAATTTTTAATAGAGAAATTAGAACAAAAGCTTTCTTGAAAAAGTTACCAATCAGTGAACAGTAGTATTATTATGCAAAAGAGCTAAAACAAATTCATTGGTGGGTACCCAGACATGCCTACTTATGGATTTAAACTTAGATTTTGTTGTTTAATTTATTAAAGCAATTCCCATTTCATTCTTAGGTATATGTGCTTGACAATAATATCTATTATATGCCAGAAGTCAGTCTAACCCCAAATCCAATACCATTAGTGTCAAATGGCAAAAAAGGAGTAATATTTAATGGAATTCCAGACTGGGTATATGAAGGTAAATATAATATCTTAATTAAGAGTTTTTGGTTCACTCCTGTAATTTTGGCTAAATTAGAGAAAAATGAATGAATATAATTTCTAACTTAATTGGCATGAAGAAACTGTAGATGTGTGGTATTTTCTTTGAATTGTTACTGTTGTACTGATACCAAGCTATCTACATCTTGGTCATCCATTTAGATTTTCAATGTAATTGTTTCTTTGGATATTCATTTTCTGTATTTGGATAGTCATTTCCTTTTTCTATTTTAGATAGTTATTTCCTTTGTCTGTTGGCCTACATATATCAGTCCACTGTAATCCAATATTTTTTGATGAACTAATAGTAGCAGAAGTGTTTGTGGTAAACACATGATAACAGAAAGAACACTACACAAATTTTTGAATTTATATTTATGATTCTTTTTCCAGACAAGTAATGTAATATGTCCTTCATAATTTTCCTCATTATCATTTTCAAAATTAACCTTTTTTTTTTCTTTTTTTTTTTCATATTTCACATGATAAATAACCCTCTCACAAGTATTCATATACAGTAAACCCTTGATTTAACAGACCCCGATATAACGAATTTCGGATTTAATGGACTGGACAAATAATAATACAGTAATGTACATATTAATCTCGACTACATTATTTTTTTAAGGTTATACAAAACTTCAGTGTTATTAAAAATTAATACTAATTACCTATTTCCATTATTGTTTTGATAATTACCTACTTTTATTTTTATAATCAAATTCAGGAAATTGTTGTCAGGAAATTGTTTTTTATTCTTTCTGAAAATGTGTTCAAATAGCTGTTTTCACAGATTACAGATAAGAGCAGGCAGTGACTTGTGAGCTGAATGTGACTCAGGACACTAAACTGCAGGTCTACTGACTCGCTTTGTTTCAGTCTCAGTCTGCCTCAAGCTATCATGCAGTTAGGCTGTATACAGAGTGTTTCTGTGATTTCTAAATTGTGACTTTATTTATTAAATAATTTTGCAATCCTTACAATTTAAAATGGCATCAAGTGATAGAGGAGTTAAAAGAAAGTGTGTGAACTTAAATGTGACTCAGAAATTAGAGCTAATTGAGAAATTAGAACAAGGCGTCTCAGCAACACGTTTGTGAAATTTACGGTGTAAAAAAACAGACTGTTTCTGATATCCATAAATCAAAGGCCAAATTGCAATGTTTTACATTTATAACAGAATATTACATATTCTTTATTAAATTTAATAATTTTATATTGTACAGTACTGTATATTGTATTAAAGGTTTTTTTTTATATTAAGAACAATAAAAAATGCCCCCCCCCCCCCCCCGATTACATTTGATTTAATGGGTTTCGGCATTAACGGACACCCCTTCTCCTCTATTACTCTGTTAAATCGAGGGTTTACTGTATATACATTTAGTGATCACTGAATTATGACCATCTACCCGGTACTGTGTTAGACCAATGTTCACACAGATAACAGCTGCTATTTGCCTAGGCACTGACTCCACTAGATGTCTGAAGATGTCCATAGGAATCTGTAGCCATGCTACTTATAAGGCTTTCCACAGTGTTAGAATAGAAACCTGGCCCAAAACATCCCATAGGTGTTCATTTGGATTGAGGCCAGGTGAATTTGGAGGCCAGTCAAGGTGGGCGATATCTTCACTGTTTTCCCAAACAACTTGTGCACAGTGAGGTCCTGATAACGCAGTGCATTATTGTGTCAGAAGATCCTGTTTCTGTCTGGGAAACAGCACAACATGGCAGGATGCACATGATCTCCTAAGAGATGCCAGTAAACCCGACCAGTGAAACGTTGGTCCATATACAGCAGGGGTTCTAGTTTTTGCTTGCAAAACATGTCCCATGTTAAGCAACCACTGCCACCTGCTTGGATGGTGGACACCACTCAACTCGTCCATGGACTCTTGTTGCTTGCACCACACACGAAGGCATCTGTCAGCATGTTGCACCAATTATTTTAACTCATCTGACCAGCACACTTGTTTCTAATCATCTAGAGTCTAACTAGCATACTGTTGTTGATACCACAGCATTTGTATCAGCGGTGAGGCAAGAGTATCTGCTGTGGAACCCCATACACCTGAGTGTGCAATACATTATCATTTGGGATATTGTTCTTGCATTCCCTATATTGTACCCTTGTGCCAATAAACTTCCATTTAAACCAACCAACCAACCTATATTGTATTGCATTGTCATCTTTACACAGTAACCAGTAATCTGTTACACAGTAACCTGCTGTTCAGCCCATACAATGCACTGCGCCCTTCGCTCACCATGAACCACCTTGCATAATTCTTTATATATGAACCACTTTGCATAATCCTTCACTGACCACCTTGCATAATCCTTTATAGTTCTGTTGTTGGGAGGTGGTTTGACCCATTCGATACCATTCTTTGACACCTTAACCACAGTGGACTCACAGCCCGCTGTGGTTAAGCTGTTCAACTTTTTATTCTGCAGGCTATGCAGCATAGTCCATTATGGATGGGATGGTTATAATTCAGTGATCACCAAGTGTGTGTGTGTGTGTGTGTGTGTGTGTGTGTGTGTGTGTGTGTGTGTGTGTGTGTGTGTGTGTGTGTGTGTGTGTGTGTGTGTGTAGTTCCTTTGTATTGAATCCTATATAATTAACTATGGATCCGATTTCTAGTAGAAGATAATGCAAGTATATCATGATTGCATTTCAGTAATTTTTAGCCTAATGGTGCTAACAAACAAATTTAGTGACTGTTAGTAGCTACTTTTTTGCCTAGGTTTAAGAAGATGTAATCATTAATGCTGAAGATATATTTAACTAAACAATTCAGTCTAAAATTAATGTACAGTATATATCAATATATCAATATATATGTATAATTTACATGTATATAATTTAGTATATACAGGCTGGCCTCAGTTAACACGATTAATTTGTTCCGCGAGTGCATCATGCAAAACGGAAACTCGTTAATCGAATATAATAATCAATAGGAAAAATTATAATTGGTCCTTGACCTTCTGGAATGTAGAAATATAAACATTTTGATAATCGAACAAGTTAGTGCCGAGCATCATTTTAGTTCATAGAAAACCACTAAAGTAGGTGAAATTGTATAATTTTTATATCTCATGTTGTTAATGCCCTCACAATGAGTTGCCTTGATATTGCAGTACTCTAATAAGTAACGCTTTGTCAATGGAAAAGAATAATGTTACTTAGTCTCGGCAGATACCACTACCCAGAGGATTCTCGGTGGATACTACCAACCAGGGGTGGTGGTATCCGCCAAGAATTCACTGGCGAAGCGTTGGCTATTCAAGAATCCAGTGTCGAAGCATTGCTTATTCTAGGTAGTTCAGGGCAACTCGTGAAGGCATTCACAATATGAGATATCACAAAAATGATGCCACCTACTTTGGTGATTTATTACGAACTAAAATTATGCTATGCACTAACTTGTAGTACATGAATTGAAGTGAGGAGGTTCTGGATTTAGATGGAATACAGATTAAAGTACTATACAGCAATTTAAATACCTCGGTGCAATTATCCAGGCTGATGGATCATCTGCGCAGGAAATTGAGAGAAGACTGGGTGAAGGTAGAAAGGTCATAGGAATGCTTAATTCTGTGCTATGGAATAAAAATATTATTAACAAAACTAAACATCAAATATATAATGCAATATTAGAAAGTGTTTTATTATATGGATGTGAGAATTGGACCTTAACTGAAAGACAAAAAAATAAACTACTGGCCATTGAGATTGATTTTTGGTGGAGACCAGCAAGAAAGTCTAGGACTGAAAAAGTTAGAAATTATGTGATAGGGAATACAATGAATGTCCAAAAAACCATCATTAATAAAATAGAGGAGAAAAGATCCGAGTGGTTTGGCCATGTGAAGAGAATGGAGGATGACAGATTGCCCAGAGGAGCCATGGAGAAGGAAAAAGAGAGGAGGACCAAGAAAGATGTGGATAGAGGGCATGAGAGCAGCCATGAATAGAAGAGAACTGGTTAATGGAGATTGGGAATCTGGGCAAGAGGAAGAATCCCATCAGCATTGAGCTTGCCCAAACCATTCAAAGCCTTATACACCTCAATCAGATCACCTCGCAGGTGCCTAGTCTCCAGACACTGCAATTTGCAGACCTTAAGCCTTTCTTTATAAGAGCAACTCTTTGTTCCATTCACTGATCTAGTTGCCCTTCTCTGTACTCGTTCCAGCAGTTCTACATCCTTCCTGAAATTAGGCCTCTAGACCTGTATATAGTACTCAAGGTGTGGCCTGACCATAGCCTTATACAAGTGGATAATCACCTCCTTATCCCTGCTAGAAAAATTCCTGTATATCATTGACAAGACACCATAACCTGCTCTGGCAGCCTATCTGCACTGCTCAGAAAACTTCATATATGACTTCACAATTACCCCCAGGTCCTTTTCATTCTGCACTATCCTGAGTGTAGAACCACATAGTTGATATGTCACTCTGGGGTTACTGCTAGCCATATGCAGTACTTTACATTTGTCAATATTAAACTTCAGTTGCCACCTGTCAGCCCATCTGCTCAATTTTTCTAGATCCTGTTGCAGTAGCGCACTATCATTAGTGTTATTAACAACCCTGCTAACCTTCATATCGTCTGAAAACTTTGACATTAAGCCTGATATACCTTCATTAATATCATTAATACATACAGAAAATAACAATGGGCCAACACCAAACAGTGGAGTCCCTGGAGGGATTCCACTAATAACATTAGTCCACAAAGAGCAGTGTCCACTGATTACCACCCTCTGTCTTCTCCCACTCAACTATCCCTTTATCCATAGCAGCAATTTGCTCTTAATGCCATACTGCTCCAGTTTATACAGTAGTCTTCCATGTGCATCAGTATCAAAAGCTTTCCTAAAATCCAAGTATAGATCAATCAAAATTATTTTTTGCATCCAGTTTCTTTGTTACCACATCATGGTTTGTTTGTTATTTAGTTTTTAGGAGCATTAGCAACTAAGGCCATATTGCTCCGGGATATGCGGTGGTCATTCCCTGACCTTTCTGCATCCTCCATATTTGGTGGTGACGGGCTCGAACCCCGGTCTAATCAAGAAGCGTGTGCTATGCACTGCTGCTCCACATCATAGTATCCACTCAAATTGTTCTGACAAGAGTTGAAGACATACACCATGTAGTTTTAAGGGAGAGCTCCAGGGAGTGTGTTGAACTATTGAGGTTAATTATAAGGGCATCTTTGGACTCAGGGGAGATTTATTTGGATTGGAGAAGTGCCAACATATCATCAATACATAAAGGTGGTTCTAAGAGGTAACTACAAACCAGTTAGTCTTGACTTCAGTGGTAGGAAAAATCTTAGAGGAAAGATTAAGAGTGCAATCCAGGAACATTTAGATAGATATGGCATTAAAACACAATAAATATAAAGAGTTGTGTGTGTGCTATTTTGTCATAGTTTCCACATTTGTTAATACAGTTTCCATGTACTTTCTATGCCTTATACTTTATCACTTATTATTTATATTTTCTTAACTTTGTTAGCAAATATAATTTGATAAAACATGGGAGATTAAGTTGCCATAATTGTTCGGTTAACCCTAAAAAAAAAAGAAAAAAACACACAACTTCTGCAACAGTAGTAGAAGCTGAATGACTTTATGAATAAATTTGGTAAATTGCAGACTTAGTTTGGCAGCCAGAAAATTGTCTGTTGATTCCTAAGACCAAAATGTGTTTTCTAATGGCACTTGAAAGTCTGCTAGCTCCAAACAGAATTCGTAGGTAGTAAGCTGCCCAATATCAGAAACATTCAGTTAAATGTTATTTAAATATAATCTTATTTTGGGTACCATTTCTCAACTTCTTTTAACCAATTTAAATAAATTAATTTTTCAAAAAAAAAAAAAAATAGGTTTTGTCCTTGCCTTTCCAAAGTGGGACTGAAAGGTTAAGCCACCGTCAGACACTAGGACTAGGTCACATTAGTACATTTTCTTATTAATGCACTATATCTGTGCTGATTATGTAGGCTTGAATACAGAAAAAAATTTCCAGTATTCATTGACATCATTGAATATAAAGATTTTTTTTTTTTTTTTCTGGCTCACTTCTATCAGTTTCAGATGTGAGAAACTACAAAATGCTATTTTGAAAGAAGAAAGAATCAACATACAGTGATTCTTGGTCAGGGAACTGACAAGTGTAGGTAACATGAAATATAACAAGTTAACCCAAATAATTCTTTGCATTTTAATAATTTCTCATAGCAATACTGAGTGTCAGAGAGTATTAGTATTGGCAAATGAGAGAACGTAAGCTTATACAACAACAAAAAAAAAAAAAAAAAAAAAACCACGTCACCTGTCTATCTCCTCTAATAATTGGTTTAATTCTGCCTTAAATTTATTCAAACTGCCCTTCCATTTCCACAACACCAGATGGAATTTTATCTCAAAAATCAACTACGCTATTGGCTGAAAGCAAATTTCTGCACATGTATTCTCTAACTATTCTTCCTCGATTTAAATATGTCTCTCTTTATGTGTGTTATCTGAGATATAAAAAGAATGCCATCAACTTTTAGCCTAATAGTTCCATTCAGAGCCATAAACAGCTCTTTGCAGGTTCGATGTCCTTTCTGATATGAAGTTGACACATTATAGCCGTAGTTGCTAAAGTGCAAAAAAAAAAAAAAAAACTAAACCAATCCTAAAATGAAGTGAGGCTTTCATACTGGTATACAATACTCAAAATGTGGCTTTACCATTGAATTATATAGCAGAATAATTACCTCCTTATCGCTGTTGCCAAAATTCATGTATATCATTGACAAAAACCATGTAAACTGTCCTAGCAGTGCCTCTGTACTGCTCAGAGAATTTCCCATCTGATTGCACATTTAACCCCCTCCCAGTCTTTTCCATTCTCTATAGCCTTCAGTGTGGCACCACACAGTTGGTTCATTAACCTGGGATTAATGCTACTCATATGCAATTACCTTGCATTTTCCAAAGTTAAACTTCATTTTTCATTTCTTAGCCCATCTGCCTAATTTTTCCAAATCTTCTTGTGGTAGCATATGCTGATTACTGTCATTGACTACCCTGCTAACTTTTTAACATCTACAAACTTAGATATTAAACTGATATGCCTTCATCAATATTCAACCAGGGGGGGACTGCATTCAGATCTCTTCCTAATGCAGTTTTGGAAATGGCCTTGATTCCTGAGCAGCAGCAGTGTTATGAACAAAGGCATTTCTGAAGATGTGCAAAGTCTGCTACAGTTTCATTCTTGAGGTATTCATTTCCGCCTCACTTTCCACCACTACTCGTCCATACAGTAGTGAGAATCACATTTCTACGTGTTGGTTTCAGATTCCATCAAGACAAGAGGTATTTTATGGCTTTTTTAACTCCATAGAGCAAAACAGGCAAACCAACCCTAGAATATATGCAGCTTACAGACAATACACTGATGCTTAATAGGCTTTGTTTAAATGAGATTCCATAATACTCATGTTACAGAATCCCATGCCGTCAATGGAAGATTGAAGAAAGTTCATCTTCATTTTATAGTTTTACAGATTTGATTTTATTTTATATATATTTAATTTAATTTTATAGATTTTGTTAGATATTATAGCTATGCATAGTAAGATCAAATCACAAAGAATTTTAATTTTCATTGTTAAAATACACGAATAATGATGAAACTCACAATAGGATATGTTTGCTGACCAGGCTAGCCAGGTGGGTAAAGTGCCTGCCTGGCAACCCAAAGGTTGCGGGTTCGATAACTACCAAAAAAAAGGATATGTTTGCTTTTTGTCCCATGAACATATACAAAGGTTATTCGAGTGAAAACTGGAAATGTTAAATAAAAGTTGTATTTCACAAAAACATGGAAACAATGCACGTCGGTCTTTAATGTAATTCCCATTACATTGAATACACTTTCTCTAGCAGCACTGCACTAACACCTGAATTCCATCAGAGAGGAAGTTTTGTGGGTGGTGTTGAAGTCATTTGTCTTGATACACTGTCTTAACCTCATCATATGACAAAAAATGATGTCCTCTTAGTGCATCTTTTAGTGGCCAAAAAAAGTGATAATCATGTGGAGCTAAGTCTGGTGAATATGTAGGATGGGGCAACACCCCAAACTCATCTCTGGTATCTGATTCACTGTAGAATGGGTGATGGGAGGACATGCATTTCATGCTATGGGCACATACCTGAAGACAGCAAACTTCTGGCTTTGATTGGTTCAGAAACAGTCATAGTACTTCTCACTAATCGCTATTCCTCCTCTGTCCTGATAATGTTTTGGAATTACTCAGACACGGTCCTAGGGTTTTTGGCACCTTTGAGATACTTTTATTAAATATTATTGTAATAAAAATTTTAAATACCAGCACCTCCCAGACATTAGTGCCCATATTCCCTGCTTACCAGGCTTACCATATTCTGGCAGCCCTGGAATTACAGTAAACCCCCGCTATTTGCGGGGGTTACGTTCCTGAGAAATGTCGCGAATACTGAGTTATGGCTCCCATAGTAATAAAGGGGTTCCGTTCCAAAGTATGAAATATATAAGAAAAACTAGTCTAAAATTTTGTCTATGTATGTATTATATGTACCTTCATAATATGACCATTAGAAATGCAAGCATATGGCATCGAAATGAAAATAAGAAACAATTTAATATTAAATGTAATATTTATTAGAAATTTCAAACCAGCGCCTTTGCTTGCTAGCAAAAATAACATCCCGCCAGTACTATCACCAGTTTCGCTAAAGTGTTGATAAAGGAGTTTTGCCTTTTCGCGAATGATGGGTGAACTTAACGGAATTTTATTTTGAGTTCGGTCTTCTATCCACAGATTTAAAGCTTTTTCCATTTTTTCTAATTTAACATCACGAGTTACAGAGCAAATTTTTGAAGCAATTAGCGCATTTTCACGGACACTACGGCGGATTTTTTCTTCCGATTTCTTGATTGATCGTACCGTTGACTCATTGATTTTATAATGCTTTGCCACTGAGGAGACACTTTCACCATTAGAAATTTTGTCTAATAACTCAATTTTATTCGCTAATGTCATCACCTTCTTTGATATTTTCACATTTCTCTTTTTATTTGTAGCCATATTTTTGTAGGGGTTAGAAAGAACTTGTCCACAATAAAGTCACTTTCTTCCGTTAACACACTCGAAAAAGTCTGTTTTACACTGCAAAACGGTAGATTTATCATTTTTGTAAGTATATCAATTTATAAATTGATAAATTTATTCAATTTATAAACATATAAATTAAAAGCAAACGACGAAACCTTCCATGACATAACACACACTGAACAAGGATTAGTGAGAAACATCCACGCTCGCGATTTTGTCACCCCTCTCCCCCCACCCACTGAGCGCTGTTTTGACCGGGAAAGATAATTTTAGCCATGCCCATGTTTTTTATGGCGGAAAATATTCACGGCGCTTTAAAATTCACATTTTTTTAGGTTTCGTTTTATATTAAATCGGCGATCGCGAATACGCGAAACCGTGAATACAGATACCGCGAATAGAGGGGTTTACTGTACTTCTTTATGAAAAGAACTTTTGCTTTGCATTTCTGTATGCAATAATGCAACTAGGATTCATCTCAGTCACTGTATGTTCTAAGAAGGCATCTCCTTTGTACTCATTATGTCCAAGAAGCATGGAACATACATTAAGTTGTCATCCCTCTAGCTCTCATGGTGAACAATTTTAGTATAGTTCAGTATGCACTGAACTATACTAAAATTGTGCACCATGGCAATTTATTCAATAGTTATGCAATGGTTTACTTGTATAAATTTTTCCCACTGCCACTATGATTCTGGTGTCTCAACATGATATGCTTGCCCTGCTTGAGGAGTTTTGAATACTGTTCTTATTCACCTACTCATAGACATGCTATTGGTTTATGCATACCTCATCATCCTGAGCCAACGTTCTGCAATAAATTTCAGCAGATTCTGTTCCTTCTGCATCAAAAATTGGATTACAGATCACACCTCTACTTGGTGCATGGCGGGGGTGCTGCCATCTTGAAAACTATTTTCAAATAATGCCAGCTGATGGTTCCAGGGATATCCTCAGTCAGTAACCTGGCACAAGATTATCATCAGTTGTTGCATAATATGCATTTTATGTTGGTTTTGGAGTTTTAATTTTAATGACCTTTGTGTGCATGTGTGTGTAAACAGAAAATAGAAACATAAGGAAAATGAGCCAAATTAATATCATATATATGAATATATACTGGAATTATGTCTAATGACATTTAGATTTAAATATTAAATAGCATAAATGAGGGTATTGGCTCCTACGTTGGACTTTGAATCTCCTATCACAGTTTGCTGTCATATACGTAAACCACCCTGTTTATTTAAAATTAAGTACATTAGCATTAGCATTAGTAGAGGCATATGATGCAAGAAAGCATCATATGCCTTCAAAAACATACATTCAAAAAGATTACTTTCATTATTCCAAATTATCCACCAAGTAATTACCTAAAGTTAACCTAGCAAAACTGGTATAGAGATTACAGAAACGAGTATGTATAATACATTCCTCTAATATGGCTATATATCTGCTCAAAGCCCCTGAGGAAGTAGCAGAGGTATGGCCATGATGGAGAATGTTAATTTTCACTAACTTTTACTAATTTTCTCCAATTTCTCCAGCTTTCTCTAATCTTCTTTAAATTTACTTTAATTTGTTGTTTTTATATGTCTATGTTATATTAAGGCTATCTATACCATGGCTAGATTTATATATAACTAGCGGGTTGGTTGAGGTCACTACAAACCTAATGCTCCCAAGTAGTACCATAATTTAATAAGTAATAATATATTTTGCACGCGCGCACACACACACACACACACACACACACACACACACACACACACACACACACACACACACACACACACACACATTAGACTTAGTCAAAAAAAATAGTAACCCTACTATATGTATTGGAATAGATTTATGAAATTTAAAATTCCTGTATTGATAAATGCATCATTTCCCTTTATTTCAGAAGAGATACTTTCTAGTAATGATGCTATCTGGTGGTCCAAGGATGGAAGCAAACTGTGTTATGGATCATTCAATGATTCTGAAGTTGATATCATGTCTTTTCCTTGGTATGGCTCCTATGTGGATACTACGAATGTTTATCCAAAGATAATTAACTTCAGATATCCAAAGGTATAGCATAGCTCTTAGACAGTGTTGGTCTTATTATACGGTAGAGTCTTAATTATTCAAGCTGCACTTATAAGAATTCTGAAGTACCTACGATGGACTGATGACCTGGACTAAGCCCGTATATCATGCTTTATCATTATTATTATTATTATCATTAGCAATATGGTGCAAGGAAGCCTGAGACTTATGCTGCACCAGCCAAAAAAAAAAAAAAAATTTCTGCATTACCCTGAGAGAGAGAGAGAGAGAGAGAGAGAGAGAGAGAGAGAGAGAGAGAGAGAGAGAGAGAGAGAGTGTGTCAGAAGTAGAAGGGAATCATCTAGAAAGAGAAGAATGATGATATCCAGCTTAGGACCCTGGGTATGCCAAGCCCATACACACCAGATATGAGCCCCTGGGGTTATCATATTCCAAAACGTCTGCCTCTCTGAATTCCTAACAGTTACTATTCCTAGAATTGTATGCATTTGGTTATAAGTATTTTTTTGGGTAAAAAAGTACTTGCTCTTGTCTGGTCATTGTGTTAACCTTTTCACGAGTACATATGTAAATTTTTTTCATGCACATTAGAAAGAATACAGGCACTCCTCGAGTTATGTACTTAATCAGTGTTTTTTCATGTAGTAGTAGTAGCAGTGGCATGTGATGCAAGAAAGCAAGTGTTATGAGCTTATGCAGCATCAGCCAAAAAAAAAAATCACACCATTCCCTCCAAATGCCTGTCCAGTTCCTCCTCAAATTTATTTAACCTATCAACTTCCACAACGACAGATGGAAGTTTGTTCCAGCAATTAACCACCCACTGGCTAAAGGCAAATTTCCGCACATCTATTCTACATCTGTCTTTTCTTAATTTGAATTTATGCCCCCTTAGGTTCGTAATCTGAACAAGTGGAAGGATCCCATCAGAATTCAGCGTGCTCAATCCATTCAAGGCCTTATACACCTCAATCAGATCATTGTGCAGGTGCATAGTCTCCAGCCACTGCAATTTGCACAACTTTAGCCTCTCTTGGTAAGAGGACCCCTGCATTCCCCTCGCCAATCTTGTTGCCCTTCTCTGTACACATTCAAGCAAATCTACATCCTTCCTAAAATGAGGCCTCCAGACCTGTACGCAGTACTCAAGGCGTGGCCTGACCATTGCCTAACAGAGAGACAATCACCTCCTTTTCCCTGCTAGCAAAATTCCTATATATCATTGACAAAACCCCATGATCTGCCCTGTCAGCCTGTTTGCATTGCTCAGAAAACTTCATATCTGACTGCACAATTACTCCCAGGTCTTTTTCATTTTTTTCCACCTTAAGTTTAGTACCACACAGTTGGTACGTTTCTCTGGGGTTACTTCTACCCATATTCAGTACTTTGCATTTGTCAAGGTTAAATTTCAGTTGCCACTTCTTAGCCCATCTGCCCAAATTTTCTAGATCCTGTTGCAGTAGCACACTGCTATTACTGTCATTAACAACCCTGCCAACCTTTGTATTATCTACAAACTTTGACACTAAGCCTGATATACCTTCACAATATCATTGATAAATATACAAAACAACAGAGGACCCAACACCGAACCCTGTGGGACTCCACTAATAACATTAGTCCACGAAGAGCAGCACCCATTGATTACCACCCTCTGTCTTCTCCCACTCATCCATCCTTTTATCCATTGTAGCAACTTACCCTTAATACCATTCTACTCCAATTTGTACAATAGTCTTCCATGCGCAACAGTGTCAAAAGTTTTCCTGAAATCCAAATATATGATATCAAAATTATTTTTTGCATCCAGTTCCTTTGTAACCACATCATAATATCCTATCAATTTTGTCAGAGAAGACTTTCCCTTAAAAAACCCATGCCGTGTCTGAATTATTGCTGCAGTCTTGTCTAGATGATCCTGCAATGCATCTTTAACCAGTGACTCCATTATTTTACCCGGAACAGAAGTTACACTAACTGGTCTGTAATTACTCGTGTCACACTTCGATCCCCCTTTGTGAATTGGGGATACATTTGCACATCTCCAGTCCGTGGGGACCTCCCCTGAGTCCAAGGATACTCTCATAATTATGGCTAAGGGTTTGCTTAGTTGCTTTGCCGCCTCCTTTAATATAACTGGATAGATCCCATCCACCCCAGGTGCCTTTCTTATGTTTAACTTATGTAAGTAAGTCTGTGTCCTGAAAGAGGCCTCTGAGGTCGGGAAAACTCATGTCTAAAAATATATATAAATTCATACACCGACCATTGAATAAAATTTAAAATTTAATATGACTACAATCTTTACACAAAAATATTTACAATAAACTATTGCGGAATGCTAAAAACTGTAATAAAAGATCATTTACAATAAAATTTGCTAAAATATAAAACATAAAAGCGCTAAAAAACCTGAAGCTTTCGGGAGCATCAGCTCCCTTCTTCAACAGTGAAATGACTTCCTGCAACATCTCCTTAAGTAGCAGGCTCACGGTACCTCCACACGTGGTATTTCTCCACGTGGTTCAATCGGCACATGGTCAGAACTGGAAGTGGAAATGTCTCGGGAACGTGGCAAAGAAAATCGTTCATCCGACCTTAATATAATTGTTTCAAAGATAGGATTAATACGTATACCTCTATCTCTATTGATGGTATTCTTACTGGATGAACTAATCCGTAAACCCTCGAGCCATTTACGCTCCCAGTATCCATGTGCACGATCCAAAATAATAGCGTCCTCCGGGGAGATTTGATGCTGCTTCTCCCAAAAATGTTCGGCCACAGCAGACTTGTTGTATTCAGCGGTTCTTATGGCATTTAAGGGGGAACATTTAAATGCCATAAGAACCGCTGAATACAACAAGTCTGCTGTGGCCGAACATTTTTGGGAGAAGCAGCATCAAATCTCCCCGGAGGACGCTATTATTTTGGATCGTGCACATGGATACTGGGAGCGTAAATGGCTCGAGGGTTTACGGATTAGTTCATCCAGTAGGAATACCATCAATAGAGATAGAGGTATACGTATTAATCCTATCTTTGAAACAATTATATTAAGGTCGGATGAACGATTTTCTTTGCCACGTTCCCGAGACATTTCCGCTTCCAGTTCTGACCATGTGTCGATTGAACCATGTGGAGAAATACCACGTGCGGAGGTACCGTGAGCCTGCTACTTAAGGAGATGTTGCAGGAAGTCATTTCACTGTTGAAGAAGGGAGCTGACGCTCCCGAAAGCTTCAGGTTTTTTAGCGCTTTTATGTTTTATATTTTAGCAAATTTTATTGTAAATGATTTTTTATTACAGTTTTTAGCATTCCGCAATAGTTTATTGTAAATATTTTTGTGTAAAGATTGTAGTCATATTAAATTTTAAATTTTATTCAATGGTCGGTGTATGAATTTATATATATTTTTAGACAGTAAGTCTGTGTTTTGTACGCAAGTCCAACTTCGGTTATTGTTATTTGGTTTTTAGGAGCATTAGCAACTAAGACCATATTGCTCCGGGGATATGCGGTGGCCATTCCCTGACCTTTCCGCATCCTCCATATTTGGTGGTCACAGGCTCGAACTTTGGTCTGATCAAGAAGTGTGTGCTATGCACTGCTTCTTGATCAGACTTGATCAATAACAAAGAACACGGCAAGCACAAATTGCAACTAGCACGATAGAGAAGATTCTGAAAATTTATTTGTTTTTTATATGATTGAAGATTTTCTGTGAAGGGGAAGCACATTTCACCATAATAACGTAAAATTCCACAGAATTCCAGCTATCAGTATCAACCCAAATGCAATAAGATTGAGTTTACTTCCCATTTTTAATAGATTGTACTAACAGAAAAGCCCAATAAACTGGAAACTGCTAATTGTTTTTATTGTTTTATGGTGGTGACCTCCAGAAATCTGCTTTAGAAAAATATCATGAAGGTATTCAAAATTGATTCTTATAACCAAACATAACAACAGCTTTGTGCTTTATACATATCTGCGAGTTGTACGTAAGTAGAGGAGTGCCTGTACGTCCATAAATCTATATTATTATTTCATGCATGTTAGAAATAATATGTCCATTTAAGTATGAATCATCTTAATTTATACAGTGTATGTTCCCATCTCTTATCTATGTTTCCAACTAATAGTAGATACAGTTTTAACAGATGGCAGCCTGAAAATAACTTAAAAGTCAATCGCATCTGTCGGTCATTGTTGTCTGACTTTGGCTTAAAAAAGCCAAAATTGAAGAAATTCTCTGTAATTCAAATCCAGAAGTTAATGAAATCAAATTAAGATGCATAAATATATTCAGAAGATATTATTACTTAAAAAAAGAATAATGTAACTTGTCATTGATTTTTTTTAACCATAACTTATGATTTTTTATTTTTTTTTTTTTTATATATATTAACTTCTTTTTTTAACTATAATTTTATTCATTATTATGCTGGGTAGTTAAGCTGAAATGAGAATAAATTTATATTTATAAGCATTGTTTACTTAAAGTTTTCATTTTTATAAAACTTCAAAATTTCATGAAGGAACTCACTCCACAGAGCCCACTCTGTCAAAAATAGATATGATTAGCCATCACACATTCAGGAAACTCACTCATGAAAGGGTTATTGAAGCCTTGGTTCTTCATTTTGATGATGAGCTTTATTATAACCTTTTCTTTTTTTACTGCAGTTGTTAAAATGAGATATATTGTTGTTTTGCTAAAGACCAAATTAAAAATCTGTTATTTTTAATTTAGCATTAGAATTAGTAGAGGCATATGATGCAAGAAAGCAAGCTTATATGGTATATAATCATATACAGTATGTTCTTACCATTTGTACAGATGTTTTTTTTTTTTTTTTTTTCTGTTATCTGCCCATCCTTGGTCCTATTTATCTTGTTTAATTGAGACTCTGCTACAGTTTAAAATTTTTATACTTTATTATAATATATTCTTTAAATTTGCTTAAACTTATTTTGAATTTTTGAATATTATTATTAGCATATACCACACTAAACTTAACTCAGACTATGTGAAATAGATCCAGCACATAAGAAATGCTAAAAGTGTCTGCTAGTTTCCATAAATACCTGGACAAACACCAAATTCTGAAGAGGGGAAAAAAAACTGCAGACATGTATGCCATTGTAACTGCCTAGGTCACTGCATTTAACTTCTCCTTTACACATTTTCTTGTAGAGGCTACTATAGCATTCTGCTATAGTCATGCTGTAGTTTTTTCCAAAATGTTGGAGTATCAGGGACTTGTTATATTATTATATGCCTTATATTAAGTTGTTATGAGCGGAAAAAAAAAAAAAAAAAAAAAAAGATAATTTACAGATTACTTTTTCTTAGTCTTCCATTGACTAAGTTTTTTGATAAGCATTATTGATTATAACTGATTAAATATGAAGCTACCTTTTTTCACATTACCTTGGTAACACTGCTTCTGTGAGTGATGTAACCCTAGGTGGTAGATGACTCTCATCAACGATACAATACCACCACTTTTCTTATTGGAGGCTTGAAGTGATGGAACACATGTTTAGTATCCAGAGAAAAGGTCCTGTAACCCTCCTCTTCCATCATGCAGTATGATTGATGTCTTTTGAGGTTATGATGGACACCATGGCAAGATACAATCTTCCTTACATTTTGAGGGTACAACTCTAAAATGGTGTTTGCAGGCTATCTGCTAGATAGTTCACTGGACCAAACCTATTGGTAACTCTCTAGGAGTCTTCCAGATCAGCTAGTGTATAATCTTGCTGCCTCTACTCTGCCAGATAGTAACTGATGGGAGTCTGGGCAGTATGTATGTATGCAGGGTTGTTTGTTTGTTATTTAGTTTTTAGGAGCATTAGCAACTAAGGCCATATTGCTCCGGGATATGCTCCATCCTCCATATTTGGTGGTGACGGGCTTGAACCCCGGTCTAATCAAGAAGCGTGTGCTACGCACTGCTGCTCCGTCCCACCTGGCTACGGAGGCGCCTTGTATGCAGAGGACATTGTCAAGGCCACGTTATGTCAGGGAGCTTGATATATTCTTGCATATATTTGAGCAGTTGCTCTTGACATTTCAAATGCTTTTGATCATATTTGTCATAAATGTCTCCTAAATAAGCTTCTATATGGTTTGCCAACTGTTTTTTTGTAATAGGGTACCAAGTTTTGTCTCTGACCACTTGCTGCGAGTGATGGTAGATGGCTCTCTGCCTTCTTACTTCTCCACTATTGCTAGTGTTCCCCAAGATTCAGTTCTTTCTCCCACTGTTTTCCTCTTATATATTAACGACCTTCTTCCATTGACTGGAAATCCTATCCATAGTTTTGCTGATGATAACACATTGCATTCCATCTTCCAGAGAAACCTTACCCTGCACAAAAAGCTTCAACTTCTCGAATATCCACTACCAATTCCTTAAATGCTGACCTCCAGATAATTCTCCATTGGGAAAAAGATAATTTAGTTGATTTCAATCCTTTTAAAACTCAGTCCTGTCTTATATATCTCAAAAAAAGATTCTTCTGCTTCTATGCTTATCTTCATTGACACTCCGATTTCTATGCAAGATCATATATCTCTATTGGTGGTTACTGTGGCTTTTAATCCCTCTTAGCATAAGCACTCCTCTGCATAAAAAAAAAAAAAAAATGGGTTTTCTATTTTGCTGTCAGCGTTACTTTTCTTCCAAAAAGCTGTTCACTCTGTACAAATCGCAGATTCATCCTAATGTGGATTATTGTTCCCACATCTGGAGCGGTGCCCCCAAAACTTCTCTGTCTTCTAGATTTCATTCAAAAGAGGGCAGTTAGGTTAATTACTGACTCATCTCTAACAAAGTCTTTCCACTCTCTGTCTCATAGACAGTTTCTGCTGCATGCTTTTTCTATAAATACTTCCATGGGCACTGTTCTTCTGAATTGGCTTCTATAATCCCTCCCCCTCTCTCTTTCAAACCAGTCCAAACACTTGTCACAACTAGTCAACATCCTTTTACTGCCCAACTTCAAACTCACAGAATCAACTTTTTTTCCTTCCTCATTTATTCATTCAGTTTCCATTTTCTGGAGCAACCTCCTGTCATACATATTTCCTGAAAATTACAATCTACCGAAATTCAAGTCTAATGTCAATAAGTATCTTCTTTCATCTTCTCATCCTTCTTTCCATACATGGTACTAAGTACTATAGGTTCTCATACCTCTCTTGCTTTGGGTTTTCATAAAAAAAAAACACCAGCTTCTGTGAGTGCATTGGGTTAATCTATGAGAAGTTTTTTGTTTTTCTTTACAGAAGAATTATTATCGGTATTGCTAACAAATATTATTGATATTCAGTACCAAGCATTTAAAACCATTTTTAATTGCAAAATATTGGAAAGCTTGACAATTGTACATATCTTGGTTTTTTCTATTGCCTTTGTGCAGATAACATGCCTGTCTTCTAACAAGGACAGTGACTTGAAAGAACATCTTCTATTTGGAACAATGATTGTCTTGTGTTTATATCTTTTAAAAGGCATATATTTTTATGATACTTTGGCAACTGAAACCATATTGTTTCAAAGCCCGGTTAGGAACCTCTGAATATTTAGAAAATATATGCAATAAAACAGCAGTAATGATAATCTTAAATAAATGAATAATACAATATATGTACAAGGTGATAAAAAATGCCCAGGTTAAATTGCATATACATTGTGAAATACCTTACCTTCAGAATTGATTGTGTTATCACAGAATGCAATAGCCTTGGGAATTATGCTACCCTAGCACAAGCAACTTTCTGAAAGAGAACTTAACAGTATGACTTACCTAATAGAGAACTATGTGCTCTTAGTTAAAATATCTTAACAAAATGCTAGCATGGTTTGAATGTAGTAGGAATTTCACATATTGGTTGCAGAAAAGCTCCATGCAGATCTGCAATAATCCAGTCAGCCAACAAGTGTGAAAAAACTGGCATTGTGACTGGTAATAAGAAGGGTTCCATTGGTAGTACATTTCTTCAAAACATCATGTTTACAGAGAAGTTTTACTTTTATTTTCAGAGATATATTAATAAGCAGAATATAAATTTTAGAATAAAAGTTTAAGAAACCTTGCCCTGCACAAACAGCTTCAACTTCTTGAATATCCTGCATAGTACACGCTTCTTGATTAGACCGAGGTTCGAGCTCGTCACCACCAAATACGGAGGATGCGGAAAGGTCAGGGAATGACCACCGCATATCCCGGAGCAATATGGCCTTAGTTCCTAATGCTCCTAAAAACCAAAACAACAACAACATTTTGAATATCCACCACCAATTCCTGAAATACTGATTTTCAGGAAATTCTCCAGTGGGGCAAAGATAACATAGTTAATTTCAGTCCTTCTAAAACTCTGTCCTGTCTTATATCTTGCAAAAAGGAGTTTACAGCTCTTATGCTTATCTTTGATGGCACTTAGATTTCTAGACAAGGTCACATCTCTATTAGAGATTACCCTGACTTCTAATCTCTTGGCGCCTCCGTAGCCAGGTGGGAAGGAGCAGTAGTGCGTAGCACACGCTTCTTGATTAGAGCGGGGTTCGAGCCCGTCACCACCAAATACGGCAAAATGCGGAAAGGTCAGGGAATGACCACTGCATATCCCGGAGCAATATGGCCTTAGTTGCTAATGCTCCTAAAAAAAAACGAAAACAACAAAAAAAAAAAATCTAATCTCTTTTGGCATATGCACATCACAAACATTACTTCCTGCTTCCTGAGTATCAAAAGACTGGGTTTTCTTTTTTGCTGTCGACGTTACTTTTATTCTAAGCAACTACTTACTCTGCAAATCTCGAACCTGCCCTACCATAAAACATTTTTTCCACATCTGGGGTAGTGCCCCCCAAAACCTCTCTCAGGCTTCTAGACTCCATTCAAAAGATTGCAGTCAGGTTAATTAATGATTCATCTATTACAGAGTCTCCCCTCTCTTTGCCTCATAGACATCTGTTTCTGCTGCATGCCTTTTCTGTAGACATCTCCATGGATGCTGTTCTTCTGAATTGGCTTCTGTAATTCCCCTCACTTTTTAAAACCAGTCTGTATTACAATTAGCCATTGGAAGTGATGTTACTTCCAATGACTAGTTGCACTTTAAGGGTTGTCCTTTAAGATCCTTTTCAATAATGGTATAGCCAATTATGCTTTTCTTGTTTCTGTTATGCTTTCCCCACATAAATTATAGCTATGTGGAGAGAGCATAGTAGAAACAAGTAAATTATAGCTTTATCCTGAAGTACTCTGTTTGTAAATACTGTCAGCATGTCAGATCCTGGAGTTGGTCATCATAACATCGTATGACCACATTTTCAAAAATCGAAATCCATTGTGAACAGTTTTCAAGAATGTGATAGTCTGTTTTTCTGACTATTGATCTTTCACTCTACTTTACTAGCAAGTCATGTTTGTCTGTTTTTAAATGCATTACACTAAAAATTCCAGATGTTTCTTTGAGTCCTGTAAGACTGTATACAGCTTGCAATTGACAATGACCATTTTTTTCATTTGCTCATTTCTCAGTTGGGGCAGCAATTTTTGCTTATGCCCCAGATGTTAAAAATTTTAGGAAGGCCTTTTCACAATAAACTTTTCTGTTTTATTTATCATATGATCCTTGTATTATACAAAACAATATGTTAATAGAAGAAGAACTCTTTATTGCATACAAAACACATACGCCGTACACAAATACCCTTCATGGCTATAAGCCAGGGTTTTACAGTAAAGGCTAATACAATGTAATAAACAAGGATGAGATAGGAGCATATCTGTCTTACAGGCATGATAAAATTCTCAGAGGCCAGATACTTGTATCCTTTAATTTGTTTTCTTTATATTTCTTTAGCCTGGAAAATCCAATCCTTCCGTTTCACTTTGGACAGTTGATCTGACAACCAAAAATCCTCCAGAACAAGTTACCCCACCAAAAGAGTATGAAGACTTGTAAGTTTAGTTGTTTATTCAGCTAAGGTAAAGAAAGCCAGTGCGAGAACCATGGGAAACTTTTAGCAGCCAAAAGCATTTCCCGGTACCACAACTTCATCCCTGCATTCTTGGTAAACAGATGGTGCATGTTATCAATAGTGGCAGTAGAAGTCAAAAACGATGTATTGATTAGTTTTTTCCTTATTATTAAAAGCAGATTATCCGAGTTCATGAGTGGGCTGAAATTTACTTATGGGTACACCCTCCAGACTAGGGTCATAGGATGTTTATTCCACCTTTCCCACTGTTTTTACCCGATACAAAAATGACTTCTGCAGACGGTGGGATTATCGGTAGTTGTAGTAGAAGTCAATTTCCTATCGAGTTAAAACAGCGGGGGGGGGGGGGATAAACACCCTAAGACTGAGGCAGTCTGGAGGGTGTGCCCGTAAGTAAATTTCAGCCACTAAAGCATTACACTCATGAACTCCAATAATCTGCTTTTACTAATGAGAAAAAACTAATCAATACATCGTTATTGACTTCTACTGCCACTACCGATAACACGCACCATCTGTTTACCGATGGTGCGTGTTACGGAAAAGCTGCAGTACCGGAAAACGCATTTGGCCGCTAAAAGTTTCCCTTGGTTCTCGTGTTGGCTTTCTTTACCTTCGCCATTTATTCATTTCAAAAATTATATACGTGATATCTTACTAAAGAATTAAAGGAATGACTTCTCATTCTTATTTCAATGCAACAACCTTAATATGAGTATTAGTACTAGTATGAGCAATGGTCACATGGTGCAAGGAAGCCTATGGCTTATGCTGCACCAGACACAAAATAAAAGAAATAAATAAATAAATAAAATAAAATAATAATAATAAGAAGAAAAATTTTAAAAATAAATAATTAATAAGGGAAAAGGAAATAGACAACCTATGCATTTCCCTCCTCCCATAGGTAATTATCCAGCTGATGTTTGAATTTCCCCAAACTGTCAGCCTCTATCACCCATGTAAGTAACTTATTCCAGTAATTTATAACTCACTGGCTAAAATAAAACTTCCTGTAACTTGGAATTATGGCCCCTACTTCTAGAATCATTTATAACCATGAAAATTTCATCCTCATTCATTTGACTTATGCCTCTTGGAGCCTTAAACACCTCAATCAAGTCTCCTCTAAGGTGCCTAGTTTCCAAGCTCTGCAACCCACATATTCAAAGTCTTTCCTCATGTGGACACCTTTTTGTCGATCTCTCCAGGCGAGAAACCCCCTCTTTGGACCCTTTCAAGAAGCACAATGTCTTTCTTTAGGTGCAGTCCCCCATACTTGAACAGTATTCCAAGTGTGGTCTAACAACAGCCTCATATAACAAGATTATGACTTCCTTATCTCTACTAGCAATTGTTCGATAAATCATCGATAGAACACCAGGGCCTTCCTTGCAACCTGTCTACAATGCTTGGAGAACTTATGTCTGACTGTATCATAACACACAAGTCCCTTTCCTCCACTACTGACTTTAGTTCAACTCCACCAAGTGTATAAGTTATTTTGAGGTTACTGTTCCTCAGGTGTAATACCTTACACTTTGCTCGATTAAAGCATAGCTGCCATTTTGCTGACCATCCCTGAAGTCTATCTAGGTCACTCTGAAGAAGCTCTGCTTGGCAGTGATCATTAACTACTCTACCAATCTTGACATCATCTGCAAATTTAGACATCACGCCCTCTATCCCTTCATCTATGTCATTCATGAAAATCAAAAACAACAATGGTCCCAATACTAATCCTTGGGGAACCCCACTTCTTACATCAACCCAATCTGAGGAATAACCATTTATCAAAACCCTCTGCCTTCTGCCCTGAAGCCATCCATCTCTCCATCTAAGGATTTTCCTGTGATTCCAACCTGTTCCAGCTTATAAAGTAACCACTCATATGAGACTGAGTCAAATGCTTTGCTGAAATCTAAATAAACAATGTTGAAATTATTCCCTAACTCCAGCTCTTGAGTGACTCTGTCAAAATAGCTAACCAGATTAGTTAAACATGATTTTCCCTTTACAAAACCATGCTGAGTATCCTTCAGAATCCTATTTTTATCTAAATGATCCTGAATTGTATCCTTGATCATTGTCTCCATGACTTTCCCTACTGCTGAAGTTAGACTGACCGGCTGGTAATTTCCCACTTCACTCTTAGAACCGCCCTTATGTTTCGGAGATATGTTGGCACTTTTCCAATCCAGTGGAATCAATCCCAAGTCCAGTGATGGACTCACTTGCCACCTCACTTAAGATGATAGGGTATATGCCATCAACCCCAGGAGGTTTACTGGCCTGTAGGCTTGAAAGTTTTTTTCATTAAATAAAATGTGAAATTTCAACATCATTAATTACATTTTTTAAACTTCACTATCCCATAATTTCTCATTGACACAAAGGGTTTTTCTTCTATAAATGTTGATGCAAAGTAACTGCTGTGTTAATCTGCAACTTCAGCTGGGGTATTTAATACTATCCCATGTCCATTACAGAAGGGTCCGATCTGGTTTGACCTCTTCTTTGCATTTATATATGTGAAGAATTCCTTATCCCCACTCTTTACTCTCTTTGCCAGCCTAACCTTTTCTATGGCACTGTTACAGATCAATTTGTAGCTGTTATAGGCTTCAGTACTTTTTATTGCTCATTAACTTTTCCTTACCATCTTTTTCTACTCAAGTAATCTGGCAACTTCCTTATTCATCCAACTTGGAATCTTCCTCATGGAGTATTTTTTTTTAATGGTATATAAGCATTCAAGGCTTCTGTGATTAATGTTTTAAAGGTATACCATAATTCAGTTGTATTCACTCTCTGTAAGATATCTGAGAGCTCTGAGCTGAGAATTCTAGAGTTTTGTTATTAAAAATTTGTACTAATCCACTTTATTTAATTAGTATTAACACAGTTTTAATTTCAGCTAATGATTTTTGATTTGGTCAAAGAAAGGAAGATGTTTTCACAATAGCATTTTATGGTTTTTTTTTTTTTTTAAGCTAAATACCCTCATAATGTATGGAGCAGGGAGTTAAATTCTGGGGAAATATGTAATGATATAGGGATGTAATGAACAGTAGGGTATCTTATTGGCCCTGAATTCTCTTATGATGCAGTCAGCTACTGCAGCTACCAAAATACATTGCAAAAAATTTCCCCCCTTCCCCAATATAAGTTATAATATCTTCTCCTGCTTCCAGCTGCAGTACCAGTTCTGGGAGGGCGCCTCCGTAGCCAGGTGGGCAGGAGCAGCAGTGCATAGCACACGCTGCTTGATCAGACCGGGGTTCGAGCCCGTGACCACCAAATACGGAGGATGCAGAAAGGTCAGGAAATGACCACCGCATATCCCCGGAGCAATATGGCATTAGTTGCCAATGCTCCTAAAAACCAAATAACAAAAACAAAAACAAAAAAACCAGTTCTGGACAATTCTGAACTTACAGTATTTGAGAAAGAAGTGTTTAAGGAATGTATGTTCAAAGCTAAGGAACATTATTACTCAACTCAGCTAAAGAAATGGAATTTGCAGTTCAACAAGGTTGCTTTAGCAAAATTTTAATATACACAAATTGAAATGTAGCCTACTATCCTTCCTGGGCAAATGCTACTCTCATATACTCATTTTCTATTGATCTTCTCCTGACTAATTTATATTCTTAACTCTCTCCTTTGGTGGAGTACCACCTCTGCTGCTCCACAAAGAAATAACTTCATCTCACAGTTCAAGAATAAAAACATAGTTTTCTTGATTTAACTTAATTTTTATGGAAGTCTGTTCCACCAACCAACTACCTGCTGGCTAAAGGCAAATTTCTGCACATCTATCCCACATCTGTCTTTCCTCAATTTGAATTTATGCCCTCTCAGGTGATTATTCTGAGCAAGAGGAAGAATCCCATCAGCATTGAGCATGCTCAAACAATTCAAGGCTTTATACACCCCAATCAGATCACCTCGCAGGTGCCTAGTCTCCAGACACTGTAATCTGCAAAACTTAAGCCTTTCTTTGTAAGAGCAACCCTTTGTTCCATTCACTAATCTTGTTGCCCTTCTCTGTACTCATTCCAACAGCTCTACATCCTTCTTAAAATGAGGCCTCCAGACCTGTATACAGTACTCAAGGTGTGGCCTGACCATTGCCCTACACAAGGGGATAATCACCTCCTTATCCCTGCTAGAAAAATTCCTGTATATCATTGACAAGACACCATGAGCTACCCTTGCAGACCATCTGCACTGCTCAGAAAACTTCATATCTGCCTGCACAATTACCCTCCTAGTCCTTTTCAATCTCTACCACTGTAGTTGATACGTTACTCTGGAGTTACTGCTTGCCATATGTAGTACTTTACATTTGTCAATGTTAAACTTCATTTGCCACCTCTCAGCCCATCTGCTAAACTTTTCTAGATCCTGTTGCAGCAACGTACTGTCATTAGTGTCCTTAACAACCCTGCCAACCTTTGTATCGTCTGCAAACTTGGACATTAAGCTTGATATACCATCATCAATATCATTTATAAATACAGAAAACAACAATGGACCCAACACTGAACTCTGAGGGACTCCACTAATAACATTAGTCCACGATGAGCAGTATCCATTGATTACCACTCTCTGTCTTCTCCCACTCAACCATCCCTTTATCCATAGCAGCAATTTTCCTCCAATGCCACACTGCTCCAATTTGTTCAGCAGTCTTCCATGTGCAACAGTATCAAAAGCCTTTCTAAGATCCAAATATATGATATCAAAGTTATTCCCTGCATCCAGTTCCTTTGTAACCACATCATAGTATCCAATCAAATTGGTCAGGCAAGACTTTCCCTTAACAAAACCATGCTGTGTCCGAGCTATAACTGAAGTCTTGTCTAGATGATCCTGCAGTGCTTTTTTAACCAGTGCCTCCATTAATTTTCTTGGAATGGAAGTTAAACTAACAGGTCTATAATTAATTGTGTTGCCCTTTTATCCTCCTTTGTGAATTGGGATCACATTTGCACATCTCCAGTCCATGGGTACCTCCCCTGAGTCCAGAGAAGCTCTCATAATTATAGCTAAGGGTTTGCTTACTTCCTTTGCTGCCTCCTTTAATATAACTGGATAGATCCCATCCACCCCGGATGTGAACAGTGTAACAGTCATACTCAGTGAATTTTCTTCAAAGTTTTGTATTTACCCAACTGAACAAAAAAAAACTACATTTGGAGGAAGATGCTGACTCTTTGAAGAACTCATTCAGTAGTATTTCTGATTCAGTAAGCTCACCAACTAATGACAGAAGTAAAGAGCAAGAAGAGATGATTGAAAAACATATGGAAGAAGCAGATACAGAGGAACAAATTTGCAGTGATTTTTGCAAGAATTTGCAGTGATTTTGCAAGGTCATAGTGATGAACTACGTAGCTCCAGCAAGATTATTTTTATTTTTTTTTTTTTTGGAAAAGACAAAACAACAAAGGGGATGTCACAGTTTCCTAAAGCAAATACTAGAACTTTATTTCACAACATAGTCACCCACTTTCCTGGTGTTACAGGTTCTGCAAAAAAACAGTAAGGGTATTTTAGAGTGTTGGAGCAGTTTCTTCACAGATGACATTTTGAAAATTATTATTGACTACAAAAATAAACATATTAGTTCCATCAAGGAGAAACATAGCAAGGAACCGAGCTGCAAAATCACCTGAGCAATCAGGAGTAAAAGCCATTTTCAGTTTTCTGTATTTATCAGATGTTACAGAAGGCAGCAAAATGAACATGGAAGACTCGTGGTCTATAGTTGAATTAGATATCAAATTGTTTCACTGGGTAATGTCTAAGTTACATTTCCATTTCTTGCTGAGAGCTATACAGCTTGATAGTAAAGGGATAAGGGAAAAAGGGAAAATAATACTCAATTAGTAAACTAGTTGACCTGTTCAGGATATTTTTGAGGTTTTATTGAAATCTGCAGGAAACCTTGCAACATTAGTGGTATACAATACCATTAGTGACATGTTAAAAAAATAAATCAGGGGGAGATGTAGTTTCTAACAGTAAAGTCCAAGCAAACTCAGAAAATTCAGGTTAAAAATTTGTGCATTGATAGATGCAGAAAATGTCTTATACTTCCAATCTTGAAATATATGCAAGGATGTCACCATGTGGTTCTGTCAAAATAGATAATAATCCTGCAATAATAGCTTGAAAAGACTGTGCAAGAACATAATCAGCTTGGGATGCAACACAGCCACAGATAACTGGTTCATCAGATATCTGGAGGCGCCTCCGTAGCCAGGTGGGAAGGAGAAGCAGTGCATAGCACACGCTTCTTGATTAGACCGGGGTTCGAGCCCGTCACCACCAAATATGGAGGATGTGGAAAGGTCAGGAAATGACCACCGCATATTCCCGGAGCAATATGGCCTTAGTTGCTAATGCTCCTAAAAAAAAAAAAAAAAAAAAAAAAAACAGATATCTGGAAATTGAATTAGTACAAAACTACCAGTTTTCTTGTGTTTCCACAGTTAGAAATTATAATAAACAGATTCTGCCTATTTTCCTGTCTAACAGGAATAAGAATGAATTGTTTATTTGGTTTCCAAGAACATTACACATTGGGTTCTTACATCATATGAAATATCTGAAATCTAAGAAGAATTCCCTTCTATCAACTATGATGCAGATATTAGTGAACCCAAGGGCAATATGAAGAAACCTGAAATAATCAGTTTTCTATAATTCAGCAAATCAGGCACAAACATAGCTGATAAATTATGTACAACATACAGCTGTGCTAGGAACATCAACCACTGACCTATAGTTAGTTTATAAATTGTGTTGAATATAGCAGGAATCAATAGGCAAATTATTTATATTTATGATAAGACGTAAACTTTGTGGAAAGAAGAAAAATTTTGAAAACGTTAGCCGTAAAGAAGCATCTGAACATTTGGAAAAACAGTGAAATATTGTGTGCTCACTTTTAGGTATTAAAAGAGCAGCAGAACTTCATCTAGCTCAAAAAAAAAAAATCAGGAAATGTCAAGTATAAATTGCAAGAGAAAGCAATTTATCTTCCAAAATTTCTTATTATGTTCTTTTATTTTCACACAATAAAAAAAAGAACAGAATAAAGAGATACAAATCTGAAATATGTGAAAACTTCATTTATATGAACAGAGCTATTTATTTTGCAATTATTATTATGATTATAACAGTGACTAAATTCTAAAGCTAAAAACTATATTTTTTACATATTTTTGTTCTGAATTTTGTAAACCTTTTAAATAAATAAATGTGATATTCAGTTAAGAATATAAAAAATAAGATCAGATAAATATTAAAACACAGACAAAACAGATTATAAAAATCCAATAAAACATAAAGATAAAAATAAGATAAGAAGAATAAAATAAAAAATATAAAAGAAGTAAGATTAAAAAATATGACAAAAAAGTTCTTCAGTCCAAGAGACAAAGCGCCAGCATATGGGCCTGCATGAAACAAAATTCCAGTGAAATGAAAAAAATAAGATAAAAATTAAGAAAGAAAAAAAAAATAAAAAAAAAATAAAAAAGATTACTTTTTTAGTCCAAGAGACAAAGCACCAGCACATGGGGTGTATGAGAAACAAAATGCCAATATCTGGAATACCCCCATGAAGTGAAACTTCAACGGCGATGTTATTTGTTAAACTTCACACAAGTATTTCAATTTGAGGGATGATTGACCTTTATGAGTATAAATTTTAAGGAATGCCATGAAAACATTATTAATATTAGTGATTCTTCTTATTTACTTTTGTTTGATATTTTGCAACTGAATATTGTAAGTCATGATTAATAAAACACTTTTTCATTAAAATCCAAAAAAATTATTTTCTTATAATTAAAAAAAACAACTAGCTGTACCTGTTGCAAAAATTTTGCAATTTTTTAGCAGAGTTTTTCTCTAGCTGTCCTAAAGAAATGTAGTCATGTTTTGTCATGAGCAGGCAAGCTAGTATGCATTGAATCCTTTCTCCTTTCTTGTATCTGAGGAAACTTATAAATTTTCTTTGGTTTCACCATCATTCCGATTATTCAAAATGTGCACATTGTGTAACAATTTCGCACGTACAAAATGTAGTCGAGTCTGTATAATACTTCTTTTAAAATGACATTTTTTATATTCTTGTGCCCTTCTGGTAACCTTATCTTAACATGCTGGAATGATCTGACCTGAGACATTGCTACATACAATTGGCCATGATTAAATACAGGGTTAGTAAGTGAAATTCCGACTCTATCAAACATTTGCCCTTGACTTTTATTTATAGTTATTGCAAAATCCAGCCAAATAGGAAACTGCCACCTCTTAAATGAGAATAGCAAAGTCGAATCGGATGGAATCAAATCTACACGCGGTAAGAGTGCCCACGGTGTGAGAAGTGGAATGGAATTCTAGCGATTAATTCTTTCAAGGTAGGCAGCGCTAGTAGACAAAACTGGCCCATTCCATAAAATAAAACTATTTGTAATTTTTATATTTTCCCATTTTTCTGCACACCTAGGAAGAAATATCTTCAATTTGAGACCACGTTCAGCCCGATCAGTTAGGCCTATCATTCACAATGGCCGTCTCAAGAAAACGGCTTCCATATTAATATATAGATTGCATACAACTGTGAGCAATTATGTTCCATTAGTGGCATGACCAATAGAGAGTTAATGATTATGAAACATGAGCTGCAAAAGAACTTTCTGTGTTTATTCAGCAAAATTATAATGTGATGAAATTAATTTTATTTTAATTTTTTTTATTTCCCAAAACTTTTGCTTTTAGGGATCATTACTTCACAGCAGTGAAATGGATTGACAGCAACAGCTTATCTGTAGTATGGCTGAAAAGGGTACAGAATTCTTCCATTATCTCCATTTGCAGAAGTTCAAATAAATGGAATTGTGTAAAGGTAAGTAAATATGTCAAAAAAATATTGATCTCCCACTCAACTTCCTCCTTGCTAGAGGAAGTTGAGTGGGAGATCAATCTAGTTTTTAGTCTGAGATTGTAAAAGTCATGAGGACACACAAATTTGTCACAAAAGTAATGTACACTGTACACGTGCCCCTCACTACATACACCTGTGCAGCTGACATTTACAGGATAATAAATTGTGGTTTAGCCTCAGTATTAATGTGCTTGAAGCAGAGTTCCTGAATTGAATGTTTCTCTAGAGGCATTTTAAAAATGGATGGTGATATTGCTTCAGGTAAGATTACAGTTTCAGATCAAAAATCATTTATCAAAATTGAAACTTTATTTGGTCAAATGCCAACAAATTTATGAATTGTTGTGATGTGTGTGGTGAGTAAACAGTAGATTGTAGCAAGATTTCATGTTGATATCTCAGAGGTTTCATCAAGGTCAGACCAGTGAGATTAGCAACACTCAGGGCCCCGGGTGCCAAGCGAATTCGAGGTCAAGCGTTCAAAGTGCGAATATATAGCGATCTTTCCCAGTGATAAAAGTTCATTTTAAGTTATATCGTTTTTTACTGGAAGTTCATTTATAATTCAGTTCTATACTTGAAAAATCACAAGTAAGAACAAAGAAGGAAACTCACCTTTCTTTTTCATTACATATATTACTCTATTTTACTAATCAACTAACTTATCTAACCGCTTGGCCTCCTTGCGGCACTGCTCCTGCCTCCCTGTGGCGGGGCCGGAAACTTGGGAGGGAAAGTCAACCTCCCAGGGCAAAAAGGAGCCTAACATGGACTACGACAATTACCCAGAGCTTGAGCAGCCTAGGCGCTCATCTAGTACCATCAACAATGCTGATCATGAAATTTCTCATGATGTAACAAAGTCTAAACGACTGCGTACAGACACAGACCAACAGGAATGCCCATCATTCCTTATCTTACATAGTCAGTCTGTCGGACAAATCTATGAGCACTCTCTCACCATTTCTTATACAAAAATGTTTGGAAAATGTGGCAGGCTCTCCCAAAATGGTGAGAAGACTAAGATCTGGAGACCTCTTGGTAGAAACAGTGAGTCGTGCACATTCTGAGAGACTGTTGAAACTAACAATATTTGGCGGACTACCCATTCAAGTTACCCCTCATGCAACACTAAATACTTCCAAGGGAGTAATTGCAGAGTGGGATCTGATAAATGTAACAGAAGATGAACTGGCCCAAGAACTCAAACATCAGAAAGTGATACAAGCCAAACGCATCATGATCAGGAAAGATGGAGAACTTGTTCCCACCCGCAACATCATCCTGACATTCGGAACACCTATCTTGCCATCCACTGTCAAAGCCGGCTATCTCAACTGCCGAGTACGACCCTTTATCCCGAATCCTATAAGATGCTACAAGTGCCAAAAATTTGGTCACGCACAAATGGCTTGTCGAGGAGATCCAGTCTGCCCAAACTGTGGGTCGAAAGAACATTCGCACACAGACTGTGACGCCAAAACACCGCACTGTCTGAATTGCAAAGGCATGCATCCAGCCTACTCCAAGTCATGCGATCTATGGAAAACTGAAAAAAAAATCCAAAAGTACAGGGTAGAACGAAAAGTCACATACCAAGAGGCAAGAAAGCAAATTATGCTTAACGCACCTAAGAACACATATGCAGCAGCAATGCAAAAATACCAAACAACAGCAACACAAACTGAAGTATCAGTTCCCCCAACCATGTCGATTGCAGATTGGGCCCGATCTATACTGTCACCATCAATGAAACAGACTCCAAAAGAGCAAAAGGTAGTAGATAGAGCCAACAACACCCCTGTTACAGTCCCACCAGCAACCCCACATAGACCATCAGATATTTCAAAGTCAAAAACCGACTCAGTTACAGATAGGAAGACAAGCAATATCACTTCAGCAAATATGGACACTGATAACAATACTGACCCAAATGAACCTATTCTAGATCTCCATGCAGAAGATGTCATGGATATCGGACGCCCAACCTTTCCAAGAAAGGAGAAAATGAAACTCGATCGCCACAAACAGCCTGGGAATAAAAAAGACTCAGAATCTACCTCAAGTAACAGAACCAAATAATGCACCAAATCATACAGTGGAAGTGTAGAGGAATTCGCAGTAACATTGATGATATCCACGAGTTAATTAATCGTTACCATCCCGTAGGCATCTGCCTACAAGAGACAAATTTAACACAGCATGTATCACTCTCAATTAAGAATTATGCACTCTTTAGAAAAGACAGAACTACTACAAATAATACTCACGGAGGGGTAGCCATACTCATAGACTCACGAGTACCTTGCAGATTAATTCCTTTACAAACCTCCATCGAAGTTGTTGCAACACGTATTGTCATTGGTATTACTTTGACAATTGTTTCTATCTACCTATCGCCCAATCACTCCTATACCATCCATGAACTGGAAGATCTTATTCAGCAGTTGCCAACCCCTATCTGTTTATTGGGTGACTTCAATGGACACCATCCATTGTGGAGTTCTCCCAATGCAGATGGACGAGGACAACTTATCGAACAGCTTGCTGACAGACAAAATCTGACTATACTAAATACTGGCTTGCCAACTTACATCCATCTCTCTACGGGTAGAACTTCTGCAATAGACCTTTCGATATGCTCTCCGATCCTAGCCGACCGGGCCAGCCGAGTGGGTAAAGTACCTGCCCGGCAACTCAAAGGTCGCGGGTTCGATTCCCGCCTCGGGCTTGGATCAAAGTACTGCAAAAACCTTGGGAGGTGCAATATGGCCACAGAAGCCGATGCGCCAACAACTACCAAATCAATCAATCAATCAATCAAGCTCTCCGATCCTCTTCCCTAGTATTGAGTGGACAGCCCTCGACAACCCGCTAAATAGTGATCACTTTCCGCTAATATGTAAGATTCAAACAGGACATTCCATAATTTCCCAAAACTACGTAAAATGGAAATTCTACAGAGCAGATTGGGCAAAATTCACTTCCCGAGTGTCCTTTGATGAACAGATAATCGAAACCTGTCCTATTGACAGAGCTACTGATCACATCACGAGACAAATACTGGCTGCTGCATGCACTGCGATTCCACAATCACAGTCAACAACCTATAGAACCATAAACTATTGGTGGAACGAAGAGTGCAAAGGTGCAAAAAAAGAAAAAAACCGAGCATGGAATCTGTTTCGAAAATATCCCACCACTGCCAATCTTATAAACTACAAGAGACTCAGAGCCAAGGCCCGTCACATTAGGAAGAAAGCTAAAAGAGAATCTTGAATTCGATTTGCGAGCTCGATTAATAAAAATACTGATTCAAGAATAATATGGCTGAAAATAAAACAACTAAGTGGCAAAGTTCCCGATTATCCTCCCCAATTCTCAACTGGAATGGACAGGATCTTTCTTCTCCTACAGATATAGCGAATGCCCTAGGGACTGTTTTTTCACAGTTATCTGCCTCAACAGCATATGATCTATCATTCCAGAAGATCAAAGTATTAGCTGAAAAGTCCAAACTGAACTTCAGACCTATGAGTAAATGTACTTTACCTTATAATCAGCCGCTTACAATGCTTGAACTTCAAGAAGCCATATCTAGCTCAAAACACAGTGCTGCAGGCCCCGACGGAATATACTACATAATGCTCCAACACTTAAATAAAGAATCGGTCTCTTCACTGCTCACTTTTTTCAATCGCATCTTTCTTGAACATTGTTTCCCCAGTTCCTGGCACCACTCCTATATAATAGCAATTCTGAAACCAGGAAAAGATCATTCCATTCCTGAAAACTATAGACCTATCTCTCTCACCAGCTGCTTAAGCAAAACCCTGGAAAAAATAATTCACCGTCGACTTACTTGGTTTTTCGACTCTAAAAATATAATTTCTGACAATCAATTTGGATTCAGGAAAAATCGATCAGCCCTGGATCTCATGGTCAAAGCGGAAACAAACATCAAGAATGCATTCATTCGAAATGAGCATCTCGTCATGGTATGCCTTGATGTAGAAAAAGCCTTCGACACCACATGGCGTTTTGGTATCCTAAGAGATCTGCATTCCCTTGACCTGAGAGGCCACTTACCGTACTTCATATTGAATTTCCTTCAGCACAGATCTTTTCAAGTCCGATACCGACAAGTTCTCTCTCAAACATATATACAAGAAGAAGGGGTCCCACAAGGCTCTGTGCTCAGCGCCACCTTATTCGCAATAAGAATAAACCATATGACTAAATATATGCCCAGCACTGTGAATTCATACTTCTATGCCGATGATCTCACTTTTTCTTGCAGTTCTCAAAACATGACTTTCATTGAGCGGCAGCTCCAAATTTCAATTAATAATATTCAGTTATGGATGGCACAGAATGGGTATCGACTCTCTTGTTCAAAATCTAAAGTAGTTCACTTTTGTAACAAAAGGAAGATGCATCCAGATCCAGAAGTACACTTAACAAATTAGCCTATCTCAGTTGTTGTGAGCAGCATTCGTCTGCTTGGTCTGACTTTTGATGGTAAGTTGAACTTCATAGAGCACGTTAAACATCTAAAGACGTCTTGCCTGAAAAAATGAACATACTCAGAGTCATTTCTTCTACATCATGGGGTGCAGATCGGTACACGTTACTGCATTTGTATAGAGCCCTAATCAGATCTCGCCTTGATTACGGTGCCCCGGTGTATGATTCTGCTAGGGAAAGCGTGCTAGCGCGACTTGCACCAATTCAACCCTCTGCCCTGAGGATTTCTATAGGCGCTTATAGAACTTCACCAGTTCAAAGTCTTTATATTGATGCTCATGAACTTCCTCTAACCCTCAGGAGAAAGATATTAATTCTTAACTATACAACTAAAATCCAAAGTCTACCTACCCATCCCATTAGGCCAATACTTAACGACCCACAGTTCACAACATTCTATAGAAATAAACCTAGAGCAATTCAGCCTTTTGCTCTCAGAGCTCAAGCATTATCAGAAACTTGGAATATAGATCCCGATAAAGTTCTTCGAGATTTAAGCAGTACGGATCCCCCATGGAGGTCTATTAAACCACTCTGTGACAATTATTTTCTAAACTGGGGAAAACACTCTCTTGCAAATGTTAATATACAACAACTCCATATAGCCCATACACAAAATTATCTGCATTTTTCAAAAATATATACTGACGGATCAAAATCTGAGAGTGGAGTGGGTGCTTCAGCCATTTTCCCTCATAAAACCTTCTCCGTATCACTTCCCAATGAATGCAGCAGCTATACAGCTGAATTATACGCCATGAAACTTGCAGTGGAAAATATCCTCCATCTGGCCATCCATAAAAGCATGATATATACGGACTCCCAGAGTGCGATTATAGCTTTACAGAACAATTCTTCTAAAACACATCCTTTAATAAAGCTCATAAAATCCAAACTGATGCATCTTCAAGAACTCCAACAAGTGGCCATTTTCTGTTGGATCCCAGGCCATGCTGGGATACAAGGAAACGAACGTGCAGACTATGCCGCTAAACATCCATCTGACAGAGAATTATCACAGCATTACGTCCCATATCTTGACTACAAAAGTAACATTCGAAGAATGTGTAAAGAACAATGGAGAATTCAATGGCAAGCCCAAACGCACAATAAACTCCACCAAATAAAACCTGAACCGCAACCGTGGACCTCCAGTTTCCGTATAAACAGGAGGGAGGAAGTAATTTTAACTAGAGCGCGAATTGGCCACAGTCATCTTACCCACCTTTATCTCCTCACAGGTAATGATCCTCCACAATGCACACAGTGCAACTGTCCACTCACAATAAAGCATATTCTTATTGAGTGTACTTTATACACCACTGCCCGCCAAGTCTCTTTTAGCTTTCTGCCAAACCTTAAAGAACCTTTGACACTCTGCCACATCATAGGTAACGACGCTAATCTACTGGAGTTCTTTCACTTCACAAAAAAGATCGAATTATACCATCGTTTTTGAGTAATGCCATCACAATCACCATGCATATTTAACATTCATAACGGTGATAGGTGCAATATGGCCTAAGCAGCCCTTGCACCAAAAAACAAGAACAACAACAACAGCAACACTCAGGTAGACCAAGGACACCTAGAGACAACACATCATCATTATTGCCACCATTTTGGAAAAAGACAGACATATGACCAGGGAGGAAATAGCCAATGAATCTGGAATACCAAAATTATCTTTCCACTGAATTTTAATTGAGGTGTTACAAAAAAAAAAAAGTTTGTTACCCTGCGGATCCCACATCTGCTGTCAGATGAACAGTGAGCAATGAATAAATAAATTGCAATACAGTTACTCATGCATCATCAGAAAGAAAGTGAAGTTTTTAAAATGCATTGTTTCAAACTGATGAGAGATGAATAAGTAACTTTGAACCTGAACTGAAGTTGCAATTGGCTCATTGGAGGCATCCATCTTCACTGTGCCTCTATAAATGCCACAGAAACAAAAAAAGGTGAAACAAATGGTCATTGTGGCTTACAGTTATGTGAGCATTATTGCCATTGATCGTGTGTTGCCACTTGGAAGATCAGTAAATGGAATTTCTTCATCAGAAATTACATCCAAAAATTCATTAGAAGTGGCTGCAGATGTTGGAAGCTAGTGTGTTCATACTCCATGACACACAATGCCTCACATCACACAGTCTGTACAGCTTGTTTTTGCCAATTACGAGTGAGAAGCACTCCATTCCTACCTTAAAGACCTGATATGACTCCTTGCGATTGCAGACAGCATTGAAGGTTTTAATGTAAATTATGTTAGAAAATAAGTATAGTATTAGTAGTGGCATATGATGCAAGAAAGCAAGCTTATAAAACAAAAAAAATAAAATAAAAAACTTCCCACATCACCTGTCCATCCCCTCCATTGGTAGTTTGAATTATTCAAACTATCAACTTACTTTACTTTCACTACCCACCTACTTTAAATTACCTGCTTTTGTGAATTACTTTTGGGATAACTCTTGTATAATACTTGCAAAAGTGAAAACCACAGATTTAGTAGTGCACTGTAAAATAACACTTAGCATTTTACTCAGCAGCATATTAAATATTAGAGCAACTGTATGTAAATCACTTTCCTTGACTGGCATCTTTATGATAAATTGGTAGAGAAGCCAGTTAATTTACTGAGCTAAATGCTTCTTATCTTACTGGTCTTCTGGAACTTAAGTGCTGGCAAAGAACATTATGTAGGAATTAATTATATGAAGATCTATTGCAGAAGGAAACAGAATGTGGCCATACTGGTGACATTCATTGAATAATCTGCATATTGCAGATTATTCAATATATGTCCATAGAGTTGTATTATGCAGTATGAAGGAACTTTAATGCTGGTTCAAGATGAAAAAGACTTAGGCATTATGATTCAACCTGACATGAAATTTTTCATACAGTAAACTGTATGAGTCTTCCTAGCCATGTGGCTAGGAAGACACGTGGTGTCCACCCCACTAGTGCTTTTGCTAGTAGGGAGAAGGATGTCATTATCCCTCTTTACAAGGTAATGATTAGAACACATTTGGAATATTGCATTCAGGTTTGGAGACTGCACCTAAAAAGATGTAATTTCTGGTATGTTCTCTCTCATGGGCGTGACATGAATCGGGGACACAAATATAGTCTCTGAGAATGACAGAAGGTTGGTATAGTCCCAACTCTACAAATTATTGATTTCCTTGAAATGTATGTTCTCTAATTTAATTTTCCTAACTGTAACATTATCCTTTGTGAATTTAATGTTAATTCCAACTGGCTTCCATTTTCCTCTTGTACTGACCATGCTGGTAGAAATACCGAGGCTTTTGTTATCACCATAAAGTATTCTACTAACTAAATAAACAATTTTCCATATGTAAACTTTTTATTTATCTACTAGAATATCAAAAAATCCTAAATAGTTACCTAATACTTTTGATACTAATGCCTTTCCTTACCAACAACCAACCCTTTAAACGAGAGGTTGGCAACCTTCTTCCACATAAGGGCCAGAGGCCATGTCTGTGAGTGAACAGTGGGCCACATTCATCTCTATAGCTAATAAATGAAGGCAATAATAATAAAACATAATAAACTCTGAATAATGTTATGTCTTAAGGACAAGCAGTTAGTGTGAGAGTTGATGCTGTTTGTTGCTCAAAAGTCTCTCAAAAATCTCAACATTAGGAGACAGGCTAAATGAGACCATATACAGGACATCGTCTAAATGGGCATCAGTGTAGTTCTTAACTTGCTCTTTGTGTATTTCAGATTTCTTCCCTGGAGCTGCAAATTCAGATTGTTTAAATGGAATGTTAAATCCACTAGAAATTCCACACGTGAATGCCATTTGGGATCACAAAATTCTGAGGCATTCACATTATTACTTTCAAGGAATGTAGCTGTTTCTTCCCACAGAGCATATACAGTTCCTAACATTGCACCTCGACTGAGCCAGCAAACATTGCAGAAGTATAGCAGGTCCCCGTTCTGAGTCTCTGCTTCCAAGAAAAGTTTTTGAAACTGACGATAGTTTAATCCCCAAGACAAGATCAGGTTTACTGCCCTCAGCACTATGCCCATCACATCCTTCAACTTTGAAGACTAACACACGGTGCTTCCTGGTAGATTATGCAGTGCATTTTTTGGACTTTGTGTTTAATTCCGAGGCCTTCCATGTATCTTTGAAGCAGAACCACAACACCTTTCTTTTTTCTAACCATTGCCAGTGCTCCATCGGTGTTACGCATACTAGCTTTGAGAGATCCAGCTGCTTCACATCTGCAGTACACTTCAGCAATGCTTCAAGAATGTCTGCTCCTGTGGTAGTGCCCTTGATAGGTACCGATTGAACAAACTCCTCAAGACTGTAAAAAGTTGAATTTACTCCACATACAAATACTGTAAGCCAAACAGTGTCTTTGGTATCTCTACTCTCATCAAGTGCTATTCAGAAGAACTGGAAATTTTTGCAGTGGTTCTTTATCTAGGTGTGATGCCTTGATGAATCTAGATGTGATGCCTTGGAAACATCAGATTGCTGCCCAAAATATCCTAACTCAAATTAAACTTATAATTGGATGCATCGCTATCATCACAACTCCCAGGACAGCAGGAAGCTTCCAGGCTGACCCTTGGCTCCCTCTTCAAGCAGGTCTAGTCAATATGAGTTGCTTAAATAATATGTTTCCCAGAAACACAATTCACTTTATCAACAGACTAGAGATTGATCTAGACAAGTTCTGTGACTCTAAAGTATACAGATTAGAGAAATTGCAGGAAATCTTCATGTGGATGGAGCTGTGACATCTTCTATCCAGTGGAAAAGCCTGAAAAACAAAAGTACTGAGATGTGTCCAAGTTTGCCCGACTCCTGCTGCTAAAATTATACCAAAATTTGTAAAGTTTTAAATTTGTATGCTTTAAATCTGCTCCTTAAATTTGTAAATATTTCTTATTTATTGCAGTTATTTATGTAAGGTTACCTTGTAAAATCTACTGTTTGTTAAAATTGATTTATATATTTTATATATAATGTAAATAATTAATTGTATTACTAATTGCCCTCCTGGCTGAATGGCTATCTAAGGGATGCAGGCCATATTTATTGATTAAATAAACTGATTTAATAGTAATAATAATTAAACAATTTTTCACATCCACTGACATTTCTTCTATTTGTCGTGTATCTGTTCTTGTAGAGACAGACATTTGAAAATAAAGTCTATTTCTTGGGACATAGAATGTCTACAACTGTCATCAGTTTTTCACAAAATCCCCATCAGTGAAAGGCTTCAAATTTTCTGCTATCAACTTCAACACTGTGTAGCTGGCACATGTATTTCTTTCTGATTCTTTCTAGTTTGTTTTTCTAGGCTCAATTTAAGTTTATGACATTCATCCTTCTTTGCTTGCCCATTAAATTCACTGAATTTCAGATGTTTTGTCTCATAGTGCTGCTTCATGGTGAACTCCTTATTCACAGCAACGCTTGTATAGATGGCAAATAAGCCATATGGGCATGCTGAAGTGTTGTGTAAAAAAGGAATTTTTCTGTCCAAGTGTCTTGGAATACAGCCACTCCATGACTTACTTAAGGGTTGCGTTCCGCGGAACTCTGCATAAGTCGAATTTTACGTAAGTCAGAATTTCCCTAAATGCTTATGCAGTACTCGCAACTATGTGCACTGAATATGATTGAAGCAAAAAAGGAATGTTCAACAAACATGTAAATAGAATTATTTATTTATTTATTTTTTTTTTATCTCATGCGCAGGAAAAATTAGAAAAGTGTACAAAATTACAAAAATTTCAAAATTATAAAATTACAAAAAGAGAGAGGGGACAGGCATAATGTCAGCAAGCTTCACCTTTTGAGCATCATTGCCATAACTCTCCAGCTGATAAGCATGCCACTGAGGAAGTTGAGTGCTGTGGAGATTTAGAAGGGGTTTTTTCAACACATCACAAAATTTCTCTGCAGCTGCAGAATTGGCACTGGTTACTTCACTGCATACTTTAATGTTTTGGAAACCAGCACGATGCTTGAACCTATTAAACCACCCGTTGCTTGCCATGAACTTGGCTTGGGGTTCACCGTGCTTATCCTTAATATCTTCATAAATACTTCTTGCTTTGCTTGAATGGCCATTGGTGCACTTGCTTCTGAATCTGATTTTCCATCCATATTATTAATAGCTTTTTAATCTTCAATATAGCACCTGAATGCTGTTTTGTGCGTTGATCCTTTAATGCATTGATCCTTTAACATGTTCTTTTATATGCACACTGTCCTTTGAAATAGCATTCACTGTTGAAGCAGCAAGATTTAATTCCCATGTAATAGATAACAAACTTTGCCCTGCTTCTTACTTCTTAATCATTTTCATCTTCATGTCTAAATCAATTTTGTTTGGTTTCATCACTGCCACCACTTACACTTTCCATTGGTTGCATTCCATTCATCATTGTAATAAGTAAATAGGAATGAAGAGAAGATTCTTATTGGTATTATCGCAAATGCAATAAGATCGAGTTTATTACCCGTTTGGCGCCTCTGTAGCCAGGTGGGAAGGAGCAGCAGTGCATAGCACACGCTTCTTGATTAGACCGGGGTTCGAGCCCATCACCACCAAATACGGAGGATGCAGAAAGGTCAGGGTATGACCACCGCATATCCCCGAGCAATATGGCCTTAGTTGCTAATGCTCCTAAAAACCAAATAAACAACAAACAACAACAAATTACCCGTTTATAATAGATTGCACTAACAGAAAAGCTCAATAAACTGGAAAGTGCAAATTGTTTTATAATAGTGACCTCCAGAAATGTGTTTTAGAAAAATATCACAAAGGCATTCAAAATTGATTCTTATAACGAAACATATGATAATGATGAAAGTATGGGGCAATTTCCATTATAAAAATGACCTTTTAGAGAGATAAACAGCTTAGTTACATAGCAAAAATTTCAACTTCTGAGGTCCTGGAACAAATTACCAAAAAAAAACAGTGTGTATTATTGGGATCACATTATGATATTTTAACGATACCTCCATTTATTCCTACGGAATGCAAAATACGTTATTGCATAAGCCGGGGAGTGCCTGTACTTGCCACTCAGCATTCATCTTCCTGTGTTTTGTTGCCATTGGCTGAAGGAAAAAAAGAAATTCAAACATTACTATCACTATAACTATTATAATTGTAAGTAAAGAAGATAACACCTTGCAGTTTAGCTATAAATTACGCAACATGCTACAAGTAGAAAATACAAGAAACATGTACTGTATGACAGACAAAACTCACCAAATTCTGAGGAATCCATATTAGGTGCAAAGTAGCAAGAGCAGCAGTAGATGAGCAGAGCAACAGACAAAATTAAAAAAAAGGCCGAAACACAGGTGACAAAGGGATGACAAATGAAAGAGTGACAGACGTGTCTCTATGCAAGCTCCTCCCACACCAAACATGGCTGATACAACATGAGCTGTGGTGCCATCAGCCGCTGTAGCACAGACAGAAAACAGAAGATATGGGAGATATAAACCAATCATAAAAAAATGTATGAAAGCAACACTGTTTCCTAAATCTTCTAAAATTAAAAATCTAAATGCTTCTTTTTTATTTCTATTTTAGATATTTATTTTTTTGACTTATAAACAAATATGTTTATTTATATATGGACTCGTAACACCATCAAATTGTTACAATTTATCAAAATACTGTGGTTCTACATCAGACCTGAGACAGAATTACAAACTTGAATTCTTTTTTAGGACCACCATGGGCTGGGTGGATATTATGTTTCTTTTTGGCTGGATGATTTCGGGTGGTGGGCCAGATCCGGCCTGTGGGCTGTAGGTTGCCGACCCCTGCTTCAGAGTACACAGGCTTACTATTATGGATGAGCTTTGTCATGAAGAGGAATGATTGCCTTTGTGAAACTGTTTGCCTTCTTGCTTTTAATGACTTTATACAAACATTACACTGTTTCTTCATATCGCTGGGAATTGATGGAGAATCCTTTTTTTTTTTCCCCAAGGTGGCACATGTTTATATGCATTGTTGATCTCTTCAACTCTAGTTGTGACAACATTGCATTGGCAGCACAACCTATTGCAGAAATTTTCAGTTTTACTGTATTACATTTACTGTTCGTTATTTCCTGGATATTTCTTAGGACTGAAAATTCACATAGATATATTGATATAGATTTGTCTATTATGTTTGAGAACTTTATCATTGAGAACTTTATAATCACCCTGTACTGCTGCTTCTGCAGTAGTGATATTAGTATTAGGAGTAGCAAATGATGTAAGAAGCAAGCTTATACAATATCAGCCAAAAAAACTACCCATAAAATCTAATTCTTCACTAAGTTTATTCAAACTACCCACTTCAAGAATGCCAGATGGAAGTTTCTGCCAACAATTAATCACACTCTGGCTGAAACCAAATTTTTGCATGTCTATCCTGTAACCATTCTTTTTCAGTTTAAATTTATATTTCCTTATGTGTGTCACCATGAAAGAGTAAGGATGCCATCATCATTTAGTTTACTCAATCCATTTAAAGCATTATAGACTTCAGTTAGGTGTTCTTGCAGGTGCCTGGTTTCCAGCTGGTGCAATTTGCAGAACTGAAGCCTTTTTTTAGTAACAGTACCTTTTTGTTTTCCCTGATTAATTATGTTTCCATTTCTCTGCACCATTTCCAACAGATCCACACCCTTCCTAAAATGAACTTCCATACTTTTGTACAGTATTCAAGATGCAGCCTAACCATTGTCTTATACAGTGGGATAATCACCTGCTTGTCCATGCTGGAAAAATTTCAGTATATCATTGGCAGAATCTCATGAGCTGTCTTATTTGCCATCTGCACTGCTCAGAGAACTTCATATCAGACTGCACAATTATTCCTGAGTCTTTTTTCATTCTCCACTAAAACCTTGAGTGTGGTGCCATCCAGTTGGTATGTTATTCTGTGTTAATGCTTACTGAAATGCAATATCCTGCATTTATCAATTTTAAACCTCAGGTGCCACTTCTTGGCCCCTTTGCTTAATTTCTATTGATCTTGTTGCAGTAGCATACCTTGATTCCTGCCGTTAACTAACCTGCCAATCTTTTTATCATCAGCGAACTTAGACATTAAACTTCCTATGCCTACATCAGTATCATTAATAAATAATAATAATGGAAAATTCTACTAATAACATTAGTCCAAGAAGAGCAGCACCAATAATAATTACTCTGTCTTCTATCAATCACCCATCTCTTTATCCACAGCAGTAACTTGCCCCTAATGGCACACTGCTCCAATTTGTGCAGGAATCTTTCATGTGGCACAGTATCAGAAGCTTTATGGAAATCTAAGTATATGATGGCAAAATTATTTTTTGTTTCCAGTTCCTTTGTTACTGTATCATAGTAGATTGGTAATCATAATCAGATTGGTAAAAAAAAGATCTCCCTTACTAAATTAATACTATGATTGCCATATAACTGCATTCCTGTCATGATGTGCCCACACTACTTCTTTAATCATAGCCTTTATTTTTCCTAGAATAGAAGTCAAGCTTACAGGTCTGTAATTACTCACTTTGTACTCTTATCCCCTTTTATAAACACTGGAGACATTTGCACATCTCCAAATCTCCTGTAGTGAATCTCTGAGAGCAAAAATCCCTCCTATGCACTCAAAAACTATGTAACTACACACCGAACCTGTTTGAACTTATGTGTAATTTGATTGCCATCAGCTGACAGCTCTTAGCAAAAATTGTTTAAAAGTACATTGATCACATTTGAATAGTAATAAAATCTAATACTGTATAATTTAAATTTATGACCTTCTACAGGTGAGACAACCTGGTACCACATGCCCCTACAAAGATATGTGGCATGGAATGACTCAGTATTTTTAAATGGTGAAATCTGAAATTTAAATGAAGTATTGAAACATTTCTTCTGTTCAAAGCTGTTTCAGCTCAAGAATCTTTCATATTGTGAAAAAATTAAATATTGAAATATGATCATTACCATGAAAGAGAAATGTAATAATAGATTAGTTAAATATTTTTATAAATTGGTTTTTATATATTTTGTAATTAATATTGTACGAGAACCTTTGCCAAACTAAAAGCCTTAAATGAATAAGGCACGTGAATTCTATGTAATTTTTTTTTTTAGTTTTTATCAAAAGTGATAACTGTAAAATGGTAATATTGTTTTCAGCATATTGAGGAAACCAGCAATGGACATGGTTGGGTAGATATATACAGTCCTCCTCTTTTTACTACAGGCAATAGTTGGTATTTTTTAAAACTGCCTTCAAATCAAGGAGAAGCAGGCCATTTTCGTCATGTTGCACTTATAAATGTTGATGTGAGTATTCTTTTATAACCACTTGGGCATTTTCTCTTTCTTTATCCATATTAATTTGTCTTTCCAACTCCTATAACAACTGTTGTATTTTTAGTTTATTTTGAATTAATTTATTAAATTCTAATTAATATTAAAACTCAAACTAAATATTATAAACAAGGATTAAATTAATATTAAATTAATAAAATTAATTAAATTAATATTAAAAAAATATTATTAATAGGTTTAAAAAATTCAGTTCTATAAATTTTAGTACATTTGATATACTGTATGTTATATGCAAAGCAGCCAAAGGGCACAGCGTGCTTGAGTTGTATAGGTTCGGGATGCATGACTTCTCAGACTTCTGGCTGAATTAACTGTTATTGATAAGAATAATTTCATTCTTGAATTGCTCTCTAATTGGAAATGAAATGCACCTCCTCTCTTAACCCTGTGGCAGTCATAAGTTTTGGGGAACATAGTCTTGTGTAGATTTCTTCTCAAACTCATACACTTAAAAGATGGCCTGTTTTTGAATATTTTTCATTCTTTTTGTTTTTGTTTTTGTTTTTTTGCTTATGCCTCATTCCATAAATACTTTGTGAATAAAATATCATATGCATAATATCAGTAGCCATTATTTAAAAAATTATGAATTTCTAAACCTTCATGCATGGTTTAAAATTTACTGATTTTTGGACTTCAACATTTAGAATGTAATTTAACTGGTATTAGAGATTTTTCTCTTTTTTTTTTTTAAATAACTTAATTTTCAAGACATAATTAGATATGTTCAATTATTTTATACAAGAAACTGGAATAGTTGTAGGGCAACTGCATATGAAAATTTCTCAATTTTTTTTTTTTTTTAGTCAGCAATACAATATTTTACTCTAAACCTAAAAAAAAGTAATTTTCATATCTTAAATAACTATTAAAAAAATTTAAAACCTGAATGATTTTTACATCACAAAAGGTAGAAGACCATAATATGGCAGCAAGTACCCTTAATATATATTTTTTTAAATTTCCTTATATATCATTTGTACTAGGTACACTAATACATAAAATATATTTATAACAGCAGTAGTTGTTTTTTTTAATAAAAACATTACAAATAGCTCTCATAATGTTTGTAACTTGACTGCTTCTGAATAATTCCCATTATTTTTTTACAGTAGTTGACAGCACTATAAAAAAATATTGTAAAAAATATTTATAATTATAGTAGCTGTTACTTTATTAAAAAAAATTAATAACATCATCTTTTTTGTTTTAGCTATATTTATCACTCCCTCATGAAGGCTCCTTATAATTGATTACAAGCAGATAAGAAGGTAAGGTTTTCTGAATTTGGAGAACTTTACTTTCTTATCTATCTTACAACACTATTTCTAATGACAAACAAATGTGCAAGAAAGGTTCAGTGGATACTTTATGTCAGTTTCTTTTATCATGGGTTTTTCTATAAAGCAAAGTAGTGGTGCCTCTGAAAGAAATCAAAACAAATTTTTCATCACATTTGATAAATTTCACTTTAAGTAAAAATACTTTATTACTGCCAGTACAAATTTAAATGTTGTTAGAAAATAGAGGGTGGCTTAGGGGACTTAAGAAAAAAAGATCTTTTTCAGTTAGCCATTTCATAAATGAAAACTTTGATCTATGGATTTCTTGTGTGGGCTTTGGGGATTACATAATTTGATCTCTGTTTTTGGAAGTCATTTTAAAATTGCTTGTCCTTTTATGCTTGAATTTCCTTATTTTTTCTAGTATGTACTTTCATCTTTTATTAGTAGACATAGTTTAAATAGAGATGCCAGCACAAAAATAGCTTTGAAAATTGGACAAAAACATTGTACCTGTCAGCCATTATTGTCTGATTTTATCTTACAAAAGCTGAAATTCTCTGTAATTTAGATCCAGAAGTTAATGAAATCAAATTAACCGATAATAAATAGATATAGAGGATAATATTGCTTCAAAAACAAAAAGTGGGAGGTTTTTTTTTACAATAGTACTGTTTTTTTAATTTATTTCATTTTCGATAATAATTTTACTTTATTGGTAGAAAATGAAGTCAAAATAAGAATAAATTAATATTTAAAAGCATGTATGTACATTTTTTAATTTTTACAAAACTTCAAAATATAATACCATAACTCACTCCACAGAACTTCCCCTCCCCCTTACGCAGAGAGCTTGTGCACTTTCAAGAAACTTGCTCATGAACGTGTTAGAAGTTCAGAAAACACAAAAGTAGAGATTTCTGTGTAGATTTTGCTCTGTGTAGGATTAATTAAGGTTTCTACATAACTATTGGGAAATGTCAGTAATCAACACTGCTCAGTTATAAAGACTTTGCTTCATATGTGCAGGAAGTTTTACAAATTTGAAAATGAATATGAATATTGCACATTGTTATTGGAAAAAATGTAATGGACTATTGCAAAATTTTGATAAAATTAATCATAAACAAATTAAGAAATGAATTGCCGCATGATGCTAAATGACAAAAAGAACAAAGAAACAATATTTCCTCAGTGTGTGTGTGTGTGTGTGTGTGTGTGTGTGTGTGTGTGTGTGTGTGTGTGTGTGTGTGTGTGTGTGTGTGTGTGTGTGTGTGTGTGTGTGTAGTCAATTTCTTATTGTTAGTCATTATTCATATTTTATATACTCTTTAAATTAGTGCTAATATGTTTAACCCATGCATAAGTAAACAGTAAACTCCTTCAGTGCTAATATATGTTGGCAGTTTTGTTTAGTTTGTTGTTCTATGCTTTCTGATAATTAGCCTACCCAAATGCATACTTTATTCCTTTTATATAATATCGGTGTTTAAATACACCATAGATAACTCTTAATAAACTACAAAGTAGTTGTGGTAGGCATCATTTGCTCTTTCTCATATTGTGCTCTGCCTTCACGACGAGTTGCCATGATATTGCACTACTTCGAATAAGTAACTCTTCACTAATAGAGAAGGCTATTGTTACTTATTCTCAGTTGGGTACCACCACCCAGACAGCACTGTTTCACGGCTATTGGCCGATCATCAGTGGGTGGGCAGGTACCCTGGTAATGCAGACATGACGACCCAGTTGTGAAGTTAATCACACAATATGAGAGATGCCAAGAGGTGTAGATGTCAATACAGGCATACCTCGAATAACGAATAGGATGCATTCCACGAAATTACTTCGTTAAGCGAAACTTCGTTTTCAGAGGTAAAAATACTATGGCCAGAATAGGGATACGTTCCTACTTAAAGAAAATGAAAAGCTTTTTTTCGAACAAAGAAAAGTTTTATTAAATAAACAGTCAACTTACATACAAAGTGAAATCACATTTTAAAATATGAGGTTAAAGTTGATTGTTTATGCTTTTTTTCTCTTTCATTTAACAATTGCCTATACGGAGTTATTGCATTTAACACTGATCGCTTAACTATAACACTTCTTCCTAAATCAGGATCATTTTCACTAAAAAAATTTAAAACGTTTTCAATGTCATTTAAGCACCTTTTTAAATCTTTGGTTGTTAACACTTTTTCGGCAGGAACTTCTATAACTTCGCCTTCATTATCTTTGTCTTCGTTGCTAACAAGGGTTTCTAAATCTTCCACTGAAAAACCATCATCTTCTGCATTCAATAAATTTCTAACATCCTCTTCATCGACATTTTCGAAACCTATTGATTGAGCCATCTGGATAACTTCATTTCTAATTTCTTGGATGTTATTTTCTTCTTCTAGTACAACTTCTGGCCATATTTTGCGCCAAACTCCATTTAAACATTTCTTAGTGACTTCTTTCCAAGAACTATCAATGTTTTCAATTGCGTTTTTAATGGTGTAGTTTTTCCAAAAAGTTTTAACTGTCATTTCCTCTTTATCCTCTAGTTCAGGTAAATTGCTTAAAATTCGACGAAGATAATAAGCTTTAAATGATGCTATTACTCCCTGATCCAATGGTTGAATCAGGAAAGTTGTGTTTGCTGGAAGAAACACAACTTTGACAGGAATGCATGTGTCCAACGTGTTAAGATCAGTAGGATGTCCCGGAGCATTGTCTAACAACAAACGAGCTTTTTCTTCAAAGTTGTTTTTTTTTGACAATACCGTTTTACTCCAGGACAAAAGTGGTTAACAAACCAATCAGTAAATAACTCCTTGGTAACCCACGCTTTTCTATTTGCTTTCCATATTACAGGTAAATTCATTTTTATGTTACCTTTTAACGCCCTCGGATTTTCTGAATGGTAAACTAATAACAATTTTAATTTATAATCGCCAGAGGCATTTGATCCAAAGAGTAACGTTAAACGGTCTTTGGCTGCTTTGAACCCAGCAGCTGATTTTTCTTCAATAGAAATGAAGCTATTTGTTGGTAGCCGTTTCCAGAACAAACCGCTTTCGTCAACATTGAACACCAAATTTGGTGGAAAATTTTCACGTTCAATTATTTCCTTTAGTTTTTCTGGAAACTTATTTGCAGCTTCTCCTGTTAATTTTACTCTATGAATCCTGGCCCGTTTTTTAAATTTCTCGAACCAACCACGAGAAGCCCTAAAGGTTTCCGTAATTTCTTCAGTTTGTTTAGATTTCAGGTGATTAAACAAAAATAATGCTTTTTCTTGAATCACCATTTGACTTAAAGGCATATGATGTTGTGACATATCATCTATCCACAAACTTAACATTTTCTCCATTTTTTCTAAAATTGGATTCCTTAAGCGAGTTAATTTTGCCACTGTAACATCTGTACAATTCTGAGCAGACTTTTATTTTTTCTGATTGACTTAGTATGGTTGTTCAAGTTGATTGCGCTAATCCTAAAGAATGTGCCACATCGAATTTTCTTTCGCCGCTTTCAACACGTCGTACGATATTTAGTTTAGTTTCCAAAGAAATTGCTTTACTTTTCTTTGATTCTGACATTTTAATTAACTAAAACAAAAATATTTCTATTAAAATTTACAAAATCTACGTTATGTAATGCTACAAAGAACCTACGTCGATTATTGCAATGCGCCACACTGAAACAACGTCAATCATGTAAACAACAACTAAATTATGCGATTGATGCGCAAAACTGTTATAACAGACACGCCCGCAGCTCGGGAGCACTCGGGAATACGTAACGAGTCGCCGTCAGTCACCAATCGAATGATTGTCGGGCGTTGGTCTTAAATTGGAATATTTTTTTATGTTAAATGGGGCTTGAAATTGCCGACTTCGTTATAACGAGGCTTCGTTATCAGAGGTAACGTTAACCGAGGTATGCCTGTATTTAAAATAAATAAATGCACAAGGCATAATACTTTAAGAGTTTGGTATCTATATAATATCGGTGTTTAAATACACCATAGATAACTCTTAATAAACTACAAAGTAGTTGTGGTAGGCATCATTTGCTCTTTCTCATATTGTGCTCTGCCTTCACGACGAGTTGCCATGATATTGCACTACTTCGAATAAGTAACTCTTCACTAATAGAGAAGGCTATTGTTACTTATTCTCAGTTGAGTACCACCACCCAGACAGCACTGTTTCACGGCTATTGGCCGATCATCAGTGGGTGGGCAGGTACCCTGGTAATGCAGACATGACGACCCAGTTGTGAAGTTAATCACACAATATGAGAGATGCCAAGAGGTGTAGATGTCAATATTTAAAATGAATAAATGCACAAGGCATAATACTTTAAGAGTTTGGTATCTATATAATATCGGTGTTTAAATACACCATAGATAACTCTTAATAAACTACAAAGTAGTTGTGGTAGGCATCATTTGCTCTTTCTCATATTGTGCTCTGCCTTCATGGCAACTCGTCGTGAAGGCAGAGCACAATATGAGAAAGAGCAAATGATGCCTACCACAACTACTTTGTAGTTTATTAAGAGTTATCTGTGGTGTATTTAAACACTGATATTATATAGATACCAAACTCTTAAAGTATTATGCCTTGTGCATTTTAAATTTATTCCTTTTATATGTTAGTATCATGCAGTAATCCTTTGTGGTGTTTGCAGCAACAATGCATAACATTCATAATACTGCAGTTTCCACTGTAGAAGACTTCTGGGCACATATGAAGCAGTTGCTATAATTAGCATTTTATACTTGCATTTCATGATAAGTTTATAAGTAGTGATAAACCATGAAAAAAATGTTTTCATTTTGTTTACTTTTCAGTCACTTACTTAAGCAGTGGTTCAGATAATTTGCAACCCATTATATTTACATAATGAAAAGTTCTGCATATTTCTTGGTATCATTCTGCAGTGTGATAATTCTAATGAATTTGAAAAACTGCACTGTTGCAAAAAAAAATTAGCACGAATATGTAAGTCAAGAGTACTTAGTAATTTGCATGCATTATCTGTGTAGTGAAGTAAAAAAACTGGCATTTCAGAGTAAAATATCTAATAATCATTTTGTAGGTAGACCATGGCAAAAAATTAACTTGAGGTTGATGTGCCACAGATTTTGCCTGTGGGACACCCTACCCTCATCCAGCATTACATCAGACATGATAGGTTACTGAACTGTTCTGTTCATAGTACATGTGTCTTTCATATTGTAACATAATCATATATTCCTCGTTTGTTATCTAGAATGCATTGCACTGGTATCAGGTAATGAAGCCCATAAGAGAAGCTGTCAGCTCTGTGATTGAACAGTATATGCCATATTACAGACATGATTTCAGATAAACCCAAAACTTAGAAATGTGCAAGCTGGCTGAAAAAAGTGAGAGGACATATGTCAAGAAGTAATGGAAGTAGATTCTCACACAAAGGTGATCTTGAAGCCTTTTGCCACTGCATTAATGACAAAGTGATGCATTGTTTTTCAGCCAGCCTGCAATATAACATCCTTACCCCACAGAATAGTATGCAGTATTGTTCAACCATTCGTGTGTGCATATCTAAAGTCATTTTCTCCTTGAAAAGAATGGCCGAAAGATAAATTTGCCCATAATTTTATATCACAGTCACTTCAGCTTTATATAGGGAATATCCAAACAATCTCGTGTAAACTTTCATCTACCCAAGTGTCAGTTGTGTCTTTATACCACCATTAAGAGTGAAGTGGGCCCTATTCAGAGGATATTTCTGGCATTATTCTTCAATTGCTGAGTATTAACCTGCAGTTGGGCTAGTAACTGTAGTACGAAGTGATCATGTTGTGCCAGACTGATATTCTGTATCATGGATATACAGAAACATTTTCAGGGTTGTGGAAAGCAACTTCCATGCAAATAGCACAATGCAAGGGATTAGCACTACCTCTTCCATCTGGAGGCACTCTCTTCCAGTAGTGTATGGTGGATCTCATTGACTCTGAATACAGACACCTGCAATCATTCTTTCCTTTGTAAGTGCATCATTTGTCACTGTTTCTTGAAATTTCTGCATGAAATCAGAGAGATAACCAACTCGAATATTACTTCCCTGGGTGAAACAGAATTTCATGATCTCAGCGCTCTGCTTTCCAGATAATGTCATGATTCTGGTGTGTGTGATAGTGAACAGTCTTACTTATTTATACCCCAGCAGGTAGTTAATATACAAAATGGGCAATGGTAACATTCCTATTTGCAAAATTGAAGATATCTGGTACTATAAGTAAGAAAGATACCCAACTCTGAAATACTACAGTTTCAGTGCCATATTTCTCTTTAATATCTTGATAATAATTTCATCTGCATTCTTTTTTTCTTTTTTCAGTCAAAGATAAAAAAGTTTGTTACATCAGGAGAATATGATATAATAAAAATCCTAGCATATCATAGTGATATAGATGGAGTGTAAGTATCATGTGTGGTTGATTTCAAGTGAAATATTTGTGTATTTTTATTACAAAGTATATTTATTTCATTATGCAATTAAGAATTTTCATATTGTTACATATTCCACAAAATGCTACATTTTCCGATTAGGATTATCACTATTTTTCATTTTGACTCATTTTGTACAAGTGCTATTAGAATAAAATTAGCACCTGTGTAACCTGTCTAGAGATAACATTTATAAACAGTAATATATCCTTAACGTTTAGTTTTATCAAGACTAATTTTATCACTTATTTATCTATGTATTATTGTTTATATTAAATTAAATAGGACTTGGTATTAGCATTAGTAGAGGCATATGATGCAAGAAAGCAAGCTTATGCAGCATCAGCCAAAAAAAAAAAAAAAAAAAAAAAAAACACTTCCACTTCACCCCTCAGTTAATTCGAAATACCTGTCCAGCTGAGCCTTAAATTTATTTAGGCTATCAACTTCCACAACAAGGTATGGAAGTCTGTTCCACCAACCAACTACCCGTTGGCTAAAGGCAAATTTCCACACATCTATCCTACATCTGTCTTTCCTCAATTTGAATTTATACCCTCTCAGGTGATTATTCTGAGTAAGATGCAGAATCCCATCAGCATTGAGCATGCTCAAACCATTCAAGGCTTTATACACTTCTATCAGATCACCTCGCCGGTGCCTAGTCTCCAGACACTGTAATTTGCAAAACTTAAGCCTTTTTTCATAAGAGCAACCCTTTGTTCCATTCACTAATCTTGTTGCCCTTCTCTGTATTCGTTCCAGCAGCTCTATATCCTTCTTGAAATGAGGCCCCCAGACCTGTATACAGTACTCAAGGTGTGGCCTGACCATTGCCTTATACAAGGGAATAATCACCTTCTTATACCTGCTAGGCGCCTCCGTAGCCAGGTGGGAAGGAGCAGCAGTGCGTAGCACACGCTTCTTGATTAGACCGGTGTTCGAGCCTGTCACCACCAAATACGGAGGATGCGGAAAGGTCAGGAAATGACCACCGCATATTCCCGGAGCAATATGGCCTTAGTTGCTAATGCTCCTAAAAACCAAATAACAACAACAACATATCTCTGTTAGAAAAATTCCTGTATATCATTGATAAGACACCATGAGCTACCCTTGCAGCCTGTCTGCACTGCTCAGAGAACTTCATATCTGCCTGCACAATTACCCCAGGTCCTTTTCATTCTCTACCACTGTCAGTGTAGTACCACAGAGTTAGTACGCTGCTCTGAGATTGCTGTTTCCCATATGTAGTACCTTAGGTTTGTCAATGTTAAACTTCATTTGCCACCTCTCAGCTAGCCAGGTGGGAAGGAGCAGCAGTGCGTAGCACACGCTTCTTAATTAGACCGGGGTTCGAACCCGTCACCACCAAATACGGAGGATGCGGAAGGATTAGGGAATGACCACCGCATATCCCGGAGCAATATGCCCTTAGTTGCTAATGCTCCTAAAAACCAAATAACAAACAAACAAACATAACCACCTCTCAGCCCATCTGCTAAACTTTTCTAGATCCTGTTGCAGCAACGGACTGTCATTAGTGTCCTTAACAACCCTGCCAACCTTTGTATCGTCTGCAAACTTGGACATTAAGCTTGATATACTATCATCAATATCATTTCTAAATGTGGAAAACAACAATGGACCCTGAGGGACTCCACTAATAACATTAGTCCACGATGAGCAGTGTCCATTGATTACCACTCTCTGTCTTCTCCCCTTCAACCATCCCTTTATCCATAGCAGCAATTTGCCTCCAATGCCACACTGCTCCAATTTGTGCAGCAGTCTTCCATGTGCAACAGTATCAAAAGCCTTTCTAAGATCCAAATATATAATATCAAAGTTATTCCCTGCAGTTCTTTTGTGACTGCATAATAGTATCCAATCAAATTGGTTAGGCAAGACTTTCCCTTAACAAAACCATGCTGTGTCCGAGCTCTAACTGAAGTCTTGTCTAGATGATCCTGCAGTGCTTCTTTAACCAGTGCCTCCATTAATTTTCCTGGAACAGAAGTTAAACTCACAGGTCTATAATTACTTGTGTCATCCTTTGATCCTCCTTTGTGAATTGGGGTCACATTTGCACATCTCCAGTCTATGGGTACCTCCCCTGAGTCCAAGGAAGCTCTTATAATTATAGCTAAGGGTTTGCTTACTTCCTTTGCTGCCTCCTTTAATATAACTGGATAGATCCCATCCACCCCGGGTGCCTTTTTTATGTTTATCCTCAACAATTTCTCCTCCACTTTACTCTCAGTTATTTCAAGATTATCTAGCTTACTGCCAGAGTTGAATACACCTCTAGCATTCCCCTCGCTGAATATCTCCTCATGTGTGAATGTCGATGCAAAATATTCATTTAGTTTGTTAGCTACCTGAGCAGGATCATCAACAGTTGAACCATCGATATCAAGTGGACCAATCTGATTCATCCCCTTCCTTCTAGAATTTACATAAGTAAAGAACTCTTTGCTGTTTTTGTTTGCATACTTTGCCAAAGATTTATCAGAATCTGCCTTCGTCTGCCTAACCTCCTTTGTAACTTGGTTACAGATCAACTTATATCTGTCATAGGCTTCTGTGTCACGTGTTAATTTATATGTATCCTATGCATTTTTCTTCTTTGCCATATGTCTCATTAGTTCATCTGACATCCATTTAGGCCTAAACCTTGAACAATATTTCTTAGTTGGTATGTATAGCCTAGTAGCTTCCAAGATAAGTTCTTTGAATGCTTCCCATTTTGCATTTGCTGTTGGTAACATCATCAGTTGGTCCTGCTGTATAGAATTTAAATACTGTCTCAGACCATCGTAGTCGCCTTTACGAAAGCAATAACCTTTTCCTTTACCCCCTATGGTAGTTACCTCTTTGAGTAAATCCCACTTCAGCACACTGTGATCACTGCCACCTAGTGGTTCCTCTAGTTGCCTCTCGAATATGCTGATGTAGAAAACAATCATCCAATAAATCCCCAAAATCCTTGCTAGTGTGTGAGTGACAAACCCACAAATTCCAATCAATATCTGGGAAATTAAAATCTCCCATTATAAGACTCTCTGATTTACTGGCCCACTCTATTTCCCCGTACAGTTCCTTATTATACTCATCAGAGTCATTAGGCCTATAGCCCACTCCTACTCTCAATTTTGATCTCCCAATGCTTATGTCACACCAAACCGACTCAACACTGCACTGTTCAGCGATGTCGACTGGCTTCACTTCCTTGGATTTTATGTGTTTCTTAACTAATAGCATAACCCCTCCTCCCTTCCTATCCTGTCTATCCTTTCTGTAGATGTTGTACACCCCAAATTCCAGTTCTGCATTCCTTATATCTGTGTGACACCACGTCTCTGATATCCCAACAATATCCGCCTTTGATGCTTTGAGCAATACCTCAAATTCATCAAATTTATTTACCAAATTCCTAGCATTGGTGTACACGCACATATACATGCACCTGTTCTTTTTCTTAGCTACCCTAACACAACCCATGTGTTTACTTGTACCGCAATGATTCCCAGCAGTCTCTGAAATATCTTGCATCTTGTTTTCCAGGCTTCTGCTCATTCCAATAGAAGCAGTGCAAGAATCACTTTCACCTCTGCCAGTGGCTACTGTTAATCTATTAGTCCTTGTATCCCCCAAGCTAGCAGTTTTCCGACCCACCTGACACTGCCTCGATAGCATCAGCAGATATTCTTGCACCCTTTCTATTTAAGTGTATCCCATCCCTGTAGAAGCAGTCCCTTCTGTTAACAAGTACAGGCCAGGCTGAAAAAAATTCTACCCCTTGAGCCTTGCACAATCTTTCCAGGGCCGAATTGATCGACAGGGCTCTCATCATGTACTCCCTCCTATCGTTTCTGGGCAGAATTGCAGACACTTTCAAATTCAACCCTAATTCACGGCTTTTTTTCAACAGTAACCTGTACTTGTTAAGTAATTCTGCCGGTCTCCTACTCTTAATATCATTAGTGCCAACGTGTACAACTATATCACCTTTTGTGCCCTTAAAAGATGATATCTGCTCTACAACGTCATCAACCTTTGCCCCTGGCAGACATATCCTGGTCCTGTTCCACCTATCCTTTTTGCATACCATGTTCCCCGTTTCCCTGACAATAGAGTCACCAACAGCTACTAGTTCCTGTGGGATCAGCGCATTCTGCCTTGGGGGTTGCCGCTGTGTTGCGTGATGACCAAGTGCAAGCTCTGGCGTTAATGTGGGCAGCTCAGAGCTTGATGGGCCCCTCCCTTTAGATTCTTCGAGGGCATCCACCCTGTCCTTCAAGCTCTCATATAGGCCCATAACAATGCTGAGTTGTCACCTGATTTCATTACACTCCTTGCATCGCGCACACACAAAGACATCCCCCATGGCAATATCATGTCACTTACCCGATTGCTCCGCAAACATCATGCAAGCAGTGCATTTTAAAAGGCTGTGATTCAGAGGGCAACTGCCCCCCTCAGTTCTCCTCTGAGCCACAGCACTCCCATTAGCTTGAGCCTTTTGCTTTGCTGCTCTGGCCTGAGTCATGATTTCAATTTAATTCAATAAAATTTCAATTTCAGTACAATATTATAACCCTAAACTTGTATCCCAACACAGTTATAATGCTATATATATTTTTCGATATCAAATATTATCTACAAGTTCCGTTTATATAACTTCCGTATCAAGTTATGTATTAATTAATTATGTTACGTTTATAATCAAAGTCGTTATATGTATTTAGTTAAAAGTACAATTTAATTTAATTGACAATGAAGTTTAACAAAATTAATAGATTTTGCTGATTATTTGACAATATTATATTATATACTATACTATACTATACTAACGCTATCGGATATAACGTATCGTATAACAATGGCGCAAGTTACAAACGGTAAATCTACGGACACTTAAGTATTAATAACTTCCAAATCTCGCTGTCTCAATTCAGAATAAACTAACGATCCTGACTAGGTCTATAAGCTACTTATAGAAAATAATTTGATGTATCAATTGGTCAATAAAGCGGCTAAATATGGCTAAAAAACTTCTCGTTCAGCGGGGCTGCAACTTGTAACAACACGTGGATATGATACCCTTACTGATACTTTTATGCAATTACAAGGCCGAGTAAAGAATAAATACACCAGATTAATCAGAAAATCACAAAATAATGCTATACTACTAAATTTAAATCAAAAGTTTTAGAAAAACAATAAATAAGAAAATCCACTTAGCGGCTTTGAACACATCTGGCTCCCACTCTATTCCACAAAATGCTACATTTTCCGATTAGGATTATCACTGTTTTTCATTTTGACTCATTTTGTACGTGTGCTATCAGAATAAAATGAGCACCTGTGTAACCTGTCTACAGATAACATTTATAAACAGTAATATATCCTTAACATTTAGTTTTATCAAGACTAATTTAACTTATTTATCACTTATTTAACTACGTATTATTGTGTATATGAAATTAAATAGGACTTGGTATGTTTATACCATGTTCTATTTAATTAAATTTTTAATTAAATGACGATGAATACTAGATTAAAATTTTGCCTTGATGAAAATTGTGTTAAATGAAAACAGGATGATGTATAATATCTGTTCATAAAACTTGTATAAATCTTGTTTTTAGTTGGGGAACCTATCTTTTCCCCTCATCCTTCTCATTTTATTCTGCAAAAGCAATGAATGTGCTTCCAGAATGATACTTTGGGCTAAAATTAAATGAATTATGATATATTCAAGTTTTTTTAATTTTGAAAGTAAGGCCATTTGATCTGCATCTACAAGTATCTCTCATATGTGATCTCTGATAAAAGTTAAGTATTTTAAAATATCGAAATGGCATACCTTGAAAACTTATAATGCTACCCAAGAACTACCATAAATACTGTTATATAAATTATTATTAACCAAATCTGTGGATAAAAACAATCTGTGAGCTCGGTGAAATTGCTTATTGACTGTGGTTGTGTGCAGATAACCATTTGAGGTTTGTGCAGGAAATATGGAATGAGACAACAACGACAGTCATATCACCATTACTGCATATTGCATATAGTCAATAACAACACCCAGAAATATTTTTTGAAACAATGCATTTACTGAACACTGTTTTTTGGGCTAGAAACTGTTACAAGGATATCTAGGAAGTACAAGTGAAAGGGTATCATCAGCATACACTGTGAAGTTGGAATGCTGTTCAAAAAGAACCATATAATGCAAAAATGTACTTTGGATGATGTACCTCCTCAAAGGATGCAGATTGACTTTAATTATTATTATTAGTAGTATAAATGGGAAATTATGAAAGAAAGAAAGCATATACAGCATCAGCCACAAAAAAATCCACCACTTCCCATTTTGCCTGTCCATTCCTTCTAACAGTTAATCTAGTTCTTAACTGAATTTATTCAAACTACCCACCTCTAAAACACTGGATGGAAATTTATTTCAATGATTAACCACCCTCTGACTGAAGGCAAATTTCTGCACATCCAACTTACAACTATCCTTCCTCAATTTGAGTTTATGTCCCCTTGTGTGTAGTCTGAGTGAGAGGAAGGATTCCATCAGCATCAACCAGATTTCTTGCAAGTGCCTAGTCTCCAGATGCTGCAGTTTTCAAAACTGAAGCCTTTCCTCATAAGAGCACCCTTTTGCTCCCCTCACCAATCTCATTATCCTTCTCTGCACCCATTCCAACAGATCCAAATCCAGCCTAAAATAGGGAGGTGTTCTGATCTTTATGCAATACTCAAGATGTGGCCTAACCATTGAATTATACGAGATAATCACCTCCTTATCCCTGCTCACAAAATTCCTGTATATCATTGACAAAACATCACGAGCTGTCCTGACAGCTCTCTGCATCTGAGTGTGGTACCACACAGCTGATACATTAATCTGGGATTGTTGATCCCAATATTAAGTGCCTTGCATTTGTCAATCTTAAACTTCAGTTGCCACTTCTCAGCCTATCTGCCTAATTTGTCTAGATTGTGTTACAATAGCAAACCCTGATTACTATGATTGCCTACCTTCGTATCATCTGCAAACCTAGACATTAAGCCTGATATGCCTTAATCAGTATCATTAATAAATACAGAAAACAACAGAGGGTCCAGCACTGAACCCTAGAGATTCCGCTAATAATAGAATAAAGAAAAATGGTTGTTAGCAAATAATTTTTTTAATTCAGAAGTCAAATTTAAGAAAATCATGTGTAAATATTCCATAATCACAAAATTTTGGCGATAGGGAAGTCAGTTATGTAAAAGAAGAATGTTTTGGATGTGACATAAGGAATAAATTCAATATTTTTGAGGAAAAAGAGAGTAAGTAAAAGCTTAAAGGTAGATATTTCTAATACTTTCTGAAGGCATCCAGCTATAATTGGTCTGAAATGCTTAATACTTTTCAGCAATTTGATATCAGGAAATGAGTAATTATTAGTTATTAGTGGCAAATAATGCAAGAAAGCAAGCTTATACAGCATCACTCAAAAAAAATTCCCATTTCACCTCACTTCATTCCCTCCAATAGTTTGTCTAATTCTTCCTTGAATTCATTCAAGCTATCCACTTCCACAACATCAAATAGAAGTTTGTTCCAGCAATCAACCACTAGCTGTCTAAAGGCACACTTATGCACATCTATTCTGCAACCATCATTTCTCAATTTGAATTTATGCCTCCTCATGTGCATAGTCTGAGCACAAAGAAGAATCCCATCACCATTGAGCTTGCTTGATCCATTCAAAGCCTTAAACACATCAATCAGCTCACCTCGCAGGTGCCTAGTCTCCAGACACTGCAATTTTCAGAACTGAAGCCTTTCTTGGTAAGAGCACGCCTTTGTTCCCCTCCCAATCTCATTGCCCTTCTCTGGCATTCTAGCAGCTTTACTCCCTTCCTAAAATGAGGCCTCCTGACCTCTATGCAATATTCAAGATGCGGCCAGACCATCGCCTAGGCGCCTCCGTAGCCAGGTGGGCAGGAGCAGCAGTGCGTAGCACACACTTCTTGATTAGACTGAGGTTCGAGCCTGTGACCACCAAATACGGAGGATGCGGAAAGGTCAGGGAATGACCACCGCATATCCCTGGAGCAATATGGCCTTAGTTGCTAATGCTCCTAAAAACCAAATAACAAACAAACAAACAAACAAACAGACCATTGCCTTATACAATGAAATAATCACCTCCTTATCCCTGCTAGAAAAATTCCTGTATATCATTGACAAAATCCCCATGAGCTGGCCTGGCAGCCTGTCTGCATTGTTCAGAAAACTTCATATCTGAATAAACAATTACCCCATGTCTTTCTCTTTTCCACTACCCTGAGTATAGAACAGTTGGTTCTCTGGAATCTTTGCCACTTTCATGATTTGATTTTAGTGAGAAATAAGGTTTTCATTCTTGTTCTTTGTTTCAGTTATTTGATGTATTCCATGGCCCATGTTCTTGAAAAGGGTTTGATACTTCATTACATGCTAAAGCCTCTTCAGTTATTCAATTTTGTTTATAATACTTACTGTCTGTGAATTTCCTTTGCTGCTTTATCATTCTAATGATATATCTCTTTAACTTGTTACACAATATTCTTTTCTTTTTGAGACAATTGCTACTCAGTATTTTTTCACCTCAACAAAGTATGTGTATTTTTGATCTGTTTGTAAGAACCTGAAATCTGTTCTGAAATGACAAACTCCTCTCTCTTCTCCTCACTTAGTTCTTGAATTTTGGTTTTTTGTCACTAATAATGGACAGATATTAGTTTGCCTCTTCTGTATATTTTGCCGAAGTGTGCACTTGACCATTTTGTTTCACTTGCACATTGACTCATTTCAGAATTGTAATATTAGTTATGATAGTTATTCAACTGCTAGGTATGAAAACTATCTCATATTTTGTTAATCCATTTAGACAGACCCAGGCCATTTTCTTTCCTTTTTTTTCTTTTGAAGAAGTATTCATTGTTTTCTTCAAATTTTTATATGCTGTGCAGTAGTCTTTTGCTTCCTTTATTCCAGTCTTCTCTTCCAAGATTTTCATAATTTCTGAGGTTTTTTTTTTTTTTTTTTTAAACACTGGTTCTTGCACCAAAATGTGCTATTATATTGTACAGTACATTTCCTTCCTTACATACCAACAACAACCACATTCCAAATAACCCAGCACAACCATCTTCAAGGAGATACTTCTTTCATTTTTTTCACTCTCCTATGGGAGGTGAAAAGGTTAGATAGCATTAGGAGGCACCACATGAAAGTGTATATAGTGGTTGTTGTTATCTGTTATCACTGGGCGCCTCCGTAGCCAGGTGGGAAGGAGCAGCAGTGCGTAGCACACGCTTCTTGATTAGACCGGGGTTCGAGCCCGTCACCACCAAATACGGAGGATGCGGAAAGGTCATTCAGGGAATGACCACCGCATATCCCGGAGCAATATGGCCTTAGTTGCTAATGCTCCTAAAAAAAAAACCAAAATAACAAATATTATCACTATAAAGTTTCCATTAAAATCCTGATTTGTATGTAAAAAAAAATCGCCTTGTTTAAATGTAATATTTCAGTGCAACTCTGAAATGCAATAAATTGATCTCTTTGACATTACTTAATTGTTGTTATTGTACTGTCTGTTTAATTTCGAAAATTATTTTATTTCTTTTTCTTTCAGCTATTATTTAAGTACAGTGGAAGGGGAGCCAGGAGAACAGCATTTATTTGTTGTTAAAAATGTGACCTCAAAACCTAAGACACCAGAGTGCCTAACTTGTAAACTGGGAAAGGGATGTTTGTATAATAATGCCATTTTCAGTCCAGAAACAAAATATTATGTATTAGAATGCCTTGGTCCTGATATACCAAAAATTGAATTGTACAAAACATATGATAATACATTAGGTAAGTTTGTTTTGGTTATGATTGCATTATTAGTATTAGCCATATAGTGTATGGAAGCCAGCCTTGTCCTATGTGACTAATACTAATATTGGCTGGTAATACTAATATTAGTATTATTTGCTGTACCAGCCAATAAATAAATAGATAATAAAAATAAATAATAAAAATTGAATATAAACAACCCATATGTTTTCCTCCCCCACATAAGTAACTATCCAGCTGACTTACTGTGTATCAGTATGTAATCTATTTAATATCAGTGTAGATACACCATAGATAGCTCTTAAGGGGAAACTACAAAAGTAGTGTAAAAGGCATCATTTGATCAGTATCTCATATTGTGATCATCCTTCACAGTGAGTTACCATGTATTGCACTACCTCAAATAAGCAACACTTCACTAATAGAGAAGTCTATTAGTGATGGTCTTATTATATCATTATGTAATGCAGCACATACACTGGTGTTCAAAGAAAGTGCATCACCTAGAAATTCACATTTCTAACATCCGTTTTCGCAATGGTATGTTACATTAATGACTAGCATCACAAATAGAAATATAAACAAAAGATATTAAGACCGAAATATGTTAAGGGCTTTAGCCTCAGGCTACGAGAGATTTAGACAATGTACAAGTTAGTGCAAACGCATCATATCAGTACGCAGCTAAACTCTGAATTAGCAAAAATGGCATCGTATAAGTTATATCTCATATTGTGAATACCTTCACAATGAGTTGCCATGATATTGCACTACTTCGAATAAGTAACGCTTCACCAAAGGAGAAGACTGTTGTCACTTATTCTCAGTGGATACCACCACCCAGACAGCACCGTTTCAGGGCTATTTTGTATATGTGTGAGATAATAACTCGACTATCCACTTGTCCCTATTAGACTTAGAAAAGCAAAAAAGTAGAGGGAAAGTAATAGTAGGAATGGAAGAAAAGAAGAAATGGTGTAGAAGAATGAAAGGGACAGTAACTCCTTCAAATCACACTACTCAAAAACTCAAACTCCTCGAATAGGCAACGCTTCCCCAGTGGGGAAGACTGTTGTTACCTATTCTTGGAAACTCCGGACATCATCAGGCTCCCCCTGGTCCCATTTCAGGGCTATTTGGCCCTTCTTCAGTGGGTGGGTAGGTACAATAGTGAGGCAATGATGACAAAACAGTTATGAAGTATAACTCCACAATATAAGAGATGCCTGATGGTGTATAATATAAATTAAGACCGAAATATGTTAAGGGCTTTAGCCTCAGGCTACAAGAGATTTAGACAACATACAAGTTAGTGCAAACACATCATATTAGTATGCAGCTAAACTCTAAATTAGCAAAAATGGCATCATTTAAGTTATATCTCATATTGTGAATACCTTCACAATGAGTTGCCATGATATTTCACTACTTCGAATAAGTAACGCTTCACCAAAGGAGAGGACTGTTGTCACTTATTCTCAGCGGATACCACCACAATTTTAGTGCAATATCGTGGCAACTCATTGCGAAGGTATTCACAATATGAGATATAACTTAAACAATGCCATTTTCGCTAATTTAGAGTTTAGCTCCATACTAATATGATGCATTTGCACTAACTTGTACATTGTCTAAATCTCTCATAGCCTGAGGCTAAAGCCTTTAACATATTTCAGTCTTAATTTATATTATACACCATCAGGCATCTCTCATATTGTGGAGTTATACTTCATAACTGTTTTGTCATCATTGCCTCACTATTGTACCTACCCACCCACTGAAGAAGGGCCAAATAGCCCTGAAATGGCACCAGGGGGAGCCTGATGATGTCTGGAGTTTCCAAGAATAGGTAACAACAGTCTTCCCCACTGGGGAAGTGTTGCCTATTCGAGGAGTTACTGTCCCTTTCATTCTTCTACACCATTTCTTTTCCTCTTCCACTCCTACTATTACTTTCCCTCTACTTTTTTGCTTTTCTAAGTCTAATAGGGACAAGTGGATAGTCGAGTTATTATTCCACACATATACAAAATAGCCCTGAAATGGTGCCGTCTGGGTGGTGGTATCCACTGAGAATAAGTGACAACAGTCTTCTCCTTTGGTGAAGCATTACTTATTCGAAGTAGTGCAATATCATGGCAACTCATTGTGAAGGTATTCACAATATGAGATATAACTTAAACGATGCCATTTTTGCTAATTCAGAGTTTAGCTGCATACTAATATGATGAGTTTGCACTAACTTGTACATTGTCTAAACAAAAGATATTTATTAATAGTTAAGGTAAATCTAAGTAATATTTGACAGGTGCTCTCAAAATATTCCAAAATGAGCATTTGCGACCTTTATACAACAGTTTTAGTAAACACAACAATGTTATCAGAAGCCCTCAATTTGCTGCAGTTTATCAATTTAAATGGAAAACAAAATGAAAAGTTCACCAGGTACAAACTAATATTTAGTTGAATTGCCTCTGGCCCTGATGACAGCAGCACACCGTCGAGGCATTGACAAGATCAATTTCTGAAGATAATCAACTGATAATTCATGGTTCCAAACACAAATTATGGCTTCCTGAAGTTCACGAAGGGTCTTTGGTTTCTTTCTGGCAACTGCAGATTCCACACAATGCCAACAGTTCTCTATAGGATTCAAGCCTGAGAGAGGTTATGGTGGCACCGCCCCAGATGTGGGAACAATATTCCATGGTAGGGCGGATTTGCAATTTGTACAGAGTGAACAGCTGTTTGGAAGAAAAGTAATGCCGAGAGTGAAAGAGAAAACCAAGTTTTTTAGATGCAAAGGAAGCAATATTTGTAATGTTCTTGTGCCAAGAGAGATTTGAAGTCAGGGTAATCCCCAAAAGAGATATATCGACTTGCCTAGAAAACGGAGTGTCACCAAAGATAAGCATAGGAGCAGAAGAATCCTTTTTGCGAGATATAAGACAAGACTGAGTTTAAGAAGGAGTGAAATCAATGGAGTTGTCTTTGCACCACTGGAGAATTACCTGGAGATCTGCATTTAAGGAATTGGTAGCAGATATTCAAGAAGTTGAAGCTGATTGAGCAGGGCAAGGTTTCTCAAAATGGAAAGTGGAATGCAATGTGCTATTATTGGCAAAACTATGGATAAGATTTCCATTCAATGGAAGAAGGTCATTAATATACAAGAGGAAAAGAGTGGGAAAAAGAACTAAACCTTGGGGGACACCAGCATTAGTGGAGAAATTAGAAGACAGAGAACCATCACCCTCATGAGCGATCAGAGAGAAAAACTGGATAACCAATTACGAAAAACAGTTGGAAAACCATAAGATGGAAGCTTGTTTAGAAGACCTTTATGCCAAACATGATTGAAAACCTTTATGCCAAACACAGATATTAATGTATGACATTTGAAATTGATCAGTATATCTTTCAATGGAGACATGATATAAACAATTTTGGTACTTTTGGGATCAGTGGATCAATTTACTTCAGAATCTGTAACTTTTGCTCTGGAAATGAAAAAAATTTCACATTTTTCAGAGATTTAAGCTAAATCTCTGAGAAATTTGCTAATATAGTAATAAATTTACTATATTAGTATATTAATATTTACTAGGTGTTAAAAATAAATAACTAACAAAAACCATGAAAAAGCAAAAAATTACCTACAATAATTATTCATGTCAGCATTTTAATAATTATTTTGACATTATTAACTGTGATAATAATTATCATAATTATTAAATAATCCCACAAAGAATTCATTTCAAAGGCTTCATGCTGCAAATGCTGTAAGTAGAATATAGCCTCTACTTTGTAAATGTAAAACATTCCCCACTTTACTCAGCCATGAGGTGTCTGGGTAAAGTAATAATCTAATAAAGTTGAGTGAAGCAATACAAATTGAGATTGGTGCACTTGATAGCACACTTAATTTACTCTAATACACTGGTGTGCAAAATTTAAGGACCAGTCAGGTTTTCACCTGTAGCTTCTCATAGGAGTGGCCTGGATATGGGAAAAGCATACCAAAGGAACCTTGTGAGGTACAGAAATGATGAAGGAAACAATACCGTCACAACAACAGAAACAAAACGGTACAGAGGGACTTTATTCAAAAATGGCAACATAGCACTGGCTGCCATAATATAGATGCATCACTGCCAAAGATGGAACAAAGGGAAGTGGTAGTCCTCAGTAGGAGATATGATCACCCCTAATGTCAATGCAGGCTTTGCACTGCCTGTCCATACTTAGAACAATGTTGTTGATAAGTTCTTGCAGTAACATCGTCCATTCCTCTGTCAGTGCCATCTTCAGCTGGTGAACATTTTCTGGTGGGTGTGGACGTGCCACTAGACGTCTCCCCAGAGCATCCCATATGTGTTCGATGGGATTTAGATCAGCGGAAACAGGCAGGCCAGTCCATACAAACAATGTCGTCACTTTCCAAAAGCATATCACAGCTGCTGTGCGATGGGGTGTGCCGTTATCATCCATAAACACTAACTCAGGGCCAGTGGCACCTTGGAACAGATGCACATGGGGAAGGATTACCTCAGTACAGGAGCATGCACCTGTTACAGTACCACCTTCCAGTATCTGGAGTTGTGTACGTTCATCCAAGATAACGCCTCCCCAGGCAAGAACACCTCAACTGCCATATTGATCCCTTTCAGTGATGTTTCAGCCAACCTCTCACCAGATTAGCTGATGTCCAGAATCGCTGCTGAGACTGAATCTACTCTCGTCAGTAAAGAGTACCTTAAGTAAAGATTTTGTGGTTGTAACTTTTAGAAAGTGTTGGTCCTTAAGTTTTGCACACCAGTGTAGTACTTGGAAGGTAAAGTTTTACATAATAAAACAGTTTTAATGTGAGAATGTCCAGTATTGTGTCATGCATTTTCTAACTAATTCTCTTTTTATAACTTCTCTTTCTTTTTTTTAAGTAACTCTATTGGAAGCAAATGATGAACTAAGGGAACAAATTGATAAGCGAGCATTACCACAAGCCCGTACATTCCAAGTGCCTATCAGTGGGGGTTACAGTAAGTTGCTTTGATTTATTTTATGATTTTGTATTGAATTAATGTTGAGACATTTTTTTTTTTTTTTTTTAATTAAAGGGTTATGATTTTTTTTTACCATGTAGGTGATTTCCTCTATTTAATACCTGTTAATATGTAATTGCATTAATTTTTCATAAATAAATGAAGAGCCCAATGCAGTTTTTTTTTTTAAATAATAATAAAATGTTATTTCAGCATTTTACAATATTATGGTAATAATGGGAGCTATTCAGTTAACTGGATGAATGTGCAGTGTTTAGTATAACAGTACTTAAAAGATAAGATACAAAGTGCAGATAAATTTATCTGTAAGATTTAAATTAAATTTAAGGAACTAAATTATGCAAGAAGTAAAATATATTGTGTTTAAAACGCAAAAAGAAAAGGATATTTTAGAAATATGGAGTATATGCTTCAATTAACTGCTTTATGTTTGTTTTACTTTTAGTGATAAATTTAACCATAACATAAATTTGTCATTTCTTGCCCAATTTCAGTGAAATTTCAACTGGTGCAAACTTCTTTTTTTCAAGTTACTTATCCATCCCACCCTCAACATAAAGCTGTCAGCAGTGGGGTCAGCATTCCTAAAAACACAACTTAATTTCATCTATGGATGAGTAGGCTTGGTAGAAGAGTGAAAGTCGCTTTGAAAAAGTTGTCATTCTGTTTTGTGGGCCTGCTGCTTAGGTTAGTTTTTGTTTTGCCAGGTGATAAGTGTAATGCTGTACCTATGTTTTTATACTTGTTATATTGTCTCATCAATGCAGCAGTCCTTTGTCATCTTGAAATGATGTTCGGTAAGTTTTTTTGTTATCAAAGGTTTTTTTTTATTTACAGTATTCAAATGTTTCCTTGAGAGTTTCCATAGTTTGAAGAAAATTAATGAAGGATCAAGAAAGAGACTTTGGAGAAAAAAAATTAGACATTTAAAAATTTCCAGGGAAGTAGATAATGACTTGAAAAAGAATGATGGCTAAGTACAAGGCATCCATGTGAAACTTTTACAACTTCAATAAATGTAACTTCAAAATGGGGGTGTGATTTAAGATGGGTTTTCAATATTGTAAAGTAACTGAGAAGGTTTATTACAACAGATTCTTTTTTCTGTTCCAAGTGACTGAAAGTAACTGAGCAACCCCCAAAACCCAGAAAATGAATATGGTGACACCCCAGAAGCACACTGTGTATCATGGTTCGTGGAGACTGGAAGTGTCTTACAGTGGTTAGGATCCATGCATGGATTGAATTGTTGGTATTCACTGTTGCATAAACATGAGTGATGCTCACAAAAGGTGACTTCTATGTATTGGAACATCAGCTGAACCTCACTTTGAAGAACGTATTTTACATGCATACATTCCAGTCACCTAATAAAATAAGTGTGAGTGATTATGGAACTTTAGCATTAGCATTGGCATTTGATGCAAGAAAGCAAGCTTATGCAGCATCAGCCAAAAAAAAATAAATAAATAAAAATAAATAAAAAATAACCACTTCCACTTCACCCCTCTGTTCGTTCGAAATACCTGTCCAGCTGAGCCTTAAACTTATTTAGGCTATCAACTTCCACGACAAGGGATGGAAGTCTATTCCAGCAACCAACCACCCGCTGGCTAAAGGCAAATTTCCTCACGTCTATCCTACATCTGTCTTTCCTCAATTTGAATTTATGCCCTCTCAGGTGATTATTCTGAGCAAGAGGAAAAATCCCATCAGCATTGAGCATGCTCAAACCATTCAAAGCTTTATACACCCCAATCAGATCACCTCGCCGGTGCCTAGTCTCCAGACACTGTAATTTGCAAAACGTAAGCCTTTCTTCATAAGAGCACCCCTTTGTTCCATTCACTAATCTTGTTGCCCTTCTCTGTACTCGTTCCAGCATCTCTACATCCTTCTTGAAATGAGGCCTCCAGACCTGTATACAGTACTCTAGGTGCGGTCTGACCATTGCCTTATACAAGGGAATAATCACCTCCTTATCCCTGCTAGAAAAATTCCTATATATCATTGACAATACACCATGAGCTACTCTTGCAGCCTGTCTGCACTGCTCAGAAAACTTGATATCTGCCTGCACAACTACCCCCAGGTCCTTTCATTCTCTACCACTGTCAGTGTAGTACCACAGAGTTGATACGTTGCTCTGGGGTTGCTGTTTCCCATGTGTAGTACTTTACATTTGTCAATGTTAAACTTCATTTGCCACCTCTCAGCCCATCTGCTCAACCTTTCCAGATCCTGTTGCAGTAGCGTAGTGTCCTTGACAACCCTGCCAACCTTCGTATCGTCTGCAAACTTGGACATTAAGCTTGATATACCATCATCAATATCATTTATAAATACAGAAAACAATAATGGACCCAGTACTGAACCCTGAGGGACTCCACTAATAACATTAGTCCACGATGAGCAGTGTCCATTGATTACCACTCTCTGTCTTCTCCCCCTCAACCACCCCTTTATCCATAGCAGCAATTTGCCTCCAATGCCACACTGCTCCAATTTGTGCAGCAGTCTTCCATGTGCAACAGTATCAAAAGCCTTTCTAAGATCCAAGTTATCAAAGTTATTTGATATTATATATCCAACTTTGATATATAATATCAAATAACTTTGATATTATATATCAAAGTTATTCCCTGCATCCAGTTCTTTTGTGACTGCATCATAGTATCCAATCAAATTGGTCAGGCAAGACCATGCTGTGTCTGAGCTATAACTGAAGTCTTGTCTAGATGATCCTGCAGTGCTTCTTTAACCAGTGCCTCCATTAATTTTCCAGGAACAGAAGTTAAACTAACAGGTCTATAATTACTTGTGTCGCCCTTTGATCCTCCTTTGTGAATTGGGGTCACATTTGCACATCTCCAGTCCATAGGTACTTAATCATTCACACTTTCAAAATTAAAAAAAGGTTCTAAATTAGTTATGTCAGGCAAAAGGCAGAAGGTGCCCTCTAGATGACTGCAGTTTTCACCCACAAAATAAACTGTTAGAACACCATTTATGGTGGGGGTGGGGGATTACACTGATTTATTACCTCTACACTAATCCAAAAAAAACTGAATCCAATTTGGCCTCACCAAATTAAGATTGCTCCCAATAGTAAGATAAGTAACTTAATATTTTTAATTTAAAAAAAAAGTAATGAAGTTTTTGTAGAATAGCGTAGAAAATTTTGAATAATCAGTTAGCAGTAAACACCTTATATTCTGTATTTCAGAAGCCATTGTTCAGCTCTTTCTGCCACCATCCCTCAGAGACGATGAAATCACAAAATATCCTATGCTCGTAAATGTGCAAGTATTAAATTTTAACTCTTTTTATTTTATTATTATTATATTTATATTTTATATGAACAGAACAGTTCTTGAAATAGAATAGGATAGGGTTGTACAATTTTTTATGGCTTTTAAATATAGGTATTTTATAATTTAAATACCTAGGGATAGTGGCAGCTGCATAAATTGCATCACACTTAAAATTTAATATTTCCTTAATAACTCCCTCTATAGATAAAATTGTCATCTCGAGACACTATTACATCATCCTGTAAAACTAGTATGATATTGTGTCATCATTCTGTAATATTAAAGTGGTATTGCATCATCTTGTTTATAAAAGCATCCACCTGCTGCTAGCAGTCTTCACTTCCTATTCAGCAGCAGTATGGTATACACTCGATTAACTCCAAGGGAGAAAAGCATAATTATTACTCATGATAGGAAGGCTTTTCTAATTGACGTATAGCTGCAAAAGTTGGCTGTAACTGATCTATTGTGTCAAGATTACTTAAAAAGAAATGTGAAACTGGAGATATCGAAAGAAAATCTGGAACCACACTGAAATGGAAGAGTACTGTAGCACAGAACAGAGTTTTTAAGTGTCTATGCCTCTGTGACCATCATGCAAGTTCCACAGACCTAAGTTCCATGTGGAAAGAACACACTGGAGGAAATTCAAGTGATAGACCTGTCCAATGAAGACTTATGATAAGGAAAAAAAAAAATCCATGAAGAAAAAACAACTAACTTGGACTAAATAACATGTTAATTGAATTGGGCAATAGGAATCTGTAATATTCTCTGATGAATCCAAATTTAACCTTCACTGATTGGATGGTAAATGCTATGTTCAGCACAGATCTGGTGAAGCTTATGACCCTGACTGTATTCAATCAACGGTAAAGTTTCCATTGGGTCAAATGGTGTGGCAATGCATGATGAGCAAAAGAGTGAGCAGAATACATTTTGTAAATGGTACTGTTAATGGTGACTACTACACAAAATATTTAAAGGAGATTCTTCTGCTTGTCATCAGAAACCTGGTTCAAGGAACAGAAAATTGTATTTTCCAATGTGACGGCACCTTGCCACTGTACACTGTACTTAAGGTTAGTACATTACATAATCATTTAATGCAATTTCTAGTATGCCAATTGTAACTTGTTTCAAACAGTGACTGTTTTTTTTTTTTTTTTTTTTTTTTTTAAGTAAAGAAGTTCCTGCAAAATTGCAGCAGTGTCTAATCCTTATCACAGCCAAGGAATAGTATTGATTTCAACCCATTTGAAATTGCTGGAGTCTTATGGGACAGAAAATTGATGCTAAAAAGTCATCAAGCAAAATCTCTCTCTCTCTCTCCCCCCCCCACATACACGCACACACACATACAATTCCTTGCAGATCACACCCTAACATGATCAGCATTGTCTTGATATTTGACTTCAGTAAACAAAACTTTTGTTGGGCCATGGTGATTATTTCGAAGTCCACCGCGTGCTCTGATGCTTCGTCTCTGGGTTGTACTGAAACACCCAACACATCTCCAGTGACAGCACAGTTGAGAAAATTAGGATTGCCTTGACAAGTTTGGTGAAGTCTTTCGTTGCTTCTACTTATCCATGAGGCTGTGCGGAACAAATTTTTCACAGACCTTCCTAAACCTTCATGCAGAATTTGACATACCATCTCTTTATTCATATCCAACTCATCAGTGATCATTCTGAAGGTCAAATGATGATCTCTTGCCCCAACTTTTGCAACTCTGTCCTCGTTTTGAGAGGTTGACAGATGTACACTCTTTGGTCATCATGAACATTTTCACATATGTCTTTGAGCTGCTTATACCAGTCAAATACACTGGTATGACTTAATATTTCATTACCATAAACAGTTTTTAACATTTCATACTTTTCTGTTGCCAAATTTCCCAGTTGAAAGCAAAATTTGATATTTATTTGTTGCTTCTTTGCAAAGTCATGACACAGAATGGTAACACTACTGACAAAACTGTTACTTGCAACTTGTCAGCCTACTGGACAGTCTATACCACCATCTGTTGGAGGAAGTTTGAACTACAATATACCACTTCCATTTATTTTCAGACTTGTAGAACGACTGCAACAGCATCAGCCTGGGAACTTTATTGCCACAATTTGTAAGTCAAATAATGTGCTGCTGCAGCACCACACATTTGAATTGCCTTAGTGCTCATAAATATGCTATATACTTTCCTCCACATTCTACAGTTTTTTGTGTTTTTTTTTCATTGTTTTACATCACTTACATTTTTGAGTTTTAATTGTGTATACAGTTTGAAGAAAGAATTGTAATTGTTGAGCTTACCACTCAGAGTTTGAAGGACAGCAAATGAAGCAGTAGGCCATCTCATTTAAACAAAGGTATTCAAGGTTTATGGTGAATTGTGACCATAGTAAACTGTTGCTAATTTTTGAGAAAATCTCTCAGAAAATTAGCATGACAAACCAATATTTATATAATTCTGCAGAAAAAAGTTAGAAGCACGTTCTTAAATTGCATTTGTACAAAACATTGGCCATTCACCTACCAACCTTAATCTCAAAGCTTGTATGATTTTGTGCAAGTGCATAGCTAACCATGGAAAAATGATTCATTTCCAAGACAACATTTTCTCAGAAACATGTTTTTAGAGTGCTGGTTCTATCTTTCTGACTACATTAACAGCCAGAACCAATGGTACTGAGAATCTCCACCTCTTTCAAGAAACATTTTTGAAAGAACAATCTACACCATGGCTTTTACTATGGAATACTGACAAATAATAAAGTATATTCAGCTAAGAGCTGTATTTCTAAATTAGAAAATTTAAGACAGTATAAATTAAAGATTTGTCTTAATGTTTAAATAAATTAGCAAATTCCATTCTGATATTACTGTTTTAGATGTATGTTGCTTTTGTAGGAAATTGTACTGATTGATATTAATTCCTGTCCACTAAAAAATATCTTGGAGAAACAGCTCTGGGTGTTTTCTAACACAGATAGAGGAATCCTCCCTCCCAGATTAATAGTGTTATTTCCCTATTGGCTCTTCTTCTGATGACTGAATTACCAAGAATTTTGGTGGTGGCCCTCTGTTTTAACCTTTCTGCATCTTGCTGTTAGTGGTGATGTGAGATTTGCCATTCAGTTTTTGTGATAGCGATCTAGTTGGAATCCAGAAGAATCAACTGTATTTTTATTTTATTCCAGTTCAGTGATAGGGGTTTTCCCTACTCACTGCTTGAGGCCTTCAAGAGAACACATCCTATCAGCAAGCAACCAATGTGCTCAGAAATAGGATGCAGTGGCTACTCTAAGAATCATACATATACCTTTGGATACCCTAAGTCTTTTATTAGTAACCCAACAAAAATAATCAGCTTGAGTGATCAAAAGTGAATTTGTTCCACTTATGGTCATTCAGGAAATGGCTTTTAGGCCCGTTTCCTGAATGATCACAAGCAGTGGTTGCTGCTTCTGCCTGTCTTGGCAGAAGCAATGCCAAAAGCATGTGTATTTTTTTTAAAGCTAAATGTCACAAAATCCTGGTAGTTACCAACCCCATATGTTATAGTGCACAGCAAATATATTAGTGGACAATGTGTCCTTGTAATAATTATGTTAAATTTTTTACTGTTTTTCACCATAGATATAAATACGTACAGTAAACTGCTGATTTAATAGATTTCAGATTTAGCAGACAAAAAAGTTTGCCTAGTACCATTAGTACCACTATACAGTCACAGTAAATTATCTCTGCTAATTATGTGCTATATACCAACCAGTAAAGTCAAGGTAAATAAAGGCATGTTTTTTTTTTGTTTTTGATACATACATATACAGCATAACTGTTTAAATTTTCAATTATGTGGTGTACGACTTGTTTTAAAAAATAACTTTCAATTTAGCAAACATCCTGCTTCCCATCATTAGTACATAATATTGACGGTTTACTGTATTGAGGGGTAACAATGAAATTATGGTCATGTGTGTTACACTTTTGTAAGTTAATGAAGAAACAAAAAACACTGATGTTGGCTTTAATATTTAAAGCCTATCAGTATTTATTTTGTATTTTTCTATAAAACAGAAAAAACAAGTTCATATCAAATTTTACTATAATGTGTGTTATTAACAGACTGTAAATTTTATGATTAATTTAATTTAAAATTTTTAGATATGGAGGACCAAGTAGCCAAATGATCACTAAAAAATTTCAAATAAATTGGGGTACTTATCTAGCCAGTACAAAAAATTACATATATGCTTGGATAGATGGAAGAGGAGGTGGCAACCGTGGTGATAAAATTCTTTTTGAGCTTTATCGTCAACTTGGAAATGTAGAAGTCGATGACCAGATTGAGGTTGCAAGGTAAGCTGCACTAATACTGAATTTATATCTTTTGTTCTTGTAATAAATAATCTTTTCTCTACAAAGAAACAAGTACTGCTAATTTTATTGACTAACGTAATTACTATAACTATAAACGTAGCAGTTTATTTTTAAAGTAGTCATAATATGGACAGTCTCTTTATTGACTACACTTCGGCTAACTCTGATAAGTAAGAGAAAACTACATTGTATTTATAACAAAGTAAATTGTCTTTTACCTTTGGCATTTTGAAATGTGTTTGCTTTTTTTTTTCTGTGAAACTGCAGAATGGTTATTACACCAAATTTTTTTCTATCTTGCCCATTAGAGCTGAACATTTATGTGATTGCCACTTAAATGCAGGATTAAAATTATTATTTATTAATATTTATTAAAATGTATTAAAATTTCATTTATAAATATATTTCAGTGTGTGACCTGATTATGCAGGTTATTAGCTTGGAATGCTCATAATATTGTATCCATGTCTGTATCATTTCATCCCAGCCGAGAGAGAGAGAGAGAGAGAGAGAGAGAGAGAGAGAGAGAGAGAGAGAGAGAGAGAGAGAGAGAGAGAGAGAGAGAGAGAGAGAGAGAGAGAGAGAGAGAGAGAGAGAGAGAGAGAGAGAGAGAGAGAGAGAGACTTATGTTAAGGTATATGACTACCCTTTATCCAAACCAAGAAGTCACATGATGCTCATAGGATGCTGTTATCATTCCAGACATTATGTACTGTTTTTATTTAGGTATTATTTTAGAAATATGTATTTAATATTCAGTTTACTGTTTAATGCCACTGAAAGTTCTAAGATTGGAGCAATAGCATGTTTTTTTTTGTTTTTTTTTGTATTTGTGTTATTACAAAGCTTAGTTATGACTGCTAATGAATGCATGCAAAGAAATCTTGTTTTACAACCATTGTAATGTGTCTTCTTAAATTTGCTGGTTAGTTATATTCCTTTTTAAAAATATGTATTTATTTCTTAAATATCTATACAGGGTGTTTCAAAAGTGAGGGTCAATAATTTAAAGGTGAACTGTAGAGACTACAATGTGCAAAAAAAGCCTAGTAAACATGGGTCCTTAAGTGAATCATTTTTGAGATATTGCACATTTCTAGTTGGAATTCGCCACTGACTTGTTTGTTTAGGTTAGGTTATGCTCATTCTCTCTCTCTCTCTCTCTCTCTCTCTCTCTCTCTCTCTCTCTCTCTCTCTCTCTCTCTCTCTGTTTCCCCTCTCTCAATGCTCTGGGTGTAGCAGGCATACTAGTACTTGTCAAAGGATAGTCAACATGGAAAGAGGTTACAGCAATGAAAAGTATGCGCACATGCATTCCACGTATGGTAAAGCCAACAGCAGTGTACTCAAGGCTGCATGTTTGTACCAAGAAGCATTTCCCTGCCAAAGGCAGCCCAACAGGTGCACATTCATCAGGGCACATCAACGCCTTAGGGAACATGGGTGCTTCACGCATGGAGTACGAGCAGGTAGGCCCAGAAGCATAACACCTGATGTTGAGGAAAAGAGGGTTAGAAAGAACATCCTGTAACATGTAACATCTGTAAAATCCTGTGGTGTTGAAACCAAAAATTACAAATGGATTATCTTATGGTTAATAAAACCACCCTTAACAAAGGATTCACAGTTTTTTGCTAAACTAGTGCTCCCATAGTCAGTGACAGATCTTAACAGAAAATGTGCATTATCTCGAAAACTGTTCATTTGCAGCCCGATGTTCACTGAGACTTTTTTGCTTATTTTAGTTTGTACTTTTCACCTTTAAATTATTGACCATCATTTTTGAAACACCCTGTATATTTATCATTTTAAAAATTTATATTTATTAAATTTTGATTGTTGCCATTTTTGTTTAAGAATTTAACAAAATCAGGGACAAATAATTAATAATAAGAACTTAATGCCAGCTTAGTGCAGAATTTATCTCTAAAAAACTATGCCATAGCATAGTTTTTTAGAGATAAGTTTGTGCTATAGAATAATAAATTTTAAAACTTTAGAGTATAGTTATAACAGAACAGTTGATGTTCTTTGCAGATATTTAAAAGATGACCTTCCATTTATCGATGGTGCTCGTATTGGCATATGGGGTTGGTCTTATGGTGGTTATGTTACTGCAATGGCCTTAGCAACAGACAAAGAAGTATTCAACTGTGGTATATCTGTTGCTCCCGTGACTAACTGGCTGTATTATGGTAAGTAACTGCATTTGGTTCCACCATAATACAGCATTATGGTGGAACCAAAGTTATATTTAGTTATTGTAATATAGTCATACCCGAGACTTATGGATCTGACCCAGAATGTGAGTTGTAAGTCAAAAAATTGTAAGTGGAGTTTGTTATAACATAGGATATATAGGGTTACATTCCTGGAGCTCAATGCTCAGACCAGTTTTTCAATATGTTAACTACTATTATGCTATAATTCCATTGTTTTTATTATAAAGTAAATAAAGGTACCTTAAATAACGTATATAATATCGGTGTAGATACACCATAGTTTACCCATAAATTTAACTACATATGTAGTGTAAAGACATAGTTTAATTTTATCTCATATTGTGGCTGCCTTCACAACGTGATACCAGGTATTTCACTACTTCAGATAAATAACACTCCTGTAGTAGAGGAGACTACTGTTATTTATTCTCAGTGGGCACCACCACCAAGACAGCCATTTTGAAGCTAGTTGACTTCACCATCGGCGGACGGACAAGTACCCTGATAATGCAAACATGTCATCATAGTTGCGAAGTTGTTCCACAATATGAGAGATGCCAAATGATGTTCAGAATGATACAATATTTGAAGATTAAATGTGCAAGCCATAATACGTTATTGGGTTTAAATTAACTATATAAAATTTATGGGTAAACTATGGTGTATCTACACCAATAGTTAATTTAAACCCATATCATATTTTGCCTTGCACATTTAATCTTCAATTAAATAACATAATATTAAACATTTAAACTATTAAAAATATTAAATAAAAATAAGTCAAAATCATTAAAAGTCTAAACAAGACCAACAAATGTTACACTTTAGTTAGAAGTAGCAGAAGAATCTTTAGCAAATTCCAGCATAAGTCTGAACATTGTTGTTAATTGAATGAGATCATAAATCGAGGCATAACTGTAAATAATAAATGTCCATTAGCTAAAAAATTATTACAATACAGATGATACTTGATTAATCTACCTTATATGAAAGAAGGCTTATAAAAGTTATATGCATTAAGATTTGAAATAAATGCACTTAAATAATTAAATATAATATAACATAAATAATTTTAAAATTTAATAATTAACATTGATGTTAAGTGGAGTTAATATTACTCATTACCAGAGAGAATAGTGTCTATATTTTTAGGCACATTTGTATACATGCATAAAGTGCCCATTGTCTTCACCATGCACATCTGTCTGTCTGCATGTAAAACTTAACTCTTAGTAGAAGGATTTTCATAAAATTTTATATATGGGTCTTTTAGAAACACATAGCTGCCAACTCTTTGGATTTACAACAGAAAATCCATCTTTTTTTACTCTATTCTCCATCTCACCATCATAATATGGTTGGTGACAAAGAGTTTCTCTGTTTTTCTTTCTTTTCAAAAAAAATAATAAAACTACATTAAAATCTGATTTGGTTTTTTTTTTTTTTTTTTTAATTTTCAATTTCTGCTTATCTTATTTTCATTAACAAATTGCCATAAAGTGTGCTGTGGTAGTCTTTATTGCCAAATATAAGCACCCAGTAATAGCATTGTTCTATGTTGTGCAGTCATTTCCTAGTGTTTATGTAGGGTAAAGCTAATTAACATTGTCTTTCAAGATGTGAAAGGTATATGACATAAGATTTCAGAAGATAAGGGAAAAATTTTCTGTGGTTATAAAATCTGAAAAAGGTAACATATTTTGTATATATTGTATGTACATGTGATTTTTCAATTTCAAGCAGCAGGAAATGCAATGTAATCAGACATTTGCAAATAAGCATTCAACACATAGAAAGAACTGCAAAAATAGACTTTGCATTTCATGGTGATAATGTCGTTCATGTCAAATGTTTATTTGCATCTTTTGTGATAGAACATAATCTTACTCTGAGTTGTTCATGCAGGCACATTGTTCCGAAAAATGTTTCCTGATAGTGAAATAGCAAAAAAAGTATGGTTATGGAAGAACAAAAGCAACAGGCATTGTTAGTGAAAGAAGAGGTAGTGATGGCTCTGAAAAATGGGCCCCTTTCAGTTTTTACAGATGGCAGTGATCAAATTGATTGCAAGCTATATCCCATTGTGGTGACCTTTTGTAAAAAAAAAAACCAAAAACCCCTGCCAAATCAAAAGCAGCTTGCTTCCAGTGCCATCTGTGGAAGATGCCTCCACAGGGTACAATATTGAACATCTTTTGAACAACCTGAAAGCATGTGGGACTTCTTCAAAAATGTGGCTGGCAGTTATTGTTTGTAATGCACCTGTTATGGTAAGCCTATAAACTGGAGTAGCATGGATATTAAAAGAGGAGATTGAGCACTTGGTGGTAATAGGCCCTTGTCATCTTATTAATTCTTATGCTGAAAGGAATTCACATGCCTTTCTGTGAAAGTGGGTGAATATTTGGTAGAATTTACTACCACCTAAAAAGAAGTCCACAAAGGAAAGATGTATTTAAACTGATGTATGCTACTGAAGTAAAAAAGATTTTGAAATGTGTGTACACATTTGAAACACAGCCATCTGTGGTTAAAGATGTAGCTATAAATATTTTGCTTATGTTTGAAAATCCAAACATAGCTCTTTAATCCAATGTACCTCACATCCATGTACTGAGGTCATTACTCTGATATGTTGAAGAGCATTATGTGCAAATTTATTTTACCAACATTTTCAGATCTTTCACTTCCCCTTTAGAAATTGATTACCATAGTAGACTAAACCAGAAGGATGAGTATGAATTAGTAATTGACATTTTTACTGCCAAAGTCATGGAGAGTCTAAAACAAGAGTAGATTCTGTTCTTTCACTCAGTGAGATAATACTTCATGGCTGCATATGACTATGTGGTGCACAAGTTCCCGTTAAAAAATAATGCCCTTATAAATGCTAAGATAATTTCATCAATTGGCAGTGCATCATTTTCAAATTTGAATTTTTTTTTTTTTTAACAAGTTTCCAGTACTTCTTAGCATTGATAAAGAAATAGGTGAAGTAATAGATGTTTTGCAACATGATTTCTGTCAATTGCAGTGTGAGAACTTACCAGATGCTATTATGAAAGAAGAAGGAACTGGTGTACAATAATCCTTGGCTGGGAAACTGAGAGGTGCACAAGGAAGTTTGAAATATATGGTTATTATAAAGTAACTTAACTTCATATGCTCACATATGAATTAAATAAAATGAGTGGGTTTATGATGGTACGGAAAGATAGCCACAATCGTGAAGTTTTTTTTTAAAAAAATAACACTTAGTAGTTGTGTCTATCCCCCACTAGAGACACAGAAATAGCATCAACAAAATGGTGGCTTTCACCAGTGCCAAAAAAGACAGTATGTCTTTTGGTTTACTTTGCTTAATTGGGACAACATGCTGTTTAATCGGGGCAGGAGACCGCAGCACTGGAGATTACCCTACGATTGTCTCTGACCATACCACATGGTTCAGTCGGATTTGAGGTCACAACCATAAAACAATAAAAACAATTAGCAGCACCTGTTTATTGGGTTTTTCTGTTAGTGCAATCTATCATAAATGGATAGTAAACTCAATCTTATTGAATTTGCGATAACACCAACAGCTGAAATTCTGTGGGTTATTATGGTGAAATGTGTTTACACTTCTATGGAATCTCCAATCATATAAAAAAAATTAATTTTCAGAATCTTCTCTTCATTCCTATTTTTAAAGCTTCATAACTTGTTACCCCATTCTCACTTGTGCATATCGTGTTACTTGCAATTTGTGTGTGCCATGTTCTTTGTTATTGGTTGCTTATCTTTTTACTGTTTTAAATTTTAACCCCCACCCACAAATTTCAGTGAACAGAAATGTCAACTAGTTAGTATGTACATATTACAGTATGCATTAATTTTTCCGATTATCACGTATATTCTTCCGATTTTCATGTATATTCTTCTGATTTTCACATATCATTTAATTTTTTAATTGGTTAGGTAATAAAGGGTAAATTTGTGCTTAATATATCTTTACTTTTATAGCCTGTGGATAATATTCCTCTTTTTTTCGCTAATTAGAATCACTGTTTAATAGAATTAAAATTCAATACACAAACGTGATCACAATGACCAGCGCTTGCTACACATTGTATAGTGAACCAATTGTAAAGTGGGGGTCCATTGTATTTTTAACTTTTTTTACATGAAACTTCGGATAATTGGGGCAGCCGCTTAATCAGGCCAAAATGCACTAGTCCCGATGTGTCCCAAATAATCAGAATCAACTGTATATATATATTGAAAAAATGGAATAAAAATTGCCATTGGACCTACTGACGGTGAACTGTATTGGGGAGAGGATACAAGATGGGCTCAGTAAATGATGTATAAATAATGTTTGAGTCTAAATTGGAAGATGCATGTTCTAATAGTAAAAAACCAGTTTCACATTTCTTTTCTTTCCCTTTCCTTTTGGTGTTATAGCTTATTTTAGTTTGTGTCTGGATTTCTAACATCAATATGGTATATACACAGAGAGGAGCCATTACTATGGATGCTAGCCATTACTAGGGAGGCAACTAGAGGGAGTAATACTCTTGATTTGATTATCAGCAGTGATTCTTCATGCATTAAGAATCTGCAGATAAATGAACCACTAGGTGGCAGTGATCACAGTGTGCTGAAGTGGGATTTACTCAAAGAGGTAACTACCATTAGGGGTAAAGGGAAGGGTTATTGCTTCCGTAAAGGCGACTACGATGGACTGAGACAGTATTTAAATTCTATACAGTGGGACCAACTGATGATGTTACCAACAGCAAATTCAAAATGGGAAGCATTCAAAGAACGTATCTTGGAAGCTACTAGGCTTTACATACCAACTAAGAAATATTGTTCAAGGTTTAGGCCAAAATGGATGTCAGATGAACTAATGAGGCATATGGCAGAGAAGAAAAATGCATGGGATACTTACAAATTAACACATGACACAGAAGCCTATGATAGATACAAGTTGATATGCAACCAAGTTACAAAGGAGGTTAGGCAGGCAAAGGCAGATTACGAGAAATCCTTGGCAAGGGATGCAAAGAAAAACAGCAAAGAGTTCTTTACTTATGTAAACTCTAGAAGGAAGGGGATGAATCAGATTGGTCCACTTGATATTGATGGGTCAACTGTTGATGATCCTGCTCAGGTAGCTAACAAACTAAATGAATATTTTGCATCGACATTCACACATGAGGAGTTATTCAGCAAGGGGAATGCCAGAGGTGTATTCAACTCTAGCAGTAAGCTACAGAATCTTGAAATAACTGGGAGTAAAGTGGAGGAGAAACTGTTGAAGATAAACACAAGAAAGGCACCCGGGGTGGATGGGATCTATCCAGTTATATTAAAGGAGGCAGCAAAGGAAGTAAGCAAACCCTTAGCCATAATTATGAGAGCTTCCTTGGACTCAGGGGAGGTACCCATAGACTGGAAATGTGCAAATGTGACCCCAATTCACAAAGGAGGATCAAAGGCTGACACAAGTAACTATAGACCTGTGAGCTTAACTTCTGTTCCAGGAAAATTAATGGAGGCACTGGTTAAAGAAGCACTGCAGGATCATTTAGACAAGACTTCAGTTATAGCTCAGACACAGCATGGTTTTGTTAAGGGGAAGTCTTGCCTGACCAACTTGATTGGATACTATGATGCAGTCACAAAAGAACTGGATGCAGGGAATAACTTTGATATTATATACTTGGATCGTAGAAAGGCTTTTGATACTGTTGCACATGGAAGACTGCTACACAAATTGGAGCAGTGTGACATTGGAGGCAAATTGCTGCTATGGATAAAGGGGTGGTTGAGTGGGAGAAGACAGAGAGTGGTAATCAATGGACACTGCTCATCGTGGACTAATGTTATTAGTGGAGTCCCTCAGGGCTCAGTGTTGGGTCCATTATTGTTTTCTGTATTTATAAATGATATTGATGATGGTATATCAAGCTTAATGTCCAAGTTTGCAGATGATACAAAGGTTGGCAGGGTTGTCAAGGACACTACTGACACTATGCTGCTGCAACAGGATCTGGAAAGGTTGAGCAGATGGGCTGAGAGGTGGCAAATGAAGTTTAACATTGACAAATGTAAAGTACTACACATGGGAAACAGCAACACCAGAGCAACGTATCAACTCTGTGGTACTACACTGACAGTGGTAGAGAATGAAAGGGACTTGGGGGTGGTTGTGTAGGCAGATATGAAGTTCTCTGAGCAGTGCAGACGGGCTGCAAGAGTAGCTCATGGAGTATTGTCAATGATATACAGGAATTTTTCCAGCAGGGATAAGGAGGTGATTATTCCATTGTATAAGGCAATGGTCAGGCCACACCTAGAGTACTGTATACAGGTCTGGAGGCCTCATTTCAAGAAGGATGTAGAGCTGCTGGAACGAGTACAGAGAAGGGCAACAAGATTAGTGAATGGAACAAAGGGGTGCTCTTACGAAGAAAGGCTTACGTTTTGCAAATTACAGTGTCTGGAGACTAGGCACCGGCGAGGTGATCTGATAGAGGTGTATAAAGCCTTGAATGGTTTAAGCATGCTCAATGCTGATGGGATTCTTCCTCTAGCTCAGAAAAATCACCTGAGAGGGCATAAATTCAAATTGAGGAAAGACAGATGTAGGATAGACGTGCGGAAATTTGCCTTTAGCCAGTGGGTGGTTGGTTGGTGGAACAGACTTCCATCCCTTGTGGTGGAGGTTGATAGCCTAAATAAGTTTAAGGCTCAGCTGGACAGGTATTTTGAACGAACAGAGGGGTGAAGTGGAAGTGGGTTTTTTCTTTTTTTTTTTTTTGGCTGATGCTGCATAAGCTTGCTTTCTTGCATCAAATGCCTCTACTAATGCTAATGCTAATTAATCTAATTATTGTGGACACAGAAGAGGTGACATTATTTGAAACATATTTTGTAATTTCAATTTAAGTTTTGTATGGTTTTCCTTTTTTGTTGCTTCCTTTGATTTGTGGTATCCCACTGATACCACAAGTTCTACAGAGAAAATTTTCTTGAATTGAACAACACCCTGATATGACTGCTGAAAGCCCATACAAACATGCATACAGATCAATATGGCATAAATAGAAATTCAATTTTGAATAAATTGTATTTATCTGGTATAGTTAATTGCCTTTGTAATTAACATAAAACAGTAAAAAGTGAATTGTAAAATTACTTCATAAAAACAGAATATTAGGCCCTCTTTTTTTTCTTTCATTAAAGTTGAGCTTTGTTTACATGTAACACATGGATGCTAGCCGGCTGGGCTGGCCGAGTGGGTAAAGTACCTGTCCGGCAACCCAAAGGTCGCGGGTTCGATTCCCGCCTCGGGCTTGGATCAAAGTACTGCAAAAACCTTGGGAGGTGCAATATGGCCACAGAAGCCGATGCGCCAACAACTACCAAATAAAAAAAAAAAAAAAAAAAAAACATGCATGCTTTGTTGAGAAAAAAAAAAAAAAACTTCTTTTATAAAAATCTTGATTTTGTAAAAAGTATCAGCCTGTGAATACACTGTGAATAAATTCGTTTTCTCTAGAAATGTGCATAAACTACAGCCCTATTATTAACCGAAATTTAGCCTGATCTGTATATTTAGGTGGAGTTGAACTTGCATTCCAGGTGCTGCCATACATAAAACATATACATAAGATACATACATGATCTCTATATTCAGTTATAGAAAATTTTTTGGATAAAGTATAAACAAAAATAATTTTTGCTGTGGAAAGTAAGAGATTAGAAACAAATTAGATAATTAAATTAGGAAATAGGGAAGCCTGTTGATAATAAAATTAGGGAATATAGTTTGATTTTCATCATTAAGGTTTGTTGTTAATCTCTAATAATCTGATTGCTAGAGTTGAATTAATGCCAGTATTATAAATTGCAGATTCTGTATATACGGAAAGATATATGCAGTCACCTACTCGGGAAAGCAACCTTATCGGGTATGAAAAATCAGATGTAATGAGGAAAGCAAAAAACTTTAAGGGAAAAAAGTACTTAGTGGTTCATGGCACAGCAGATGGTAAGAACAAGCATAATTTATTTTTCATTCTACATAATTGTTTTTCTGTTTGTTTTTCTGAAATACCTAACAATTTGTTTATAGTTTAATAGCAATATATATTCCAGATACTCTTGTGAATAGCAAACAGTATACTAACTCTGCCCCTGGTGATAGTGATAGTATTTGCCATATAGTTCAAGGAATCCACAAGCTTTTACTGCACTGGCCAAAAAAGAAAAGTAGATAAGAAAATACAAATTATGTGCTTCCCTCTTCACATACGTTACTATCCATTGTACCTTTGAATTTATTCAAACTGTCAGCCTCAACTGCCTGCAAAGGCAACTTGTTCCAGCAACAGAAGCGGGGCCATCCCAAGGGTGCCAGGTGTGCACTGTGCCCAGGCACCAACTTTCAAAGGGTACCTGAAAACCTGAAACTTATATACATATGAAGAAAATTTTAAAGGGGATGCCAAATTGCGATTTGCATCCGGGCACCATATTCCCTAGGAACTCCCCTGTCTAGCAATCAACACGCGCTGGCTAAAAGAAACCTTTCCACAATCTATTGTAAACATCTTCCCCTGTAATTTGAATTTATAGCTCCTAATTTTGGAATTCTTTATAACAGTGAAAATTACACCTTCGTTCATTTTACTAACCCCTCTCAGAGCCTTATAAATCTCAATCAGGTCACCTCTGAGGTGTCTTGTTGCCGAGTCTTTCCTCATATTTTCTTGCATCACATGCCTCCATTACTACTATTACTACATGCCTCCATTACTACTATTACTACTACGTAAGTATAACAAGATGTTTTAAGAAGCTTATATTCTTGAATAAAAAATGAGAGGAAGATGCACAGAGAAATTGATAACACATTGTGTGGGAAGTGTAGATAAAGACACAGTACTGAGATAAAGAGGCATCCTCCTCAGTGTGCCAATTGCAAAAAATACAGAGTATTTAATGTTTAATTTAAAATAATATATAAAGAGAGCACCATATTCATATCTTGGTTCTAAGTAGCAAAATGTCTAAGCTTAACCCTGACTGATAAGTGGCAGTTAAAATAATGTGTTGGCTTAAATAAGTAATGAAAAAAAAAAATAATAATAAAAATGCACATATAATAAAATAAACTTGCCTTACATAAGGAGTGATTATAGTCGAGCATATATTTTTATATAACACTATATAGTCTTTCAAAATGTATGCATGATACACTACAGTAGAAAACTTTAAAAAAAAAAATCACCAGTTTCCATTAAAGATGCTACAGCTTTGGGATGTTAGATATCTAATGGAAAATGCTTTGTGCTTAAATCAAATCTAAAATACTACATTAACCCACCCTTCACATTAACACACTTACCATATTAACCCATCCATGAATTAATATGATATTCATTAATGTGGTTAATCTGAATCTGAATTTTTCCTTATAACAGGTTTGTCACCCATTTAGAGAGATCTGGATGCTTGCTTGAAGCAAGCATCTTGAAGTAATGCTGTCGGAGACTGAAGGAATTTTTAAATGCCCCACATTTGAGGTTGGAATTAGCTGATCTCATCTGAATTTCATGTTACAGTTATTTCAGGTTTTTCAACTGAATAACATGTAAAAATTAGCCTGTAAATACACTTGTACAGACACAATACACAATAAAGACTATATGAACTGGCACACTTATGACAAAAGTAGACTGTGTAGCGAAAACAACCAACCAACTGCATTAATCTCTGAAGAGAACATATTTTTCAGGAAAAGTAGATGTATAATTTTTAAACCTTGTTATTTTCCATAATTCAACCTCTGCCAGGCACATTGGTGGTGATTGTCCACCAAACTTAAATTTGAAAATAAAAATATTTATTAAAGTGACATCAATGTAAATTTTAGTTTTCCTTCATTTTTGTTTGACTTTCAGTATGTGTCATTTGTTATTGAAGAAATTTTGGCCATAAAAAAAATTTTAAGAAAATACTTTTTAGGCTTTGCTAAGCCTCTTCTTGCATATAATTATCAAGTGCTCTAAAATGTGAATTTAAGATTGGGAGCTTTTTTATTGTCTGATAGTTGAGCTCGTTGGTTCCACATTTGATCATAGCACTGCTAACACTTCTCTTGCTTTAGATGTTTACGTTTAATGCCTCTGCCAGTGAAGCACACAGGTCTTTTTATTCCTATTTATTTCAAGTTTCACCCACCAGTGAGGATAACACCTGCATGTGAGCATTAATAAACAAGTTATAAAAACATGTCTAGAGTGCATCAGAAAGTGGTTTTATTTTAAAAAGTTAATTAAAAATATATTTTTTCATAATAAAAAAAAATGAATTTTTCACAACTGTGTTCATAATATTAAAATCGAAAATTATGTTGGCTTCAAAAAGTGAACAATTTTGAATTATTTCTTTATTACATGCATAACAGTGGTGGAGCAAGTCCACCAACTTGCCTGCTATTGTTTCATTTTTATTGCCCCTGGTAGAGGGTTTAACACCAAAGGGTTCAATTATCAAACCATTTGTCTAGACCAGAGGTTCCCAAACTTTTTTGGTTCACGGTGCCCTTAGTGTCTCAGAAATTTTTTCATGATTCCCTTAGTGTCTCAATAATTTTTTCACAGCACCCCTAGGCCAAAAGAAATACCTAACAGTTTCGTTTATTAAGTAGTTTGGTCCAAACAATTTAATAAGTAATGTTGAAACTGTGAACCACCTCGAGCTAGTAGTTCACGCGGTGTCCGATAATGTTGAGTATCGCTGTGTTTCCCTCAAAAATTTAAAATATCCTGCAGTGTCCCTGTGAGTTTGCTGTGGCACCAGGGCACACAGTTTGGGAACCATTGGTCTAGACCCCACTTTTTTTTTTTTTTGTTATGCTAGTTACTCAGTTGATAAATTATTTAATATTCATCTGTCAAACATTAGCAACTAGCCTCCAAGCAGGCACAATGGTATACAGCAACTACCAAAAAGGAAAAGAAAAAAAAAAAAAATGAATTTTCCCATTTGTGTAAATATTGGAAAGAAAATGTGAAGTTTAGTATTCCTCAAATATGGTATTTGCTTCCAGTCTGTATCATTGATTATTTTTTGACTTGGGAAGTATAGTCTTTAGTATTAAAATAGCATAATGATACAAGGAAACAAATTTATTCTGCATCTGCCCAAAGGGGCTTCAAAAAGTGAACAATTTTGAATTATTTCTTTATTACATGCATAACAGTGGTGGAGCAAGTCCACCAACTTGCCTGCTATTGTTTCATTTTTATTGCCCCTGGTAGAGGGTTTAACACCAAAGGGTTCAATTATCAAACCATTTGTCTAGACCAGAGGTTCCCAAACTTTTTTGGTTCACGGTGCCCTTAGTGTCTCAGAAATTTTTTCATGATTCCCTTAGTGTCTCAATAATTTTTTCACAGCACCCCTAGGCCAAAAGAAATACCTAACAGTTTCGTTTATTAAGTAGTTTGGTCCAAACAACTTAATAAGTAATGTTGAAACTGTGAACCACCTCGAGCTAGTAGTTCACGCGGTGTCCGATAATGTTGAGTATCGCTGTGTTTCCCTCAAAAATTTAAAATATCCTGCAGTGTCCCTGTGAGTTTGCTGTGGCACCAGGGCACACAGTTTGGGAACCATTGGTCTAGACCCCACTTTTTTTTTTTTGTGTTATGCTAGTTACTCAGTTGATAAATTATTTAATATTCATCTGTCAAACATTAGCAACTAGCCTCCAAGCAGGCACAATGGTATACAGCAACTACCAAAAAGGAAAAGAAAAAAAAAAAAAAATGAATTTTCCCATTTGTGTAAATATTGGAAAGAAAATGTGAAGTTTAGTATTCCTCAAATATGGTATTTGCTTCCAGTCTGTATCATTGATTATTTTTTGACTTGGGAAGTATAGTCTTTAGTATTAAAATAGCATAATGATACAAGGAAACAAATTTATTCTGCATCTGCCCAAAGGGGGGGGGGTCTCATCATTCCCATTATCAAAAAAGTGCCTATCTATTCTTCCTTAAACTTAATCAGACTCCTCGCCTTGGTTACCTAGGTTGCCTTGGTCACTGTTTTTCCCTGAGCTTTTATAGTTGTGCCCTCTGATTCTTAGCTCACTCACTAGTGAGAATATTCCTCCTTTAACCATTTTAAAAATCTCCCTCAGGCCTTTATATACTTTGATCAAATCCCCTTATGTATCTAGTTGCTAAGCTCAGTAGACCACATCTTCTAAAGGATAATGCTTAGCACTCATAACCAGTCTAGGTGCTCTTCTTTGCACCATCTCCAGAAGTTCTGTCTCTTTAGATGTAGCACCATTATCTTATAGAGAGGGATAATGATCTCCTCTCTAGTTGCAAAATTCCAATAAATCATGTGCTGCCTGTTTATACTGCATATTAAATTTCATATCTTTCTGTATTATAATTCCCAAGTCTTTTCATCCAATGTATCTTAATTAATTTCCCCCCCCCCCCCCAATCTATAAACTGCTCCTGGATTTCTGTTTGGTAGCATTAAACTTTAGTTGCCATTTTTCAGACCATACTTGTAGTTGGTCCAAATCCTTTTGAAGCAGTATGGCCTGGCTCTGATCATTAACCACCCTTCCAGAAAACTTTGTCAGAAAACTTTGAGAGCTTCCCCTCTATTCCCTCATCACTATCATTTAGTCACTGCCCTACCACACCTGTGTTAATTTTCCATAGAAACAACCTTAAAATTTGACCTTAAAGCAGTTAAGAAAATAAATCATTTTTTTGGAAAGACTTTTATCTCTAGCTATATTTTTTGATCTTATTGTTGAATATAGTGTCAGAATTGAAGATAAATTTTTAAAGTTCTCCATTTTCAATTATTTCTTGCCTTTTATCCCAAAACATCTGATTGGTGAATTCTCTTCGGCAATGCATCTGAATCTTTGATTTTTTTTTGACTTACCCACTAGATGATTAATATCATTGCTGTGCTTACTTTTTTCATTGTAGCCAATTTTTTTATTATTTCTTATATTTTGTAAACATGAAAACTACTTTTTTTATTCTAAAATTTCTTTCCATTTTTTTAGATAATGTTCACTTACAGCAATCCATGATGTTAATAAAGGCTCTTACATTGAGTGGAGTTACATTTCGAACACAGGTTAGATTAAAAAAAAAGTCATTTTCATTATGCTTAAAGAGTATACTAATTTTGTTAAACTTTGATATAAAAGTATTATCTTGTTATAAAGTAATTTATGTTTCAAAATGCAGTAACATTTATTAACAATATTGAATAACACTGACTCCACTGTAAAATAACTAATAATGTAGTGTAACCTGAAATAGAATAAAATCACAAAGGAAAACATGTAATAAAATATAAAAGCAAAACATGTTTTAGATAGTTGTAAAAAATAAAATGAATTAAAACTAAATAAAATAATTAAAATAGAATACAAAAAAAGCTTTCAAGTCATTCAACTGAAACTCATATGCAGTTATAATACTATACAGGGTTGAGCATAAAATGCAATCTAGTTGTGTGCCACTGTGGCAATGGCATCCAAGTGGGTGAGAGAAAACATCCTGCTTGGTATTGTGCTACCAAGCATCCTGATCTATTATGATGCTTTTAAATAGTAGACATAGTGTCAGCATACAGTGCTAGCTTAAGATTTCATTTTGGTGTGTATGAGATGGAGTTGTGAAATCTGTCAAGTAAAAATATCACATATGTGCTTATTATCACCATGAGTGTCCCCCATGCTTGCAACACCTGTGTCTATATACGTCCACCCCATTTCTGTTAACTGTAGACACCATATTCTGAATATAATGAGCAATTAACAAAAAGTTACATTATCCATAACTTTGAAAATAGTAATTCCCATATGTTTATTCATCATTCCTATCCCTGATATTTTAATAGCTATGTTTTTTTGTTATTTTTTATTTGTTTCCAATCTCTGTTCCTTTAAGATAGTAGTGCTCTTCATTTCATACACCGCTATTCACCTAATTAAAGGTTTACAGATAAGTCCTCAGTAAGTTTTTAATATGCTTAATCTTTTATTCCAATCAAGCTATTTGTGAAAACAACTCCATAAAAAATAAAATTAATAATACAGTAAACCCCCGCTATTCACGGGGGTTACGTTCCTGAGAAATGTCGCGAATACCGAAAACGCGAATACTGAGTTATGGCTCCCATAGTAATAAAGGGGTTCCGTTCCAAAGTATGAAATATATAAGAAAAACTAGTCTAAAATTTTGTCTATGTATGTATTATATGTACCTTCATAATATGACTATGTACATAGACAGTACATAGTGAAATGCAAGCATATGGCATCGAAATGAAAATAAGAAACAATTTAATATTAAATGTAATATTTATTAGAAATTTCAAACAAATCTTTAAAACCAGCGCCTTTGCTAGCAAAAAAACTTATCCCACCAGTGCTATCACCAGTTTCGCTAAAGTGTTGATAAAGGAGTTTTGCCTTTTCACGAATGATGAGTGAACTTAACAGAATTTTATTTTGAGTTCGGTCTTCTATCCACAGATTTAAAGCCTTTTCCATTTTTTCTAATTTAACATCATGAGTTACAGAGCAAATTTTTTAAGCAATTAGCGCGTTTTCACGGACACTACGGCGGATTCTTTCTTCTGATTTTTTGATTGATCATACCGTTGACTCATTGATTTTATAATGTTTTGCCACTGAGGAGACACTTTCACCATTAGAAATTTTGTCTAATAACTCAATTTTATTCGCTAATGTCATCACCTTCTTTGATCTTTTCACATTTCCCTTGTTATTCGTAGCCATATTTTTGTATGGGTTAGAAAGAACTTGTCCACAATAAAGTCACTTTCTTCCGTTAACACACTCGAAAAAGTCTGTTTTAAACTGCAAAATGGTAGATTTATCACTTTTGTAAGCATATCAATTTATAAATTGATAAATTTATTCAATTTATAAGCATATAAATTAAAAGCAAACGACGAAACCTTCCATGACAAGCGCATAACACATACTGGACAAGGATTAGCGAGAAACATCCATGCTCGTGATTTTGTCACCCTTCTCCCCCTCACCCACTGAGCGCTGTTTTGACCGGGAAAGATAATTTTAGCCACGCCCATGTTTTTTTATGGCGGAAAATATTCACGGCACTTTAAAATTCACATTTTTTTAGGTTTCATTTTATATTAAATCAGCGATCGCGAAACCGCGAATCAGATACTGCGAATAGCGGGGTTTACTGTACTATTACTTAAAAAATCAAAAAATATACATACTTATGTAGGGTGAAAAAATGAACTTTTTGCACATCCTAAATATACATAATGTAATAAGACATTTGCATTTATCCAGACTTATCTGACCCACGACCAACAAATTATCTTCTATATTCCATGTATATACTACGCTCAGTTAGTTTTATTTCACTTGTATCAGTTTTTCAATGTATAGAATAAATTGCTCAGAATAAATACCTGATATTCTCTCAGGTATGTCAAGCTGGATTTGCTACCTGGGAGTCTAAAACACCAATGGAACTGATATTCGGGTAACACACAAGTCAAGTGGACCTAATTTTGGCAATGTTTGGTCAGTCTGTGACAGCCAAATCCTCTGCTTGCACCTTCAAGTTGGTGAGACTGTTAGTAACCCTGAGTATAACCCCTCTGTGCAAGTCCTGAACTACGGCACCCAGCATACTGGAGGTGACCACCCAGGTGTGAACCAATGTAAGCAGGGGTCGAAGTGTGAAATCCACACTACATGGAGGAATGCCACCCCTCTGAGTTACCAGGCAATGCTAGGTGGTAGTGATGCTCATCAACCGGTGCAATACCATCACTTTGCTTATTGGAGGCTTAAAGTGGTGGAATGCATGTTTAGTCTCCAGAGAAAAGCTCTGGCAACCCCTCCCCCATCTCTTCCATCATGCAGTATGATTGAAATCTTTTGAGGTTATGATGGACATAATGGAAAGATCTAATGTTCCTTACATTTTGAGGCTACAGCTCTAAAATCAGTGTTCCCAGGCTGGCTGCTAGATAGTTCACCAGACTGAACCTATTAGTAACTCTCTAGGAGGTTTCTGGATCAGCTAGTGTGTAATCTTGCTGCCTCTACTCTGTTATATAGTGACTGGAGGGAGTCTGAGTAGTGTGTATGTGGGGGACATTGTCAAGGCCACATTATGTCAGGGAGCTGGGTATATTCTTGCCATGTGTGTACCATATCCAAAAACTTGATAACTTCATACAGCATGTCCTCCCTACCTTTTCTTACCACTGAATACTTCATGAATAGTCAAACTAATAGAACAAACAGCTAAAGAAAGCCTGCATAAGAAGCACGCAAAAGTTCAGTGAAATTTACCGGTAAAAGTACTTTGCAGTAATGGCATTTGTATTGTTGCTCTCTCGGTAAACAGACGGTGGGTGTTATCAGTCTGGAGTAGAAGTTGAATCCCACGGGAGCTTGAAACCCTCTCGAAGTGGAGGGGGGGGTAACCTGACCTTTTTTCTTTAGGATCACTAATTGAATTAACTAATTGAATCACAAACAGAGTCATATTGGAAGTTCTGCTGTCGTAAAAAATTTTCGTAACGTAGTTTCACCAGTAAACTTTTTTGAAGTCTGCCGTGCTTCTCATGTGGGCTTCTCCTTTGCCTTTTTTTTTTTCTTAATAAACAATTTATCCACCAGTGATTCTAAAGAAAAAAGGTCAGGTTACCCCCTCCACTTCGGGAGGGTTTCAATCTCCCATGGGATTCAATTTCTACTCCTGACCAATAATACTCACCATCTGTTTACTGAGTGAGCAACAATACAAAGTACTTTTACTGGTAAATTTCATCAAACTTTTGCGTGCTTTTCGTGCAGGCTTTCTTTACCTTCACGGAACAAACTTATCTGTGAAAAGACTTAAACCTCTCAAACACTTCCTCGTTCAGCTCACTGATATACATGTTCTTAATTCCAATGTCAATTATGTCCATTTCCACTTACAATCTGTCTTACTATAGCTGTGCAGCTACTTACAAATCCAAAATGTCATCTCAGAATTCCATCCAGTGCCTTTCATGGTTCATTGAAAGAAGCAAATAACTCATGGTGCAGTGGCAAAGTAATATAGAATAATGAATGCATCTGGGTGTAGTGTGTGACCAAGAAATAGTTCCATTCAGATTACATTGTATCTACGTGGAAATTTTTTAATGGTAACATAATGATCCTGTTGTAAACATCATACCATTTTGTTTATCGAGCCATGATAAAGATAACATCTAGTATCATATGAACTGGTGCACTATGACCAAAGTAATTTGATGTGCCAAGCAACCGAGTCTGCCATAGCATCCTTGCCACATTCACATCTCAGTCAATGACAGTGGCTTAAAGACAGTATTGTGAAAAACCTGCATTGCCAAGCGTGGAGCTCCAGACATAATTGAACACTTTTGTTATTATTCAGGTTATTGCTTTTTACATTAACTTCTATACAGATTACAGATTAGAGGAATGCAAAGAGAATAGGTACATATAAATATAACGGGTATTTACTGATTTTCATTAATATTTACATTTACACAGATTGTTATTTGAAATGAGTATACATATATATATATATATATATATATATATATATATATATATATATATATATATATATATATATATACAATAAAATTAATATATATTAATTCTATTGAATTGAATGGTTGAGATTCTAGAAAGGAGTATTCTAAAAATCTCAGTGAGTTGAAACAGGCTGTGCACTGTTTCGAAGATAGCTTATTTTGGTAAATTAACTAAGTGTTCATTTTACTCTCCAGCTACACAGTGAGTATCACTGCTTCTTTGGATGAAGTGGGACTTCACAGTTCATTCTACTTTGCTGAGTATTTTCTTATGGGTTTAGATATGAGTTAATTTGGACCCCAATACAGGTTCTCTTGGATTCTTTTTCTGTAGACTTTTATTTTCAGTTTGTGAAGGTCTATTTGAAGTTCATATTTTATAGTGTTTCCTGTAAACAAGCTGCTGAAGAAGGTAGAATTGTTGGATGTCATCTTTGAGGAGAGGAGATGGTTCGCAAAGAGGATTCTTCTGCTCCTATGCTTATCTTCAGTGACACTAAGATGTCTAGACAAGATCACATATCGCTATTAGAGATTACCCTGACTTCTATTCTCTCTTGGCATAAGCACATTACAAATATTGCTTCCTCTCCATCTAAAAAACTGGGTTTCTCTCTGGCTCTCAGCATTACTTTTCTTCTAAACAGCTACTTACTTTGTGCAAATCTCAAATCTGCCCTACCATGGAATAGTTTCCGTATCTCTGGGCAGTGCCCCCAAAGGCTCTCTCTCAGGTTCTAGATTCCATTCAAAAGAGAACAGTTAGGTTAATTAATGACCCATCTCTAACAAAGTCTCTCCACTCTCTGTCTCATAGACGTTCTGTTTCTGCTGCATGCTTTTTCTATAGATACTTCCATGGGAACTGTTCTTCTGAATTGGCTTCTATAATTCCCTCTCTCTTCCAAACCAGTCCAAACATGTGCTGCAACCAGTCAGCGCCTCCGTAGCCAGGTGGGAAGGAGCAGCAGTGTGTAGCACACGCTTCTTGATTAGACCGGGGTTCGAGCCCATCACCACCAAATACGGAGGATGCGGAAAGGTCAGGGAATGACCACCGCATATTCCCGGAGCAATATGGCCTTAGTTGCTAATGCTCCTAGAAACCAAATAACAAATAAAACAGCAACCAGTCAGCATCCTTTTATTGTCCAAATTCAAACTCACAGAACCAACTTTTCTTCTTCCTCATTTATTCCCTCGACTTCCATTTTCTGGAACATTTTCTGAAAAATTACAATCTACAGAAATTCAAATATAATGTCAAAAAGTATCATCTTTCATCTTCTCAATCATCAAACCCACACACGATACTAAGTACTATAGGTACTATAGACACAGTACTAAGTACTGTAGGTACTTAGTACTGTGTCTAATACGTTTCGTGTTTGAGGTTTTCATTAAAAAAAAAGAAGAAAAAAAAAGTGGGGCAGCACAGTTGGTTCTCCATTGCTGAGAATTCTCTTATGGATTTAGATATGAGTTAATCCAAACCACAGTACAGGTTCTCTTGGATTATTTTTCTATATGCTTTATTGTCAATTAGTTTGTGTCCGAAGTTCATATTTTGTAATGTTTCCTGTAAACAAGCTGCTGATGCAGGCAAAATTGTTGAATGTTATCTGGAGAGTTGTTTGGTTTTTTAGGAGCATTAGCAACTAAGGCCATATTGCTCCAGGATATGCAGTGGTCATTCCTTAACCTTTCCGCATCCTCCATATTTGGTGGTGACGGGCTCAAATCCCGGTCTAATCAAGAAGCGTGTGCTACGCACTGCTGCTCCTTCCCACCTGGCTACGGAGGCGCCTCATATCTGATGAGACGGGTCTGTGCATCCATGTGATGGGATCTAGGACCTGTAACAATACCATTTATATCAGCAATTGGCATAAATGGTATTGTCAGTGGTCCTGGCGTACAAAGACGGTTCCTATTAATGTCCAGGAACTGGCTTTGTAGTTGCTGTTGTCAGGCAGAAATCAAAAGTCATACTGAAATACTCAGTTTCTCTAAGTGAATTAGTCACACTGCCTTTGGAAGTGAATGTTTCAAAAATCCAGTACAGGTAGAATGTCAGAAAACTTGGTAACCTTGGGACCTGGTGATTATCAGTTTTTAGGATTTTCTGGCTTTTGGACAGAAAATCTAAGCAAGCATGAATTATCAAATTAAATATCAAAATCCAAGTATGTATAGGTAAAACACAAATGCATCAGTAGCTCCCTTGGTCATCAGCATTAGGTTTCTACTTTTTTGCTAATTTATCTACATGATTAATTTATTATTTCTTAATTTTATTAACCATGTTATTTTATTCCTATTTATTCTTTTATCTCCTTTGGCAGTTTGCAAAAATTTGGAAATGGGAAGCCTGCAGCATCATTCCTATCTTTTTACTGATAACATATCCTGCATGTAGAAATAAAATTTAGTCACTTAGAGAAATTGACAAAAAAGCAGACATCTGAGTGCCAGCAGAACACTCTACCAGTACATTCCATGTTTATTTCTGCTCCAGTTAAGTTCATATAATTTATTGCAGCATTAAATACAGTAGGAAAGTATAAAGTATTTAAATTCTATTTAGTTGCAAAAATGCAATGTACATTTATTAATTCCCATTCTGGAAGTAGCTACAAGTTGAACTGCTAGTATAAGCTGCTAAGAGAGTACAGTGTTTATTTATTTAGAAATAAAAGCTTTCTTATCTCCATGTAAGGCTGCACTTGCTTTAGCAATAAATTTGGTAATGTGGCTTGCTTTTCCATTATGCAATCAGTATACTAGTGATCATATTTTATGTTTGGCATTCAGCAGACTTTCTACTCTTAGCTCATGGCAGTTGAACATGATCTCAGTGGTCTGCTGCCCACTAAATGTAGAATGCACTTATATGGACAGAAAATCTAAGCAAGCATAAATTATCAAATTAAATATCAAAATCCAAGTATGTACAGGTAAAACACAGATGCATCAGTAGCTACCTTGGTCATCAGCATTAGGTTTCTACTTTTTTGCTAATTTGTCTACATGATTAATTTATTATTTCTTAACTTTATTAACTATGTTATTTTATTCCTATTTATTCTTTTCTCCCCTTTGGCAGTTTGGAAATGATTTTTGAATGTATTGTGGAGAAGCAAGCAGCTGAACAAATTTTTAAAAATATTAAGTCAAATATTATATAATTTAAATATAATTATACCTTAGGATAACCAGTTTGCCATCCAACAGTATGCTACTCGGAAAACATCATCTGTGCTAGGCTAGGTGGGGTGGGGGAAAGAATCTTAATATCTGGTTTTGGGACATCCAGATTTTACTTTTTCTACCTGAATATTATAAAAATGTGTTCAAAAGTGTACTCGAAATATTTTTATAGTCATCCAAGCCATGGTGCCATGCCTTTTTTTTTTTTTTTAACCATAGCCTCTTTTCTCTCAGTGTTCCATATGTTAGCATTAGAAGAGGCACATGATACAAGAAAGCAAGCTTATACAGCTTGCTTTCTTGCATCCAGCCAAAAAAAAAAAAAAAAAATTCCCATTTCACTGATCTATTCATTCCAAATGTTTGTCTAGTTCTGCCTTGAATTTATTTAAGCTATCAACTTCCACAACAACAGATGAAAGTTTGTTCCGGCAATCAACCACCCACTGGCTAAAGGCAAATTTCCACACATCTATTCTACAACTGTCTTTCCTCAGTTTTAATCTCTGCCTACTCAGGTTTGTAATCTGAGCAAGAGGAAGAATCCCATCACCATTGAGCCTGCTCAATCCATTCAAGGCCTTATACACCTCAGTCAGATCACCTTGCAGGTGCCTAGTCTCCAGAAGCTGCAATTTGCAGAACTCAAGCTTTTCTTCATAAGAGCACCCCATTGTTCCCTTTACCAGTCTTGTTGCCATTCTCTGTACTTGTTCTAGCAACTCTACATCCTTCCTAAAATGAGACTTCCAGACCTGTATGCAGCACTCAAGGTGTGGCCTGACCATTGCCTTATACAAGGGTATAATCACCTCCTTATCCCTACTTGCAAAATTCCTGTATATCATTGACAAGACCCCATAACCTACTCTTGCAGCCTGTCTGCATTGTCAGAAAACTTCATATCTGACTGCACAGTTACCCCCAGGTCTCTTTCATTCTCCAAGCCTGAGTGTAACACCACATTGTTAGTACATTTCTCTGGGGTTACTGCTACCCATATGCAGTACTTTGCATTTGTCAATGTTAAACTTCAGTTGCCACTTCCTCAGCCCATCTGCCTAACTTTTCCAGATCCTGCTGCAGCAGAATAGTGTCATTGTTGTTATTAACAACCTTGCCAACCTTTGAATCATCTGCAAACTTTGACATTAAGCTTGATATACCTTCATCAATATCATTGATAAATATACAAAACAACAATGAGCAGAACCCTGAGGGACAGACACCACTAATAACATTAGTCCACATAGAGCAGTACCCATTGATCACCACTCTCTGTCTTCTCCCACTCAGCCATCCTTTTATCCATTGTAACAACTTGCCCTTAATGTCATACTGCTCCAATTTGTATAGTAGTATTCCATGTACAACAGTATCAAAAGCTTTTCTGAAATCCATGTATATGATATCAAAATTATTTTTTTCATCCAGTTCCTTTGTGACTACATCATAGTATCCAATCAGATTGGTCAGAAAAGACTTCCCCTTGACAAACCCTTGCTGTGTCTGAATTATTACTGCAGTCTTGTCTAGATGATCCTGCAATGCTTCTTTAACCAGTGACTCCATTGTTTTCACTGGAACAGAAGTCAAACTAACGGATCTGTAATTACTTGTGTCACCCTTTGATCGCCCTTTGTAAATTGGAGATACATTTTCACATCTCTAGTCTGTGGGGACTTCCCCCGAGTCCAAGGATGCTCTCATTATTATGGCCCAGGGTTTGCTTACTTCCTTTGCTGCCTCCTTTAATATAACTGGATAGAGCCCATCCACCTCAGGTGCCTTTCTAAAAAATATCTGAGACCACTGTAGTCAGCTTTACAAAAACAAAAACCCTTCCCTTTACCCCTGATGGTAGTTACATCTTTAACTTCAACAATTTATCCTTTACCCCTGATGGTAGTTACATCTTTAACTTCAACAATTTCTCCTTCACTTTGTTCTCAGTTATTACAAAATCATTTAACTCCCTGTTAGAGTTTAACTTATCTCTGGCCCTCTCCTCCTTGAATAACTCCTCATGTGTGAATGTAGATGCAAAATACTCATTTAGTTTGTCAGCTATCTGAGAATGATCATCTACAGTCAAAGCATTGATATCAAGTGGACCAATCTTATTCATCCCCTTCCTTTTAGAGTTTATATAAGTAAAGAAGTCTTTGCTGTTTTTCTTTGCATCCTTTGCCAATGATTTTTCATAATCTGCCTTTGCTTGCCTAAACTCCTTTGTGACTTGATTACAGATTAGCTTGTATCTACCATAGGCTTCTGTGTCACCTTACAATTTATGTGCATCCCATGCATTTTTCTTCTCTGCCACAAGTTTCATTAGTTCATCTGACATCCATTTGGGCCTGAACCAAGAGCAGTATTTCTTAGTTTAAACAAAAAGCCTAGTAGCTTCCAAAATTACTTCCTTGAATGCTTCCCATTGAGAATTTGCTGTTGTTAACATCATCAGTTGGTCCCACTGTGCAGAACCTAAAAAATATCTGAGACTATTGTAGTCAGCTTTACAAAAACCCTTCCCTTTACCCCTGATGGTTTTTTTTGATTTGGTAGTTGTTGGCGCATCGGCTTCTGTGGCCATATTGCACCTCCCAAGGTTTTTGCAGTACTTTGATCCAAGCCCGAGGCGGGAATCGAACCCGCGACCTTTGGGTTGCCGGGCAGGTACTTTACCCACTCGGCTAGCCCGGTCGGCACCCCTGATGGTAGTTACATCTTTAAATAAATCCCACATGAGTACACTGTGATCACTGCCACCTAGTGGTTCCTTTATCTGTAAATTTTTAATGCACAAGTAATCACTGCTGATTATCAATTATCAGATTAAGAGTGTTACTCCTTGTTGCCTCTCTAACATGCTTCTATAGCAAACAGTCATCCAATAAATCCACAAAAGCCTTGCTAGTGTGCAAGTGACCAACGCACAAGTTCCAGTCTATATCTGGGAAGTTAAAATCCCCCATTATAAGACACTCTGATTTACTGGCCCACTCTATTTCTCTGTATAATTGTTCATTGTGGTCATCAGTCATTAGGCCTATAACAAACTCCTACCTTCACTGTTGCTTTCCCAGTACTTATGTCACACCAAACTGACTCAACATTGCAATGTCCATCTATGTCAACTGGATGGACTTCCTTAGATTTTATGTGTTTCTTAACTAACAGCATAACCCCTCCTCCCTTCCTCTCCTGTCTATCCTTTCTGTACACATTGTACTCCCCAGATTCCAATTCTGCATCCCTTATATCTGAGTAACACCATGTCTCTGATATCCCAACAATATCAGCCTTGGATGTCTTAACCAGCACTTCAAATTCATCAAATTTATTTGCTATACTGCTAGCATTGCTGTATATGCAAGTATACATGCACCTGTTCTTACTCTTAGTTACTCTAACACAGCCCATGTATTTACTTGTTTCATGACCCCTAGCAAGCTAGGCGCATTATAGCCTAAGCTGCTCTTGTGCCAATAGCTTTTAAATAACAACGACCCCCAGCAACTGGCTTTCTGGGCTGCTGTTGATTCCAATAGAAGCAGTGCAAGAATCATTTCCACCTCTGCCTGTGGCTACTGTTAATCTATTAGTGTGTGAATCCCCCCAAAGCTAGCAGTTTTCAGACCCATCTAACATTACCTCTATAGCATCAGCAAATGTTCTTGCACCTCTTCTATTTAAGTGTATCCCATCCCTGTAGAAGCAATCTCTCCTGTTAACAAGCACAAATTTTGGCGGATAGTGCAAGATTCCAACATGTTTTCTGACATATTTCTTGAAAGAAAGAAGCAAAAATGGAATTAGATGTATACAAGAAGCTTAGCACGAATTAATAACCATTAAAATTTACTGCTATTTGGATTTTAGTTTTGTGCTTTAATTATTATTTGCTGCTTTTTTTCTCACTTTTATTTGAAAACCTTATGTATATATATTTTTTTTCTAAACAGGTATATACAGATGAAAACCATGGTCTTCCTCATGTAAAACAACATCTGTATCAGACAATGGAAGATTTTCTTGAGCAATGTTTCATTTCTCAAGATGATGATGAAGAACAACCAGATGACAAACATAAATATTTTTCATTGAGCAAGGAAAGATAGTTTTGACACTAGTGTACAGCTTTATAAAATATGAAGTTTATTTTGAGAGCAGAATAATTCTGAGGACATTTTCTCAAATGTTTCTGAACCATGTGAGTGAACTTTGTACTTTTCACATGCCTGTAAGAAGACAGGAAGAAGCAAAAAAAATATACTGATGCAGCTCCTATGAGTGGAAGCTATCATTGGGAGTTGTATTCAGTACAGATGGAGAGACGTTACCTTCCATTACTTTAGTTCAGTTGGAACTGAGTGCAATATTGTGAAATAATCATTTCAACCGAAGCAATATTTAAAAAGAAGCATTCTATATTGAGATATATATATATATATATATATATATATGAGCGTGTATGTCTGCAAATACACTCAATATCTGTCTGTATATGCAGACACACACACACACACATGCACAAACATATATACTGTTTTTCAATTTACTGTCCATATTATTCTATATTTAAAATTATATGCTTTGGTATAAACATAACATTAATTACAATTCTTATTTCGTCAAAATTGTAGCATTAACCACTGCTCTCTCCTTCTTCATTTTAATTATTCCCAAATAAGTTTTTAAGGCCTCTTATGGAACAATACCATAAAATACTGTATAATTTGCATCTATTCTTTGTCAAGAAAAAATATTAAAAGGCACAAAAAAAAATATAGCCTGATAATATATGGCTATATCTCTAAATAACCAAGTGTTACAAAACACTTTGCCTTGTAAATCACAGTTTTCTTTCTTACCCACACAATTATTTGTAAGTAGCTAGTTTATTTAGTTTATTTTTTTATTGACGATTCATTATATATTAAACATTTAAGAGATAAAATGTTTAGAGCTACAATTCAAAACAAAAATGCATTAAGATTTTAAGGCTACTAGGCAAAATAGTTAAATCTATACAGTTTACTAAGTTAGCACTAAAACAAAAAATACTCTTCACTAAAGTCACTGTGGTTAAACTTAAATTTTACACGACTTAAACAAAATTTCAATATAGTTGAAACTTCCATATATCGTACTAAGACCAGCAGTGTGAGTTCCCACTCTTAGATTCCAATATATTATTCACTTCCAAAGAGAAGCTTTTGTATATTTAAACATTATAGAATGTCTGCAATTACAGGTAATTCAAAAATAATATATTTTTTTTGTGTTTCATTAATAATAGCGATAACCAAAATATGTTTGTTGGTATTAGTGTTAGTAGTAGCAAATGATATAAGAAAGCAAGCTTATACAGCATCAGTTAAAAAAAAAAACAAAAAAAAATCTTCTCACAACATCTATTCACCCCCTCCAATACTCTGTTTGGTTCTTCCTTAAATTTATTTAAACTATCCACTTCCACAACAACAAATAGAAGTTTATTCCAACTACCTGCTGGCAAACTTCCATGCATCTATCCTACAACCATCTTCTTCAGCTTGAATATGTCCCCTCGTATGTAGTCAATAAAACAAAGGTTGGCGGGGTGGCTAATAACAATGATTGTATGCTACTGCAATAAGATGTAGAAAAATTAGGCAGTTGGGCTGAGAGATGGCAGTTAAGATTTAACATTGACAAATGCAAAGTACTGCATATGGGTAGCAGAAATCCCAGATTGACATACCAACTGTGTAGTACTATGCTCAGGGTAGTGTAAAATGAAAAGGACCTGAGAGTAATTCTCCAATCTGTTGTGAAGTTCTCTGAGCAGTGCAGACAGGCTGCCAAGACAGTTCATGGGATTTTGTCAATGAATTTTGCTAGCAGGGATAAGAGGTGATTATCCCATTGTATAAGGCAGGGGTGGCCAACTTAATTTGTGATGTGATCTACATTTTTTCTTCAAAATGTGCAGCGATCTACCATCTCAAGAATGTCATTGCACATGGTTAAAAAAGTTAATCAACACTACTGAAAAATGTTGTTTATAAATTTTAAAATTAAATACAATTCAGAATTCTTATTTTAAACTCATACATATTGAAATTTTTAATTTATGTGAAGTTTGTGTCTTCATGTAATCTGCCAAGCTTTCAAAATCAGGGATATACTTGATAAGGCCAACAGTAAGGAATCTTCTGTATGTAAGTCCGTAAGAGAACAGCGATTCTTCGTCTTTGTTTGTTTCAAATGCAAATACTATTCATACAGATATGTGGAACCAAAACAGGAATTTAAAAGTTCACTACATTTTTTTACATTTGGGTACTTTTCTCGGCAAACGTATTTCCAAAAATCTTTTTCTGATGATCTGGCTTTTAGGAAGATATCGTTTCGCAATGTAATAATTTCATTTTCAAGTAATGTTTTCTCCATGTGAAAATCTCAGCGAATTTTTCTGCAATTTGTTTTGTATCTCAGTCGACATTAAATGGATAAGAATTATATTGAAAAATGTCTTCAACTGTTTTAAAATCACTGAATCTGATTTAAAAATCGTCCACAACTTTCTCAATTTCAGAAACATATTTCTCACTATTAAATTCAAAAACAGGATATTTTTGCAAATGATCTTGCATATTTGCAAAATGATCGAATTTTTTTTCTTTTAGATCCTTAGCCATTGCCAAAATTTGATATTTATATGCAGAAATACTACTAATCATGTCACCCACATTTTTATTTTTTCCTCGTAATTCCAAATTCAGATTATTTAATTTACTGGTAACATCTGCCAAAAAAAAGCCAGATTACACAACCGCTCCGTATCTTGTAGCTGCTGATAATCATCTCCCCAAAAAAGTTTGATCAACAAATTTTTTTTAATTTCATTCAGCAAATTTCAAAATCTCTGTAGAGACTTACTCCGACTCAGACACCTCACATCTGTGTGTAATATCAGATCTGGTTCATTTTCATCGAGTTGCATTTTGAAAAGTCTCCTTTGAAGTGACTGTCCTCTGATGGAATTCACGATTTTGAAAGCGATGTCCATAACACTTTTAGTATTTAATCTTTTGCTGGCTAACACTTGTTGGTGGATGATACAGTGTTAACTCAATATATCTGGGAATTCATCATCCTTTTGGCACAATGCGATGAATCCATTAAGATGCCCCGTCATTGCTTTAGCTCCATCTATTGTTATTGATACGAGCTTAAATAGTGGTAATTTAATTTTTTCAATAAAATTTTTGAATGCGTTAAACATATCAAGACCTCTAGTTATTTCTTTTAACGAAACTATACCCAGCAGTTCTTCTCTAGTGGCAGAATCATCAAGAACCATACGAATGAAAAACAAGCAATTGAGCTGTATCACTGACGTCTGTAGATTCATCCAGTTGTAAAGAAAAGGACACACAATTAGCAATATCAGCACGCAGTTGTTCGCTCACATTTTTACTCATTTTTTTGATGCGTCACATCACAGTATTTCGAGATAATTGCAGATCTTGAAGGGCACTTTTATTTCATTTTTGTTCTTAAAATTTTCAAAAAGAGAATCTGTTATTTCTAAAAAATGCGTCTTTGATGAATTGATCATCATAAAATAGTTTGAATTTTTTTTTGTAAGAAAATGACTCACTTTAAATGATTCTACAGTTACTACTTTAGATTGTAAATTAGGTGTCATGAAGAAATTTTGTGGAAAATCCAATTGGTATTTACCATGGAGTGCGTTGAAGTGCCTTTCTAAATTTACTTTTTTGGTATGGCCACGGAAGCATTGCAAATCAAACAACGTTTCTTTTATCATTACAAAAAAGTATTCTAGTCCCACTCTTGATGAAAATTATACATTTTATTCTTTTTCCTAGTATTCATTTCAAATCAAATTGACGTATAAGTACTGTCCAGTTATTAATTTAGCTTACTGTTCAGTAAGCTAAATAACAATTCGACACATACACTATGCTCTCCACAACGTAACTGTGTGATTGTTTGTTTTGTTATTTGGATTTTAGGAGCATTAGCAACTAAGGCCATATTGCTCCGGGATATGTGGTGATCATTCCCTGACCTTTCTGCATCCTCCATATTTGGTGGTGACGGGCTCGAACCCCCGTCTAATCAAGAAGCGTGTGCTACGCACTGCTGCTCCTTCCCACCTGGCTACGGAGGTGCCATGTAACTGCGTGAATTTACCTACCTGAGAGAGAAAGAGAGAGAGTCAGAAGTAGAAGGGAATCACCAAGAAAGAGAAAAATGATGATATCCAGCTCAGGACACTGGGTGTGCCAAGCACATACTCACCAGATGTGAGCCCCTGGGGATCTTTTTTTTATATATATTTAAAATTCCTCGTGATCGACCCAAATTAAAGCCGCAATCGACTTGTTGGCCACCCCTGGTATAAGGCAATGATTAGGCCACATCTTCAGAACTGCATACAGGTCTGGAAGCCTCATTTTACAAAGGATGTAAAGCTACTGGAACAGGTTCAGAGAAGGGCAATGAAATTAGTGAGGGGAACAGGGGGGTGCTCTTATCAAGAAAGGCTTCAGTTCTGCAAAATGCAGCATCTGGAGACTAGGCACCTGCAAGGTAATCTGATGTAGGCATTTAAGGCTTTGAATGGCTTGAGCAAACTAATTGCTGATGGAATTTTTCCTCTTGCTGAGACCGTGCACATGAGAGGAAATAAATTCAAATTAAGGAACAATGGTTGCAGAAGAGATGTGCAGAAGTTCGCCTTCGACCAATGGGTAGCTGATAGCTGGAACAGGTTTCCATCTGTTGTTGTGGAAGTGGATAAATTTAATGAATTCAAGGATGAACTAGACACTAGACAAACTATTGGAGGGGATGGATAGGTGAAATGTATTTTTTTTTTTTTTTTGCTGCAGCTGTATAAGCTTGCTTTCTTACATTATTTGCCACTTATTAATACTAATACTATTACTAATCTGAACAAGAGGAAGAATGCCATCAGCATTGAGCAATCCATTCAAAGCCTTAAACACCTCAGTCAAATCACCTTACTGGTTCCTAGTCTCCAGACACTGCAGTATTAGACCTGAGGCCTTTCTTGGTAAGAAAACCCTTTTGTTCCTTTCACCAATCTCGTTGCCCTTTGCTACACCCATTCCAACAGATCCTTCCTTAAATGAGGCCTGCAGACCTGTATGCAATTGTTAATGCTAATTTTTTATACTTGCTTCATACTTGGCTTGCCTTTATGCTGACTACTATTTCTTAATTTAAATATTCTACTTCTGTTATTTGGCAATGTGCAGCAGGTATTACTTTGCAGCCACTGATGTATATCTTACTATTATTCTTTCTTCATTTATTTATTTACCTTCCTTTTTTCTTTTTTTTTTTCTTTTTATTATTCACTTTAAAATTAATTAAAGTTTTATTTAATGCTTGTTACATGGTTTCTTAGTGGGCTGAAATGTTAATACACTGCTCATACTGTCATCTGTAGTCTAAATTCTTTTTTCACATTCTTATTTAATCTTTTTCTATCATTGGTTTGGTATTGCTTTGTGGATGATTTTTATCTGTTATAATTTCTCACTCCATAAGGACCATTGCATTATTCAAATCTGTTGCATTGGCAGGTTGATTAGTTTATCTCTCAAGTGGTTGATTCATTGATTTGTTTAACAATTGAAATGCAGTGATTCCATAGCCACTATTAGCCTTGTGGCCTTCTGATGAGATGGGGCTCAGTGGTCAGCTGGCATAATTTATTAATGTTAATATATTGTGGTTGGTTTTGTGCTTCCATTTATAGTGATATTTCATGTGATTTGGTTTTGGTGCCATCGAGGTGGTATTGCTAAATTTCTTCTAATTGGTAATTTATCTTAATTTAGTTATTTCTCCCCAACTTTTGTTTGTTGCTGTAGTTAATGCTAATTTTTTTTTTATTTGTTTTGGACTTGGCTTGCCTTTCTGCTCACTACTATTTCTTATTTTACATATTTCTTAATTTACTTGTGCATGCAGGCGCCTCCGTAGCCAGGTGAGCAGGAGTAGCAGTGCATAGCACACGCTTCTTGATTAGACCGGGGTTCGAGACCGTGACCACCAAATACGGAGGATGTGGAAAGGTCAGGGAATGACCACCGCATATCCCCAGAGCAATATGGCCTTAGTTGCTAATGCTCCTAAAAACCAAATAACGAACAAACAAACTTGTGCATGCATGAAGTTTCTCAGTTCAAAATATATACAGCCAGGCCTCACATAACACAAATTCGAGTAACACGTTTTTAAATTACTGCTATTTGAAAAAATTATAACACTTTTCACTTTACATAATGCGAATTTCCAGTTAATGCAATTTTTTTTATGTGATAGTTGAAAAACATTTGAATCATGCACTAAGCTTACTGCGCGTCGGATGGGCAATAAACAAGTGTTTGCCCGCTGCCCGCCTCAGTGTGTTCCATCAACCATCAGAAGAAGACGTGTTACTTTTTTGTCTCCCGCTAATAAAGTTACTTACAGACTTGCATTTAAAAATTCTAATTTTTAAATGGGCCAGATGAAAATGTTACCATGAAGGGGATAATGATAAAAGAACTAGATGAAATCTTTTGTATTGCAGAGAAGCTCAAACAAAAGATTTGAGGTTCTCTGCAATATTTATTTTGCCAGGGCCCTGTTGTCAGCTATCGGAAATTGATTGATGAAAAAAAAAAGACAGCCAGCACCATTCAATGACTTTGTTCAAATATTTCCATAACAAATAGTTTCTTCATTGTGTATTTTATGCCAGAGGTTCCCTAACTTTCTCAGTTCATGGTGCTCCTAGTGTCTCAGTAATTTTTTCACGGTGCCCTAGGCCAAAATAAATGCCTAACAGTTCTGTTTATTAAGTAGTTTGGTCCAAACAACTTAATAAGTAATGTTGAAACTGCGAACTACCCATTCTAGTAGTTTGCGCAGTGTCCAACAGATGTCAAGTATTGCTGTGTTTCCCTCGAAAATTTAAAATATTCTGCTGTGCACTGTTTGAGAACCACTGTTTTATGCAATAAACATTTAATTCCATAATTATTTTCATTACTTTTTACATGGTATACAGTTAAAAAGTTATTTAAAAGGTATTTTTAAAATTCTTTATGGACATTCCTGAAGGTCAAGGACCAATTATAATTTTTCCTATTGATTATTATATTCGATTAATGCATTTCTGTTTTGCATGATGCGCTCGCAGGACGAATTAATTGTGTTAATTGAGACCAGCCTGCATGTGTATATATATATATATATATATATATATATATATATATATATATATATACATACAGATCTTAATTATCTGTGCTAATGAAAGGGTGTGGAATTCAATTAATCAAAAAATAAATGTATTGATAGGATATTCACAGTTTATATATAGCACATATATATATAATCAATTACAAAAAAAATTAATCTGTTTATTCACATGAGATGCACAGTTTGTTTGTATAGTATTGCATATACACACTCACAGGAAAAGTTTTTATTAATGTATGTAACTTAATTTTACTTTTTGTAAAACAAGAACAGAAGATAAAATTAACTTACAGGATATATTCTGATATTAGCTTTCATTCTTTCCTTTTGATAGATACTGTTTTTGCATGTATTGGTTCTGATTTTCCATAAATATAAAATGACATGTTACATTTTATAACAAAGTCAGTATTTTATAATGAAAAATCCATACAGAGTGAAAAAAAAAAAAAAAACAGCCTGTACTGCCATTTCACAAAATACATTTGCACATGGTGTAGGAAGAAGTCCATGTTTTATGGACCCACAGTATATATATTTTATAAATTCAAATAAATACTGTTGTCCCCATTGATTTGTCTTTTACAGCAAGCCAACGTTCAACCATCAATTGTAAAAAGAAAATAATCCTTAGAAAAACATAACATGTGTTATCATTGCAGATTACATATATATATATATATATATATATAAGATGTAATCATTACCAGGGCCTTGCCGAGACATTTTAGTACCCGAGGCAAGAATAAAAAATTGCGCCCTACTGTTAATCATGGCAACATTGGCAATTATTTAATCTTTCTTTTGGTGCCCCTTTCAGCTTTTAATCTGAGGCAAGAGCCTTGTTCACCTCACCCTCAGCACAGCTCTGATCATTACAGATTATACATGTATGTGGAAATTAAAATAGTGTAATGGAGTTTTTTCAAAATGAAAAAAGTAGTTACAACTTTCACCACCAGAGAACTGAAAAGGTTTTTATTTATCAACTCCAGTACTCATACTGTCATTTAAAAATGATGAATATGTCTACCATGCTGATCTATAACTGTAAGATGAAGAATGATATTGCTGACAAAAGAGTTGGCATAAACCTCATGTTGAATGTGATGGAATGCAACGAAAAAGGTTCTCTATAAATGCACCCTTTCAAAACCCCATAACCAAAAGTTTGTGCTGGGGGAGGGGATCTGATGAACAGAGGCCATTATCTTCTCCTCTGAAAATGGCACACAAAGGATCAGACACCAATGACACTGACTGATTTTACAGCAGAGACAAATTAACAGAAACATCTCAGTGTGAAAGTGATAATTCCAAACACCAATGCAGAGAGCATACATACATTTTCTTCTCTCTGGTGGCAAAATTTATAACTTTTTTTATTCATTTTGAAAAAATAAGCTCCAGATTACATATGTATGTGAAAACCACATTTTTCTACAGGGACTTCATTTTTCAGTTAATTTTTAAAAAATGAGCAAAGACTTTATAATCACTCTTTATATATATATATATTTTTTTTTTTTTTTGAATAACAGGACTGCTGTTACTAAATATATTTTTTGTTCTTGTCCACCAAAATAAAGAAAATAGCATTAAAAATTGCACAATTTTAAACAGTTCCTTGTCTTTATTTCAAAAATATTAAGTGGTGAGCTCACTATGCTCCTTCTTGTATGACATTTTTTTTATTGCCCCCATTAGAAGGTTTGTTTTATTGTCTCCATCAGAAGGACTTGTTTTTCTTATTATGCCACAACTGCCCAAGTAAATCCATCATACAAACAAAATATAATGTGATGGTTATCATTCGTATCCAGTGGAATAATTAGTGAAAGAAGAGCAGTAGCACAGAGGACTGAGTTGAGTGTAGCAGATACCAATATAACTAGTCATTCAAATTGATCACTCTGGAAATTTAGACTAGACCATTTCAGTCAACAATAACAATACTGTCCATTGCTAGATGGTGCATGGCTACTGTTGTATAAATAAAGATAGGCAGAAGCTGTGATTAAAAATGGAATGGCTATATTTATAGATACCTTTTTGAAGTAGTTATTGTTAAAATACACATTTAATTGCTAAAACTGTAAAAGATTAGTAAAAGTGTAGTATAAATAGTATAAGGAATTGATTTTCTTTAATTAAAACATGCATAATGCAATTAATGAACTTAAAATATTTCATATTGAACAACATAAACTGGAATACAAGAATAGTGAAATCACTATGGGAAAAAAGAAGCTTATAAATAAATTATACAGTATTTTATGGTATTTTAGAACAAAATTTTTTCTAAAAATTTTTTCTCAGTTTTTTTTCTAAAACTGTTTCTTTTTTTCACATACAGAAATAATCATGTATAATTGATTGCATTAAGTTATATTTTTATGTAGCATCACAGTTGAATCATGTTATGTTACAGTGATAATATATTGAAGTACATTCACTTGGGAGCAGTGGTTTAATTTGCTTCTCATTAAATTTGATAGATTAGTTCATATTTTAAAAATATAAACATAACTAAGCTTAATGATCCAATAAAAATCTTCATGAATAGAAGTGAACAGAGATTAAAAGAAAACCATTTAAAAAATGAATAATAGCAGTAAGTTTTCTGCTCATTCTTTGCTTTGTATTCTATTGTCAAAATCTGCACATGAAAATTTCATTTCTTATACAAGCAGTGTTATAGTATTTTTTGAGATAAATACTGGATTACATATGGGACATAACCTGTTTATCAGACATCCACTGTATTGAAAATATATTCATTTCAGAGAGACAAAGAATTTTTTTTACAAAGTTAGCAATTAGATTAGCCTGTTGATATTCTTGCATCTGAAGTCACCAACAGCTAACAATGAAATGATGTTTCCAACATGTTTTAGGTGAAACATTTCAAAATTTGACAGGGATTTTTCAGCAAAGTACTTGCCACAGACTATGCTTTGATCTATGCCTTAGGATCGATTCTAGATGCCCTTAGAAAAATAGATGATTCAGTGTTAACTAAATATTTACATAATTAATTTCTAATCTGAAAATTTTCCACAGCACTGAAAGTGATGTAATTTTATAAGCATTAGGATGTACAGTAGTTCTTTTTCAGTGACAACCCTGTATAATACAAATACCAGTAAGCCTAATAGTGTCCATTATTATATCAAACTACCTAGTGTTTAGCTAAATATTTAAAACTATAAACATATGGACTTGCCACATCACACTACACATATTCCCCAGTGATGTATTCACATTAATGTGAAAAAAGAACCAAAGAATTTAATAAGCTGGAAAAATATGTACGCGTGTGTGTAAATATATATATCTATATAGTATGTGTGTGAAGAATTATCAGTTAAATGAGTCTTTTTCTACCACAATGAAACATTTGTGTAAAAATGTAAATATTAGTGTGGATAACATACCAAGAATGTACTTAATATTAGTTAACTTGTGTATTCCTAACTGTAGTGAATTAAATGGCATTTAGTCAAGGCAACCTTAGTTTAGATAACAGCTTTTAAAGAAAAATAATTTGTTCTTTAGGAATCTGTGAATAATGAGAAAAAAAAGCTCTCTGAATGTTTAAAATTTTTGTATATAAAAAATGCATTTAAGTTATAGTGTAGGTTAATCATTAAATCTATTCATGCTTTCTACATTAAGCACTTTTTGGGAAAATTAGAAAAAACAAAATTATTAATGATGTAAAGTTTTTGTCTCTTATAAGAGTTTTTTTGAGTATTAAATACTACAGAGAAAGTGATAAATACTTTCCACTGCCATCCTCTCCCACCACTTGGCCCAAAATATCCTTTCATTAAGTATGTACACAAGTTCTTGCCAGCATTCAGTCTGGTAAGGATTTACTTAACAGGAAAAAACCAACTAGGATGGGTTATACCCATCTTAGATTAGCATAACCCTATTAATTTCCAATGTTGATGGATGAATTGAAATTTTTGCTTATAATAATGATTATTTATACTTGAACCAAGTTTTAGTAAGGTAAATAAAGCAAAAGATTCATCCCTGTTTTGTAATCTGATAAAATTAGCTAAAATGAGATAATGACAAGAAAACTATAAATCATTTTTGCTTTAGCACCCTGTACAGAGGTATGTGCATGCCTGCTGAAAACCATTTGAAAAAGAAAGAAATATAACTCAAACTCGCAATAAAATGGAAAGACTAAATTTCTAATTTCCTAATCCTGAGAAAAATACAAAAGCCATTTTTTCTCCATGCTTTCAGTTATTCTTTCATAGGCAGACATCTTTTGATTATTGAAAAATCTTAAATAAAACTAGTTGTGAAAAAAAAATTCATATTTTTTTCCCAGGCTAAAGATAGTAAAATGGAACAGAATGGTTCTTCTATTCTACATGAATTTATATATTTTTTTCCTATGTTTTTTAATGAATTAAGTCAAAAAAATAAAAAATAAATGAAGGATAGAACTAAATATATGCAATCCCTTTCCTATTTATATCTTCTTGTTTTTTTTTCTATTTGTCTGACTGATAATGCAGATACAAAAAGTGTCTCCCCCCCCCTCATTTTCAGCCTTTGTACTTTATTTTGTGAGTTATATTTCACCCTTTTTTCAAGTGTTCTTATAAAAATGTTGTACGATCTCTGTCTCAAACTCAGTTAACAACTCCTGTGGATGCACATCAGCAATTCTTATTTGTGGAGTTTGTTACTGATTCTGCATCATTTCAACTGTTTCTAAAATCAGATTCATAATGCCAGTATATGTGTGTACGTATGTATATAATCAGATAAAAAAAAGTTTTTATTATGCTGATTATTTATTATTTAGAATAGGAAATCAGTATATAGAAGTCTTATTAAATTTAGTTTAAAGCTTCAAAAGGTAAATAAAGACTGTTGTATTAACTTAATTTAATAATTGAGTAAGTGCCGCTCAATGACCTATTTAAATATAAAACTACTTTAATATGGGAAGGTTTTTTTTTTGTATGGTGGCATGGTTATAATTTTTAATTATAATTTAGAAATTTATAAAAATATAACTATGAAGTGGGAAATTTATGCAACATTTATATGAACTACCAAAACCTTTGCAATTATAGTTTTAAGGTTGGGGCTACATTTGAGTTATTAATCTTATTAGCTTAACATTAGCTTTCTCAAGAAACTGTACACTTACTACATTGCAAATAATTAAAATAAGTGAACCACAAACATTTAAAATAGGTTGAAAAGACAAAAAAAGGACCTTAAAAAATTAAAACTGTCATGCCAGCTTATTAAGTCAAATGTAATGTATCTCTATCTTTGTCAAACCGTGGAGATTGAGCAGGAAACATGTATTGTTTACTTTCAGGTCAGTCTAATATGACTGTGATAACTGGGAGGGAGGGGATAATGAAAAGTTTCTTTAATTTTATTTTTATTTTAGAATAATTTCAAATATGAAATATAATTTTTCACATTTAATAACTGGTAATGGGTAGTTCTGAAAAAAAAAAAAAAAGTAAAAAAGTTTTGAAAATTGGACAACAATTGTTAGTAAAATTTGACTACATATTATCAACAATAACATTTGAAGAATTCAAGCTGTGATTAAATTTGAGCAGATATGTGCTCAACACTGAAGCATCACTCTTTTTGCACATTACACAATATATATGAAGTCATAGTTTACAACATCAATGTTTCTCAAGAAGAAACAATTATAAACATAAAAAAAATAAATAAAGGGTTATTTGCCTATTTTTAATTAATCAGTAAAATATTTTAATTAACTTGAATTAAAAATTAAAGTTGTTTTAATGTTATAACTTAAAATTAAATTTTAACTACATTTCAAATTTAATTAATTTTAATATTAATAGTTAAAATATTTTAAAATAATCTTAGCTTTTTGGAGTCCACCTCAAATTCCTTCATAGCTCACCAGTAGACCATAGCTCATGGGTTCTGGTTCATCATATTATGATATTAAATAGATCATGGTGCTCTTAAAGCCTGTGATAATTTATAAGTTTCTTAGAAACAATAAAAAAAAATTTAAATACATATTTTAAAGTGTTTCCATTTTCTGCTCACCATTTGCAGTTGTGCATTTTACTGTTGGGTTGCCTGTCCTCATAGTCCTCTACAACAATTCACCATCCATATTGTATTGGTGATAGTGGCACCCACCTTGCTGCCATGCCCTCTTTCAAAGTCTGTTAAACTACAGTGCCTACACATGGTTGCTGCACTTTACTGTGACTAGGTCTGCCAACTGCTGAATACTTACCACACTAGCCAGCATTCAGTCTTTTATAACACCAATGCAGTGTATTGTTCAGTAACAAGTAGTATATGTGTGTGTAAAACCAGACAGGCACAAGATGAAAATTTTCTTCATCAATTTTTTTGTGTACGAAAATTAAAATGGAACGTATGGATGCCGGGGCTCATATTCCTGGCAGATTCTTGGTGTTTTGCCATGTGTTCTATTTGCAAGATTTTAAAGTCTGGTAATCTTAATGTTATCCCTAAGCCATTGCTTTACAGCTTTGGAGATAAAAGTATTGTTTTAAATTGTAGATAATGTATAAAAAAAAAAAAAAGAAAGATGAAAAAGTATTTCGATATTGCTAATGCTATTGCATTGGCTTTAATTTATTTTGCTGCATTACCTTTTTCCTCATCTCCTCTTCATGACTTTTAAGTTCTTAACTTTCACTGAACTATTAGGCAGCTGGCGACTTTATATATTTCATATATGATCAAATATCTTGACACCCATCTTGATACTCTGAAAAGTATATTAATGTCAAAATATTAGTAAATTGGAGAATCTTTATTTCAGTGATGTAATATAGGTGATCACTAAACAGTGTTACCACTACATGTTATAGAAATTTTGTGAATCTGTTATATTATTTCCGTATTTATATAGAAGATAATTTTAATTCAGCCAATCTAATATGTAATAAGTGAAATGTTTCAAAGTTGAAGAGATGTATTTGTGGTGAACTGGAGATTAAATATGTAAAAAAACTATGTGAAAACTTACAGATTTCTAGGTAATGTCAATGCAACCATTTATATAAATATTCTAAAAAGAATTTTGAAAACTGTCGGGATGATTTGTGCTTAATGTAGAATTGCAGAATTATTATGATACACTAAGATACCTTGTTAGTAAAAGAGACCTATCACTGTGATTATGAAATAAGCATTACTCTTTATTCCCCCTGCCCCAATTTTATATTTTAATGTTTGTTCACTTTTGAATTTTTTTTTAAATGTGGGGGCATTGAGGATGAGAAGCATATGGCAGTATTACTGCCTTTCTCCTCTCCCCACAGTACACTTTCTGGTTTAAACTTGAACTAAAATCTAAAAATAAGTTTTTCTCTGAATTCTAACTAATTCAGCTGCATCTTTTGTTAATTTTTTGGTCCGGTCATATATATTAAGGTATTTACTCAAATTGAGATTCCTTCACAGGAAAGGACTCTTCATCTGGTTGTCTGTGGACCACTTCAGGCCCATCTAATACTCCATATCAGTTTGACCATCAACAAACACATTCCATTATGAAGTACTCTGGTTTTTTTTATTTTTAACTTTAGATGGTGAATCCAAACAACACAGCTCAGGGGCAGCCAAGTTCAGAAAGTTTCAAGATGATTTTCAAAGGCATGACAGCCTCCATGATATCTGATTTCTCTTGAAATCCAGCCATTCAAAATCGCGATAAGTAATGAGTAACTAGCATTATGAAAATATCTTTGGTGAGAAAGAAAGGAAAAAATATTATGAGCAATTCTCGACTCTTTTATCAAAGCTGATTTTAAGTTGATGTAAAGAAACTGTATGCTTTTTGAAACTGAAGAATTAATTCTAGGAATAGTTATTTTTCTAATAAGGTAAAGAAAATATTAACTGCCATGTATAGGACTATATGAGTGAAAGATAAAGCAATACACCCCAGTTACTATAAAGATGTCAACTAAGATTCAAAGAGAAAAACTGAACTTTTAAATACAAAGAAATTAGAGTTATTATTAGCTACATGGTGCAAGGAAGCCTGAGGCTTAAGCTGCACCAGCCAAAAAAAAAAAAAAAAAAAAATTCTCCGAGTTACCCTGAGAGAGTGTGTGAGGGAGAGAGAATCAAAAGTCGAAGGGAATCACCAAGAAAGAGAAGAATGATGATATCCAGCTCAGGACCCTGGGTGTGCCAAGCCCATACTCACCAAATGTGAGCCCCTGGGAGTAACATATTAAACACAAGAAAGATTAGAAGTAAGGGGAAGTGAACTTGGCTGCAGGTGTTTGCATATTGTTAGAAGTAAGCAGAATTGAAAATAATTTATTTTTGTAATTAATTAGGACATTTAAGTTTTATTGGCATTAAAATTAACAAGATCATCCAACCTCTGTTGAAGAAGATAGCTGTTTGAAGATCAGTGTTTTAAAGGACATGTGAGAAATAATTTTGAGGTTTTGGCTATTTGTTTCTTAATATTTGTTGAAAATGTATTGCCTAAATTTGCTACTAAAAGCCAAATTGGAATAAAACGAGAGTTAGGCTTTAAAAAAAAGTAAAACTCAAATCAAACAAAAAGAATTATGATAATAAAATATTCAGTGAGCTGCCCAAGTTCACTTTTTATTTCCCTAAATACTTGTGTTTAAGGACAGACTGCTGAATTGTTACAAGTTGTTTTGTCTGCATTGTATATTCCATAAAAATATCTGGTGACTGTATCTTTGCCTAATTTAATATCATTCAGAAAATATTGAATTAAAATTTCAGTTATATCAAAATATGCATTGCATTTATATAAATGCCAATTTGAAAGTTATGTTCGTTAATTTACAAGGCTACCAATGATATTGGTAGCCTTGTAAATTAACAAGAAAAAAAAATGCAACCTTTCATTGCATTAAAATGTTCAAATAATCGTTAACTTTGCTGCCCCTAAGAACCTTCCTTGTTAACACAGCCCTTCTGCACTCTGCCAGCTGATCATCAGTCAAAGCTTCCTGCAGAATTAATTGAAAAGTCCTCCTTCATATTTATATATATATATATATATATATATTTTTTTTTTTACATGAGGAGTGGGAAGAAAAAAGTAACTAATTATCATTAGATTTGAAATATTTTATTATGAAATGGTAAATATGTATATTTAAATATTTCTTTCTTATATTAGTATAAATTTATGCAATTATTATCTGTTTTCGCACTACATGACAGCAGCCAGTTGAAACGAAGCTTACTGTGAAAGAGTCACCGGCTCTTAAATTTAATTTTAAATAATTCAAAATTTAATTTATTCAGTAATTTATCAATAAAGACTCGAAACTTGGATTTTTCACCTTAAGAATGAACTTTATTTTAATATACTTTGACATATGTAAGGTATATCTGGACTGGTATCCTGGTGTATTATAAAAACTTCTGGGATTTTTCACCATCAAGAAATTCAATATTTTTGCTAATTGCTATTAAATATGCTACTTTTTATGTTGTGAGCTAAGAATCAGTTTTTAAGATTAAATTCTACTTATCATTGATTTATCAAAATTATTTCTGGTGCTAAAATTTTGCACAATCATTGTATTTGAAATAATTGGAATACTTTACTGTAGATATTGTAACATATAGTACCTCTTAAAAAATAATCTAAACTAAAGAACTCTAAAATTAACTTACTGCAATTATATAAATTTCTTTATTACTTTTTCTGTTTTTCATGTGTACCATGTTTCATCTTTGTAAATGCTGTGAACTCTGTAAAATTTGATATATATTTTTTTATTTCATAAAAGAGTGTTGCTAAGATTTTTTTTGTGATAAAACTTGACATTTTCACTGAATATGTATTGATGAAAATAACTGAATGACAAAATAATAATAGCCCAAAGTTGTTTGAGCACAGGTTCATCTTGTAAATTTATTTAAATGGTTTTTTACAAAAGAATCACACCTTAATTACAGATGCAAATGCTGTTGCACTAAGTTAACATTTTAAGCAATACTTGGTGGCACTTAGTGTTTAATAACAATAGCCATATTAGCATTTATAATGAACACAATTTCTGAGACAGTTTATAACCTGTCTCGAAGAGTCCCATCACCTCTACAGTATAGAATGTTTGTTTGTTTGGTTTTTAGGAGCATTAGCAACTAAGGCCATATTGCTCCGGGAAATGCGGTGGTCATTCCCTGACCTTTCCGCATCCTCCGTATTTGGTGGTGACGGGCTCGAACCCCGGTCTAATCAAGAAGCGTGTGCTACGCACTGCTGCTCCTTCCCACCTGGCTATGGAGGGGCCTGGTATAGAATGTCAAACAATTTTGCTTGCATGAATATAACACATTTGGGACCTGCATTTTATCCACGTATCATTGTGGAGGGGGGGGGGCATGGTGACCAGGTTTTTGAGCGTTTTTTTTTTTTTTTAGATAGACCTAGGAATGCTTAAATGCACATAAATAATGTTGATTGATTATCTTTATTTGAATATTAGGATATCATGTGAATAATAATACACATTAATCACAAAAAATGACAATAATATATTATTTCCAAACATTTGGCAATACAACATGGAGCTTTTTATTTAATTTCAAATTTTTGGTTGGGAGCACATTCCCCCTGAATATGCCCCTACTTGGGACAATATCAGAAGGATATAATTATTTCACATTATAGGCAGCTTTTACAAAGTGACTAATTTTATAGCCATAACAAATCTTTTCATGAGTCAGCTCTTCATTATCCATAGGTAATCAGGAGTTGACTCATGTTTTATCCAGTTTGGAAATTATCACACGTTATATTATCTAACCTTTTAATATATTATGAGAAAATGTTTTTCAACTTTTAATGTGAAATTTTCACCTATATGTATGTGTTTTTTCATGTATTTTGATATTTTGTATTATTCCACTTTTCGGCTACCTCGGTTCATCAAGAATATTATTTTTGATTATGCTGATTAACCACCAAAAAGCATGGAAGGTCAAAGCATTTCTAATGTATGCAAATCTGATTGGCCTTCACTGTGATTTCTATTTTAATTGCTGCTTTCTCCATTCTTCTTTTCTTTTGTTTCATTAATTTATTTTTCATTTAAGATTTTTTTTTTTTTTTTTATGTATTGGGTTTGTTTACTATCAGTAACATAATGTCCAAAATTCAGCAAAAAGACATAATTTTTTAAAAAAATAAATTTTCTGTTTATACTCTGTGACAACATTAGAGGGAGTCACAAGATAAAGAAAATACAAGTACATCACCTTATTTAGTAGTCATTTTTGTATTATTATAATACTTATACAAAAAATACTTAAATATTTATAATATCAAAAAAAAAAAAAAAACCCACTCTTCATTATGTAAAAATAACTGTAATCATCAACAGAAAATAATGTAACATCAATTATAGATCAATACATAAGATGATATGTGAAGTTTGGGAGGAAACCTTGAAAACTCTGATGCTGCAGGTTTAGGTGACAGGTATAGTAGGTAAAAGCTTATGACAGTACAAACTAAATTGCCCTTGTGATCACAGTTGATGGGATCACAAGTCCTCCACACACCACATGGAAAAGACCTGAGTTTGAGTCCCGTCAATGACATCAGGAATTTTTATGGGTCTTTGGTGGAAAATGCCAGGAAACAGTTCCTTCCTGATTGTATCCTCTCAACAATGAAGTTTAGTGGAGGTATTGTCATGGTATGGGGCTCCTTTCATGGTTTGGCTCTGGGCCCATTAATTATTATCGACAAAACCATGAATGCTGTGCAATACCAGGACAGCCTGGACAATTATGGCAATACTTCGAGGAAGGCCCATACCTGTGTCAGCAAGCAACGTGCCATGCCATACTGCTTTTGTTGTAACAGAGTGGTCTGAGGACATGGGTGTGGAAAAGTTGAAATGGTCAGCCGAGGGTCTTGATCTGAACCCTATCGGTCATCTTTGGGATGTATTGGATTGTTGGGTACATGCACGTCGAGATTGCCCAAAGAACAAACCAAAGTGGTGGCTACTTTAAAGGCCAAGTGGAGGAATATATCATCTGACATTTATTAAAAACTGGTTGAGAGTATGCCTCGAAGATTGAAGGCTGTCATAAAAGCAAAAGGTTTCAGCACAATTAAATGACATGATAAAAGCTCTTTTTTTTTGTCTAAAGGCATCTGGATATTAATGGTAGGGTCTAATGTCCGGATATTAATGGTAGGGTAGTGTATTTAATGCGCCTACCAACGTGATCCTGCCAGCGTTTGTCTACAGGAAACATTTGTGATCAAATTATACTTCCCACTTCTCAAAACATAGGCTATAGAGATGTGGCAAGATGAGGAGTAGTAACAATTTTAGTTCGTAGAAATGTACATCCAAACCTTTCAGGCTTTGCACCATTCTAGAAGTAGTAGCCATTTGCATTGTTCTTGGCATTACTCTCACTCTTGTCTCCAATTATATTCCTCCAAACATCATGTTCCACTGCAGAACTTGATGATTTACTAAATCAACTACCCCACCCTGTATGCCTTCTAGGATCTAAATGCTCATCATCATTTGTGGGATTCCCTGAACATCGTAGAGGGTGTATGACCGAAACTGTACTTGACAACCATTGCTTAACATTGCTGAATACTGGTGTACATACTGACATTTATTTGAAAAAAATAAATTTATCCACCTGTTCACAGGATCTAGATCTGCTCTGGACCTATCCATATGTTCCTCATCCATTTATCCTAGCCATGAGTGGATAGTATTAACTGACCTTCACAACAGTGATCACGTTCCTATAATTTGCAAAATCCAAACGGTTACAAACTATGCCTCCAACTGACGAATTTCGTGGAATTTTCGCCAAGTGAACTGGAAGAAATATTCTAATACAATCCAATTTGATAGCCACTTGATCCTTACTATGTCTATTAATAATGCCACCAGGCATATATTAGAAGTATATAGTACTTGGAGTTGCTGCTAGCACAATACAAATCAAATATCACCAAACAAAGACATAATGGTTGGTAGACAAGAGATTGCTTTCTGGACAAAAGAAAGCAAAATAAAGCTTGGAACATTTTTGGCCGAAATGCTAGTGGAGAACCTTAAAAACCATAAACCACTGAAAGCTGAAGCATGCTGAATTCGTAAAAAAACAAAACAGGATGCGTGAATTTGATTCACTTCTACCATCCGCAGAAACACTGACACCAGAATAATCTGGAGAAAGATCCGCATCCTCAGTGGAAAGTGTCAGCAAGCTTCGCCCCCAATCCTGTCTTTGGAACGAAATAGATATTTCTTCTCCGATTGATATTGCAGAGACAACAGCTGGAACATTTGCTGCCACGTCATTCTATCAATCTTAGGAAGGCTCATTTAGATGCACAGAGATGTCTGTAAAATATAAAATTAACTGATACAAATCAATCATATTCCTATGACCTTCCATTCACTATTACTGAACTCAACAAAGCTATCCAAAATTCTCAAAATAGTTCTGCTGGACCAGATGGCATTTACTACATAATGCTCTGCCATCTTAACTCCAACTCAAAATCGACACTACTGAAATTTTACAACAGAATCTTTGAAGAGAATGTTTACCCTGATGTATGGCATCAGTTAATAATGGTAGCCATAGCAAAACCGGGGGAAGATGCCCCAACAGTTATTGTCATGTATCTCTGACCAGCTGTTTAGGAAAAATGCTAAAAAAGATGGTTCACTGGAGACTCGTCTGGATTATTGAAGATCCAGATGCCATTACAAGCCACCAATGTGGTTTCCATCCCAACAGGACTACAACTGATGTCCACATCAAAGTTAAAGCTCACACTCAAAACACTTGTTAATGATAACTTTTGATATTAACAAAGCATTTGACACAGCCTGGAGATATGGAATCCTCCAAGACTTGTACAACCTTGGATTGAGAGGTAACCTCCCCCGATTCATTGAAAATTTTCTCCATATTAGGACTTTTCAAGTACAATTCCAGAATGAGCTGTTCACAATTCACACGCAACCTCAAGGACCGATTTAAGTGCAACACTTTTTCCATTACCCATATCCATATTTTTCTGGGATATTTTTCCATATCCCAGCTAGGTTGGAAACATATACATGCAGACCATCTTGCTATTTGCTGTCAATCATCGAGCATGGCTACCATGAAAAGAAAACTACAATTAACAATAACTAAAATTTAAACGTGGACAAAATGCAAAAGATATCGATTAACCGAGGGAAAAACTACAGCAATATACTTCTGTAAATTGCGATTGTTTTCATCTGGAACTCGTATTAAAGCTGAAAGGCAGAGAAATACCGATGACAAATTCCATAAGACTATTGGATTTGATTTTAGCACCAAACTAAATTTTCATAAACATATATCCTGCCTGCGAACTACGTGCCTCCAGAAATTAAACACCTTTCTTGCAGTATCCTCAACATCTTGGGGTGCTAACAGGCAGTCATTGCTAAATTTATATCATGCTCTATTGCTGTCAAGATTAGATCATGGAGCTATAGTATATGCTTCAGCTAAAACAACATCTCACGATCTCTGAGATGCTGCTTTAGCTGAAGCACAGTGCCCTTCGATCTACACTAGGCGCCTACACAACCTTGTATACGTGGAACCTACGCTTTATCTTAGAAGACAAAATCCACTCTGCCAATATGCTGCCAAAATAAGCTGTCCATTCCATCATTGTTGAGTATGCCTCAACCATCCTCTTCGGCCAACACTATGAATCCAAGCCTAATGAATCTAGGCCCACTGGAAAAAGCGTTCAAGAAATAATACAGAAGTGGAAATTGCTCTCACAGAATTGAGGAAATTACACACATGCCTTTACCCCCATGGGATAGACAATATAGACATTGATCTATACTTTGCTCATTCCCACACTGGGTGGAAAAGACCTGGGTTCGAATGCCGTCGATGACGAGAGGAATTTTTATGGGCCTTTTTCACAACGTGTCTGAGTTAGTCAGTCTCAGGCGAGAGTAGCATGGTTTTTCTCCAAGAAACTCGAATTCTTCGTCCAGAAAACAGAAATCGACCACAGAACACGCAATTTACAGACAGTATACACGGAGCAATAATGCCTTAGTCCAATGATCCTAAAACCCTATAATAACAACATACTTCGCTGAGTGCTCAAAAAATACCATTCCATCACTTAACATACCAACCTTACTTGGGAACACACTGGGAACAACAGCTACATGCCAACCTTACTTCGGAACACACTGGGAAAACTCGTAATCTACACGGATGGTTCTAAGTTCCACTGACATATAGGTGCAGCAGCTATATTACCATTATCAGAGGCATATGATGCAAGAAAGCCGGCTTTAAAGGAACAGAAAAAAAAAAAAAAACCTTCCCATTTCATCTATCCATTTGCTCCAAAAGTTTGTCTAGTTCTTGAATTTATGTATGCTATCAACTTCCACCACAACGTCAGATGGAAGTTTCTTCAGCAATTAACCACCCGCTGGCTAAAGGCAAATTTCTGCACATATATTCTGCAACTGTGATTCCTCGATTTGAATTTATGTCTCCTCGGGCGATTAATCTGGGCAAGAGGAAGAATCCCATTAGCACTGAGCTTGCTCAAACCATTCAAGGCCTTGCACACTCCGGATCACCCCGCAGGAGCCTAATCTCCAGACGCTTCAATTTGAACAACTTAAGTCTTTCTTGGTAAGAGCAACCCTTTGTTCCCCTCACCAACCTCGTTTCCCTTCTCTGTATTTGTTCCAATAGCTCTACATTCTTCCTAAAATGAGGCTTCCAGATCTGTATGTAGTACTTAAAGTGTGGCCTGACCATTGCCTTATACAAGAGGATAATCACCTCCTTATACCTGCTGACAGAATTCCTGTATATCATTGACAAGACACCATGAGCTACTCTTGCAGACTGTCTGCACTGTTCAGAAAACTTCATATCTTGACTGCACAATTAAGCCCAGGTCTTTTTCATTCTCCACTACCCTGAGTGTGGTACCACGCAGTTGGTACGTTACTATGGGATTACTGCTACCTATATGCAGTACTTTGCGTTAGTCAATATTAAACTTCAATTGCCACTTCTGAGCCTAGCTGCCCAACTTTTCTAGATCCTGTTGCAGAAGTATACTGTAACAACTCTGCCAACCTTCGTTTCGTCAGCAAACTTGGACATTAAGCTTCATATAGCGTCATCAATATCATTGATAAAAAAAAAACAGAAAACAACAATGAGCCCAACACCGAACCCTGGGGGAATCCACTAACATTAGCCCACGAAGAGCAGTGTTCATTGATTACTACTCTCTGACTTCTCTCCCACTCAGCCATCCCTTTATCCAGAGCAGCAACTTGCCCTTGATGCCATACTGCTTCAAATTGTACAGTAGTCTTACGTGTGCAACAGTATCAAAAGTTTTCCTGAAATCCAAGCATATGATATCAAAATTATTTTTTGCATCCAGTTCCTTTGTGACCACGTTTATGATATCAATATTTCCCATCACATGTAGTCTCAAAATCCCTTCTAGTTGAGTACAGCATAGTTTCTGCAGAATTATATGCTGTCCAGCTTACAGCTGGATAGCATAGTAGAAACTAAGTGAAATATGTCAGCAGTCATTACTTTCTGTCCTAAAAGATTCCGATTCGCTCAGTAGCTATCTAATCTACACAGGGTAAACATCATTCTTACCATCCTCTCCTACAAGAAATTAGCTTTCTAATCAACGTCTCTCACAAAAACGCTCTGAAATAACTCTTTGTGGATCCCAGGACACTTCAGGATAAAAGGCAATGGCCAAGCAGATAATGCAGCAAAGTCGGCATCAGAACTACCAAACCAAACAATGATAGTTGCATACACTGATTTTTGGCCAGTTGTTTTAGAGCAAGTGAAGACGAATGGCAGCAAATATGGAGAAATCAAACCAACAATAAACTACAGGAAATAAAATCTAATCCACAAATATGGGACTGCCGCATCAGAAACCTCTCTGGGTTCCATGCCAAGTTCTGATTTCAATAAGACACATTCTCTTGGTATGCTCTCGATTCAAAAATTCCAGATTCCTTTGATTCCAGAGTTTATGCAATAATCAGAATCCACTTACCCTTCAATAGATATTAGATAACTCGGTTATCAAATCGGATTTGCCGATTTGATAACCGAATCTAAGAAGTTTGATTTTCATTAAAAAAACTGAAAAGTCACATCTTGGCCTTCGATGTCCTTGAGTCTTAAAACCCTCAAACAACAACAACATGATTTAAATATTGTGGAAAAGCATTGTTTAAATCAGACCAGAGCCCAAAAAATTATTTCATTATGGCACTTAAAATTTCCAGAAGCCACAACTGCTTTGAGCGCCTGTTTCGCGACACTTGAGGTTTTCTTATTACTGTATTCCTGTGGAGGTCTGCCTATTATTCATAGGGCAATTATTGCGTGATGAAATAATGAAATTCTTGATCTACACGCAATAATATTTACTATAGTTTAAAATTTATTGTTTCTTAAATTGTATTCAGCTTTATGAAACGTTGGAGAACTTCAGTAAACTGTAAGGACCAGTAATAGTAGTAGTATTGCAATTATATCGAAGTTAAAAGTCAGGAATATGTCGTTTCATTTGCTGATACTTTTCGGGTTGAGTTACAATTTCTGTTCATCTATGAATCATGAGATCACTGGCATTTTACGTGGGATGGACAACTCAAAGAAGGGGTTTGACTCGAGTGGAACAGTTACGACATCAGTTATGAATGTGGGTATCAACACTACCTTTCCAAGTTTACCAAATATGACAATTGCTAGGAATCTCATGCGTCGTTTTGCTCTTGTGCAAAATCTGATCTCGAACATCAGAAGTTATCTAAAAACAAAGAGGCATTCACCACGAATCATAAGAAGTCGGATAAATCGTCCACTAAGTTTTCTGCCAATTATACCGGCCAATAACAATATTGAAAACGTTGGACACAAAATCTCCTCTATATTTCAGGAAATCAAATCTGATGCGTCTAAGTCACCTGAAAAAAATCACACAGGAAGTCCCAAAAATCGAACCCATCGCGAACTACCAGAAATGTGGATTCCCGTTTCTTGGTTTAAACCAAAAAACAGCTTGAGGAGAACAGAGGGAACTTTCAAACGCTATTCATTGGAAAAACCGAGACGTTCAACTGAAACCAAAACCACAATATCGTTTTTGAAGAATGCACTAGACCTGTTAGCTCAGAAACCAGCTCAACCTGTCCTTCGACCAGTTTTGTTGAACAATCCTTCATTTTCTGCTGGTTCGAGTTACAATAACCAGTTGTCTCCTTTTCCCGACTACCATCCCAGCGTGCCTACAGTCACCTCACAAGCTAAATCGAATGCGTGGTCCTCAGATTTGAACTATAAAAATGATTGGAGAAATTCTCATTTGACTGGACTCTTTAAAGATAAGGAAGAAGACAGATCCAGTGAACTCCAACGTGTTTCTTCTCCTGCTGATCATGCTTTTAACTTGGACAGGGGTGTTTTACAGAAGGTACATGAAATAAAAAAAGTGCAAAGAGGAAAGAAAAAGTCACGTGGTCGAGAAAAGAAAGATGAAGAAGTCCTATTGAAATTTGAAGATGGTGATGACAAGGTCAAAGACAAGGATCTTACCCCTCTTATGATAACTGTTCTCGTAGCGTTCACTGTTTTTGTCATTGTATTCTATGTAGCACTACTGTGGTTTTTCAAAAATTTTGGCCGCGTGATAATAGAATTCTTTATGCAAGGTAGAAGAAAACGGGACACTTTTGTTGATAAAGGAAAAGAATTAGCAGAGAAAGGGAAAGAATTCATACAAACTCACTTACCAAACATAATTATTCAACCTCCCAGCGCGAGGCCTATTACTCCAAATTATCACAGCCATCTCTGTGGTCACTGTGGAGGTGGACATGCTTCCATGCAAGCAGATGTCAGGCCATATCGTACGATTGGATGTCATACTTTGCGCTTCTCCTCTGAGCCAAACACTAGAGAAAAATTTTGCGAAGTAAATCGAAATCAAACCCATAGTGATCCACAGCTTCGCTCTGTCCTAAAGAGGTCCCAAGAACATTCTTATAAGAAAGAACCCACGAAATCAAATTTCAGCATTGTTGTTCCACAAATAAAAATATCGGACATGAAGAGCAAAATCTGCAAAAGTTTTCCGTCGATTCGTGTCTTAATGAAGAACTTTGTTAAAACTATGAAAGGAAATAACCATAAAGATGCCAAAATGGAGCCGATCGCACCCCCAGTTAAGACAGAATCACCACCACCACCTGTATATTGGGAACCTTCAACAGATACCTCTAGTGAATCGCTTCACGACAATCACACAGGATTATTAAAGCCATCTGTCGAAAACATGCTAAGTGACGCTTGGAAAGCGATAGATGGTACTTCACGGAAACAGGTGTTAGATATCCTTAAAAATACCTAAGGTCACTAACTGAGTCATTAACTGCTGGATCTCCAGGCTGAACTTAATCGGAAGTAACAGAACCAGGTGACAAAAGTCAGAACATCGGTCCAAATTAGTTTTCACATATTGCATACACAGAACACGAATTACACGCACGTGTCAGTGTATGTGGAATTTCTTGTATGATAACACAAGGCTGGATAGTTATTAAAACTTCTGGACGAAAATAAACTTGTCCATTTATGGATTCTTTAAAAATTTCATGGAACAACCTTAATAAAATCAAGATGATATTTTATAACTTGATGAATTTTTCATTTTAACATGCAGCCCACCTCCACCCCTTTGATACCACTGTGCTTTATCTCTACACTGAATACCTTTGCATGTCAAACTTCTACACAGGACGTAGCTTACGTTCTTAAGGCCGCTTCTGAGGTACCGATTAGTCTTTCCCTCTGTCTGTTAGGCAATTACAACACATTCGTCCCTTTCTTATGGAAAATGCTACAAAACATATTTGAGATCTGCTGGGGACATTAATTTTTCAATTCGACACTTGAAATTCCCGCGGCTTGCTTAGTGGTTATAATCACTGTCCTTCCACACCATCTGGTAAAAGCATTAATTCAGTTCTCTTCTGGATGGAGAAAAATTTTTATGGTATGTTTTTCACAACCTGGCAGAGTCAATCAGTCTCGAGGAGAGGTAAAGTGGTGTTCGATCCCGGAAATTCAAGCTTTAACTCAAGAAACAAATGCACCACATGATATCTCTAGCTTAACTTGATATAAAATCAGGAGTACCTTGGATCTGAGCACTTCATCGGTAACAAAATTACTGGAGTGCTCCATTAAGGGACTTTGAACGTGGCGTGGTTGATAGCTCCAAATCCGCCGTTCAGAGTATCTGGGAAACTAAAATCTGTTGGATTTTCACATGTGATTTTGTCTTGATTGTATCCAGATTGGTTCAAAAACCATATCGGACCAATCTGGATACAATCAGCCAACAGCGATCTTGGGATGTGATCGGAAAAAACTCGATGATGCAAAAGGTCAACAGTAACTAATAAGACTTGTTCAGAGTAACAGAAAGGCTATAGTCAATCCAATAACAACCAAGAATAACAGTAGCTGCTACATAGCCATTTTATAATGCACAAATCGTCCCACCTTGTCACGGGTACAGTGTTGCAGCCAAAAACAGAACCGGTTCCACCCTTGTCAGCAATAAACAAGAAGGTACGGTTACGAGGTTACTATGGGCAGAGGAACACCAACACTGAACGACAAAGATTGTGAAAACGTTGCCTGGTATAATAAATCCCAGTTTCTGCTGTTTCAAGTTGATGGGAGAACCAGAATATGGCCAAAACAACGAGTCTACAGACCCATCCTGACAGGTGCCAGCAATGCAGATGGCGGTGTACTGGCGTAGAGAATGTTTTCATTGTGCATATTGAAATTGTCTTTGACCAAGTTCTTTCCTGGCTGCAGTTTGTACATCTGTGAAGGGGTTCTTCTAGCAGGATAATGTGCGGTGTTACAAGTCGAAATTAGTACAAAAACTCGTTCCAGAACGTGAAAGTGATTCAGTCTACTGTAGTGGTCAGTCTACCCAATCACTAGATCCCACCCTAATTAAATACCTGTGATCAGGTGAAACGAGCTGTTTGGACTAAAGATCCAAAACCGCCTAAATTGTAACAACTGTGAGAAGTAATTGAGTTCACATGGATCAGCATTCCTGCAGTACATGTTCAACACCTCACGAGTCCATGCCACGATGAATCCAGCCTGTTCTGAGAGCTAAATGGAACTATTCGCTATTAGGTAGGTGTACCTAATAAAGTTGCCACTCAGTGCCTATCGAAAATTATAACTTGCCATTCTGAAATCTGCAATTCCCCCTCCCCTCCTTCTGTAGACCTCATGAAACAGCTTCTATCCCGCTCCTTCTCCTTGCACATTAACGAAATATTCAGCTCAAGTTAGAGTATTCATTTTTCTGAGGGAAAAAAAAAACTGTTACATAACACTAGGATCCAATTCCTAACAATCCATAACATATTTAATTCTCCTCCTCAAACTATCTCGCGTTAATTTGTGGTGAATGGATTCTTACCCTGCGTCTGAAACAGCAATTAATCATAGTCGCCGTATTATGAGGCCGAAAGATTTGGTTCACTTCATACGTATGATCAGTCAACTACTTTCTTAGCTTGAATTCAATACTGAAGAGTAGTGGAGTACCCTGTATATCGCACTAAATTTCCCCTTATATTTACATATCATAAATATATCGGGGTTCAAATGCTAATTACAATCTAAAAATGTGAGATTTCATGAGAAATATCACCCCAGAGATACATCTGGTGAGTATGGGCTTGGCACACCCAGGGTCCTGAGCTGGACATCATCATTCTTCTCTTTCTTGGTTATTCCTTTCTAATTCTCTCTCTCTCTCTCTCTCTCTCTCTCAGGGTAACCTTGGAATTTTTTTTTTTTTTTTTGGCTGGTGCAGCATAAGCCTCAGGCTTTCTTGCACCATATGGCTGCTGATAATAAGAATAATAATAATAAATCTAAGAACTAATGAACTGACTTCTGTGCTGAGACCATCAAAACACATGCCCTCGTGGGTAGCACAGTTGGTAGAATCACAGTCCTCCTCACCCAGGGGGGTGGAAAGATCTGGGTTCGAGTCCAGTCGAGGAAGTGAGGAATGTTTGGGGGCATTTTTCACAACGTCGCTGAGTTAGTCGGGCTAATAATAATAATGATTAAAATAATAATTATTATTTTAATCATTCGCCGTTTAGCAAAATATCAACTTCCAAGTCCAAAAGGTGGGTTACGTAGCATTAAAGATTTTCACATGCAGCTGGAAAACTGTACGAACAACAGGTTGTTTCGCATGTTTATTAAAATGAACGTTCTTTGGTTGGTCGTTTAGAGCAGGCGTAAAGGTAGCCATGAAGCACCAGCATATCATGTTCACAATGGAACAACCATTTACAATCAGAAAAAAACCAAAAAAACTTGTTCTGCAGAAACAATAATGCTAATTACAATCAAAAATGTGAGATATAAGAAATATATCTACGAACTAGCATACTGCCCTACCATTAATATCCTGACACTCCTCCATGGATGGAGAAACAGGTCCTATGCACGCAACACGTCACAGAACCTGCTATAAATATGCACATTAGGCTTCGAACAGACAATTGCAAAAGTGGGCATGCAAGATGACACGTTCAACAGAATTACCTGAACAGTTCAACAGAATTGATCACCCCAACAAATGCTAGACGCCGATTAATATGGTGTAAGGAGCGCGAATCCTATACTGTAGAGCAGTGGAAAACAGTCCTATGGACAGACGAGTCGAGGTTCTCACTCTACCAGTCTGATGGCCGTTCCTGGGTGTGGCGAATGCCAGGGTAACAATTCCTTCCTGATTGTATCCTCCCAATAATGCAGTTTGGTGGAGGCAGTGTCATGGTATGGTGCTCCTTCCATGGTTTGGCTTGGGCCCATTAGTCGTTATCGACAAAACCATTAATGATGTGCAGTACCAGGGCAATTATGAACTTCCAACATTATGGCAATACTTCGAGGAAGGGCTCATACCTGTATCAGCAAGACAACGCGCCATGCCATACTGCTCGGGTCGTAACAGGATGGTTTGAGGATATGGGTGTGGAAAAGTTGGATTGGCCACCCCAGAGTGAACCCTATCGAGCATCTTTGGGATGTATCGGATCATCGAGATCGCCCAAAGAACAAGGCCGAACTGGTGGCTGCGTTAAAGGCCAAGTGGGGGAACATATCATCTGCCATTTATAAAAAGCTGGTTGAGAGCATGACGCAGAGATTGAAGGTCGTCATAAAAGCAAAAGGTTGCAGCACAAAATATTAAATTACAATAAAAGCTCCTTTTTTTTTGTCTAAAGGCAAGGGTCCGGATATTAATGGTAGGGCAGTGTATATTATTATTATTATTATTATTAGCCGTACGGTGCAAGGAAGCCTGAGGCTTTTGCTGCACCAGCCAAAAAAAAAAAAAAAACATTGAGTTACCCTGAGAGAGAGAGAGAGAGAGAGAGAGGAAGGGGGGGGGGGGAAGAAAACAAAAGTTAGAAGTAGAATGGAATCACCAAGATAGAGAAGAATGATGATATCCAGCTTAGGGCCCTGGGTGTGCCATGTCTCACCAGATGTGAGCCCCTGGGGTTATATATATATATATAACCCCAGGGGCTCACATCTGGTTGGGAGTACGAGTGCGATAGAACACGCTCTTTGAGTGGTTTGGCATTCAAGCCCGTGACTGCTAAATACGATTACCGTTTGTATTGATTGATATATTGTAAATTCCACTGACCCGGTGGCCGTGCCGGAGTATAAACAAGAACTTTGTGGGATTCAATCTACTTTCCTGGTGTCATTGTGACACCTCGAAAGTAGTAATAAAGTAGTATGATACGTCAGTTTTACCGTTTGTCAACATAAGTTTCAAGAATTTTGTAATTTTTCCTTTGCAAATTCCCTTTGATTGGCCCCTTTATTACCCGCGAACCATCGGTACGGTTCCAAAGACCCTACACAACAGCCTAGTAGCAATACATCTCCTGGAGAACACCTACAAGGAACTCCAAAAAGCCACAAACCTGACCACCTGTAAGATAGCCAGAGAGTTCTTCGAACAACAGTAACACCAAACATAACAAGTTTGGTGTTACTGTTGTTCTCGTGAACATACTCGTGTACTTGGTAGCAGTACCCATCAAGGGGTAGGAACCCCCATCAGAGAGAACAAAAATAATAAATAAAATAAATACATAATAAATAAAATTTTAAAGAATAAAAGAAAATGTAATAAACATAATATAATAAAAGAATAAAAAATAATAATGTTTCCGTATCTCTTTGCTACCTTGAAGTAGGCATTTTATTACATTGTTTTGTTGTTGTTTATATTCAAATGATGAGCGCATTTTTAATATATTTAAAAATGCGCTCATCATTTTTGGATCATGTAAAACAATGATTCTTTTGACAAAGATTCAATAATACCCATCATGATTTGATCGTTTATTGTTGCGTATAAAACCATACAATTCAGTTCCAGAAACCTCAATAATAAAATAGGAACTTCAATCACTGATATGAGTTTCAATCATTGATATTCATATAAAAATGTCAAAAACCATGCCGGTTCATTTGCTGCTATTTTTCACGTTAGGTTATACTTTCGGTTCTGCTGCGAATGGTAAGAGCACCACTATTTTAAACGGAATTACCAAGTTGGTGAACAATACCAGTATGAATTATAATCGAACTTTTTCAACACCTGTTATAAATGTGAGTACCAACAGTTCCATTCCAAGTTTACCAAACATGACAATGGCTACTAATCTTATGCGTCGTTTTGCTGCAGCACAGACTCTAATATCGAACATTAAAAGATACGCAAAAACGAAAAAGCGTCCAATACAGACCAAAGGAAGGCAGATAAATCGTCTGTTAATGCTTTTACCACACATAATCCATAACAACAGTATGGAGAAAGACGAACATGAAAATTCATCGGGATTTCAGAAAATAGCCGTTAAACGTAAGTTGAATTCTGATGTGCTTAAAAGAAATTACAAGGAAGGACCAAGACATCGAACTCACCGAGAACAACCGAAACTTCAGCTTTCAAATGGTAAGACAAACAACTTATTGTCTCATATGAGAAATAATCCAAGCGATGCAGAGAGTGATATGGCTAGCCACCTAGCGGAGAAATCTAGACGTTCAATCGCAACCAAAACAACAGTTTTATTGCTGAAGGAAGCAATGGATCTGCTGTCCCAGAAACCAGGAACTACAAATCGTCCCTTGACAAGTCATGGTTCTCAGAAATCATCCTCCATTATTGTGCATTATCCAAGTCTATCTACCGTTAAATCTAGTGGCAAATCCGACTCGAAAAATAGGAACATTAGGGTAAAATCGGCTACGTTTGTGCCAGCTGTTTCGGTGGAATTTAAAACTGGAAACCAGAAGGCACCTACTAATATCCAGAATACTCCTACTTCCTATTCTTCTAAATCAAATAAGGGTGTTTTCAAAAATGTTCATAGACAAAAGAAAAATAAAAAGAAAATAATGTCCATAGGAAGGGGAAAGAAAGAAGAAGTCTTGATGAAATTTGAAGATGGTGACGATGATGATATAAAAGATGAAGATCTCACTAATCTTTTGATTTTCGTGCTTATAGCGTGCACAGCGTTTGTTATAACATTCTATGCTGCATTGCTTTGGTTTTTAAGAAATTTTGGTGGAATGCTACTGAAAGGAAGGAAGAAACGAGATGTCGTCGTTGAAAAAGGAAAAAAAATTGTGCGTATGGGGAAAGAATATGCATCTTCTCGGTGGCCAAAGATAACTGTTATACGACCTGGTCGTAGATCGTACAAAACAGACCAAACACCAGATAACGAAGTTGAACAGATTAATGGTAGTTCCGTTCCTATCGATGAAAGTTCCGTTCCTCTTGATAACAGTTCCATTCCTATCGATGATGGTTCGGTTCCCCTTGATGATAATTCTGTTCCGCTTGATGACAGTGACACGTGTCCTCACTGTAGCAGTATATCATCTGATCATCCACCTACAAGTATCTCGTCGGAACCGGATGTTAGAGAAAAAGAAATGCATTCTTCAAGACGAAGAAATACTTTCGACGAACGAAAAATTAGTGCCACCCTCACGATGCCCGAACGTGAATCATTAAGTAGGAAATCTGATAAGCAAGAATCAAAAAAGTCAGAAGGGAACATCTTAAACAGTCTGGTTAGCGTATTTAAAAAAAAGGATCCTGAAAATGTTCAAGAAATAACAGATAAAAAAAACGTAGCCGCACAGTCAGCAAAGACGATGTGTGATAAATCTACTGGCAGTGACTCATTTGATAATCCCGATATGGTGGTGGAACGACAGAAATCTTTGGAAAGTGTGGTAAAAGAATCGTTGAAAACAGTAGATTGAGCAATATAAGCCTAGGTTTGTGAGTAAGTAAAAGATGAGTGGTCATCAGGGATTATTTCTGGAAGTTTGTCATATGATAATGAATTGCCTTGAACTTCATTCAGCTCGGTCCATTTTGGGCAGTAACCTAAGTCGGTTGTGCTTGGTTGTGAATTTGTGTTGTTGCAGTAGCTTCCATCTTACAAAGAACAACTTATGAATGAAATAGTCTGGAATATATTCCAGGAAGCTTCACTCCCCTCTTATGTCCATCAAATAGTTTTCTAATGGAGAAATATGAACTATCTCGAGACAGACTCCATCCAAAGTTATAAATTCATAAATAACAGTAACAAAGGTCATCTCACAGATATCGTCATCAAAGGAAAAATCAGAAATAGGCTTACTTACCATTTTTATCCTCATTCCCTCGCAGTAGATACCGCACGGGTTTATTGGTGAAAAGGCAACTATTTCACCCTAATCTTTCGACAACTCGGTAGCAGATGATTGGAAGAGTGTGGAAAGCCACTACAAATGTAGCTTAGCAATGTCAACACCAGGCCCAAACAAAAGAATCCCATAATATCTTCATTCTTACAGAACAGCACCAGCACCAACTTATGGGAAAAGCCGATCTGCTATTCACAGCAGGTAACAGAACAAATAAAAGATATTAGATGTTTCCAAATTAGTTTTTCTCAGAATGTCAAAAAATATATCCTTATATTGTGTATTTGTGACCGCATGGAATTTCTGCATTTTTATGTACAGGGTTGTCAAAATAAAATGATCACCTAAAGTGTTCTCTAAATTTCCATTTCACATGTCGAAAATTTTTATGTACTTTTGCAAACTATTT